>NW_027202270.1:20091034-20818534 GCF_024711535.1 Dipodomys merriami | reverse complement strand
AAAGTTGAGAAGTTTTTAAAGATTATTAGTATGTATTAGAATTATAACAGTGGATGGTATTACATTGAGACATTAAAAAAATAAACTATTTGGAACTTAAACAGAACCCATTCCCCACACATAATAAAGAATATCCTGTCATTTTATAAATGACACTGGTGATACATTCTAACATGTAATTAAGGGAGTATTTGACTGGTAATTTCTAGGCATTTCAGGTCTGTTCAAATAAACAATTTATAATTAATCAAATTCAGCATTTCAGTCAATGTCGCATTTGATACTTGTACTGTCTATGGGGTTAGATCCTAAATAAGAGAAAGTATCTGTAACTTAGTCTGATATATTCAAATATCTCCCAGCATGTTCCAGAGTGCCTAGGACATAAACAGTAATGAAAAAATCAAATGTATAAATTTATATTGTACAGTTTACATTCTCAGGTAAGATATTAAACGTAATGAAAATTTTTCTAAAAATGTCCCCAATTATGTGTATCATAGTTTTTTCCATGTTTAGTATTTATTTATTACCTACTAGGAATTCCCAAACATGTAACTCCAAGATTACAACAACCATTTGTTTGTAGGTTTTTAATTTTCTTCTAATACTCGCTACAATTAATCCTAGGTAACTCATAGTATATTAAATATTTTTCTATTATATAGTTCTCATCAGGTATTATTATTATTAATTATTATTATTATTATTTTGGTCGGTCATGGGCCTGGGGACTATCCCTGAACCCTTCAGGTCAAGGCTAGCACTCTACCATTTGAGCAACACTGCTACTTCCAGTTTTCTTGTGGCAAATTGGAGATGAGTCTCATGGACTTTCTTGCCATAGCTGGCTTTGAATCGCAGTCCTCAGATCTCATCCTTGGTAGCTATGATTACAGGCATGAGCCACTGGTGCCCAGTGAGACCCTTGATGTTTATTCTATGTCCACAGTTTTCCTTATGTTTTTAAACATACTTATTATGCTTATTTTTCACTCACTTATTAGTTCCGATATCTGAGTCATCTTGAGGTAAGACTCTATGGCTTTTTTTTTCTCTTAAGAACGGATCACATTGTCCTTTATCTTTTTTTTTAATAAGTTTTTTATTGTACTCCTCTTCTAGGAGTACAGAGGAGGGGTTACAGTTACAAGAGCAAGGTACATTTCTTATCAAGCATTGTTGTCTTCTCCATTGCTTTTCCCCTACCATCCTTTCCCTCCCATCTCCACAACTACACTACCCTGGGTGTCCTTTATCTTTGTATGGAGATTTATTTTTTATTATGTCATGTAGATTTTCCTAAACAATTGGTGCAGTTACACTGAATTGTGTTTTATTTCCCTTTTTGTGTTAGTAGTCATGTGACTTTGATGGAACCAAACTACATAAATAGTCTCTGAAGTGACCAACAATTCACATAGCAGTTCAATTATTTTAATGATAGCTGAGGTCTGGAGGCCTGCTTTGTGCATATTTGATCAGTTTGTTAGTCAGATATTTGGGCAGAGTATAGATAGATAAACAGATAGATAGATAGATAGATAGATAGATAGATAGATAGATAGATAGATAGATAGATAGATAGATAGATAATCTCTCTATATATATATCCTTTTACATAAATTGTGCATTTGTATAAATTTTCTGCCTGGCATCCGCAGAGCGAGAAAGACAGATGGAGAGAGGCAGAGACAGAGAGAGGAGGGAGGGAGGGCTAGGCTTTATTTAGGCTTTGAAGCTCTTTTGTCCATAGTTCCTACTATCCATACTCCTTTAGCTAGATTTTCTCCCTCTCCCTTGAGATAGAATTCCTTTCTAGTCTGGTGGCTAAGAAAGCTTTGCTTTTAAAATAAAACTGTCTATATACTCTGAAAGTCCCTCAGGACTTAGACTTCTGAAACAAAGCACTTGGCTTTTGAAAAGCATGGGAGAATCAAAATCCAGCTTGAAAAGGGAGTAAAGTATATAAGAATTGAATGTGGGAGGGTACAGAATAACTGTTAATGTTTTGGAATGTTACTTCCTTGCCATATTTATTTACTTTTATATATTTATAATTCTTGTGTTTATATAACGTAATTCTGCTAGACACTGGTGGCTTACAAGTGTAATTCTACCTCTCAGGAGGTTGAGATCTGAGGATTGAGGGTCAAAGCCAACCTGAGCAGTAAATTCCAAGAGATTCTGATCTCCAATTAGTCAATAAATCTTGAGATGGAGATGAGTCTCAAAGAATAGCATACCAACTGTAGTTTTGTTTTGTTTTGTTTTTTTAAAAAAAGCAATAGTACTAGGTCTGGAGTTCGAACCCCAATAGTAGCATAGAATAGAGATAGGTGATAAGGAGACGATAGCTAGCTAACTAGATAGATTTTTACAAGGCTAATTTTAATTTTTTTGAATATTTCTTTTCTGTTTACTAATAGATTGAAAAGTAAAATAAAATTGTAAGTATAGGTATACATATAGTAATTATAATGAAATAAAATAAAAATTTAGTACATTATATCCTGTTATATTTATAACTATTCTAAATAATCTGAATATGTTTCATGAAAAATTTATATTCAATATAATTGATATACTTAAAAAACAACAAATGTTGGATAGCAGTTCATCTGCCTATTTGTTATAAATAAAGGAAACTTTTTAAGTAATTTTATTATTTCTTAGACATTAGTGTCTAAGTATTAGAAATTTACACATTAATTATTTCAAGCCTAATGAACTTATTATCTTTCTAAAATGTCCCCTATTTCTGACCATTTTTGAAATATGCTATCAGTAATTCAGCATCCATAATAATTATGATATACCAAAAAAGAAAAAATGAGGCTATAGCAATTGAAACCTAAGTTTCTTAAATGAATTCTAACATTTACAAATGTGCTATAGCTGAAATGTCTCTTGAATTTCCTGTCATATCCTTTCATTGAACTTAGTTGGTATATACTTATTAACTTTTTTATTTTATAAAAAGTTCCAAGTACATTGAAAAAAGGAGGCTTTTTTCTTGATAGGGGATCTCTCCATTTTAGTCACTCAGAAAGAGTTGCCCCAACAAACTAGAACAAATAATCTTTTCATGGTTCCTGAAATGTTCATAAAATGATCATTAAATATTTTTAGAGGGATAGTTCAAAATGTCACATAAAAGTATCTAAAATGTTCACAATATATCATATTGAGGCTAGTCTCAATTTCATCATCCATAAAATGGGAACAAGCTTAACTATATGATTTCCATGATCTCACTTCATTTCAAAAGTATGCGACTCTAGAAAACACTTAATAAAAGATGAAATAAAGTACAATTAAGGACAGCCAAATGACTAATAACTAGTATTCCACTATGTAAATTATCTGATTTCCAGAAACATTCATGATCTATGCATATGATACAGTGGTTTTGTTGTTAAATTATGCTTCTTAAAAATTATTTTACTTGCCGGGCGCTGGTGGCTCACGCCTGTAATCCTAGCTACTCAGGAGGCTGAGATCTGAGGATCGCGGTTCAAAGCCAGCCCGGGCAGGAAAGACTGTGAGACTCCTATCTCCAATAAACCACCAGAAAACCGGAAGTGGTGCTGTAGCTCAAGTGGTAGAGCGCTCGCCTTGAGCTGAAGAGCTGAGGGATAGCGCCCAGGCCCAGAGTTCAAGCCCCACGACTGACCAAAAAAAAAAAAAATTATTTTACTTAAATTTTTTTATTTAATTCCAAATTATTTTAATTTTCTCAGGTTTTTGAAGGATGTCCTACAAATAATATTGCATATATTTGAAAAATACAGCGTGGTACATTTTGATAAACATACACATTATGAAAGTATGACCATAATCAAATTAATTAACCTACCCATCATCCCATATAGTTGCCATTAGTATCTACTTTTTCAGAATATTTTTAACTATAGACCCCATTAATGTACATTAGACCTCCAAGACTTACTAGTCTCATAACTAAAAGTTTGCTCTTGATGGAATGGTTTGCCCACAGAGGGCACAGGTGCAATGGCCTCACACGTGAATAAATTTCACATTTGCATTTCAGATCTTAGAGTCAGCATAATCCCCTTTCCTAGTCTCTCCAGTGAATTCTTAATTACTGATAATTTATGTCTTTACTGTCTCTGTATTGTTTGCAAGGTTTGCAATAAATTCTGCATAGTGTCGTGTGTAAATGTGTGCATCTGTAAGCAATGAAATCATTTATGTTCTGAGCACTTGATAGAAACATTTGTTTTTATATCAGCTTTGTAGTTTCAGGGTACTTCTGCATCTTTGGGAGATCCTGCTTTATTTTATTGCATCACATTGCAAAATAACCTTGGCTGTTCTACTTCAAGGTCTCAGGTGCTGAGTCATTAGTGGCTGTGGAATAGATCCGAATTGCATTACAGCTGCAGAACTACAAACAAATGGTAATCCAGGTTCTTTCAGGCTTAACACGAGCATATGGAGATCTCCACATCAGCCTGGAAAGGGAATTAATTTGGGAATTTTGAGATAAATTCCCTCAGGACAACTTCTCCAAAAGATTTTTAACCTCAAAATTGCATAGCGGAAGGTAGATGAAAATAAGTGGTGTTCAATTAAGGCAAAGAACAATATCATGACCATGTAGGCCTACATCTCCCAAAACTGATCATTTACAAAAAGAATTGTATTGTAATTGGTCTAATATATACTTGCATGCACTTGGAGGCCTATTTAGCTCACCAACCTACTAGATATAATTAAACCAGTGAGAAATATATCTATGAAAAAATTTATCACAATTAGTAGCACTCTGCTTAAAAATTAGGCATGTGACATCTATCAGAATTATGAACAAGAAACTGAATTGCGGGGTTATTAATACTACAGAACCGCTCCTGGTTTCCTAGACAATGGAAGCCCCTCTTATTCTTCTTGCTTATACTCTCCTTCTGTAGGTTCTAAATCCAGGCATACCCCAATAGTCAAGTTGGTCTTGCAGAAATCAGATCAAATTTGTCATATAAAACCGCACAATAGTTTTCTCTCATCAGACCTACCATAAATTAGAATGACCTGCACAGTCTCTGAAACCTGTCATGACCACATCTCCTTGGATGATGTCATCTTCTTCTACCTTTCTCTCCTCTGCAGTCCAGAGAGTCCCTCTCTGCTGTGCATGTGAGCCCACTCAGCAAAAATGCTCTGTTGCTACCGCAGTGCTTTAATGACTTCAGAATTTTCAGCAAACTATTTGTAGAGCAGTTTGGGGGTTACATATGAATTCCCATATATGTCCTCTGCCCCATTTCTCCATGTCTGCTACACAGTATTTCCAATCAATGATGCCCTGTATTCATGTTATATATTTGCTGTCATTGATGAGGGGAATAGAGAAATATTACAAAGTGATGTCTATACTTTGGGTTCTGAGTCAATCTTTTTTTTGTTACATAGCTCAATGAGTTTCACAAATGCATCCATCTTTATAATATATTGTGCGGGATAGATTCAGTGCTCGCAATTTCCTCTGTGCTCTACCTAGTCATTCCTCTTCCTGAATTTCTGGCAACCTCTGCTCATTTTCAGTTCTTTTCTATTTTTCTCTTTGTTTTTCTACATTTTAAATTTTTAATACTTTTTTATTTTTGTATTTCTTCCTTCCTTCCTTCCATCTTTCCTTGATTTCTTCATTGCTACCTTCCTTCCTTCTTTCCTATTTTCCTTCCTTCCTTCCTTCCTTCCTTTCTTCCCTTTCTATTTTTGTGTTTTGCCTTTTCTAAAGCCATATGGAATCACATAGTATGTCACTTTTGAAGACAGACTTCTATCATTAAACAATGCATGAGTCCTCTGTGGCTTTTCAGGCTTGATAGCTCATATATTTTTATCACTGAGTAATATTCCATTAGACAAATGGATCACAATATGATTATACATTCACCTATTGAAGGACATCTTGGTTGCTACCATGTTCTAGCAATTATGAAAAATGATTTCCATAAACATCTTTGTGTAGGGTTTCGTGTGGACAATTGTTCAGCTCTTTTGGGTAAATACTAAGAAGTACTACTCATGCGTATCATGGTATGACTGTATTTATTTTTATATGAAATTGCCATTTTGCCTTCCAAAATGTCAGTATCATTTTGCATTCCCTCCAATAATAATGAGGGCTCCTATTGGCACTTCATTCTAACAGCATTTGCTATTTTCTGTTATGGATTCTGGCCTTTCTGATAGTTATATAGTAGTACATTATTATTGCTTTAATTTGCAATTTCCTGATGACATATGATGTTGAACATCTTTTTCATATGTTTATTTGCCATCTGTGTATCTTCTTTGATGGCACACATGGGCATATCTTTTGCCCACTTTTTAAATTGACTTCTTTTGTTTTTTATTGTCATATTTTCAGAGTTCTTTGGATATTTTTGATACAAATATTTTCAGATACACTTTTAAGACATATTTCCCTCAGACTCTGGTTAGTCTTTTTATCCTCTTAATTTGTCATTTTCAGAATTGAAATTTTCATTTTAATGAATTCCTGTACACCAGTATTGTTCTATTTTGGATCGTGCATTTGATGATGTACATGTTAAGATCATTACCAAGCCCATGATCACCTAAATTTCCCTTGATGTTAGGTTTAACACACAGAGTTAACAGTTTTACAGTTTGTATTTATGTCTAGGATCCATTTGAATTCATTTCTTCTGGTTATTGGCTTTTTTCCCCTACTAGTTTTTAGCTGCTCCTCTTCTCATTTGTATGTTTTCTCTTCCAAGGGGGTCTTTCTATCTGGATCAGTCCTTCCCAATTAATTGCTATCTGATCCATTCTTCTCCTTAGCACCATCATTATCTAATATGATACAGCCCTTCTTTTATTTATATGCCTACTTTTTTCCTTGTCCTCATTGTAAGTGCCATTGGGAGCAAGAACTCAGTCCATTCTGTTTACTGTATGGCCTCCTGTTTCCAACAGTATGGCACTCAGCTGATAATATATTCACAAATACTCACCAAATAAATGAATAAACAAGAATCTCAAACATACAAGCATATATGTTGAAGATTTTACTCTTAGTGTCTTTGTAACAAGGACGAAAAATGTATAGGAATGAAAAATGAAGTTATAAAGGACTATACAAGATTAGAACAAAAACATAGCTATTTTTCTTGTCCTGCCTGAAACATACATTAAGCCCAACTGAATTTAGAATATGGTGCCACAAAAAGAATAGGACTCTTAGGAAAAGTAAATGATTTGCTTGGAAGTTTTAAAGTCCTTGGTGTATTGCCAGTAGACTTTATTTTTAGAGAAGATCTATTTAATCATTTCAAACAGTCAATAGAAAACTCAGATAAATTACTTCTTCTTACAAAATGCAAATTAGCATCAACTAATTTTAGATACATTTCTATTAAACAATTAAATAATGGAAAGGAATGTATTTGTAATCTGAATAAGGTTAAATGATGAATTATCTTCTCTTTCTTTTTCATAAGAAAATCATCCTATGACCTAATCTTTTAGTAGGGTCTACTGAATCTTGGAACAAACCAGAAACCCAAATGGAAGCTTCTTAATTGATTTCTTGACTGCTGATGAGACATTATGTAAACTTTCTTGAGTTTGAAGTATCTATACTGAACTTATACCAACAATTGATGAGTGGCCTCATTAAAATTATAGTCATTATTCTCCAGCACCAAAGGTAATCCTGTAATCCTAACTACTCAGAAACTGGAAATCTGAAGATCATAGCTTGAAATCATACCAGGCAGGAAGTCCATGAGACTCTTGTCACTAATTATTAGTAGGCAAAAATCCAGAAGTGGAGCTTGTGGTCCAAATGGTAGAGTACTAGCCTTACAGGGAAAAGCTCAGTGAGAGCACCCAGGCCCTGAATTCCAGCCTCAGGAGTCTCCTCCTCCCCCTCCCACCTCTCTCTCTCTCTCTCTCTCTCTCTCTCTCTCTCTCTCTCTCTCTCTCTCTCTCTCTCTCTCTCTCTCTGTTTCTCTCTCTCTCTGTTTCTCTCTCTCTCTCTCTCTCTCTCTCTCTCTCTCTCTCTCTCTCTCTCTCTCTCTCACACACACACACACACACACACAAATACTATAGTTATTATCATTAGAGTGTCAATGTACTTACTGGTGGGGCTGGGAGATTAGCTCTGTGGAAATGTACTAGCCTAGAGTACAGAAGACCTTGAGTTCAATTCCCAGCCCCTCAACAACAGCAGAATCTTCTCAATATGACTAATATCATCTTTAATTTAAATTTTTCTAACCATATTTCAAAATAAAATCTGAGAAGAAAAGAAATAGAAGTTATTTAAATGACTTTGGACTTTTCTACTGTATGAGAACCATTCATTCTGCACGTGTTAATGAGGGCAGTAAGGTAATTTCATTGTCTGTGGTTTGGTAAAGCAAATTAGATTCAATGCTTGTTGTATGAACTTTCGCATGACTAAAACTGCTCAAAATATTTTGGTAGCTACCACGAAGTACCTGACACAGTTTCCATATGCAAGCACTTTGCTATCCTTTTGGAAACGTGAAATTCAAGCCCTTAATATGGTAGAAGAAAAATGTCAAAAATGATTAGGAGAATTGCTAGTAACTGCCATCCTGCTTAACAGTTCAAAATTGACTAATTATACTAAATACTTTTATTGAATTCCATGATTTCTAAGTGGGAAAATTGAGTTAAGAAAAAAGCCAAAGGATTTTTTCCTGAAGTTATTTCACAGAGAAGACAAACATGGACCTAAAGGTAGATTGCTGTGTCATCCTGGAAGGAATTTTGTATATATAACTAGTAAGCACACTCATCATATCCTGACACATCTGAACCAGTTAGTAAAGACTGCTGACTAACTTAACACCAACTTTGCTTAATTCCACCTTGTCTAATTGATCACACAACTTTCACGTGTAAAGTCTATGTTGTGTTTCTCCTAGTTAATATATAGCATGCATGCAATGGCCTGTCCCTACCTTCGTATAGCATGGATGTTTGGCCTATACTGGACACTAAGGAATGTGAGGTGATACACAGAATAGTATGAATTCAAGCAATGCATCAGAGTAAAAGAGAAAGCAGTGTGCTAGAATTTCCAATAGACTTTATAGAAACAAATATATATGGGACAGAATTTTAGAAAGTGAATGGAGTATTGAAAGCAGAGGAAGAACAATCCTAGTGGAAAATGAGGTAGGAATAAATCATACCATTTTCAAGGCTTAGGGTTTATCTCCTGGAGTCATACTAGAGCCAGTATAACTAAAAACAAACAGATGGCACTATATTTACAGTAAAGGCAAGTAATAGAGAAATCACTGCTTAATGAATTTAATGAAAGACAGCAAGAGCCTGAAGTTTGCTTCAGATCCAGGCATATGACTTTCTGTGTGTGTGACTGGACTTTTATTCTTTCTTGTGTATTTGCACTGTTAGATACACCATTAGCCTGAGTTTCTGCACTGACACATTCCACGCATTTAAGAACCATATAGACAACCGCTGGTGCTGGGAAAACTGGGCAGCCACATGCAGAAAACTAAAAGTGGACCCCAGCCTATCACCATGCACCAAAATCAACTCAAAATGGATTAAAGACCTTAACATTAAACCTGAATCTCTGAAACTACTGCAGGACAGAGTAGGAGAGACACTTGAACTAATAGGCACAGGAAGGAACTTCCTGAACAGAGTCCCAGGATCACAACAAGTTGAAAAGAGACTCGACAAATGGGACTACCTTAAAATAAAAAGCTTCTGCACAGCTAAATCTATCACAACTAAGCTAGAAAGACGACCAACTAATTGGGAAAAAATATTTACCAGCAATATATCAGACAAGGGGTTAACATCCTGTATATACAGGGAACTCAAGAAACTAATCCCTCCCAAACCTAACAAACCAATTACTAAATGGGCAAGGGAACTAAAGAGGGACTTCTCAAATGAAGAAATAAAAATGGCAAAGAAACACATGAGGAAATGTTCATCATCCCTGGTGGTGAAGGAAATGCAAATAAAGACAACCCTGAGATACCACCTTACCCCAGTCAGAATGTCCCACATCCACAAATCAGCCAACGACAAATGCTGGAGGGGATGTGGAGAAAGAGAAACCCTATTACACTGCTGGTGGGAATGTACACTTATACAACCACTTTGGAAAGCAGTCTGGAGGGTCCTTAGAAAGCTCAAGATTGACCTCCCTTATGACCTAGTCATACCACTTCTAGGCATCTACCCTGAACAACAGGAACCAATATACAAGGACACGTGCACCTCCATGTTTATTGCAGCACTGTTCACAATAGCTAGGATATGGAAACAACCCAGATGCCCCACCACAGATGAATGGATCCAAAAATTGTGGTATCTATACACAATGGAATATTATGCAGCATTAGAAATGACAAAATAATGGCATTTGCAGGGAAATGGATGGAGCTAGAAGGAATCATGTTGAGCGAGGTAAGCCAAGAACGAAGAGACAAATGGTACATGGTCTCCCTGATAAGTGGATGCTAAATCCAAAATGTTAGGTGATACGACAAAACTAACAGGACTTAAGAAACAAAGAACTCCCACTCATCTGGTTGAACTACTACTAAATATCCCCACGCTGCTGATCACATATATGGTGTATAACATGTGAACACTGTTATATGTTACAGACTGTGATAGACAATTTGCTCCAGGAAAGTTAGAATGAACTTGTGACTTTAAATGAGCATCATTATTCCACAATACTGTGAAATCAGGGAAATTATGTAATCACTTAATCACAATAAAAAAAAGAACCTCGGGGAAGGGAGGGAGGGAGGGGATGGTAGGGGGAAAACAATGGAGGGGGTAACAATGTTTAAGAGGAAGTGTACTCATTACCTCACTCATGTAACTGTAACCCTCTGTATAGTATCTTTACAATAAAAAAAAGAACCATATAGAACTTTATTTCCTGTGTTATTCAGCAGTAATATTTAGAATGCTTCATGTAAATGCTAGTATTCCCTTTGAGTGAAGCTGTGATGCATTTAACATACTCTTTAACTCGGTGCCTAAGATTTGATGTTTTGTCATTAAAATAGTATTGCCAGTCCCTAAAACTTGTACTTAATAAACTTCCTCAGATTGTTCATTTATAGAAAGAAATCGAGTACTGTGGTAAATACAGCCATCTTTGCCTTTCAAGAAAATACCTTCTGGGAGGAATTTGGAAAGTTTTTTAAGTCTGTTTTAAATTTAAATCACAATGGTGGATATTTGTGTTTTAAGCATACCCATGAAATATATTTGTTGATGCTTAAACATGAAAATTCTAAGTTAGCATATCATAATAAATAACTAATGAATATAGCCTTCCTGGAGAAAAATACTTTAAATGTCATTATAAAAATTATTAATGAGATTTTTAGTGTACAAAAATGTGTCATCCAGCTCAGTCTCATTTGACTTCCATTTTGCTCTTTGGACATAATGACGGTTTATTGCATGACTATACTGAATTGTGTGTATGCACTCAGGGGTGTATGTGTGTGTGTGTTGTTTAAACAAATAACATTTATTATTAGTTAGAGGTCTATGTTTTCCTAAGGATATATATTTTTACATAATGCAGTGTATTAGTATTCATTCAATTTTCAAAAGTTATTTTTAATTGACTCTACACCAAATTAATTGTAGTGCCAAAAAATTATACTGTATGCAGATTCCACTATATTTGTTGGAGAAAAAAGTTAGTAAAGTATATATCGTGTAGCCATTAGAGAATATATTCCCTCAGGTATTTCAAAGGAATGTTTTCATTCAGCGAAATTAATTGCAAAACAGAAGTCAGAGAGGAGAACCTACCTCCAGCACTCAAGCAGAAAGCCAAAATCTGGAAAATGACTTCTGAAACAAGAGGGGACTCTTAGCCTCCAGGAACTATAAAATTAAGTTTATCCTGACACATTGACTTAAGGGCAAATGTTTTGTCCTGATCAAGAGTCTAGAATGGATTAATTGTAGAAATATAACCTGGAAAAGAGAAGGGAGAATGCATTTTGAGTTTTGTTCACTTTTCAATATATTTAATTTCAGAGTTTGCTTGAGAGAGAGAGAGAGAGAGAGAGAGAGAGAGAGAGAGAGAGAGAGAGAGAGAGAGAGAGAGAGAGAGAGAGAGAGAGAGAGAGAGAACTTGATCCTTCTCATTCTCTGTCCCTTAGAACACTAGGTAAAATACTATGGACTCAGAAATACTCAGTTCGTAGATTTGACATTTGACATGAAATGGTAGCACTGTTAAATGTGGGCTACATCTTAACTTCTCCTTAATTCCATTTGCATTGTCTTTAAGCGTTTTGCAATTCAGAATTTTCTTTTCCACCACAATCCAAACATATTTAAAATATGAAGATGAAGTTTCTTTTTTTTTGGGGGGGGGTCCAGTCGTGGGGCCTGAACTCTGGGCCTGGGCGCTGTCCCTCAGCTCTTCAGCTCAAGGCTAGCGCTCTACCACTTGAGCCACAGCTCCACTTCCGGCTTTTTTTCTTTTTGTTTATGTGGTGCTGGGGAATCAAACCCAGGGCCTCAGGCATGCAAGGCAAGTGCTCTACCATTGAGCCACCTTCCCAGCTCTGAAGATGAAGTTTCTTATGTGCATTTTTTATGATCATAGCAGAAAGTTTTTAATGGAACATTGATTGACAAAATGAAGGAAATAAATGTCTTGGGAATCTCAATTTTCCTTTGAGATATGCCTAAAGTTGAGTACTCTTAATACCTTCTGCTTTTATCATATTACATTTATTATAAAATAAAACTCATCAAAATTGCCTCTGTGATATATCTAACTTTGTCTCTCATCAAAACGTGTTATTGGTCCTATTACAATACGACAATATTAGTTGCCCTCCTGTTTCTAGAAATACTTACCTATCTGCTATCTCAGTCCTTCTCATTTGTTTCCTCAAATGCTTGGAATATTTAACCCTTCATTAATCTCATGAAGAATGTCATGACCTATAAATTACAGGTCTTAAATGAAACACTCTTCTTCAGGGAGGTATTTTCTCACCACTTTGCCAAAAGTAATCTCTAACAGAGGTCTTTACTGTCACATCATCTTTTGTATTTCTTTTATAAGACTTATCACAATAACTCCACTCCAATTCGTTGGCTATCTTCTTCAAACAAAATACAAGTTCCATGAATATAAGAACCATTTTATTTTAAAAAATAAACTTTATTCTTGATCTATGTAGGCATATAGCAAACAATGTCTGGTAGACAATAAGAAACTAGCAAACTCTTGCTAAATTAATAAATAGATATTTGCTGGAAAATGTAATAGTTGAGATATGAATATTAACAGGAAATTCACTTGAAGATGATGCTCATTTGTATTTTTTACTTGCTTTAATATCAGTGACTGGATATCATCCATAGGCAAAGCATTATTATTTCAACAACTGAGACTGTGGGATACAGGAAGGTAGATTTTTTCCAAAGCTAATGATAGAGAGGAAAAAATATTGAATGCTGTGAGCTTTGTTTTGTTTCATAGAAGAAATAACTGGTGTTTTGAAAATAAATCTGAATATAGGTAGGTGCTTTGTTATACCAAGAATTTTGAATTTCCTATTTATACCTACTTTGATAATTAGGCTCAGAAAAGTTCATACTTTTGGAGGATTGTTGGAAAGTTACTTCTAATATTCAAGTGAGTAGAAAGGAAATGACTTCAAACACTGTATTGAAATCTTATTAAGAAAATCCTTGGGGACAAAAAAGAAAGAAAAAGAAAAAAGAACATCAAAATTTAGTTTTATATGAATTTCATTGAGCTTAATAAGCCTAAAGTTTGAACTCTGAATAATTTGCACTATATACGTGATTCTCATAGTATCTAGCTCGTTTCAAAAAAATTAAGGAGAAACATTTCAGATGACATGAGAAAATTAGTGCTATGATAGAGCACTTTCCTGTCATACTTGAGATTCTATATTCAGTCACCAGCACTGCAAAACAATGTCATATTAATATATAATGCTATAATATTGATAATATTTATAGATGTTACTGATATTTCTCTTTGGAAACTTTATATTGTAATTTGTATCTGCATACATTTTAAATTTCTAATTGATATTTACCACTTTAATTGTTGAATGTCACTCAATAGAGGCATTGTATCACATAGCACTACGTTTCTGCTCATATAATCCATCCAGGCATGGTTAAACTGTTATCAAACTGCCTTATATGATCTTTATAGAAATGACTGCCTTAGGATCTAAAGTAATAACAAGAGTAGAGAAAGCCTCTATGTTTCATAGTCTCCATGTTAAAACTGTGAGATATCATGCAAGCATTTTAACTTGATATATTATAGGTGGTAGCATAGCATAATGGATTTTCTAAGCAAGTAAAACAAGCCTTTACCTTGGACTGACAGATGACTTGAGAAAAGACAAGAAAAGAATCACAGCAGGTTCAGATGAAAAACTGATAGTAGCTACCACCTAAATCTGCTACGATTAGTGTGAAGTATATAGTCAACAGCAACCAACACTTTCAAGCATTTATTTGTGAACCAAGGAGAAGATGCAGTTTGGGAAAGGCACAAAAGTACATGACTCTAACAATTATTAATAATTACTAATATTTCCCACGCTTGTCAGCCTTCTGCTAGTACGTTCATTTTTTTTACTGATTTCCTAGCTAGATGATTTGTTTTTCTAGCTTACATCAATTATTTGACATAATTATTTGTGTGAACTTGTTTTCTTTAAGGCCAGGACAACACTGGTTTCTCTTATTTTGTGATTTGGCAATTACAACAACAGCCATAACAACAACAACAACAACAATAATAATAATAAGTGACTACTAGTTAAATATATACTTACCACTTATTAGCACCAAATCATACTTTACATATTTTAATCCTTTTAAAGACTTAAGCTATTTCAAAATAATTACATATTTTTAAATTTTAATTACTTTGAAAAATCCTATCTTCTATGTTATTTCCATCCATACTTTACAAAATGGAAATGCAGGAGGACACTTTAAGTTTGGGAACTGAAATGAATTTGGAGGCCACATTCCTCACCACTTTTTAAAACTTTGCTTAAAATTAAAACTAGCCACTTCGGCCAAAGTTGAAGGGAAAGATTACATTCCAAGCTCAGGCTTTCTGCTGAGAGTGGCAGAATTTTTACTGCTCTATTAGTTTCTGTTTAATGAGCAAATTGCCTAAGTACACATATAACACTGTGGTATGGAGGATAAAGACTTTAGCAGTTTCTTCCTCATCTGAGATAATTCCAATTCTTTGCCTATTTGTACAACTTTGAATTGAACAAATATATATATATAGTGAGAAAACGTTTAAGAAATCAACATTATAACTTTGAAAAAATTACTGATGCACAAATGAGACAGCAAAATCAGTAATGTATTAAATAAAGCACAATGAAAGGGTTGACGAGGATGCTGTTTTGCAAATACTGATTAATAATCACAATTTATCCCATTGATTGGAGAGCTCTTTGTAAGGAGATTTCCAAGTAACACTTAGCAATGGTGTCACACAACCTTAAGCAGAGATTTCATGAAGCGTCCACCCAATCTTTGAGGACCTTTCTTCTTCTGGAGGGGATACTTGGTAGATGATTTGTTCTGAAAAAAGACTATTTCTTGGGACAAAACACTTCAGAGCTCATATTTTGTACCTCACTGTGTGTGTTTCTCTTCTTTGCCTAGACAAATCTTATTAGTTCTCCAAAATTCAGCTTAATAATTTAAGTTTTCCTTCATTCTTTCCCCTTCACCCTGCACAGCACCGAGGTGTAAATACCACATTCAGCGCCCAGTTGTGTAGTATTTGTACTAATGTGTTATTGATTCTGACTAGTAGGTTATACATTTCAAGCATCATAAGCTGTCTCAGGCTTCTCTACTACTGAATGCAGGTAGCAGACTCTCAGACTCTCAGGAATATTGAAAACCCTTTGTCAATTCAAAATGTGTATATTCATTGATGTGGTCAAAACAGTAATTCAAATAAATAAGCAGCAACTAAAGAGATTATCCTCTAGAAAATCTTCCTTAGGTTGAATAGCCTCTCTCGCTCAATCCTCTTTCTCCCTCCTTTGCTCTCCCTTCTTCCCTCCATCCCTCAAGACTTATCTCTATATTTTCTGTAATCTATCAATGCACATTTAGACTCTTTGTATCTTGGATGTTGTGAATAGTACTGCACTGAGCAGGGGAATGCAGATATCTCTGCAGGATACTGATTCCATAAATACTGTATGATCTCACTTGTGTGTGGAATATGAGACAGTGGAACACATACTAACAAGGAAAATGATGATTGCTAGAGATCAGGGGAGGGTAAAAGAGATAATGTTGGTGAAGAGGTGCAACATTTCAGTTATGCAAGATAAATAGATTCCAAACATATAACATATAGCAAAATAGCAATGTGACTGTAGTTAAGAATACTGTATTGTATGCTTAGAACGTGTGAAGACACACAATACAACCACACACAGATGCATACGTGTGCATGCGCGCGCACACACATACACACACACAGAATCTCCAGGATTCTCTAAAAATTCACATAAATACTATGTAATTTCTACAAAATTTATAGCAAACCTCAATACTACACAAAATGAAATTGTATTTTGTAAAATGGCAATGGTAACTTGTTCTGATGTTCCTTGACTGCTTACACTGGAATTACTTTTTTATAGAATGATCTGAATATCCAAGAAAGTATTAATGTTCTCTAATGGAAAAATGATGTTTCTTTCTATGTTGAAATATAACTATTGGGAAACACTGTGTATTCTAATTATTTTGGAATGCTGGCATGAATTCACTAAGAATTAAGATTTAAATGATAAATTCAGTGATTAGTAAATAAGAATCTTTGGATAAGATACTTTTTATTGTTAGTTCATTTTGATGTAAGATTATACATAAATTATGTGACTGTACCACCAAGAATTCAAAGCTTATTTGTCTTTCTTCCTTGTATATTTAGCTATGCCAGTGCCTCATACTGTCAGTTATTACCATTGAAAGCCTTTCCTATTGGTGATATTCATTAAGAATCTGGCTTTGAATGATTGCCAAACTCTATCTGTGTAAGCACTGAATAGACTTGGAAGCAGAAATAATTCTACTCTTCAAATTTCATTTCTTTTATCTTATTTTTCCTTAAGAATTTATCGTGATCTCTCTCTCTCTCTCTGTATCCCATTATGAGAATGGCATCATGAAATAAAATATAAGCCAACAGTTCACAGACTTGTGAATGTATTTGATAAATTCACATTTTAAAGAGTGATGTTCCGAACTCAAATGAATCCAAAGAGATTAAATCTTAAAGGGGATCTGTCCCTCTCAGGCTGGTATTTTCTAACTAGTGTGCCTTGACACAATTATTTGTGAGCTTTCAGAGAGTGCTAGACTTTTCATTTCCTATCTGCTGATGAAGTTGTTATTTTTGAGTCTTGATACCTTAAAACACTGATTTTTGGTCTAATCATCATAATTAAATGTATTCACATTAGTTCATTTCAATGAAAATATCAACCTTGGTAGAAAATTACCTTCAGAAGTGGATTACATTGATATACTTGAAAAACCAGTGTGTGTGTGTGTGTGTGTGTGTGTGTGTGTGTGTGTGTGTGTGTGTGTGTGTGTGTGTGTGTGTGTGTGTGTGTTTATTTAAAAGCCTACTTTTCATGTATATTTCCTTCAAGTGCTTAAATTGAAAAGAAAACTGAAGTCTTTGGTGAGCCTGGCTTCACAATGGGCACTTGAGCTTGTGAGTTGTACTGTCCACTTCCTATCCCTCAAATGGCCATAGGTAATAAACTTGGGTGTATCAGCAGCAAATCATGAACTTAGTTATGGTGACTCTAGTGAAGGCCTGATGTTTGGCTGTGTATATTTAAACCTAACTTGGTTCTAAACAGCCTGCTTAGTGTCTATTAATTTTTCCACCCTCCAAAGAAGACACACAATGCCGATGACCTTAAGCTCTTTACTAAGATGTTTATACACTACTCAACTACAAGTCTAACATGGTTGGACATTTGGAATACAACCAAAATCAATGACTCTTCTAATAGACACTTAGTTAATTTTAGCTCACAGTATGGATACCACCTAGGTTGCTGAAGACAAACAGTCATGTCCTTATGTAAACACCTGATGTAGTCATAGGCATGGTGCCATCTGCTCAGCATCTGGGGAAAACAGGTCCAGTGATCATTTGACAAGGATGAAGAGTATCTGGTCTGGCCAGACAGCAGTAGGTACATGGGGAGGAAAGGCTCAGGTTCACTGTTCCATCCTTTTTTTTTTTTTTTTTTTTTTTTTTGAGATCATGATCTCTGCTTTCCTTATTATCTTCTGAGAAGTCATTGAATGGCACCAAAAGAGCCAAAGTAAGAAGAACTTTGCCTGGCTGATCAGGTCATGTGATAACTATTGGTCTGAGCATTCTTCATTATGCAGCTAATACTTCACTTATTGACAAGGACTGATTTTAACAGATTCCCAAACTTACTCCATATGCTCTAGTAAGACAGCTTTTGCTTATTAGCAGTTGTTAAGCAACTTTTTGCATCTTAACCAACAATAAACAACATATGAAAGCAATGATTCTTAGGGAATTTTTTACAGTTACATGAATAAGGTAATGAGTACATTTGCTATAGAACATTGTTACTTCCTCCTTTGTTTTTTCCCTACCATCCCTTCCCTCCCTGCCTCCCCAACTCCTCTCCCTGCCCCCCTAAGTTGTCAAGTTCATTTTCAACATAGTGTCTTGTACATCTCATTGTTACAATGGGTAAACCTGTATCCTTATTTCAGCGTTTTGTTATTTGCTTTCCCCTCGCCAAATTAGAAAAATGTATATAGAGATGCAGGGCACTGGAATCAAATGAAAACAGGGGTTATACCATGGGGGAAGAACATACAAAAGAAACAAAAAATCACATGTTACATTATAAATACATTAAAAATAACAGCAAGAAAGATAAAACAACTTATGTTCCTATCTTGGGGTTCATTTCACTTAGCAACAGCTTATGAGGTCATATGAACATAGCTTTTGACCTTTTCTACTTGTTCTAGACATATATGTTTCTTTGGGCCTGGCTTGCTTCACTTAATATAAGTTTTTCTTAGTCTTTCCATTTCCTAACAAATGGGGCAATGTCATTCTTTCTGATGGAGGCATAAAATTCCATTGTGTATATATACCACATTTTCTTGATCCATTCATTTACTGAGTGGCATCTGAGTTAGCTCCCTATCTTAGCTATGGTGAATAATATTGTGATAAACATGTTATCTTGATAAGCTTGAAGCTAAATTCTTTTTAATTGCAATGAAAGAAATAAGAAATCAGTGACCAAGTCCTTACTAAATAATCTCAAACCATTGATCAATATCATTTAATTTACTCTTCTAAATATTCCCCTTTAATTGGATAAGTTCAAAATGTAATGCTAAAAAATAATTATACCTTCACTTTCTTGTGGCTGAGATAATTAAAACTTAGTAGTTTACATGATATATTTAGAATCAGTATAGATACTACTATCGTGTTGCCTCTTTTTTAATTATAAAGAATGAAACATGAAAGTCTTATTTCACTTTATATTAATACTGACTATGGGAATTTAAAAAAAAATTTAAGCATAAAAATATTGCCATACTCTTAATATGAATTATTCAAAAATATTTTACATAGGTTGTAGTGTGTGAATCATGCCTTTGCTGTAAAAATGATCATGCTTAATGATGTGAATCATATATTTTAACAGTTAGGACCAGTCTCCTAAACCCAAAATGTATCAGAGTCTTCCAAACTAAAAACAAAAGAAGATCCCTCCTAGGGTGCAATAGAAAATTCTAGAGATGTATTATCTCTCATTTTATAAGAGAATGATACTTAGTAAAGCTACCTGCTGCACTCAGATATACTTTCACGCAGAGACAAAATAACTCATTAGATCCTATGAATGATTTGAACCCAAATGGCTATGGAGGAATAATTTCCATCCTGGGTAAATTTTGTAATGTCCTCTAAGTATACCTAGACTGACTTTGAGACTTGTTCTTCATATATTTGTTTAATGCAAGTTTAAGACATTACAGTCCAGATTCATCTTCCTTTAAATGTTTGTTTTACATGGACAGAAACCTACATATTGACCTCCACATGCTTCAGCCTGCTGGGTTGTTCTGACTTCACTGCTAGAGACGTGATCATTTTACACTAACTATTTTTACTGCTTTGTGATTGTGAAGCCCAAGGCATTGGGCTATTATTTGGCTTTCACAGCAGTCTAACCGTATGGTGTAACCATAATTTATACTTATTTTTCAGAAGTATCATACAGCTGTTCTAAGGGGAAAAAATGGTTTACATAGTACAATATAATTAATACTCTATTTCTGGATAGTCTTGCCACTTACTGCTTTCTCTAAAACAGATTGTCTAAGTTCATCTCTACTGAGTCCAATACTACTGGCAAAGCAAAATATTCAAGTTAAGGTTATCAATGACAAAGTCAAGTGGAATGTGAAAGGTATTGCTGTTTTATATTACGAGTCAGAAAAACAAGAATTTACTTGTTGGAAGGAAAACAAGCAAACAAAAAAAACATACCTGTTACATAATTTTAAATGTCTTGACTATGGTACAAAAAAATCTTAATTTAAGTAAATAATATATATTAAGATGAATAGTTCAAATCAAATGCTTACTTTAATGAAATTGAAATTGTGACCTTCCAATCCAAATTTCATTAGAAAATAATGAAAATCTGCCAGGCACCAGTGGATAACACCTGTAATTCTAGCTACTCCAAAAGCTGATATCAGAGGATTGGAATGAGCCCAATCAGAAAAGTTCTTGAAACTCTTATCTCCAAATAGCCAACCACAAAAGCTGGACTGGGATTGTGGCTTGAGTTGTAGAGTACCAGCAATGCATGAAAAAACCAAGCAAGACTAAGAGGCCCTGAAGTTTAACCCCAATAACATCATCAACAACAAAAATAGATGAAGGTGAAGAAGAAGAGGAAGAAGACGAAGACAGAGGAGGAGGAGGGGGGGAGGAGGAGGAAAAGGAGGAGGAGGAGGAGGAGGAGGAGGAGGAGGAGGAGGAGGAGGAGGAGGAGGAGGAAGAAGAGGAAGGAGAAGAGGTAGAGGAAGGAGAAGAGGAAGAAAAGGAAGAAGAAGAGGAAGAGGAAGAAGAAGCAGGAGAAGCAGAAGCAGAGGAAGGAGGAGGAGGAGGAGGAGGAGGAGGAGGAGGAGGAGGAGGAGGAGGGGGAGGAGGGGGAGGAGGAGGGGGAGGGGGAGGGGGAGGGGGAGGGGGAAGGGGAGGGGGAAGGGGAGGGGGAGGAGGAGGAGGAGGGGGAGGAGGGGGAGACGACGACTTATTATTTTTGTTTGTTTTTGGTCAGTCATGGGGCTTGAACTCTGGGTCTGGGTAGGAGGAGGAGGAGACGACTTATTATTTTTGTTTGTTTTTGGTCAGTCATGGGGCTTGAACTCTGGGTCTGGGTGCTGTCCTTCAGCTCTTCAGTTCAAGGCTAGCACTCTACCACTTGAGCCACAACACCACTTCCCAGCTTTTTCTGCTTATATGGTGCTGAGTAATTGAACCCAGGGCCTCATGCATACAAGGCAAGCACTTTACCACTGAACCACTTCCTAGCCCAGAAGAAAACTTTTAATAACTAGTAATGAGCCAATACACACCAATGATTCCACTAATAGTTGTATTAACTATCAAATTATGTGCATGTTTCAAAGGACTTTGGGGGAGTTAACATCACTTTTCACTTAATTTTAAAGTATATTCATGTACATCTTTCATTTACATCTGCCAAACTTTTCCCAAGGCTTCATCTGTTGTTAATTCAACTCAAGTATTTTCATAAGGTACCTGGGGAAACTTCTTTAAAATTCCATTTTGTTTTTAGGAAACTTATGGTATAATAATCATAAACTTAAAAGTTTTTGCAAAGTACAGTTATAGCCCAGGACAATAATTCCATAAAATGACCTATTTTGAAAGTGTTTTAATATATCTGATTCTGACATTCACTAGTTTAAAATGTTTTATCAAATGAGTAATTAATGTATTTTCTCTTCACATATGATCTCTGCAATCTGCAATCTGCATGATTTCTTCCTTCTAACAATACACTTCTCCAAGTGTCTTTGTTTTATTTTTAAAATAAAATTTCTGAAATGAAAACCAAATATAAATATAAGTATCAATTCAAGATAATATCAACAGAAATACATAAATGTCTAGAACTTAATCTATTTTTAGCTTATGATTTTGTGGGCTTTTTTCAAATATTTCCCTTTTTCCCTTCAGTATCTATCCTACTAAACAATGTATTTTTGTTAGGCTGACTAGATTGATTCTTAAGTATTTTAAAGAAATTATTTCTAACTTAAAATATACCACTATGCTCGAATAATTATTCAAATTAAATCCCCTAATTAATAATATGACTGGCTTATTTACTTGAAGCATTGGGTTCATAACTAGACATGATAAGTTTGTATTTAGTCCCAATGTTCCTATGAATTAGTAACTAACCTTGTGCTATTAGTGCAATAGATGGGTTATTTGAAAATCAGCAAACATGTAGTTAGCTTATCTAATTTCATTTCTAAAAGTAAGTACTTCATCATATTTTTTCCTTGAATTATACTCTCTCAGAAGCAGTCATCACTGTCCCATGAATTATATTTTTACATATTTGAAGTATGTTTCTCTTAAATTAGTTCCGTTTATATAATTATGGTTTGTAGCTGCATAATGCCAAAACTTGTGGATTATAATTAGGATCAATACCAAACTCTATTTATTTATGCAGTTTTCTAAAATTGCTCTGAGAAGCCCTGAGTTTACACTAAGTACTGATGCTAATCAGTATCTTCAGATTCTAATTCTTGAATGAAATCATGAAGTCCTATTTTGAACTTTTCGTTTTAGTATTTCTTTAACAACAGGAATGTACCCTGGAGTTGATCAGTGTGAGTTTGAATCCCAATTGTATCTCTACTCTATGAAAGAAAAAAAAAACATAGGCAAGTTATTTGATACTTCTTGTATTTTTTGAGGAGGAGGTAGGGTATTGGCTTTGAACTCATGCTTTGTACTTGCGAGGCAATTGTTCTGTTCTACCTGTCCTTTTTTACCTTCTGGTTATTTGTTGTAGTTGGTCGTGGGCCTGAACTCTCGGCCTGGGCACTGGTTCCTCAGCTCTTCAGTTCAAGGCTAGCGCTCTACCACTTGAGCCACAGCACCACTTCCGGCTTTTATTTTTCTGCTTATGTGATGCTGAGGAATCGAACCCAGGGCCTCATGCATGCAAGGCAGCGCTCTACCACTGAGCCACCTTCTCATCCTTCCTCTGGCTATTTTTAAAAGTAGACTTTGACTTTCTGCCCATGCCAGTCTGGATCACAATCGTCTTATTTATGCTTCCCACCACGATAAGCGGGAACCGCAACATTCCGCTTTCTCTGTTAAGATGGAATCACGGGAATATTTGTGCTCAGGCTGGCCTGGCGACGGGATCCTCTGATCTCTGTCTCACCTATAGATGTGAGCGGCCACCTGCACCGAGTCTCCTCCTGAATACTGAATTCACAGAGGACTACTGTTAGAATAAGTGTGGATGAGAAGAGTGTAAATTCCAATAAAATGGAACTGCAGGATGAAGACATGAGCTACACACAGACCCAGAGAAGTGAGCGAATGAGCTACAGCAGGATACATGTTGAGATGATGTGGGAATTCTACCAACCAGTCAGGTCAGGTGGGTTCACATGGGGGAAGACCTTAAGCACCCAGGAAAGTGACAGTTCAACACACAGTAGTGCCATGATGAAAGGTAAGGCGGCTCAAGGACCCTAAGGAATAACCCATGCGTGTGGAAAGAGTAAAGATGAATGCATAAACCTAACTGGGGGTTATCTGGCTATGGTGGTATAAGGAACCAGAGGGGATTGGGAGATACGAGAAAACTAGAATGGAAAATTGTCTGTCTGATTTCTGATCCTACCATCACCTAGTCCTTTATGCATTTTCATTGCTTCTCAGTAGCATGAAAGAAATTAGCAGCTACTTGAGGTAAGCATCTATGGAAATAGAGCCATCAGCGACAGGATAAGAGAAATGACATCTTGAATGGCTTTCTTTTGTGCACTGATTCCAATGTCAATTTCTTTGCCTACCTGTTCACAGCAGTTCTGAAAACAGCAGTTCAAGTCATGTACAGCTGGTATGTGTTCCCAACCATAGTGAATTTAGAGACAACTCTTTATCCTATTTTGTTCAATTGACATAACCTAAAAATTAAAAAATTAAAAATGTGGGGCTGGGAAGGTGGCTCAGTGGTAGAGCGCTTGCCTTACATGCATGAGGCCCTGGGTTCGATTCCTCAGCAGCATATAAGCAGAAAAAGCCAGAAGTGGGGCTGACGCACAAGTGGTAGAGCGCTAGCCTTGAGCTGAAGAGCTGAGGGACAGCGCCCAGGCCCAGCTTTCAGGCCCCACAACCGACCAAAACTAAAAAAGAAAGAATAAAAATGTGCTGTTAGCAATCACATAGAAATAAAAGCATAAGGACTTTCATTTTAACCATGAGTTCATTGGGGGGAGATAGTAGAATTCATTTGAGACAAATACCTTCTTTCTTTTATTTTCTTTTTCTTTCTTTTTATACCCAATTCATGTCCCCAAGTATTACATCTCAGACCTAATTCAAAATGGAAATGTATGTTTTAAAATAGTGCAGATGTCTTGCTTCTAATTCAATGATCGTGGTGAATGACGTGAGACTTGGAAATATGTCATTCATCTGCCCTTTCTTGTTTTTCCATGAAGTATTGATGACAAGAGATGATTGTACCAATTTTGTAGTCTTTTGTGTTACCAGCTTTTTCAGACTTACATTACACAAGCTTTGGTCACCTTGGTGATCATGCTCCCTTTTCAACTTCTTCCTTAAAAAAAAAAAAAAAAGATTTTCTTTGCAGCTTATAAATAAATCCCAAGTACTTTAATGAGTGCCTCTGCAGGCAGCCTACTGTGCAAAGTTGTAGTAAAGCAAAACTGTTTACTGGAAATGCAACACAATAGAAATCCCATTAACAAATGTATCCTGTGACAGAGATACCATACAAAGCAGTTTCAGTGAGCGCAACTCATCCCAGCTCATCTATGGCTACTTTGCTGTCATTGCCCAAAGACAAACCACCTTTCCCCATACCAGCTGCGGCTAATACCTCATTATAAGGACCCAATGCTGCAAGTTACAAATAATAACTGTACCCAAATCCTTCCTCCCTCCTTTATGGGCCTTGAGATTTGAAGAAAAAATTTCATATTAGGATATTTCCCGCTTTAATGTCTATAATATTTTCTATTGTTGTTGTTGGTCATGAGGCTTGAACTCAAGGTATGGGCGCTATCTCTAAGCTTTTTCCCTCAAGGCTAGTGCTCTATAACTTTGGTATGCAGCTCTGCTTCCAGTTTTCTGGTGGTTATTTGGAGATGAGTCTTTTCTTTTTTGTCGGTCGTGGGGCTTGAACTCTGGGCTTGGGCGCCATCCTTGTGCTCTTCAGCTCAAGGCGTGGGCTCTACCACTTGAGCCACAGCACCACTTCCGGTTTTCTAGCGGTTTATTGGAGATAAGAGTCTCATGAACTTTCGTGCCCGGGCTGGCTTTGAACCGTGATCCTCAGATCTCAGTCTCTTGTGTAGCTAGGATTACAGGCGTGAGCCACCAATGCCCACTTTAACTTCTACAACATTAAATCAGAATTTAGGGACTTCAATTATAAACAAATAAAGTCTTTCTTCAGAGTTTCAGCTCAGATGTTTTATCTGCAGTTAGTGTTATAAGGTATAAATCTTTAGTCTCACCTAAAAACCACACAAGCAGCTGGTATCTTGACACAGTCTAGCCATTCTTATAAAAACAAACAAACAAAAAAACCCAGGATATAGTATTTGGTACTAATTCCTAAATGCAACATTCATGTATTTAGGGGCTCCAGAAGATAAGAGCCAGAAACACACTGGAGATAAAAATTGGGGATATTGTTAATTGGAGACATAATATAATTGGAGATAGTAAGGTGTAGTCTCTTGATTTAGCAGGCATGCAAACTACATGTCATTTTTCAGTTTGCAGGCCAAGATCACAAAGCCACTATGTCAACCTGGATCAAGAATCCTGTCTTCTGACTTCCAGCCTAAAGATTTTTCCACTTCATTTTACAGCTACAAAGTGCAAATCATTAACATTAACATTAACACACAAATAATGTGAACATATGCTCTATTGAAGTGAACTGTATTATGATATCAAAGGTGGGACTGAAATATGGGTCTCCCAGATGAAGTGAATACAATTCTTGTGTAATTCCCCCTTTTCTGATATGTCTGTCTAAGTTAAGATTCCTGGAAGGGCTAAAACTTTATTTGTGTATTTATAGAACAGTCTTCACACCTTACAAATATACCATTGGTAATATTTTTAAGAAATGACAGAGACAGCAGCAATTTATTAACTCACAAAATAAGTAGATGAAATGTTGGAAGCTCCATAATTAATTGGTTCTTTGTGTTCCTATTGGCTTTACTTTCCAGTCTCTATTCTTTCCAGGCTTTATGCATAGTCACAGATTAGATGATAAAAAGTGGCTAATCTTTGCCTTAGTCCCCTTTTGTAGCATAGGGAGAAACTTTTCCAGTCACCCTCCCTGGAGGATTCAAACTCATTAGCATCACATGTCCTTGCAAAAACCAATCACTGCCAAGAAAACAGAATTACTAAAATCAATTAGGAGTAATCAACATTCAGTTCCCATGAAGCACAAAGTCCCCAGGTATCTGGACAAAATCAGACTTCTGTTGGCAAAAACAATTAGGAAGAGTTTGAGGGAAGTTAGTGATTGATTCATATAATTGGGGTATATTTCTTAATCACTTGACTCATGCTTCTTTTAAAAAATATTTAGAATGTAAGATCAGAATTCCACATTCATCAGCATCTGACAAGGTGCTACTACCTGTCACTAATTTGGAAGCATCTGTTGCACACAGCAACGTGGCACCTGGAAAAATGTACTTCAGTGCAATTATGATTGATATGACACACTTGGAAGAATTGTTATTCTACTCCCAAATGCAAGAACCCCAGCCATTGTTACAGAACAAGATTTTTAACTTAAGCACTAATGGGAGAACGTGATTTACCAGGCCTGGCCCCCTGCCCCCTCTCTACTTGAAGAGAATGCTCGAAGCTTTAATAATCAGACTTCATAGTAACTGAATTTTGATTAGGTCTCATATAGAGTTCTGAAAGTGGTATAGGCTTAGAGAAGAATAGGTTACAGACCTCAAAAAAAAAACCCTTTGAGTTTACTAGCCTGGCTCTAGCAGACAGTTTCTGAGAAAGAGCTTACCAGATTTTACCCTGAAAGGAAGGAGGAAGAGCAGGACCAGGAACTGGGTAAATTATGAACACTTTCAAAAATGTTGGTGTGTTTTGCTTTGTCTTATTAAAATCTTACATTTTCACACTTTCTTCCAAAGCTACAACCTCCAAAATGAGCATATGACCTGAATGTGCTCTTGAAAGAATCCAGTTTCGAGAATGAGTTCAGGATGGAGCAATCCTTTCCTGTCTTAATTTTGTTTTTAATTAATTAATTTATTTACACTAAGTATACAGAGATTCAATTCCAGCAGTCAGGTACAACATGTGGTCAATGTCACAACTTGTATTATTCTCCCCCATTTCTCACCCTCCCCTCCTTACCCTCAAGTTAGATAATTCAGTTTTTACATGGCATACACTCACAATGACTCCATGTGTTCACCTTCTTCCCTCCATTTGCATGCCCTCACCTTGGAACATGTTTCAGCTTCCTAACAGTCACTTTGTTAACTGGTTCATTAATTATTGAAAGGAGTTACATTACTGAAAGCCTTTAGTTAATTTGTTAACTAAGTACACCTTCCTTTAGTTAATTTATGTGTATATGTATATAGTCCTGTATATGTTATTGTGTATGTTTGTATATTAGATATAAACTCCACATATGAGAAGAATCATACAATGTTTGTCACTCTAAGCCTTCTTTACTCCATTTAGCTTAATTTACTTCACTTAGTTTTTCTCGTAGGTCCACCCATTTCCCTAAAAAATGGTGTAATATCATCTGTTGTAGGGTGTCTAGGCTGTTTCCATATCTTGCCTATCATGAATAATGCATCAATGAACATGGATATGCAAATGTCTTTACTACATCCTTCTTGTAAAATTCTGGGTAGATGCTCAAGAAAGGTATTACTAGATTGTAGAGTAGTTCAATGTTTAGTTTTTTGAGGAATCTCTGAACCACCTTATGTTTGGAGATCATGTTTTGCAAATTGGAGAAAGGATCCAAATGGTACATTGGGTTTAGATTTTGAAGAGTTACCTAATTTTAGGTTTTAATGTTTATATAGAATCAACATATATTAATAATAATCAAATTATCATTCTTATCATTAAGTTATCCTTTCAATAATAATAATCATTTTGGTTCTATATAAGCAGAAACAGAGAAGGTGTTCCCAGACTAGTGGAAATGAAGTTAGGCTGTCAGAAGTATTACTGCAGTATAGATTGTGTGGGGTAAGAGAGTAAGGAATCAGTAAAATATACAAGTAATAAAATCCTAGACCAAGTAAAATGACTATGGAAGAAGGAGGCATTACAAATTATAATAACAAGAATTAATGTAGGAGTATAAACCACCAGTCAAACTAGCTAGACCTAGTGGTAAAAGCAGATGGAGGTAGTTGTGGAAGCTGATTGCAATGGTAAGTTAATAGTGAAAGTTAATTTTGTGAAGCATTTTGCAGGAAATGCTTTTATTTTTAATTTTTTTTTTTGTCATTTGTGGGGCTTGAACTTTGGGCTTGAGCACTGTCCTTCAGGTCTTCAGCTCAAGGCTAGTGCTTTACCACTTGAGCCACAGCACCGCTTCTGATTTTCTGAGTGGTTTATTGGAGATAGCGGTCTCATGGACTTTCCTGCCTAGGCTGGCTTTGAACCCAGATCTCAGCCTCCTGAGTAGCTAAGATTACAAGCGTGAGCCATCAGCACCCTGGCTAGGAAATGCTTTTTTAACAGAGTGTTCCATTAAATGAGAGAAATTGCTTCATAGCCACATGTCTTAGCATGCTTCTCCAATGTCATCCCTGTTGCTATGAAGTTATATAGAGATGCAAGCCCATGTATTTCATTTGAGCAATATGTAACATTACTTTCAAGACCACATGGGACACAGCTACCATGATTTCTGATCTTTGATTGATATGCTCTTTCCTTTGGTGCTATTCTAGTTACTTTTTTTTGTAGATGTGACAAAATACCAGATAGTAAAACATTAAAGAGTAAAGATTTAGCCAGGCTATGGAGGCTCACATCTCTCATACTAGCTACTGAAGATCTGAGACTCATGGTTGAAAGCCATTCAGGGTAAGAAAATCTGTGAAACTCTGATCTCCAATTAGCCACCAAAAAAGCCAGAAGTGAAGCTATGGCTCAAGTGGTAGAGTGCAAAGCAATAAAGCTTAGTACATCAATAAGGCCCTGAGTTTAACCTCCAGTTCCAGAACCAAAAGAAAAAAGTAAAAAAGAAAAGATTTATATTGCCTTACAGTTTTCACTCATTTGATCCATCATGGCAGTGGGGCCTAAAGTACAGTTCCCAACAAGATGGATAAGAGAAAAAGCAGTATAAGCAATTGTCAGAGAATATATAGCCCTCAAGGACACATGCCTCCTCCTCCTCCTTTTCACAACTCTCCTATTGTGTGCCAGCATATTATGAATCCATCTGTTCATCAAGTCAGAGCCTTCATGATCCGATCACATCCCAAAACTCAGCACCTGGCACCAAGTCTTCAGCATCTGAGGCTACTGGGAACGTTGCATATCTGACCTGTAACAGCTCCTCACTAACCTTTAAGCACCTTTGTCTGACAGCTTCTATTTTACTGTTCACTTTATGAGCCTCGGTCTCGATCCTCCTTTATCACTTCCCTTGCAGCACTCTCTTGTGCTAGTCAGCTTTCGGTGACAGTGACAAAACATCTAAGATACACAGGTATTATAAGGAGGTATTTTTTTTTAATTTCGGCTCATGATGTGAAAGGTCTGAGTGCATTGTCACTCTCTTGGCTCCATTGATTTGAGATCTATAGCAAGGCACAGTTTCATGACATTAGTAGAGCAGATCTGATTTTCTCATGGCAGCCAGGAAGAAAATAAGCAAAGATAGCAGTATCCCAATGTTCCATCAAGGTCCTAATACCTAACTTCCTTCTCTTGGCCCTTTGTCCTAGTTTCTATTATTCCCCATATTACTGTGGGCTGGCCACTATGCCTTTAAACCATAGGCTTTATGGGTGCACTTTAGATTCAAATGATAGCATCCCTTCATTGCTGCCTCTGGGTTTAGGAACTCCACCCTGCTCTGTGACTTGCTGGTCTTTCTGCACTTCACATGTATCCTTCAATTTTGTTGTATTTTGGTCCACATGCCATATTCTCACAAGCTTTCAGCTTATGTTCTGTTACTTCTCAATGACTCAGTATACTTACTTATTGTTAAGTTCATGTATTCAGTAAACAAAGGAAAGTAAGGTATATGGCCTAGGAAACATAAATATTTCTTTTAAAAGTCCATTAATCCTATTATAGAATCATATGACCTTACTGATATTTTAGTAAATATATTGTGTACAATTGGAATAAGTTAAATGTGCTATAGTAAAAAGTATTTTATCTTTTCTGATGTGTTCCATTTTGCTCTTTACCAGAAAATAAGAAATTATCATGGTCACCACAGAGAAAAATAACTATAATGCTTTAATCCTAAGTAGGCTTGTATAAGAATGAGTGCAATAATTTCAGCAATGGAATTAATAAAGCAATGACAAAAAATATGTCTTCAGATCACCAATTATAATTAGAATCTGCCCATGGCTCATGCCTATAATCCTAGCTACTCAGAGGCTAAGGTCTAAGGATCTCAATTCAGAACAACCAGGCCTGGCAGAGTATATGGTGAGAATCTTATCTATAATTAACTACACAAAAAGCCGGAAGTGGAATTGTAGCTTAAGAGTAGACTGCTAGCCTAGAGCAAAAAACAAACCTTACCAACAGTACACACCTGAGTTCAAGCCCAAGGACTGGCACAGAGTAGACAGACAGACAGACAGACAGACAGACAGACAGATAGATAGATAGATAGATAGATAGATAGATAGAGAGAGAGAGAGAGAGAGAGAGAGAGAGAGAGATATTCTGCATAGTCCATAAGTAGTCATTAATAAACTATGAACGAATATTTATTTTAACCTGTGAAGACATAAATAGACACTTAGATATATGAATGGAGCATTCTTTGTTGATTTTAATACTCAGAATTGCAAATATCCTTTGTAGACACAACTCAATCCATACACAACAAGTCTGCTGTAAAGGTACACATTTTAAGATAGTAGCTTCTGTTCTGCCTAATTACTAGGCCATATTGACTTACTGCTTTAAGTGTTGTAATTTACCTAAAGCCACTTACATAATAAAAACTGGGAATAACAAATAGTAAACAATTGTAATATATCTTAATTATTTTAGAACACTGTTTTTAATAAATAAAAAGATATGGTAATATGCCTCACAATAAATCTGGGGCACAATTTTCTTCAAACCTTAATTGCTAATTAAATGGGAATATTATGGGTTGTCAACTAAATGTTATAAATGAACTCTCTTTCCAGTTTAAATATTAAATTAATAAGAAACTTTAATACAGTTTTAAATTCATTGATAGGAAATGTCCTAAATCACCCTTTCTATCTTAGAGGTGAAATCTTTGTTTTCCTTCAGAGCCTTCTATGCCCATAAGTTAGCTTCTTTTATCTGTGCATTCATAATTATTAATTAAGCCTTTTTAATTTATTAATGAATTAATGAAAATACGAATTTTATATGATGATAGACTATAAGTTTTATCCATGCCTTTCCCTACCTTGGTGATATTTCTATGTTTATATCAGTGCTTATCAGTGCTTATCTCCCTCCCTCCTCCCTTCCCTCCCTCCTTCCCTCCCTCCCTCCTTCCTTCTTTCCTTCCTTCCTTCCTTCCTTCTTTCCTTCCTTCCTTCCTTCCTTCCTTCCTTCCTTCCTTCCTTCCTTCCTTCCTTCCTTCCTTCCTTCCTTCTTTCCTTCCTTCCTTCCTTGTCTTGCTTTCTTGCTTGTTTGCTTCTTTCTTTCTCTCCTCCTTCTTTGCCAATGATCCTCACCCTCATCCTTGGCTACACATTAAAATCACCTAATCAGAACACAACAAATCAAAGAAAGGTTGGACAAATGGGATTGCATAAAGTTGCAGAGCTTCTGCAGGGTAAATGACATAGTTAGCAAGATCAATAGAAAGCCCACGGATTGGGAGAAGATCTTTACTAGCCATACAACGGACAAGGGTCTCATATCTAAAATATACTTGGAACTCAAAAAATTAAACCCCCCAACAACAAATCCTCAAAGAAACAACTGCCCAAGAAATAAGTGGGCTAAAGACTTAAAGAGAAACTTCTCTGAAGAAGAAAGAAGGATGGCTAATAGACACATGAAGAAATGTTCAACATCCCTAGCCATAAAAGAAATGCAAATCAAAACAACATTGAGATATCACCTCACTCCAGTTAGAACAGCAAAAATCAAGAACTCTAACAACAACAGATGCTGGAGGGGATGTGGACAGAAAGGAACCTTACTTCATTGTTGGTGGGAATGTAAACTTGTTCACTCACTTTGGAAAGCAGTATGGAGGTTCCTCAAAAGACTTCACATAGAGCTCCCCTATGACCCAGCAATCCCACTTTTGGGCATTTACCCAAAAGTTTACAAACAAGACCACACTAAAGCTACCAGCACAACTATGTTTATTGCAGCATTATTTACCATAGCTAAGATATGGAACCAACCCAGATGCCCCTCAGTAGATGAATGGATCAAGAAGATGTGGTATATATACACAATGGAATTCTATGCCTACATCAGAAAGAATGACATTGCCCCATTTGTTAGGAAATGGAAAGGTTTGGCAAAAATTATATTAAGTGAAGTAAGCCAGGCCCAAAGAAACATAGGTCCCATGGTTTCCCTTATTTGTAATATCTAGTATATGTATGAGTCAAGCGGAAAAGGTCAGATAATGTGATGTCAGGAAAATGAACCCTTAGATGTGTATTTTAATGTTTTTTTCTTTCATGCATGTGTTTCTAACGCATTTATAAGATTATCTCTTTGTTGCTTTGTATGTCCCTCCCCCACAGTATAACCCCTGCTTTCACTATATTTGATATCAGTATAATTTGTGGAGGAGATGGGGAAAAACCAGTTGTTTAAGGATACAGGTTGACCTGTTGCAACAATGAGAAGTACAAGTTGTCATGTCCAAAACGAGCTTTACAACTTCGGTGCAGGTGGCGGGGGGGGGGGGGGGGGGGGGAGGGGGGAAGGAATAGGATTGGGATGGGGGGAGGGGGGAGGCTGGGAAGGGATGTGAAGGGTAAACAAAGGAGGAGGCTGCAATGCTTGGTAAGAAATGTACGCATTATCCTGCCCACGTAATTGTAACTCCTCTGTACAGTATGTTCACAAATAAAATTAAATTAAATTAAAAAAAAATAAAATCACCTAATCAGGTTTTTCAAGAAATTTAAATAAATTGACATTTCCTCCCAAAATTCTAATTCCAGTGGTCTGACTTAGATGAAAGGCAGATATCATACACTAAAAGCCAAACCAATTGTTCAGTTGTTCTGGTGTGTGTGTGTGTGTGTGTGTGTGTGTGTGTGTGTGTGTGTGTGTTTGTGTATTTATCACTCATCCCTCATCTCATTAAGTCACAACTATTTCTTTTTGATTAATTTATATTTAAAGAGGGAAACTAGGAAGAGGGCACAGATACAAAGGGAAACAGGGGAAATCATACAACAGCAACTGTACTGGTCATTGATCAAAACAAACTAAGCAACTCAATGGCAGTGATGGGAAGGAGAGAATGAGCCGGAAAGAGGGAAGAGCTGACACTAAGAAAAAGGAAAGAAATGTACATATCACCCAATGTGGAAGAAATAACTGTATTGTCAAAGCTCACAGAACTCATAAACTTTTTTTGTTTTTTGTTTTTGTTTTTTCATCGATTGTGCGACTTGAACTCTGAGGCTGGGCACTGTCCCTCAGCTCTTCAGCTCCAGGCTATCACTCTATCACTTGAGCCACAGTGCCACTTCCATTTTCTGAGTTGTTTAGTGGCGATAAGAGTGTCATGGACTTTCCTACCTGGGCTGACTTTGAACCTCGATCCTCAGACCTCAGCCTCCAGAGTAACTAGGATTACAGACATGAGCCACTGGCACATGGCTTGAATTCATAAACTATATAGACCACGATAAAGACAATTTGCCCCATGAAGGTTAGAATGGGTTTGTGACTTTAGCTAAGTATCACTATCCCAAAATACTGTGAAATTTGTGAGATTTATGTAATCACTTAATCACAATAAAAAAATCTTAAAAAAAAACAAAAAAAAGAAATAAAAAAGAGACAAAATACGCATTCTAGCATAAAAATCTCATGCCATTACTAGCCAAAGCATACTTTGTCACATACAACTCTCATGCCTTTCCCTAAGGCAAACATACATCCAAGAAACATTTATAGCAAAATGTGCTTTCCAAAAATTTCATTTTCTTATGGAATTGATTCTACATAAAGTTGGGGCATATTTTGGATAAAGGGAAACTTGGCGACAGAAAGCTAAAATTAAAAATTTTTGACCATGCCAAAAAGAATTAAAGTATAGCTAAAAATTAAATCCCCTGACTCTCTAAACCATGAAAGTACTATTTATCTGTAAGAGCTGAAGGAATTACATAGTGCCACTTGAAGAAACAGGGTGGGTTGCTTCTAAGCCATGTCCCTCTGTAACTCTGAAATTAAACAGTGAATCTGCATAAAAGTGCTCCATGGTAGAATGAACTAACCTTCTAGGATGCAGTCCATGACCCTAGCTAGTTTAGTTTCAAGATTAAATGTATAGATTCCCTACAAATCAAGCCATTGACTGATGTAAGAACTTTTTCTTTCCCTCTTCTAATAAACCAGAAGCAAAGGAATTTTTCTTAGCCCTTGTAGTAAGCCACAAGACTCATGTTGTTCTTCATTGTTTGATCTACTGAGTATGGATAGAAGTAGTGGTCCAGTTGATGGTGAGTAGTTGGAATCCATTGTATTGTTTTTGTCCTGATACAGTATTGTTCTCCTGTGTTCTTTCCTTCTCCCATCTCATTGTACTACTGATTGTTCTTTAAAAAGTGGAATTGCTTCGTCATAAGGGAGCTCTATGTTGAGTCTTTTCTTTGGGGGGGCGGTCTGGTCGTGGGGCCTGAACACTGCGCCTGGGTGCTGTCCCTCAGCTCTTCAGCTCAAGGCTAGTGCTCTACCACTTGAGCCACAATGCTACTTCCAGCTTCTTTTTCTTTTTGCTTAAGTGGTGCTGAGGAATTGAACCTAGGGCCTCATGCATGCAAGCGCTCTACCACTGAGCCACCTTCCCAGCCCCATCTATGTTGAATCTTTTGAGGGACCTCCATACTGCTTTCCAGAGTAGTTGAACATGTTTACACTCCACCAACAATGCAGTAGGGTTCCCTTTTGGCCACATCCCTCCAGCATCTGTTGTTATTAGATATCTTGATTATAGCCATTCTAGCTGGGGTGAGGTGGAATCTCAGCGTTGTCTTGATTTGCATTTCTTTTATGGCTAGAGAGATTGAGCATTTCTTCATGTGTCTATTGGCCATTCTTATTTCCTCTTCAGAGAAGTCTCTCTTTAAGTCTTTAGCCCATTTGTTAATCAGGCAGTTGTTTCTTTGAGGATTTGTTGTTGGAGGATTTAGTTTTTTTATTTACTTTTTGGATATGAGACCCTTGTCTGTTGTATGGCTAGTGAAGATCTTCTCCCAGTCTGTGGGCTTTCTGTCGATCTTGCTAGTTATGTCCTTTGCCTTGCAGAAGCTCTGCAGTTTCATGCAGTCCCATTTGTCCAACCTTTCTTTGATTTGTTGTGCTTCTGGGTCTCTATTAACAAAATTTCAACCTGTGCCAAGAAACCCTAGAGTTTCTCCTATTGCTTCCTTTAATGTTTTCATGGAGTCTGTTTTTAGTTCAAGGTCTTTGATTCGTTTGGAGTTGATTCTGTGTCAAGGTAATATATATGGATCTAATTTTAGTTTTCTACAAGTATTTAACCAATTTTGCCAGCATCATTTACTGAAAAGGCTGTCTTTCTTCCATACTGTTTCTTTAGCTCCCTTGTCAAAGATTAGGTGGCCATAGGTCTGTGGGTTCATTTCTGGGTCTTCAGACCTATTCCATTAGTCCTCAGGTCTGTTCTTGTGCCAGTACCAAGCTGTTTTGATTACTATGGCTTTGTAGTAGAGTTTGAAGTTTGGAATTGATATTATTCCAGTGCTGTTCTTTCTACTAAGGATTGTTTTTGCTATTCAGGGTATTTTGTTGTTCCATATGAATTTTTAGATTGATTCTTCTATTTCATTGAAGAATGAGGTTGGAATGTTGATAGGTATCACATTGAATTTGTAGATAGCCTTTGGCAGTATTGCCATTTTCACAATGTTAATCCTCCCAATCCAGGAGCATGCCAAAGCTAACAGCACAACCCTGTCTATTGCAGTATTATTTACCATAGCTAAGATATGGAACCAACCCAGATGCCTTTCAGTAGATGAATGGATCAAGAAAAAATATATATATACACACACAATGGAATTCTATGCTTCCATCAGAAAAAATTACATTGGCTTTTTTGTTAGGAAACGGAAAGACTTGGAAAAAATCATATTACGTGAAGTAAGCCAGACTCAAAGAAATATAGGTCCCATGGTTTCCCTTGTGTGCAGTGACTAGTACATGTCTAGGACAAGCAGAGTAGGTCAAAGGCTATATATATATATACAACCATATGAGATAATGTTAAGCAAAATGTACCCCAAGACAGGAACACAAGAGGTTTTTTTTTCTTTCTTGCTTGCTAGTGTTTTTAATGTACCTACAATACACTATTTGATTCTTTTGTTTCTATTGCATGTTCTTCTCCTATGGTATAACCCTTTTTCACTGGATTTGATGCCGGTTCTCTGCACCTTGTATATATATATTTGTAATTTGGGGAGCGGAAGGGATATTGCAGAATGCTTAAATGAGGATTCAGGCTGACCCATTGTGATGACAAGATGTACAGGACACTGTATTGAAAACAAACTTTACAATGTTGGGATTGGGGTGGTGGGAGGGGTTAGGGAGGTGGTTAGCAAGTGATGGTAGAGGGAAAATAAAGGAGGAGGTAACAATGCTCTCTATGAAATGTACTCATTACCCTACTCATGTAACTGTAACCCCTCTGCACGACATTTTTACAGTGAAATAATAATAATAATAATAAGGCGTACTTTGCTATTTAAAAACACTTTGCTATGTTATTTATGAGATTTTAAAAATATATTATTTAAGTATTCATTTATAAACTTGTACAGAAGAAAATAATTTGTATTTTTATAAGGGATATCAATATCAAGTATTAGATCATATTTATTCCAAATAAGGAATCGGGCCTTTTATAACTACTTAGGTCAGTAGCAAAATATATAGCGCAGACTACTGTTTTTTGAGCTCCCACAACATTCAAATCCAAATGTATTTTTAATTTTTTTTCCCCCTCTGCCTGGAAAGTTAAGTAGCAGGTGTAGTACTTAATGAACTGAAGCACCTTGGACTTATTGGTGTGTCAAATAGATTGTGATATTCATTTCCAATTAAAGTTCTTTTGCAAAGATCAATGAAGCACATTTTCACAAATTGAGTCACACTAAAATAATAAACAAAATTCTCTCATCCTTGTTGATGGAAAATTATTATTTCTTTAACATTTAAAATCCCATCACATTATTAACTATGAGGGGTAGAAATATTAAGTATTTATTTACTCATTGGTTTACATTTTACTTTCAATTTCATAAGAAAAGTAAAGATTATTAACTTTATAGTAAAGAAATCACATAAAAATAATTTTCCAGACTTGAAATTTTTGGTATTTGATCCATAGCATTTTTTATTTACCAAATAGCACGCTTGTCCTAATGATTAAAAGGTCTAATCTTTAGCAAATTAGAAAAGAATCTCTTATAGAGTAACCTTTAATTAATGATTGCACAGTGTACATTTGCATTAAAAAACAATGGGGTTTGCTGGAAAAAGGAAAATAGCCTAAGACTTTGCCTCTCGAATCACTGAGCTGCTTCAGAAAAATTAAAATGTTAATTTAGCCACCTTAAATGTCACTACTGTATTCAAAGAATGCATGGATGTTATGATTTTCATTTTCAAGGACCTCCTAACCTTTCACCTCCCAATGATATTTCTTTCAAAGTATACTTCTAAAGAAGTGTTACACATGTGTACAGTTTAAAGTATTTAATGTTTGGATATTAGTGAATAACATAAATGGAGTCACTTCTGAATCAAAGGGTATTAGTTCTAACAAGAGCCCCTAATTTGAAGCAACAATAGGGGGTAGTTGGTAAATATGTTCATGCAAGATTTCTTGTCCATGAAAATCCAGGACTTAGCAACACCATTCTATACCATGGCCTTTGTTTTCTAAAGTGTCTTCCTAGCAATGCATGAGCCTTCTAACTTTTGTGAAGTTTTCTAGGTTGAAACAGTTACCTAACAGTATTACCAAACCAAGTGGCATTATGATTGTTTGCCAAGCCATGTCTGTGTGATATTTGTAATGAACTTAGCTTAGGGGTGAAAAGTGAAGGAAATACTATTTTTGAGTAGAGAACAGTTCCTCTCTGGAATTCTGTTCCATTCCTCCTTTCTCCTCTTCCATTCACTTTACTTGTTGCTTCTCATCATCTTCATAAACCACACTTCAATTTTATGGGTCATTAATTTAATTACAGTTATAGGTTATTTTGTCAAAACACATATGTGTGCACATTATCAATAGCCATTTATTTGTTCACATCATTTCATAAAAGAAATAATATCCTAATACCAAAGTCTAGAAAATCCTTATTAACAGAACATGATACTTCTTTTAAGTTTACCTTATTTTTCTCAAATACCTTAACATAATCTAACATAAGCTCACAGTCCTCTTTGGAAATCTACTGAAGCAAATGTATTGTTTTAAAGTATAATGCTGGAAGAAAGGAAATTTTTTATTGTTATTGCAGAATTGATGTACAGAGGGGTTACAATGACATTAATGAGATAATGAGCATGTCTCCTCTTCCCTCCCTCTCTCCCAGTTTTTCCTGTCCCCACCCACAAGATGCACAGCTCATTTTCCACATAGTGTCTAGTGAGTACCACTGTTGTATTTCTTCACTCTCTGTTCCATCTTTTCTGTGCTCCACTTACCCTCCCAAATATACAAGATGCAAGGAAAAGGAAAAAAACAGCAGCAATAGCAGCTAAAAATATCTCTTCTTTCCTTTTCTTGGAGTTCATATAATAAAATACTATTTTATATAAGCATATGCATATAGCTATTGAGCCATACACACACTGGGACATGGTAAGTACTATAGTGCTCTAGACATTCCACACTGAGCACAAAGGAGGGCTTGATGGAAAGAATCTTAATAGTTTCTCAAACTATAATGTGTCTGATATTTACTGAGGACCTTGTTAGATGTGTGTGCTGGTGTGATGGGTCCAGCAGGTGCCTGGAAACCTACATGGCCAGCTGACTACCAAGTGCTATTTTGTGGGGTTGGGCTGGAGACCAAATTGAATACTAAGAAACAGAACTATTTTCCCCCAGTCATACATAGCTAACTTCCAAGGTATTATTCTTTCCAAACTTTTAAGTAGGAGTGTAGAAGGATATATATTATAATGAATATCCTTGAAGAGTCAAAGAAATTAATCTGTAAAAATGATGTCACCAAAAATTGTTTGAGTATGGTCTTGTTTGTGATCATTTGGGTAAATGCCCAAAAGTGGGATTGCTGGGTCATAGGGGAGCTCTTTGTGGAGTCTTTTGAGGAACCTCCATACTTCTTTAACTAGTATATGTCTGAGTCAAGCAGAAAAGGTCAGATAAGTTTATGTTAGGGGAATGAACCTCAACATAAGTATTCAAATGTTTTTTCTTTCATGCAATTGTTTCTAACATATTTATAAGATGATTTCTATGTTGCTTTGTATGTCCCTCCCCCATGGTATAACCCCTGCTTTCACTGTATTTGATGTTGGTATAATTTGTGGAGGGGAAGGGCAAAAACAAATCATTTAACTAGGGATACAGGTGGACCCATTGCAACAATGAGATGTACAAGTTGTTATGTCAAAAAACGAACTTTACAACTTTGGTGGGGAGTGGGGAGGATCAGGTGGGAGGAGGTGGGGGGAATATGGGAAAGGATGGGAAGGGGAAACAAAGAGGAGACAACAATGATAAGAAATGTACTTGTTGTCTTGCCCATGTAATTGTAACTCCTCTGTATGATATTCTCACAAAAAAAAAAAAAAGGATAAAGGGTGAAAAAAATGTTTGAAAGGATTTTTTTTTTACCTTGAACAGTTTAGACCAAATTTCATTAATTTCCAAAATATTTTGGCCTTGGGTCAATTGTGCCACATGAAGTGCATTGCTCTTTTTAAAATAGAATGTTCTGCATATATTGATTGTAAAAGGGAATTTCATTGTAACATTGCCATACACGCATTCCTCTTACTTCACCTGGAAAGCATGCTCACCAACTTCTTATCTCTCTTGTCCTCTCATTATACCCAGCCAATTCCCAATCATTGATCAGCTTCTTTCCATTCTAACCACAAAAAATAGCATTGCTATGAGATATACTTTTTCTTTTTAACATACTCATATGAAAAGAAATTGAGATATTAAATTCTGTTATTATAATATTATATAATTTCCAAAGTAGTCACAATTAACATGCCTTCTATGAGTTTCTCTCTTTCCCTTTCTTCCTTTCTCTTTTTCTCTGTCTCTTTCTTTCTCTGTCATTCTCTGTCTCTTTCTGTCTTTCTCTCTCTCTCACACACACACACACATACTTTTTCTTTCTTTGACAGTACTTAGGATTGAACTCAAGACTTACTGTTTGCTAGGGAGATGCTCTGCCATTTAAGCCACATCCCTAACATTTTCACATTCATTATTTTTTTGGATAAGCCAACCTGAACTGCACTCCCTCAACTTAGGTCGCTCCCAAAGTTAGAATCTTAGATTTGCACCAACACACTCAGCTTTGACTGATATGTGGTCTTACTAACTTTCTGCCTCGGCTATCCTTAAACTGTGATCCTCTTGATCTCTTCCTTTCGAGTAGCTGATATCACAAGCAAGACCACTATACCTGAGCCTTGAAGTTTGTAGGAATTTGGTTTCTCAGCAATATTTAACCAGCAGAGTAAATAGAAAGCAACCATTCATGGAATAACAAGGATGCATATTAAAAAAATCTGTCTTAAAGCTGAGGACAGATGAGTTCACAGTGGTAGAAACACATCTAAGTAACAGAGTTATGGGTCAAATATCACATCACTTCAATATACTAATGTTAATATAAACCTTGTCAAAACAACTGGTCTGTATTACTACAGTCTCTAGAAGAAAAAAAATAGGTGGAACATTTTATATCACATAGCAATAAAATAGTATCTTTTTCTAGAATAAATTAAACATTTGAAAGCATTTTGTAAATATTTTGTAGCTTGTAAGTTAAAGGAAGGATATATTTTCATTGTAATGTGTATTGTAATTAAAGCAGACTCTGTGAAGCATTAATGCTCCTGGTCAATCTAGTTAGAGAACCAATAAATCCATTCCCTGGCAGAAAGATGGAACGGGGTCATTTCTTCCTGCATAGGATGTGGGAAGGAAATGTTTCTTTCTCTTGCTGTTTATTCATACTTTGTTTACCTATTTAAGGTTAAATAAATTCCTTGTAAAAATAAAACTTCAAAAAATGAAGGAGGAGGCAGATAAGTTAAGCAACATTTATCAAGCATTAAACTTTTATTGGAAGATAGACAAGAGTTGAATCCTGGTGCTGACATAGGGGGCACGGATGACTTGGGTCACGTTACTTGGCCTCAGTTTCTCAAAAATAAAACATTATAGTTCTTTTAAGAAATGTCAGGACAGATACTGCCAAAATTGATAAATAAATTCAGTGCAATTCCCATTAAAATCCCAATGACGTACTTTACTGAAATTGAGAAAACAGTCCAAAAATGTATATGGAACAAAAAACCTAGAATAGCCAAAGCTATTCTAGACCAAAAAATAAAATAAAATAAAATGCAGGAGGGATCACGTTACTGGATTTTAAGCCTTACCATGGAAGCCATAATAACAAAGACAGCTTGGTACTGGCACAAAAAGAGACCTGAAGACCAATGGAACAGATTAGAGGACCCAGAAATAAAACCACATACATACAGACAGTTGATTTCTGACAAAGGAGCCAAAGCCATACAGTGGAAGAATCATAGCCTCTTCAACTACTGGTGATGGGAAATCTGGACGGCTACATGCAGAAAACTAAAAGTGGACCCCAGCCTGTCATCATGCACTAACATCAACTCAAAATGGATTGAAGACCTTAACATCAAACCTGAAACTCTGAAACTACTGCAGGACAGAGTAGGAGAGACACTTGAACTAATAGGCACAGGCAGGAACTTCCTGAACAGAGTCCCAGGGTCACAACAAATTGGAGAAAGACTCAACAAATGGGACTACCTTAAAATAAAAAGTTTCTGCACACATAAAGAAATAGCAACCAAACTAGAAAGAAAGCCAACTAATTCAGAAAAAAATATTTACAGCAATATATCAGACAAGGGCCTAAAGGGAACTAAAGAGAGACTTCTCAGAAGAAGAGATAAAAATGGCAAAGAAACACATGAGGAAATGTGCATCATCCCTGGTTGTAAAGGAAATGCAAATAAAAACAACCCTGAGATACCACCTTACCCCAGTCAGAATGGTCCACATCCTAAATTGAGCCAACGTCAAATGCTGGAGGGGATGTGAAGAAAGAGGAACTCTACTGCATTGCTGGTGGGAATGTACACTAATACAACCACTTTGGAAAGTAGTCTGGACATACCTAGGAAAGCTAAGTATAGACCTCCCCTATGACCTAGCCATACCACTCCTAGGCATCTACCCTGAGCAACAGGAACCAGGATACAAAGACACATATACCTCCATGTTCGTTGCAGCACTGTTCACAAGAGCCAAGAGATGGAAACAACCCAGATACCCCACTACTGATGAGTGGATCCAAAAATTGTGGTACCTATATACAATGGAATATCATGCAGACATTAGAAAGGACAAAATAATGGCATTTTCAGGGAAATGGATGGAACTAGAACAAATTATTTTGAGTGAGGTAAGCCAAGAGCAAAGAAACAAATGGCACATGGTCTCTCTGATATGTGGATGCTAAAGCCAAAGTGCAAGGAGATATGACAAAGTAAACAGGACTCAAGAAACAAAGGATTACCACTCATTTTGTCATGTCATTGCTAAATGACTCCATGTTATTGACCACAATGGTATGTATGCATGCACCGGAGGGAAGCTAGGAGGAGGACACAGAATCAGTGGAAAACGGGAAAATATACAACAGAGGGATCCATCACTGGACATAAAAAAAAAAGAACTAAGCAACCCAAAGATAGTGATGGGAAAGGAAGAATTAGAGTAAAAGAGGGAACCGCCTACATTAACCACAAGGAAAGAAATGTAAATATCCCCTGATGTGGAAGAAATAATTGTATTATCAAACTCATAGAATTCACAAACTTTATAGATCATGATAAGGACAATTTGCCTTGTGAAAGTTAAAATATGTTTGTGACTTTAACTAAATCTCACTAATCCACAATACTGTAAAATATATGAAATTTATATAATCACCGAATCTCAATTTTAAAAAAAGAAAAGTGAGAAGAGGGGTGGGTTAGGAGCAATGGGTGACAGTGTTGTCATATACTGTTTTCTAGAATGGGAACTTCTTTGTACAGCCACTTAAAATTAATAAAAATTTTAAAAAAGAAATGTCAGGATAGGATGATGACATTGTTGGTGTCTGGGACACAGTAAGAAGCAGGTCAAATGGTTGTGTTTTCTCAAACCTGAGTTTCAATTAAAATGATATTCTCTGTCTTTTTTATTTCTCAACTATCCTTATAGCTGCCATGCTCTTATAGTGCAATCCAACCTATTAGTTTGACAATATTAAGCCATTTAACATACATATTTTAGATTATATTCTTCTTTGAATCTCCTCTTGGATCATGAGACTTTCAAAGGACTGATAGTAAAGATTCTCCACCTTCCTGAGAGCAAGAAGTTAAAATCTAGGACAGACTTTTTTTCTCAAATGCCCATTCTGTGAAATTGATTTCTCTTTCCTGATTGAAAAGCCTGGGATTTGTTGGCCTGCAGGGAACTTCGCAAATGGCCCATCTGGTTAATCAGTCACTTTCTGACTGATACTAGAGCATCAGCAGGGTGGGTAATAGATCATGGAACAAATGATCTGGCAGTCAATTAAATCTATGTCATGTGTGTATGTTCCTGTAGGCTCTGTGATAGGAGCAGGCTACTAAATAAAAAATAAATAGAAGTTATTCATCTAGATTAAATCTAGTTTCATTCGGAATTCATGCTCTCTAGGGAGGTTTGTGAGCACTTGATTAAATAATAATGTTTAGGAGTCTAGAAAATTTTAGTGGAAGACATCATGCAGTGTCTTAATACTTTGGACCCCTGAGTTCCTAAAATTTTTCCTAAAAATATGAAATATGGGAAAGTATACGTAAGTGTATTTCAATTGGATATAAAGTATTTTAAGTGTAAAATCTCGAGTTATGTGTCTAAATTTATTTTTAATAATTTACAGTACAGAAAATACTGTACAGAGGGGTTACAATTACATGGGCAAGATAATGAGTACAACTTTTATATGTAAAAGTGTAGTCAATAATTTTCTGCTTTATTTTAATGTTGTAACACTTTAAATCTGCTTTTGCTTGATTTTTTTTTCTCATAATCTATCTACGCTTTAGTTCATGGAATTAATGATTGTAATAGTAGAAGCTAACATTCATTGGCTACATATGAGGTTCCAGGAATAGGGGGAAGATCTTTAAAAATCTTTTCTCATTGTGTGTGCGGTGTGTGTGTGTGTGTGTGTGTGTGTGTGTGTGTGTGTGTGTGTGTGTATGCATGTGTGTATGTGCGCTCATGCACATGCACACAGGCACACTTTAAAACTTGAAATGACCTTTCAGGAAACTAGTCTAAAAATGTCATCAAAGAGAAAACTGAGACACAGAGAAGCAAAGTTAGCCAAGGACACCAAGATGGGAAAGAATGTGTCTTCATGGCATCTCATCGTTGTGACAAAGAGAACAATAACAAATCTGTGATGCAGAAGCAAAGGAAATGTCTCATTCTCTTCTGTATAAGGCAGAGCTTCCCCAGAACAAAGCTGCCTTTGAAGCCAGGAATGCTCCACCTCAAATCTGCTCGGTGGGGTGCAGAGTAGGACATGACACATCCAGCACAGCAGAAAATAAAGTTCAAAAACTGTTCCATAGTTTACTATTCTTTGATGTCAGTATTTAAAGAATCATCATTATATTTTATGTATGTTTCTAGCTTGCTTCCATTAGCTCACCTTTGGTGTTTGGGGCAAATCAGTTTAACCTTCAACATTCTTCATTCACGCTACTTGAGTGAATCAAACAAATGAAACAAATGAAACCAAATAGTATTTTCTCTGCTAAGAAAACAGCAACCTACAGAGGTAAAAACATAGCTAAAGACCCATATACATATGTATTATATATATATATATACATATATATATATATGTATATATATGTACATATGTTGACGTTAGAAGGTACTTACATGCATGACTTGATTGAATGTATAAAACTCATTTTGAATTTCGTTTCTACAGCAGAAGGCCAAATATTTATCTAATTAATTATAAAGAGCTTTGTATGTCCCTCCCCCATGGTATAACCCCTGTTTTCACTGTATTTGATGTTGGTATAATTTCGGGAGGGGAAGGGAAAAAAAAACAAATTGTTTAAATAGGGATACAGGTTGACCTATTGCAACAATGAGATGTACAAGACGCTATGTTGAAAGACAAACTTTACAATTTACAGGTGGGGGGAGTGTAGTTGTGGAGATGGGAGGGAAGTGATGGTAGGGGAAAAACAAAGGAGGAGGCAACAATGCTTGATAAGAAATGCACTCAATACCTTGCTCATGTAATTGTAACCCCTCTGTACAGTATTTTCACAATAAAAAACTTATTTAAAAATATAACTTCCAAGAATATTGAAAAGGAAATTTCAGATTCTTTGTTATTTTTATCTTTCCTTCTGAATCCACACCTTCAGGAGGATTTTCTTCCATTGACCCTCTCTAGAATATATAAGTAAATGCAACAGTGCCCTGAATTGTATCCTAACCTAATGCAATATCACAAGCCTATAAAAGAATGCTTTTAGCAACGGTCTTATATATACCCTTCTTTCATCACTGAGATGTCAAGTTGTAAGTCCAGGTATGTTGGAACCATTAGAGAGAAAATGAAAGAGAAGAGAGATGAAGGAGGCTAGAAAGTAGACAACTTAAAATGAAATGTTTGTGGGAGAAATCCAACTGCACCTATGGAAATCAATTTTTGAGAAAAACTGGGAAAATAAAATTGTTTTGAGAAAAATGAAAGGACATGCCTTATTTTGGGTTTCCTGAGCAACACTGTTAACTGGTGCTCACGAGAGATTTGCATCCAGCAGTCATATTGGAAAGTGCTCTTGAGGAGAACTGAATTGAGCCAAAGGAGAATAAAAGACAGTGGCAAGACAGAAGCTCATTCTATCCTACAAGACTTTCTGGAGCAGGAAATTTGTCTCTCAAAGTTGTCTCAACCAAAGCATCTATCACCCATTCTGTAAAAGATGGAACTCTTAAGTATGGAAGCTTTAAAAAAAACTGTATGGGCAGAAATATAATGAAAAGGTATTGCTCCCCCATTTCTGTCAGCATTTTCTATTTCTAATAGGTTTCTAAAATAGTTTGGCAAATATAAAAGAAGCTGTAACTATCTAAAACCTCATGATGAAAATATAAAACCTTATGATTATGATTCTCTTAATTCCCCAGGCTCAGAATGAAATATGGACACCAAGAATAATTGGTATCATTTTAACTTTTAATAACTTCCCTGAACAAATATCAATTGAAATAGCTAAGTGAACCATGAATTTTGACATTTGATAATACCAAATCCAACATTTTACAAACACTATTTAGAAATTTCTTTGATATGTAGAAATGGTGTTTCTACCAACAAAAAATAACAAATTTGATACTTCGAATAATCTAAAAACTGACACCAGAAGTTCCAAGACTACAAAATCAATATATACTAAACAAAATGAAATTATGATGACTTCTTGTGCACAGAGAGGGGTAGTTTTGACTAATGTGCTATTTGGAGGTTGATTACATTGTTCAGGAATTGCCTGAAGTCTGAGATAAGAGTAAAAATCACTGACTGACTTGACACTTTCCATAACCCATAAAAAAGTCTATTTATTGTTCCATCACAGAAAAACAAAAAGCCAGGTTAACTCACAACATTTGATTGAACTATGAAGATATAAATTAGTTGATGTGTTTATTCCTTAGTATTTCTTAGTCTACAGCAAATAAGACCTTAGATTAAGATATGACAGTAAACCAAAAAATGACCAGTTTTAAGGCACAGTGCTGAGGGATACCACCCAAGCCCAGAGTTCAAGCCCCATGACCGACCAAAAAAAAAAAAAGATGTTTCAGAAGAACAGAACCTTAGGCTAGCTAAACTCCTTATTGATCAAATCAAAAAATATTTCTTTTCACTCTAAGTATTTTATCTCTCCTTGATATGGTTAAACTGTTCTAGGAAGTGTTTGATGGGGGAATTTGTTATAAAAGATGTTTTCAGAATGTAAGTATCTTCATTCCAGCCAAACCAACATACTCTACTCAAATTGAGATACCAGAATAACATACCCATAGGTTCTTGTTCTTGTCTGACTTACCGGTCATTTCTTGTGAAATAAACTTTCCAATAAAGATGTCTCACTACAGAAACTGACAGCTCATCAGTATACCACCATTCTGTCTTTTTAAATTTACATTGTTTCTAGGTGGTAGGAAGAGTTCCCAAAATGATCTCAATGGCATTTCCCTTCTGTTTTCCCTCCCTTCTATTGCAGACACAATGTGTGATTATCATGAGTTTTCACTCCCTTCTACAACTTGTCAATGGAAGTTTTGCAGATGTAATTAACTTTACTTATCAGTTGGACCTGATCTAATCTTAGCAACCTTCTATAACTGAGTCTAAATGTGAAAGACATGAAAGAGGTGGGGAACACAATGTAGCATGGATTAGCCATGTGGTCTCTAGCTATGTGATCTATAAAAGTAATCTACAACAACCTGACAAAGCTTAGAAGAGAATCCCAAGCTTCAGATTAGAACAAACAATCCATCTACACTGTGATAGACTCTGGCCTACAGATAATGTGAGATACTAAATAATCCCACAATTGACAAATCTGAGGTTGGTAATTTGTCATATAACAATTGACACCCAATGCCTTGCAAATAAAAAGGAGAACAAGGAAGCAAGACAATAAGAAATATAACTCACTTCTCATGAACATTTTCAAAGTTAAAGTCCCTGTCCCTTAACTTCATTTGAAGCAAGATCAATATGTCTAATTCTTCTGACCCAATCTATGCCTCAGTCATAGTATATGAAGAAAAGTGTAGACCTGTATATCCTTTGTTGTACATTTCACTTACTCTTTTACTGGCTCAATATTATCCATTTTTATATTAGTCGCTTTTAAAATCACATCTAACACAATCCATAGAAGGATGCACATTTGTTATTTAAATAATTTATAAAACTACAAATCAATTTGAAAACGATGTTTCCAAATATATGTAGAACACAAAACATTCTAAGAAAAGGAACATGAATACTAATACTTGAGTCTTCCCTGGTCGATTGCAATGAATTGACTTTGAGCATAATAGAGGAATAAAGTAGAGTGTGATATAGGGTAAGAGAGGAACAACACAGCTACCATTGCATTAGCAAGTCTGCTGTGTATTGTCTGTCCTTTCTCCTGTCCTCTTCAAGGATCAACTCCAGAGGTCAACTATTCATTAAAATATAGTCTCAGACATAATAAATCCAATGGCAGAAAAGATATCAAATAAATGATAAAAAGAAAATTTCCCACAATTCACAACCTGAAATCTTTAGATTCAAAGTACTCAACAAAAACCCAAAACAATGAATGAGAAACTCACTCATCGAGGTGGAATTACTCATGAAATACAAATAATCAAGTAATCTGCACAGAAGGAAACTTGTGACTGAGGATATTCTAAAGCTCTTGAGATTTAAAAAAAAAAAAAAAAGAGCTTTTACAGAGTGATATGAATTCACCTAGAATCAACTTCCCACCCTACTCTATAGAGTCTGGGTGGGGTGAGGGGATGAATAAAAATCTTCTTTTTTTTAATTTTTATTTTTTTATTGTGAAAATACTGTACAGAGTGGTTACAATTACATGGGCAAGATAATGAGTGCATTTCTTATCAAGCATTGTAGCCTCCTCCTTTGTTTCCCCTTCCCATCCCTTCCCATCCTCTCCCCTCCCACCCCCCCCAATCCTCCCCACCCCTCCCCCACCAAAGTTGTAAAGTTTGTTTTCGACATAACGACTTGTACTTCTCACTGTTGCAATGGGTCCACCTGTATCCCTATTTAAACGACTTGTTTTTCCCCTTCCCCTCCACAAATTATACCGACATCAAATACAGTGAAAGCATGGGTTATACTGTGGGGGAGGGACATACAAGACAACAAAGAAATAATCTTATAAATATGTTAGAAACAATCCCATGAAAGAAAAAAAGACATTTGAATATATATCTTAGGGTTCATTTCCCTAACATCACCTTATCTGACCTTTTCTGCTTGACTCAGACATATACTAGATATTGCAAATAAGGGAAACCATGGGACCTATGTTTCTTTGGGCTTGGCTTACTTCACTTACTATAATTTTTTTCCAGGCCTTTCCATTTCCTAACAAATGGGGCAATGTCATTCTTTCTGATGGAGGCATAGAATTCCATTGTGTACATATACCACATTTTCTTGATCCATTCATCTACTGAGGGGCATCTGGGTTGGTTCCATATCTTAGCTATAGTAAATAATGCTGCAATAAACATAGTTGTGCTGGTAGCTTTAGTGGTCTTGTTTGCAAACATTTGGGTAAATGCCCAAAAGTGGGATTGCTGGGTCATAGGGGAGCTCTATGTGGAATAAAAATCTTCTAAATGATATCTTTCTATAAATCTCCAGCCAAATAAATTATCAACTTAAAATATTATCAGGAGAAACACATATTCTAAAGTTTTTATTTTTATTGTTTTATATTTTATTATCTTTAATAGCTGTACAAAGGATTGCAGTTAGCAAAGCAGTTCATGAATACAATGCATCTTGATCAATTTCACACCTTGCAAAATTCTCACCTATCCTTACTCTATTCACCCTTCCCTCACTTTTCTTAATTTTGTAGTATATTCACTGAATTCTTGGCTTTGTTCTCCCCATCCTCTCCTCTTCATTCTTTTACCTCCATTCATTCCCTTTGACCCCACCACATCTCATTTTAGTACCTACTTCCTGGCCATTTATCCTAAAGATAACAAACCAGAATCAGTAAAGCCACAAGCACAATTATGTTCATTGCAACACTATTCACTATAGCCAAGGAATGGAATCAGTCCAGATATCCCTCAATGGACAATCAAGAAAATGTAGTATATATGCACAATGGAATTTTACTCATCCATTACAAAGAATGATTTTGTACCATTTAAAGAAATGGAAACATCTGGAAAAAATATATTAAGTGAGCTGAGTCAGACCCACAGAAACAAATGTTACATGGTTTCTCTCACTTGTGATAAGGATAATTTGCTTATAAATCTAGAAGTAATCACATTAGGTGGTATGCAAGTGGTTATAAATATATTAACTGAAATATGATAGATTCTAGGAAGGCAAAATCAAAGTGCAACACCTTTTGGGGCATGGAAAAGACATTTATTTCCAATGCATGTTCTTATCAACTTGCAAAGAAATGTACTTGAATCATTTCTTCTTCACCAAGAACAAGGAAAATACTGTATCCAGAAAAAAATGATTCCTTCCTAAGATAACAACGGAGAAATGTCCTAGATTAAACATCTACAAACCCAGAGGACAAGTTCTAGGCTTTAAAGGCTTGCCAGGGAGTTGCCCAAAACAAAAAACAGAGTAAATAGATTAGGTGACAAAACTAAAACTTTTCTTTTTTTTTAAGTTTTCTTTTTTTTTAATTATTTTATTTTATTTGTGAACATATTGTACAGAGGGGTTACAATGACATGGGCAGGATAATGCATACATTTCTTACCAAGCATTGCAGCCTCCTCCTTTGTTTACCCTTCACCTCCCTTCCCAGCCTCTCCCCTCCCCCCCCAATGCTTCCCCCCCCACCCCCTTGCACCAACATTATAAAGCTCATTTTCGACATGACAACTTGTACTTCTCATTGTTGCAACAGGTCCACCTGTATCCTTAAACCACTTGTTTTTCCCCATCTCCTCCACAAGTTATACTGACATCAAATATAGTGAAAGCAGGGGTTATACTGTGGGGGAGGGACATACAAAGCAACAAAGAAATAATCTTATAAATGCATTAGAAACAAATGCATGAAAGAAAAAAAATTAAAATACATATCTAAGGGTTCATTTTCCTAACATCACATTATCTGACCTTTTCCGCTTGACTCATACATATACTAGATATTGCAAATAAGGGAAACCATGGGACCTATGTTTCTTTGGGCCTGGCTTACTTCACTTAATATAATTTTTTCCAAGTTTTTCCATTTCCTAACAAAGGAACTCAAAAAATTAAATCCCCCAACAACAAATCCTCAAAGAAACAACTGCCCAAGAAATAAGTTGGCTAAAGACTTAAAGAGAAACTTCTCTGAAGAAGAAAGAAGGATGGCCAATAAACACATGAAGAAATGCTCAACATCCTTAGCCATAAAAGAAAAGCAAATCAAAACAACATTGAGATATCACCTCACTCCAGTTAGAATGGCAAAAATCAAGAACTCTAACAACAACAGATGCTGGAGGGGATGTGGACAGAAAGGAACCTTACTTCATTGTTGGTGGGAATGTAAACTTGTTCAACCACTTTGGAAAGCAGTATGGAGGTTCCTCAAAAGACTTCACATAGAGCTCCCCTATGACCCAGTAATCCCACTTTTGGGCATTTACCCAAATGTTTACAAACGAGACCACACTAAAGCTACCAGCACAACTATGTTTATTGCAGCATTATTTACCATAGCTAAGATATGGAACCAACCCAGATGCCCCTCAGTAGATGAATGGATCAAGAAAATGTGGTATATGTACACAATGGAATTCTATGCCTCCATCAGAAAGAATGACATTGCCCCATTTGTTAGGAAATGGAAAAACTTAAGTTTTCTTTTAAAATGGGGAATGTTACAAATATGATAAATAATAATAAATACAAGGTTATAAAAATAAGAAAGAAATATTAATACAATAATCAAAATATCATAACTATGTAGGCACTCCCAATTCCTCATCACCTTTTTGAACCAATCAATGAATAATATTCAGGGTACTCTTTGAAGCACTGGGAATGAAATTAGCCACAACAATGATGATTTAAAATGTTAACTACCCGCTTTCACTATATTTGATATCAGTATATCATGTGGAGGAGATGGGGACAAACAAATCGTTTAAGGATTCAGGTGGACCTGTTGCAACAATGAGAAGTACAAAATGTCATGTCAAAACCAGCTTTACAATTTCGGTGTGGGGGGGGGAGGGGGGAATAATTGGGTGGGGGGAGGGGGGTAAAATTGGGTGGGGGGAGGGGGGAGGCAGGGAAGGGAAGTGAAGGGTAAACAAAGGAGGAGGCTGCAATGCTTGGTAAGAAATGTATGCATTATTCTGCCCATGTAATTGTAGCCCCTCTGTACAGTATGTTCTCAAATAAAATAAAATACAATTTAAAAAAAAAAAATAAAATGTTAACTAATCAAATACAAAACATGAAGATGATGAGATAAGGGTTGAGGGCAGAAAAGGAATTCAAGGAAAGTATGTATAGACTATTCATTTCACAAAATGGGACATTATTGTTATTGTAAAGAGCTATGTTAAAAATGTCAAAGTATAACAGCAACCTTAGTTTTAAAAGTAAAGGGTACTATGAAACATGAGTAGACAGAAACGAGGAAAGAGAATGATAAAATGTCATCATCTTTCATATGGAGGAAGTAATAGATATTGCCATGGGAAATCAAAACAAGAATGACATAAATATATACACTACTATTGCAAAGTTAACTATAAAGAGCTAAAAACAAAAACTAGAGAATCGGGTTTCTTGAGGAGAGGGGTCAGGAAACTCTTGATTATATATTCTATATTATTTGGATTTTTCTACATGAGTGATATATAGTAAAGCATATTGTTTTAAATTTGACTGCATAGAGTATTTAGGAATGAATAAAAAATTAAATTTGAAAGCCAGTGTATGAAAAACATGACCCAAAAGTAGCAAGGTATAACATTAACCCCAAAATGCCAACAATAAGAAGAGCAAGGTTGAAATCAGGAAAGCAACTACTTTTGTAATAACCTCAAGAAAAGAACCTAGGAATTAACCAAAGATGTGAAGGACCTTTATGATGAAAATTTTAAAAACCTAAAAAATGAAATTAAAGCATATTTAAGGAAGTAGAAAAACCTCCGAGGCTCTTGGATTGGAAGGATTAACATCATGAAAATGTCAATAGCTATCTGCAGAACATTGTTTAATGATATAGATGAAGCAATCCAAAAAGTGATATGAAATAATGGAAGACTCTGAATAGCAAAAACAATCTTTAGCAGAAAGAACTGAAGGAATATCAATTCCAAATGCCAAATGCTATTACAAAGCCATAGTAATAAAAACAGCTTGGTATTGGCACAAGAATAGGCCTGAGGTCCAATGGAATAGAATAGAAGACTCAGAAATGAACCGGCAGACCTATTGTCACCTAATCTTTGATAAAGAAGCCAAAAAACTCAGATAGAAGAAAGACAACCTTTTCAACAAATGGTCCTGGTAGAATTGGCTATACATGTGCAGAAAACTGAAGTTAGATTCTTATATATTACCCTGCATCAGAATCAACTCCAAATGGATCAAAGACCTCAATGTAAGTTCAGATACCCTGAAAATACAACAGGAAGGAATAGGGGGAAAACTAGGCTCTTTGGCATAGGTTGAAACTTCCTAAGTAAAGATCCAGAATCACAATAAATCCAAGAATGAGTAGATAATTGAGACTGCACCAAACTGAAGAGTTTCTTTGTGGCAAAGGACATAGCTAGCAAGATAAATAGAAAGCTCACAGAATGGGAGAAGATCTTTACTAGCTCAAAAAAAAAATTAAACCTCCAAAACAAAAAATACCGAGAAACAACAACCCCAAATGGGCTAAAGACATAAAGAGAGACTTCTCCAAAGAAGAAAGAAGAATGGCCAAAGAAACAAGAATAGATACACGAAGAGAGATATTCAACATCTCTGGCCATAAAAGAAATGCAAATCAAAACAACATTGAGATTCCACCTTACCCCAGTGAGGATGACCATTATCAAGAAAACTAATAACAGATGCTGGCAAGGATGTGGCCAAAAAGAAATGCTACTACAATATTGGTGGAATGTAAACTTGTTGAACCACTCTGGAAAGCAGTATGGCAGGTCCTCAAAAGACTACATATAGAGCTCTCCTATGACCCAGCATAGGCATTTACCCTAGGCAATTACCCACTCCTAGACATTTACCAAATGACCACAATCCAGGCTGCACTAATGCCACCAGCACAACTGTGTTCAATGTAGCATTATTTACCATAGCTAAGATATGGAATCAAACAAGATGCCCTTCAGTGGTCAAATAGATCAAGAAAATGTGACGTATCTACACAATGGAATTCCATCCATGCTTCCATCAGAAAGAATGGCATTGCTCCATTCATCAGGAAATAGAAAGACTTGGAAAAAATTATACTAACAAAGTAAGCCAGATCCAAAAATATATGGGCTGCTTGGTTTCCTTCATCTGTAATATCTATAATGTGCCTATAAATCTACAAGTAAACCCAGAGGACAGGAAAATACAAATAATTACACCTGGACATGGTTAGTTAAACAGCAGTCTCATCGTTCACACAGGAAAATAAAGGAGGACATTCTTAGGAGAGCATCCCAAGTACTCAGTAACTATGTGCATCTGATCATATAAAATGATGCTTATGGAAATGAACTCCAAGAAAAATGGAAGTAAACAATTTTTATTGTTCTGTTTACTGTTCTTTTTTCTTTCCTTTTTTCTTTGGTTTATTCACTTTTGTCACTGTTTTTAATTTCTGTACCCTTTGTCATCTGATTTGGGGAGGGAAGGAGAAGCACAGAAATAGTGGGACAAAAGGTAAACCAATTCAGCAGTGATATTTACCAGATACATTGGAAATGAACTATACAACTTTGTAGAGAGGGGAGACAGGAGGGGGAAAATGAGGAGAAAATGAGGGGGAGGTGAGGCTGTTCAGAAGAAAATGTGCTCATCACTGTACCCGAACCATGTAAATGTAATCTTTCTGTACATCACCTTTACAATTTTTTTAAAAAACCCATGTCCAAATGCTAGAAATCTTGAATTATTTGTACATATTTTTCCAAGTGGAATATTTGAGCTCTATGTTAGTAAATACAATATTTCTGTAGGATTATGGAGCTGACATACATTTAAGCCAACTAAAACAAACTTAGGTATGATGGAGTAATAGAGTTTAAAGCTAATTAAATGTTCTTTCTGTTTAGTTAATTTAATTTCTCCTCCAGAATGTGATCTAAATTAACTTTCAAACTTTAAATAAACCTTAACTGAAATAAGTGAATGAACCCGAATACAACTGAGCATAATTAATAAAAATGAATATCCAGCTTTACTGGGCCAGAATAAGAGAGAATGAGCAATGGGACAGGAAGAACCTAGCAATGATACCAAAAAGAGCATACTTAGAATGCAGATCTGAGTCTCAAACTCAACCACATGCCAATGGACGTGTAAAGAACAAATGGAGTTTTTTGTTCTCTTACCTTAATGACAGTGGACTTTCATTTTTACCAGAGAATTTCTTTTTTTCTTAACCCATCTCTTTTTGCTAAAAGCACATTCATCATCAAGCACCATTTATTGAAAATACTTATCTATATTCAAGAGAGTATCAGTATATATTGAAAAGAGGAAATATGTGAAGATGTTCTGCATTTGAATTACCCTTCAAAACCTTACTTTTTTGTGTAGATAACGCTTAATAAAATCAAAGTCCTCTCAATTGTTTGACTTTTCAAAATCAGAATATCATAGATTTGAAGTATTTGAAATAAAAAAAAAACTGGCTTGTGGAGTTTCAACTTGACTCTGCTTTTAAAGCTTTAAAAAATTCAAAATAATTTAGTTTGGATATAGAATCCCTAGCATTTTGTAGATATGAAAAGTATGAAGAAATGATCATTTTTTACTACTGCAATGTGAACTTTTGACAGGTTCTTTTGAAAATATTCTTTATTGAATATGTTTCTATGCCCTTCTTTAGTACTAGCCAGAAGCAAGGTCAATATATTTGAATTTAAATGTTCCTCTTATTTTTAATAAATAATGGAAGTCAAGATTACCCTTGGACATTTTTTAACATGACCTGATCTAAAGTGTCATCCAAATCATAATTCACATGTGGTTTGTAACATGGGAATTGAATATCTTACTTTATCTATACATAATTCTCTGCTCTTACAGTCAAGTAACATTCAGAACTGGTACCATTAAAACTGACTTGAAATTTCAGAGGAAACCTGTCTTCTGACATGATCCCTATCAACCAGAAGACACACACATTCTTGAACTACCTGCTCCAGACAATATTACTCTTCATCTCACGTAGTTCATTTTTGTTCTGAAACTGAGATCTTATTTCATGCACAGTTGACTAAGTCCTCTCCTTGTACTTCAGTTGAAATGAATGAGGTATTTTTCTTTCTCATTCCAAGACATGTATTTATTCATCGATGACCCACTTATCATTTTTACTGCATGCCTATTATATTCAAGGCACTTGCTCCTTTGTAAGAATGTCATGGAGGACACTAATCTTTATCCTTAGTAAGCTTCAAGTCTAATGGGAAAGTGAACTAAAAGTTGCTAGCCTCAGTTGACTACTGAAAGCAGTATTCTACTCCAACTTTCTGAACCAAGACTTTCCAATGCTTTCAAGGCTAAAATCTTATCCAGAGGCCCAATTCCTCCGGAGTTAGATTGTAACAGTTTTCTGGAAGACTTTGCTGACTTTGACTTACTATTTGCCTGGACTTGACATTCAGGCTGCTAGTCACTGTCTTGAACACAAAAACAGCCCCTATGAATATTTCTGATTTCTTCGATGTGATAATTTCCATTCTGTCTGTTTTTGTGACAAGCAATTAAAGCAGCTTCCATTAGACTCTCATCTCTCCCCTTTCTACTGTCTCCTTGTGTTTGCTTTAACTCAAAATCTTGTCTGAAACAATCCTGCTAACTTGTTTCTTCTACTCCAATGTATAATCATCTCTCTAGACTCTTTAAAACACCTTGCTTATAACTGACATAAAAATATACCAATCTTAGTTGTGTGAAGTTCTTTAAGTTACTAAAATTTAGTTACTAAAAGTTCTGTTACTTACTAAAATCATCACTCAAAATTTAGAAGAAAAAAAAGCATTATCAGCATCTCGACACGACCAACAAGCCCACTCCTAATCACTTTCTCTCCATCTTCTCCAATGATAACTACTAACCTGGTCACTAACATACATTAGAAGTACAGCATAGTTATCCTGTGTCCAGATTCATGCTCAGTATCACATCTGAGAGATCCACCTATTTCTTTGCATGTAGTCTATAGTGTTATTGAGGCAAGTTTCGATCATATGAACATGCCAGCATTTATTTTTTCCCATCATACTGCTGACTACCATTTTAGTGGTTTCCAGCTTAACTAATTATAAATAATGCAACCATGAATATTCATATTACAAGCTTTTAGTGAATATATGCACACATATATATTGGTCCATAGTTGAATATGGAATATTTTGCCATAGGAGTTATATGTGTTTAAAGAACTGATACCAGTTCAATGTCATGGACATTGAATACTTAGGAATACTTAGATTTGTCAACCTTTTAAATCCTAGCCATCCCAGTAAATATGTCTTAGTGTTCTGTTATGTTTGAAAAAAATTTTCAGGGCACTTTTTTTAGATGTTTAATGGTTATTTCTATATATATTGTGTGTGAAGAGTTTTGGTTTAAGTTTCTATATAATTTTTGGAGAATTGTAATGGCTTTATGTCATAGTCACAAATTTTTTGGCATTCCTCTCACTGAAAGGTGAGCTTTGTGTCCCTTCCTCTTGAATCTATATTAGGCCAGTGATTACCTCAATAGACAACTGAAAAAGAAGTGAAATGTTATCTGGGGTGAGGTGACTAAATGCTGTGTATCTCCTACCTTGTTTACTGGAAAACTTGCTTTTGGAGTTTGGAACCAAAAAGATTGGAACCAGCATCCCTGAAACTACTATTTTAAAGAGGCCATGTGAAAACATGCCTGTATTCCCAGCCAAATCCATTTTTTCAGCCATTCTCAACCAAGCACGAGACCTGTGAATGAAGTTGTTCTCTACCTTCAACACCACTCGGTCACCAATTGAAACAGCTAGACAACCTCCACTACTCAGGTTGAAACATGAGAATTGTCCAGCCAAGATCTAGATCCCTGATTCATTAAATCAGAGATATAGGGTAGTTGTTTACAGGAGGGAAGTTACTTATACTCAGAGACTTGCTAAGATGGTGCTTTACTTCTGAGCCATGCCCCAACCCTGTTTTCTACTTGTTATGTCTTGCTTGAGTCGACTATCATTTACCACTTGGACTTTTGCCTGAGCTATGCTGTGAATATTTTTACCTATCCATCATCACTGGAATCACCTCCAGATGAGCTGCTCTCCATGGGGACAGAGTCTCAAACTTTTCTACTTTGATTGTCCCAGAAATATAATGTACACTATCTCAGAATCCCACAGAGCTGAGCATGACAGTAAGTCACTGTGTCCAGATGAGGTCTCTAAGACTTTTCTGCCCAGTTGAACACAAACTGCAATCCTTTAATTCTCAGACTCTCAAGTAAGCTAGGATTACAGGCATGAGCCACCAATAGCAGGCTAAGATGGCTACTTTAAACTATTAAGTTTTGGGTTAGCTTGTAACACAGTAATGGAAAACTAAAACAAAATTTGGTACCCAAAAGGTCAGACAATACTACACTAAACCCCAAAACACAGGAATCATTTTGAAAATGGCCATCAACCTTAAGGCAGCTATTGGTGCAGATTTGAAAGAAAATGAGTTAACTCTGGTTGGAGCAGGAAGAGAGGTGGACTTGGTTAAGTAGCTAAGGAATGTTGACAGGAGTGTTGCTACCAGTAATAGGTTAAACAAGAAATGTGTTTAATAAACTCAAAGATCAAGCTGAGGAGAATTCAGAGCAGAATGTTGAAAAAGCTATCTAGTTTCTACTAACTGCCTGTAGTATGTAAGTGAGATATATCACACATAAACTAAAGAATAAACTGCTTAGGCTTTTAGTAGAAAGTCTAGGGTCACTCTATGTCCATGACACAAAGGATTATTTGATGACAAATATCAAATGCTGGGCATTGCTGGTAAAGTACTACCTTGGTGAATTGAGATGTGGCTTTAAGATTCTTTGTTGATATCTCAGAAGTACTCAACCTAGGCCCCCATTTATACTTCCTCAGTTAACAAAAGAATCTCTAAGAAGGTTAAGTGAGTGCTGAAGACCCTCTCTTTGGACAAAAACCATGTTGTTCTAAAGGTATAGTGCACTTTTGGGTAGAGAGGATTTCATCTAGATGTTCTCCACTGTAGTGAAGTAACTTAAAAACAGACACATAAGCAACATGAAGGAGATTTATCAGCTTTTATTAGACAGAGTCAACACCATACAAAACATAAAAGGACTTTGAAGCTCAAGCTTTTGAGTAGAGGAAGTAGGCTATGAAAACCCCTTCACTGCAAATATAAGCTCTAGGAAAAAAAAAAAAAACGAATCACTCAGGGGAAATAATTCTAGAATCCAGAAAACCCACCTAGGTCCCAAAGGTCTCTTCAGAACCTCGGGATCTGTGCCACTCACTTGTTCAAGCAGGAGTGTTTATTGGAGTTGTCTTGGGTGACTCCACCATTGTGTGATGGTTTTCTCAGGGGCAGATAATTTGTTTCAAAAGACATCACCTTGAGAGTAGTAATTCCCTAGAAATGGAACCTAAAGAGCAGCTCTCATATATGACATGACTTGAAGAACAAAACAAAGATTGAGACTAAGCCAGATTGGAATGAGACTTTGGGGAGACAGGTTCTGTAGAAAGGATGAGGGTATTTTCCTCACAGAAACAACTTAAAGGGATTTGTGAGCAGAGCCTAGACTCTGGAAGTTTTAGAACATGACCAAAATGTGTATATTTTCGTAGTGATTTAGTAAGACTACCAATTCCTTTCCCTGGGTCTTAGAGGGCTTGTGGTGGCTTGGACTAGTAAAATATTAGTAGTAAAATGAAATCGTATTTGAGTTCCACAACTAGGTCGTCAGAGGAAATGTTTGAGCTTTGTAAGAAGCCTAGTTGCCATGAGGAAACTAGGTGGAAAGGTGTAGGCAGAAATGTGCCCACTAAGTGTAGATATTCCATACCAGCTATGCCCAACTATCCAGCTTTCCCCAGCAAGAGAACAAAACATGGATACAGCATGCTGACTCACCTCTTTTCAAATGCACCAGGTCATGGGTGGGACTGAAGAATCGCCCAGCCCAAATTTCTGATCTACAAAATCATGACATAGAATAAAACAGTTGCTCTTTTAAGACTCTCAGTTTGGGAGTAGGCTATAACCCAGTAATACAGAACCAGAATAGTTATAGATTTTATTTATGAGAAATACATGTTCTTGCTAAAAATCCATTGCAAACAAATACAATCTCTTATTTTCAAACACTTTTCTCAAATACTTTTTTCTGTCCTTTTCCCCTTTTTCTTCTAAGACTCTAATTTCAAATAAAATAGACCCTTATGATATTGTCTCCCAGGGCCCCACAGCTCTGATATTATTTTGAGGGTGTCTTTTCTTCTCTCTGTTCAAATTAGATAATTTTTATTGCTTTCCCCACATTTCCTGTCTTTTTCTTTTACCATTTCTTTTCCATTGTTAAGCCTATACAGTGAAATGTTATTATAGATACTGTATTTCTCACTTCTAGAATGTTCCTCTCTATTTAAGTTTAATAGCAGCCTTCAAAGAATATCATTTTGAGTGGGTGATAGATTTTTGTTGTTGTTGTTATTATTTGAGGGATACAGGAATCATTGTGTGACTTCTACTGTGTTGAGCTTTATTCCCATAGAAACAATGGTGTGTATTTCCTTGGTCCTACATATTGTCGACTGAAAGCTCTGGTTCATTTTAGGTGTGAACCCTAAGAAATGTGTGGAAACATGTGATATCAATACAGTACTGAACTTCTGGAAGCCCAGAAGCCAAAGAGGACATTTTATCCAGTGATGCAATCCCAGGGCAAGGCAGTACAGGTCATTGGATTTATACTAGGCACTCCAATCCAAGTTTTCTAAGAAATCACCAAAGGGGATCCATGAAAGATAGGTGTCTTCCTATCAGCTCAACCTGGAGTTGCTCAATTACATGAGGTAAAAGGAAAATTGGAAAAAGAAAAGAGAATTGGGCCATTTATTGCTACTAGTACAATATCACAGATTGGGCAAGTCACAAAGAAATGGGTTTTATTTTAGCTCAGTGCTCTGGCTCATGATTGGTTCTTAGGCCTTTTTGCTGGCAGAATCTATAACTGCTAATAAAACACCATAAACTGGGTAGTTCATTCACAACAAAATTCTATTTTTCATAGTTCTGGAAACAGAATGTTCAAAATAAGTCAGCAGCAGACTTGCTATCCTCAACAGATGCCCTTGTTGTGTGTTTATATAGTGAACGGAGCAAGCAAGCTTTCTAAATCTGTTTTTGTGTGGGAACTAAACTCATCTTAAGAGCCCAATGGCCATGATCCATCACCTTCCAAAAGTTTCATCTTCTAACACCATGATGTTAGGACTTACAATTGATGTACGAGTTTGAAAGGAACACAGCATTCAGAGCATTGCAATGAGTTCATACTTCTCTTTAAGTATCCCATATATCCTAGTTGGATATACCAAATCAGTCAAGTATCAAATGCTAATAGAAACAGTTGAGCTACTGAGGAATAAAAGATGTAATTGCATAAAGATATGATACCTTCTATAGATTTTTAAGATATCTGTACCTCCCCTGGATCCTAGTGTTATCTTCAGATTTGAATGTTAATGATTGGGCATACTATGGACACCAATTATGTTATTGTCATATATTTGAAGGATATATCACGTTTGAGTTCCTTTTATAAAATAATATACTTGAAAGTTCCCTAATGTAAGGGAATGCCCACGTCACCTAATTTTTTCACTGCATTCTTCTTAAAGAGATTTTTGCTTTTACTGGGGCTTTCTCCAAACTTTACTTCCTGTCAAGGTTTTCCAGAGCTCAGAACTTTTAGTGTATGTCACATGGAGAATCAATACTTTCCATGACTGTTCTTGGTGGTGGGGGAGGGGGGACTACCAGCATGTGCGTATACACACTAAATCCTTTACTAACATTTTGTTCTCCTTTCTTCTTCATATTTGGCTTACAGTATTTTATGTCTTCTAAAGTTTGTGTTTTTGAGACTGTTTGACATTTCAAAGTATACTTTCAAAATCCTTGTAAATCTACTTGCTCTGCCCTTCCTTTTTATTTATATGAGATGTGCAAGGATCTCCACTTCTCATTTTCCCTACACTATAAATCCTCTAACGTATTTAATATGTAAGTCACTACCTTTACTATTTGCATCTTCACTGATTTTTTATTTCAAGAAGCCTATAGAATTCTTTTCTATCTCCTTGTTACAGATGTGTTATGATGTATATATTAATTTAACCTGTTAATATTTCTTTATTGCATAAAATTCATACCAAACTGCAGGCAAGAGGCAAATAGCTTTACCATAAGATTGAAAATCAAGCTGATTAATTAGACATTTCTTCAATTTACTACTAATTATACATGAAATGACTGATGAAAAAAATCAACTCTGATTTCATGTGCTAAATCCAGTGATAGCTCTGTGCTTAGAGAGATCTCTATAATAAATTTCTAAAGCCTAACTACTATACTCAAAGTATAATCAAGGATTAAAAAAAAAAAACAGAGTCACACTTCAAACCTACAACTTAAGCTTCAGTTGTGGAATAATACAGTAGCCTGAATCAGTCTATACAAGAGACATTGGCCATCCTTGATGAAGCTCTCAGTAAATGAACGCATTCAAGAGAGAGGCCAGCAGGTCAGATAGTCCTTTTACAAATTAAGATCTAGGTTTCATAAATCACAAAACACCCAGTCAAGGATCAAATGCTAATAGAAACAGTTGAGCTACTGAGGAATAAAAGATGTAATTGCATAAAGATGTGACACCTTCTATAGATTTTTAAGATATCTGTACCTCCCCTGATCCTCTATTCCCCTTTAACCATGTGAAAATCAACATGGTATTTATATGGTCAATGATAATATGTGATTGTAGTTATTATCTTATAAAATATGTCAAAGACACTAATTTCTAACCTGATTCTTTTACTTTATATTAATATAGCAGCATCTTTCTCAGCTACTATTGAATTGTGTTCATGAGAAATCTAAAAATTATATGCAGTCAATAAAATCCTGGCCCATTCAAGTTCCTTAAAAAGGTACACATTTTCCCCTGTATTAAAGATATCTTTTTAAACAAGGTCAGAAATTATGAAAACGAAGAAATTGTGGAAACAAAGGAGAAAAACTTATCTCTGAGTAGGGTTACATCAAATTGTAAGAATTCATAGGGATGCTAAGGCCTTCTATAATTTTTCCGCCCTCTTTGTAAAGGACAATTGGTGATTATCAAAGGAAATGCTAAGCTGTCCAAATGTATTTTTTAATTTTTGTTTTCTATTCTTTTGGATATACTAGAAACTTCATCTCAATTCTATTTCTTCCCTTTCAACCCAAAGGTTATATAATCTATTTTTATTGTTTTATTGTTTAGTATTGTTTTATAATATATTTTTATTGTTTTAGAAATTCAACTTATTTACCATAAATATTACCTGTGGTTCTCTTATAGAACTGTGCCGAGACCTATGAACAATTTAACCCTAGCTACTACTACTTCACTTGAGCTTTGTGCTTGCTAGAAAGGCCCTGGACCCCTCCATCTGTGCTTCCAGCCCTTGCTGACCCGATTTACTTTTTCAAATACAGTCTCACTTTTGTCTCCAACTGGCCTGCACCACACTCTTCTGATTTACACCTCACGCGTTCCTGGGATAACAAGGGCACACATGACACCTAGCTTTTTCCTGTTGAGATTAGGTTTCATAAACTTTTGGTTTATTTAGCTAGGATTAGACCAGAGACATTGAACCTGACTCCATTTTACTTTATAATACTACATATTATAATAAAAATTTATTTGTATTACCCATATGACTATTATATTCTTTTTCTAAATTACTAACTACTATATATGGTACTATACTATACTATATATACTATATTACTATAAATTTTCTTTTTTAATTAATTTTGTCATAAAGGTGACGTACAGGGGGGTTACAAGTATGTAAGTAAGATAGTGAGTACATTTCTTGTGGAACATTATTACCCCCTCCCTTGTTCTCCCACTGTCCCTCCCTCCATCCCACACACCCTGCCCCCAAGTTGTAAAGTTCATTTCCAACATAGCATCTTGTGAGTGTCATTGTTGCATTGCTTCGCCCTTTGTCCTTTGTTCCACCATTTTGTTATTCCTATTCCCTTCCCCAAATCAGATCAATGTTTACACAGGGTACCAGAATCAAAAGTAGTGATGACAAGGGATAAACCAAAGGAAAGAAGAAAAGAAAGAAAGAAAAAAGAACTTCATCCAGTACAATTACAAACAACAACAACAACAACAAAATCCTCTTGTTTCCATATCCTGGAGTTCATTTCAATTGACTTCATTTTATGTGGTCATATGTACATAGCTATTGAGCTATTGTGATCCTCTGATAGGACTATCCTAAACACATACTCTGTTTCTTTGGGTCTGCCTTTCTTCACTTAACATGACCTTTTTTCAAGCCTTTCCATTTCCTTATCGATGGGGCGATGTCATTCTTTGTGATGGAGCCACAGAATTGCATTGTGTATATAAGCACAGTTATGTATATATACCCCACATCTCTTTATTTCATATCTTTCTAGGATCATTTTCTCTTGGACGATATTGCTGCTGTACCCATCTTAAAAGCATCCACTATTTGTCTCTAATATCTTTATCACATACACCCTTACATATAGACAACAGGTAGATAGTTAGATCATATATACCATATAGGTGTAATATATATAGATACATTGTAAGTCTATATCTATCTATATAAAACATTTAGTAAGAATAAATTATGTGTTAGGCACTATTCAAAATATGTCATAAAGTTAAAGTTAAATACATCAAAGAAATATTGATAACCAAATATATTTTTTAAATTAGAAGTTGGGAAATATTTTTGGATAGAGGAACATTAGCTCTAAAAAGTAAAAATTATAAAATGTTTTTAAGATTATACATTTTATAATTTTATGAAATGTTATGAAATATATAAATTTTAATGTTATAATTATATAATTTAATACAAACTTCCATAAAATATATATTTAAAATTCATAACATACATTTTATAACATTTCATAAAATATAAGATTATCATATTTTTCAACTTCAAATATAATCCAATTATACTTAAAGCATTAACCCTCTCACTCATCTATTTTCAGCCAAATGCTAGACCTTATTTGTGAAAAGCTAAAAGTACTCAGTTAAGAGGTTCATTTTGAGGGAAAAGTATGGTGATGATCTACACATAGCAACTTGTGTTACATGTATCCTTTCTACTCCCTTTTTTTATTTTGGTTGGTGGTGGGGCTTGAACTCTGGGCTTGGGCACTGTCCCTCAACTCTTCAGCTCAAGGCGAGTGCTCTACAGCTTGAGCCACAGTGACACTTCCAGTTTTCTAGTGGTTTATTGGAATAAGAATCTCACAGACTTTCCTTGCCCAGGCTGGCTTTGAACTGTGATCCTCAGATCTCAGGCCCCTGAGTAGCTAGGATTACAGGCGAGAGCCACCGGTGCCCGCTCTATTCCCATTTTATAAATGAGCAAATAATCCAAAGACTAACTTCCCAAATTTATATATGTAGAGTGATAGATGGAGATCAAAACTGCATTCTCCTTGACTTCTGACTCTGTCTTTTCCATGTATAACTCAATTGTCTACTCTTTTAAAATCATATTCGGTATTTTGGGTAACAGCTTCTTACTCAGACAAAACAGCAACAAAAGACATGACACTGACCTTAAAATGTTAATCCAGTTTTAGAGCACTGGGAAGAATATTGTTAATAATGAAAAGATTGTAAGGTTTTGGTGTTATAAAGAACGTTTCATTCCAATGGCCAAGCCTATCCTGTGTTCCACATCAACTGCAGATGAACTATTAACTTTCAAATTGGTCACTCCAGGGTTCTATTTACATTTTTAATAGAGGAAATAGCAGAGGAACGCGAGACCTGAGTTAAAACCAAAGGAGTTTCCAAGAGAAATAAGTGATCAAAGCAATAGAACATAGCTGGATGCCCTATATATCATTAAAGAATTCATTAAGTGTATTAAGGGAAATGTAGTGTCAATTTGCTCTAACTGAGAAAAATGCCGAAGCAAATTATTAAAACCAGATTTAAATGAAGAAAGCTTAGTTTGCATAATTTGTGGGAGATGTGTTTGGCCACTATGGACTCCTCACTAATAAGCTCTGACTTGGTTAAAGTTCCTCAGAGAGAGAGAATTGAGTCTACAATTGGTTCTCTAATGAGCACTGTCAAACTGTAGATTGGTCTCAGGTGCTCTGATCTGAAGCATGCAGGAAGTTTTTCCTCTTGACTCTGACTCCTCTTGTTGGAGTAGACCTTGGTAAGCAATTTTATGCTCTTACCACAACTGCATCTGTACTCTGGAGAAGGCAAAAAGAATATTTGTCCTGAAATGAAATAAGTTCTAATTTTTAGATCATCATCATTTTCTCCTTAATGACTCTCCCGGGAAAATAATGACGATATTCTAAATTGATAATAATTAATAGGATTTTATTTCTCTATACATTGAAAGTGTGTCAGAATATTGTTTTCTAGAAGAGAACCATTTTGGATATTTGAGCACCTCTCTTTACCTCTTAAACAACTACAAACAGAAAAGTCTATTCTGCCATGTGTTGATAGGTCATGTTCACCACTACAAATAAATTGAAAAGCCTAGGTGTTATATAAATTTCCATCTGTTTCATCTTTACAAACACGTTGTAAGATGATTGAAGTGAATTTTGGAAGTTCTAGCATTATCATTTCAAACACAATTCATTTATCATTTTGCTAAACTGTGTTTCACCTGCCAATTACAGGATGCTAGAAAGTAGCTGCCAATTCATTTATCCAAAAGTTCATCCTTGGCAGTTCGTACATAAATTAGTCTATCAGCACAAAATTTTTGTTTCTTTGGGGCTGCTACTGGAGTCTGAACTTAAAGTCTCCTCATATTTGTTAGGCAAGTACTCTATCACTTGAATCATGCCCACAGTCCAAAACTTTTTAGCCTGGATAAATCACCTGCTAGAATTTAAAAATGTCTTTTGCTCTGTACTAGTCAGACACTGTCCAGTATTTATCAGGAAATTAAAACTTAAAAAAAAATTTTTTGTAAAAATACCATACAGAGGGCTTACAATTACATGGGCAAGATAATGAGTACATTTCTTATCAAGCATTGTTGCTCTTGAAAATTAAAACTTTTAAGCTCGAATGTGTACTACTATCTTGACTTGATGAAACTTTGTTATTGTTTAAGTACTTGTAGCACCAATAATTAAAATATATATAAGTGGACTTATTAAATAATGAAAATTTGGGGCCAGAGATGAATATGCTTATCTGGGTTTTGTTTTTGCCTTTGTTGTTCTCTTTGTAGTTAAGCTCAGTCTATTTTCATAGATGACATTGAACTAGACTTATTAGTCCAGCTATAACATTACTTCTTAGCCAGACTTTGACTCTCCTACAAATACTCTTAGAAAAGACATATTTTATTTTTTTAGTGTGTTGACATATGTTTTTGTTTTTATCCAAGTTGTTTTTATTTTGTATGGTTTGTGGGTTTTGTCATCAGCATATATATATATATATATATATATATATATATATATATATCTCACATTTTTTGATCCATTCATCTATTGAAGGGCACCTGGGTTGGTTCCATACCTTAGCTAGAGAATAATGCTGCTGCTATAAACATAGTTGTGCTGGTAGCTTTAGTATGGTCTTGTTTGTGATCAGTTGGGTAAATGCCCAAAAGTGACATTGCTGGGTCATAAGGGATCTCTATGTGGAGTCTTTTGAGGTACCTCCATACTACTTTCCAAAGTGGCTGAACAAGTTTACACTCCCACCAACAATGCAGTAAGGTTCCCTTCTGGCCACATCCCCTCCAGCATCTGTTGTTATTAGATATCTTGATTATAGCCATTCTAACTGGGGTGAGGTGGTATCTCAATGTTGTTTTGCTTTCCATTTCTTTTATGGCTAGAGAACTTAAGCATTTCTTCCTGTGCCTATTGTCCATTCTTATTTCCTCTTCAGAGAAGTCTCTCTTTAAGTCTTTAGCCCATTTGTTAATCAGGTAATTGTTCCTTTGAGGATTTGTTGGGGGATTTAGTTTTTTGAGTTCTAAGTATATTTTAGATATGAGACCTTTGTCCGTTATATGGCTAGTGAAGATCTTCTCCCAATCCATGGGCTTTCTATTGATCTTGCTTGCTATATCGTTTGGCAAGCAGAAGCTCTGCAATTTCCATTTCTCCAACCTTCCTTTGATTTCTTGTGTTTCTGGGTCTCTATTAAGAAAATTTTGGCTTGTGCCAATGAGCTCCCTAGAGTTTCTTGTATTCCTTCCTATAATGTTTTCAGGTTGTCTGCTTTGACATCGAGGTCTTTGATCCATTTGGAATTGATTCTGGTGCAGGGTGCTAGCTTTAAAGATCTAGCTTTAGTTTTCTACAGGTGTTTAACCAATTTTGTCAGTACCATTTACTGAAGAGGCTGTCTTTCTTCCATTCTATTTTTTTAGCTCCCTTATTATAGATTAGGCAGCTATAGGTCTGTGGGTTCATTTTGGGGTCTTCAGTTCCATTCCATTGGTCCTCAGGTCTGTCCTTGTGCCAGTACCAAGCTGTTTTGATTACTATGGCTTTGTAGTAGAGTTTGAAATTTGGTATTGATATTCCTCCAGCACTGTTTTTTCTGTTAAGGATTGTTTTTTTTTCTATTAAGGGTCTTTTATTGTTCCATATTAATTTTGGGGTTACTTCTTCTATTTCATTGAAGAAAGAGGTTGGAATATTGATAGGTATTACATTGAATGTGTAGATAATCTTTGGCAGTATTGCCACTTTCAACATGTTAATCCTCCCAATCCAGGAGCATGGGAGGGTTTTCCATTTCCTAAATTCTGCCTTAATTTTCTTTTTTAGGTTTTTAAGTTTTCATTGTAGAGGTCCTTCACTTCTTTAGTTAATTGTCAGGTAGTTTATTTTTTGTGGTAACCAGAGAATTAATTTGAAAAATTTAGTACAGATAGTTGAACCTACAAATACTGTGCTGTTTTCTTTAAGCATAAAACTTGAAAAGCCTTGAAAATTCTGCCCATAAAATTTTGTATATCTCAGACAACTTTCCTATATATCTCTTTAGCTCCTCTCCTTGAATATCTTTTAAAAGTTACATCCAAATAAACCTTCCTCTTCAAAGGCTTTTAGTTATTTATTCCACCTATTTTCAATTTTTTGGACAAAAGTTCACTTCACAATATTTAAGATTCTACTTAATGAAAACTATCTTATGTTATTCTTAAAAGATTCCATGTGTCTCTTAGGTACAGCTAAGTTCATGGGTAATAGATGCCTAATTTAATAACTAAAGATAGCATTGATGATCTCTCCCCTGGGAGAAAAGATCAATTAGGATTGTTTGCTCTGGTAATGAATAATCCTAAAATTTCAGAAATTTTTAGAAACAATCTTATTCTTCTTTTTGCACATGAATTTCTATTGTAGGAATGAAGGCTCTACTCTAGGTCCCGTGAAGCACAGAATCAGGGTGGGCCTACTCTGTTCGGATATTGTCTGTTTCAGTGCAATTAGTGAGTAGGATAGGAAATTGATGAAATAGGTCATTGCATTGTTTAAAGCAAATCCTTAGCAGAATGTGAATATATTATTTTCCTACCTGAAAGAGCCAAAACAAATTTATAGCCAAGTTCAGAATATAGGGAAACAGAAGCAACTACTTTGAACTAATGCTATCTACCATACAGAGCAGGTATAGAAAGGCTGAAGAGTATGTCAATTTAACTTTGTCTATTCAGTTGTCTTTTTAAAATTTTTATTTTATTGTATTGTAAGAGTGATGTCAGAGGGGTTACAGGTACATAAACAAGGTAATAAATAAGTACAGTTCTCATCAAACATTGTTACCCCCTCCCTTGTTTAATCCCACTCTCCTTCCCCCCTTTCCCTCCCTGCAAGTTGTAAGGTTCATTTCCAACATAGTGTCTTGTGAGTATCTCTGTTGTACTGGTTCACCCTTTGTCCTTTGTTTCACCATTTGTTATTCTCCTTCCCTTCCGCAAATCATATAAATGTATGTACAAGACACAAGGTACCAAAATAAAAAACAGTGACAGCAAGGGATAAACCATGGGGGATGGAGGATTGTTAATGTATGTAAAGATAAATATATCTCTATATATTATATATTACATATAATATATATATTAATGATAAATGAAAATTAAAGAAGAAAGGTAAGGAGACCCATTGTATAGGTACCATTCAGACAAATAAGAAATATGGCCACCAGAGCAGAAAGGACAGAGAGGCTAATGGTATTTTCAAGCCCAAATGGTAGAATGGAAGCCCCTGCTTCCAACAAGAGGAAAGAAATACAAGAGAAAGTATGAGTTTATGAGAGAAGATTGTGAGTTTGGTTTTGGACATTTGGAGTTTGAAGAGCAAATATGAATTTGGACTTGAATATCAGCACTTGCTTTAACTGTTCATATCAAGAATATTTTGTCGTATTTAGTTGAGTAACTGTCATTTGATAAGATATTCAAAACTATGCTTTTCTGTTCAAAGCAGCCATCAATAAATGACCACCATTTTGACTGATTGGAAGGTGCCATCCAAAGGCAATCTAACAGTCTAGGTCTAAAGCCCTATGACCAATGAAGTGAATGAGTAAAATTAAAACAAGGCATGAAGAATCTATTCTATTTAAGTAGAAGAAAAATCTCTGCTTCATTATTATTTCTTAATTAGTATAATATAATGAGATGATATTTAAACCTGAGGGAAAAAAATCTTTAAAAAAAGAAGTAAAAAATCTTAGTTCCCCCAAGTTGATTAAAATTATGACTTTTCAAAGTATACTAAAAAATGAAGGTGACCAAAGCCTATTTCCCATACCTTCAATATTTTGAAATACATTAAATTTTCCCTGCTGTGATAAAAGAAGACATTCAGAAACAGGGTTGTAGAGAGAGATGACATCTTTATTATTCTGTCATATAAAACCAGTTCTTCATTCTCTTCAAGGTCTGTTTCTTTCCAAAAGTGACAGCCTGATGTATTACATTATCAAATTCTAAGTAGCCTTGATAAAGTACTAATAAATTTATCCTTACAACTGAAAATAAAAAGGAATTTGTTAAGTAACTTTAAAAGACCCATACACCTAAGTTTGTCTGATTTGAGGTAGGAAAAAGGGTGAACCAATGCAGCAGTGATACTAGACACCATGTTGGAAATGAACTTTACAACTTGGAGGTCAGGGGGAGAGGGGGAAGTGGGAAAAAATGAAGGGGTAACACTGTTCAAAAAGAAATTCTACTCCTACCTGGGCACCAGTGGCTCATACCTGTAATCCTACCTACTCTGGAGGCTGAGATGTAAGGATCCAAAGTCAGCCCAGGCAGGAAAGTCCATGAGACCCTTAGCTCCAATTAACCACCAGAAAATTGGAAGTGGCGCTGTGGCTCAAGTGGTATAGTGCTACCCTTATGCTGAAGAGATCAGGGACAATGCTCAGGCCCAGAGTTCAGACCCATGACCAACAAAAAAAAAAAAAGAAAAGAAAAGAAAAATACTCCTTACCTTACTTACATAACTTACGTTACTTACATAACTGTAACCCCTCTGTACATCACCTTTACAATAAAAATTTTTATAAATAAACAAAAGACCCATATACCAAAGTTCTGATGATGGTCACACGGTAGGCATGTACTTTGTGCCAGAAGACTTTTCCACCATTGCAGAATAGTTCCCATGTGACCTACTTCTGCAAACCATTATTAAGACACGAAATATTTTAAAGTTTCCTCAGAGAACAAGTAGCTAACACACTATAAAAAGAGTTTTATATTTATGGGTCATGTATAGTATATAAAATATATACGGCAGACACATACCATCCAAAAACAAGACTACTGATGTCAAGCTCAAGAAATCTTGTGATTCAATGAATATTTGTTAAATTTAGATTTGTGTGTTGTTGTGTTTATATGTTGAATATGTTACTTTTACCACAAAATCAACCAATACACAATTGACTTTACCCTCCACAAGCTTCCAGCTAGTGGAAAGAAAATACTGGAGCAAATGGGGAAAGGTGAAGACAAAAAGACAGGCAGCTTTTGCTCTTGACATGGAAGTACCTGCAAATAAGACTTCAGTAGTTTGGAGAAGGTTGAAAATTTCACATTGGTTCTCATGAATACTGCTCTATACCCACACTTTCCTGGCATGTTTCACTATAAGCTCTACTATTAAAACTCAAAGCTTTAAAATTCCTGAGCCCAACTAAACAGAGGTGGTAAAAGAAGTTCATTACCTCAAGCCCTTTTTCAACAAGTTTGTTATTTGTTCTACCTAGAGAAGGATCATTTCTGTTGAGAATAAGTGGAAAACTGTTTTGGAAAATGGAAAATAAAAATCCTGTTGCTTTTAAAATGTATCATGGCTGGGAATGTGGCTTAGTGGTATAGTGCTTGCCTAGCATGCATGAGGCCCTGGGTTTGATTCCTCAGTACCAAATAAACAGAAAAAGCCAGAAGTGGTATGTTGGATCAAGTGGTAGAGCAGTAGCCTTGAGCAAAAGAAGCTCAGGAACAGTGCCTAGGCCCTGAGTCCAAGCCCTTGGAACTGACAAAAATAAAAAATTAAATTAAAAAAATTAAAAACAAAAGGTATCAGCTAGGTGTGGTAGTTCACACCTGTAATCCTAGCTTCTTGAGAGGTGACATCATGAGCATCATAGATCAAATCTAGCCAAGGGAAAGTGTTCACAAGATCCCATCTCAACCAGTAAAAAGCTGTGGACACCTGTCATCTCAGCTGCATAAGAAGTGTAAATAAGAAGATTATGGCTCAGGTTGGCCACGGCTCTATTTGGGAAAACAAAATGAAACCAAACAGCTGGGAGCTCGTGGCTCTCACCTGTAATCCTAGCTACTCAGGAGGTTGAGATCTGAGGATCTTGGTTCAAAGCCAGCCCAGACAGGAAAGGCCATGATATTCTTATCTCCAATATCACAAGAAAACTAGAAGTGGCACTGTGGCTCGAGTGGTAGAGCACTCACCTTGAGCTGAAGAGCTGAGGGAAAGCGCCCAAGCCCAGAGCACAAGCCCCACCACCACCAAAACAAAACAAAATAGAAAAGCATACTATGTGGCAACAATAATGTCCTGATTTTTAACCCCAATACCACAAAGAAAAAAAGAAAGAAATGAAAAGGAAGTTTGCTTGTGACATTGCAATGCCTTTATATAGTAAAGGTTAAGAAGTAGGTAAAAATATTATTTATTTATTTACTTACTTTTATTTTTGTTGTTGTTGTATCTGAGTTTTTTGGTTTTTTGTGAAAATACCATAGAGAGGGGTTACAATTACATGGACAAGATAAGGAGTACATTTCTTATCAAGCATTGTTGCCTTCTCCTTTGTTTCCCCTTCCCATGCCTTCCCGTCTCCCTTCCCCCCCCACCAAAGTTGTAAAGTTCATTTTTTGACATAATGACTTGTACATCTCATTGTTGCAATGGGTCCACCTGTATCCCTTGTTAAAGGATTTGTTTTTGCCCTTCCCCTCCACAAATTATACCGACATCAAATAAAGTGAAAGCAGGGGCCCTGAGGGAGGGACATACAAAGCAACAAAAAAATCATCTTATAAATACGTTAGAAACAATTGCATGGGGTTCATTTCCTTAACATCAACTTATCTGACCTTTTCTGCTTGTCTCAGACATACACTGGTTATTGCAAATAAGGGAAACCATGGGAACTATGTTTCTTTGGGCCTGGCTTACTTCACTTAATATGTTTTTCCAAGTCTTTCCATTTCCTAACAAATGGGGCAATGTCATTCTTTCTGATGGAGGCATAGAATTCCATTGTGTATATATACCACATTTTCTTGATCCATTCATCTAGTGAGGGGCATCTGGGTTGATTCCATATCTTAGCTATGGTAAGTAATGCTACAATCAACATAGTTGTGCTGGTGGCTTTAGTGTGGTCTTGTTTGTGATCATTTGGGTAAATGCCAAAAGTAGGATTGCTGGGTCATAGGGGAGCTCTATGTGGAGTCTTTTGAGGAACCTCCATACTACTTTCCAAAGAGGTTGAACAAGTTTACACTTCCACCAACAATGAAGTAAGGTTCCGTTCTGTCAACAACCACTCCAGCATCTGTTGTTATTAGAGTTCTTGATTTTAGCCATTCTAACTGGGGTGAGGTGGTATCTCAATGTTGTTTTGATTTGCATTTCTTTTATGGCTAGAGAGGTTGAGCATTTCTTCATGTGTCTATTGGCCATACTTCTTTCCTCTTCAGAGAAGTTTCTTTTTAAGTCTTTAGCCCACTTATTTATTAGGCAGTTGTTTCTTTGAAGATTTGTTGTTGGGGGATTTAATTTTTTGATTTCCAGGTATATTTTAGATATGAGACCCTTGTCTGTTGTGTGGCTAGTGAAGATTGTCTCCCAATCCGTGGGCTTTCTATTGATCTTGCTAGCTATGTCCTTTGCCATGCAGAAGCTCTGCTATTTCATGCAATCCCATTTGTCCAAGCTTTCTTTTATTTGTTGTGTTTCTGGGTCTCTATTAAGAAAATTTTGGCCTGTGCAAAGGAAACCTAGGGTTTCTTCTATTCCATCCTGTAATATTTTCAGTGTCTGCTTTGACTCCAAGGTCTTTGATCCATTTGGAGTTGATTCTGGTACAGGGTGATATATAAGGATCTAGCTTATTTTTCTATAAGTAGTTAACCAATTTTGCCAGCACCATTTACTGAAAAGGCTGTCTTTCTTCCATTCTATTTTTTTAGCTCCCTTATCAAAGATCAGATGGCTATCGGTCTGTAGGTTCATGTCTGGGTTTCCAATTCTATTCCATTGGTCCTGAGGTCTGTTCTTGTGCCAGTACCAAGCTGTTTTGATTCCTATGGCTTTATAGTAGAGTTTGAAAATTGGTATTGATATTCCTCCAGCACTGTTTTTTCTGTTAAGGATCGTTTTTGCTATTCGGGGTCTTTTATTGTTCCATATGAATTTTTGGGTTGCCTCTTCTATTTCCTTGAAGAATGAGGTTGGATTATTGATAGGTATCACATTGAATTTGTAGATAGCCTTGGGAAGTATTGCCATTTTCACCATGTTGATCTTTCCAATCCAGGAGCATGGGAGTTTTTGCCACTTTCTAAGTTCTGTTTGATTTCCTTTTTCATGTTTTTAAAGTTTTCATCATAGAGGTCTTTCATTTCTTTGGTTAAGTTAATTCCTAGGTATTTTATTTTTTGTGGGGTATTATGAATGGAATTTCTTTCCTAATCTCAGCCACACTTTTTTCATTGTTGGCATACAGAAAAGCCATTTATTTTTGAGGGTTAATTTTGTACCCTGCTACTTTGCCAAAGTTTTGAATCAGCTTAAGTAATTTGGGAGTGGAGTCCATGGGATTCTTTAAATACAAGATCATGTTATCTGCAAAGAGGGAGAGTTTTACTTCTTCTTTCCCTATTTGGATCCCCTTTATGTTTGCATCTTGTCTTATTGCTGTAGGTAGGCATTCTAATACTAGATTGAAGAGCAGTGGAGAGAGTGGACATCCTTGTTGATGTGATGAATTATGTTAATTGATTTGCATATATTGAACTAGCTTCACATCCCTGAAATGAATCATATTTGATTGTGGTATATGATTTTTTTTGATTAGTTGTTGAAGTAGATTGGCCAAAATTTTCTTAAGAAGTTTTGTATCAATGTTCATCAAATGGGTCTACAGTTCTCTTTCTTTGATGAGTCCCTGCCTGGTTTTGGGATGAGGATTATTATGGCTTCAAAGAATCAGTTCGGTAGTGAACTTTCAATTTCACTGAAGAGTTGGCATAGTATTGGTGTGAGCTCTGCTTTGAAGACCTTGTAGAATTCCACTCTAAAACCATCTGGTCCTGGGCTTTTCCTAGATGGGAGGTCTCTTATTGCTGTTTCTATTTCAGTTCTTGATATGGGCCTGTTAAGATGGTTTAATTCATATTGGTTTAGTTTTGGCATGTCAATATTTGCTAGGAAAAGGTCCATTTCTGCCAAGTTGTCAGACTTATTAGCATAAAGGTTTGAGAAGTATTCCCTTATAATGTTCAGAATCTTGGTTGTTTCTGTGGTGATGTTTCCATTCTCATCTCTAAGTTTATTTATTTGGGTGTGTTCTGATATGATTTGCTAAGGGTCTGTCTATTTTGTTAATTTTTTTGATGAACCAATTCTTTGTTTTGTGGATTCTTTCTATGGTTTTTTTGGGGGGATTCTAATTCATTTCATTCTGATTTAATTTTAATTATTTCTTTCCATCTACTGGATTGGGGTTTAACTTGCTGCTCTTTTTCAAGGAGGCTCAGATGTCTCATTAAATTGTTGGTTTTAGATCTCTCCAATTTGTTGATGTAGGAACTCAGAGCTATAAACTTGCCTTTGCTGTGTCCCAGAGGAGCTGGTAATTTGTGGGTTCATTTTAGCTGAATATCTTGAACATTTGAATTTTGTTTCTAATCTCTTCCATGATCCACTGGTGGTTCAACAGTGTGTTGTTCAGCCTCCGTGTGTTAAAGGACTTTCTTTGGAGCCTTTTGGTGTTGAGTTCTAATTTTATTCTCTTGTGGTCTGAGAGAATGCAAGGTATAACTTCAATGTTTCTGAATTTGGACAGGTTTGCTTTGTGACCTAAAATGTGCTCTATTTTGGAAAATGTTCCATGTGCCGCTGAGAAAAATGTGTAGTCTGATGCTGCTGGGTGAATTATTCGGTAGATGTCTGTTAAATCTAGTTGATTTATGCAGTTGTTTAGGTTTGCGGTTTCTCTGTTGAGTTTTTGCCAAGTTGGTCTATTTAGTGGGGATAGTGGTGTGTTAAACTCCCCAACAATTAATGTCTTTGGATCTATGTAAGATTTGAGAGGAAGTAGTGTTTTGTGGATAAATTTGGATGCTTTGTTGATTGGCAAATAGATATTAGAATTATAATATCCTCCTTAAGGAGAGATCCCTTAATTAGTATGTAGCGACCTTCTTTATCTCTTCTCACGAATTTTAATTTGAAGTCTATTTTATCTGATATTAGGATTGCAACTCCTGTCTATTTATGAGGGCTGTTTGCTTGGTAGATTTTGTTCCAGCCTTTCACATTCAAAATGTGTTTATTTTTATGGGCAAGGTGTGACTCCTGAAGGCAGCAAATAGAAGGGTCTTGCTTTTTAATCCAACTAGACAGTCTATGTCGCTTAATTGGAGAGTTAAGTCTGTTAATGTTAAGAGATAGGACTGAGAGGTATTTGGGAGTTCCTGCCATTTTGTCCACCTTCTTGGGGGCTGCGGCAACTGGGTTCTTCCTATGGTTCTTGGACTCTCAGTTTGGGTGCAATTTCTTGGCCTTTATTGTGGTCTTGTTGGTTTTCTATGTGTAGGATATCTTTAAGAATCTTTTGTAGGGCTGGTTTGGTGGAGATACATTGTTTCAGTTTTTCTTTTTATTTGACCTTCGGTTATGAAGGAGGGTTTAGCTGGGTACAGTATTCTTGGTTGATAGTTGTTTTTCTTTAGGGCATGGCATACATCATTCCATTCTCTTCTTGCTTTGATTGTCTCTGCTGAGAAATCTGAGGTGATTCTAACTGGTTTCCCTTTATAGGTGATTGATCTTTTCTCCTTGACAGCTTTAAGGATATCTTCCTTGGTCTGAATTGATCCTGTGCAGATTATACTATGATGGTGGGATGTCCTGTTCTTGTCTGGTTCTAAAAGCTTCTTGTATCTGAATAGGCCTATCTTTTTGCATGTTTGGGAAGTTCTCTACTAGGATCCTGTTAAACAAATTTCCTAGACCATTAACTTCTGTCTCCATGTGCTCCTCTATACCCATTATCCTCAGATTAGGCCTTCTGATGGTGTCTTCCAAATATTGAATAGATCTATCATATTTCTGGATTTGTCTTGGATAGTTGTATGTTCTTTCTCTATAATAACTAGACTGTCTTTAATCCTCAAGACTGGATCTTTTGCATGGTCTAACCTACTGTCAAGACTTTCTACTTTGTTTTTTATTTCTTTTCCTTCTAATTGGTTGGCTTTGATGGCTTCAAATTCTTTGTTGGAGCTTTGTTTTAGATCTTGTATGAACTTCTTTACTTCCTTAATTTGGTGTTCAGTGTTTATTCTCAAATCACTTAGTTGATTGGTTATGGTTTCCTTGGACTCCCATTCCTTCTGTTGGGCTCCATTCAGCATTCCCTTTGTGGTCTCCTGGACTTCTTTCATCTCTCTGTTTATGGATTCCATGAATACCTCTATTGGTCTTTGTCTGTTCTCATCCCGCTCTCTCAATTCCTGTATTACTCTTTGCTTAGCTTCCTCATATTCACGCAATTCCTGTAGTTCTCTCTGAGTGTTCTCAGCCTGCTCTTGCCATTCCTGACTTTCTCTTTGTCTGTTCTCAGCCTGCTCATTTAATTCCTGTCTATCTCTTTGACTGATCTCAGCCTGCTTGCACAATTCCTTTATTTCTCTTTCAGTGTTCTCAATCTGCTCACGAAATTCTTGTATCAATCTTTGAGTAGCTTCCTCACGCTCATGAGCCTCCTGTATTGATCTTTGGTTTGCCTCCTCTCTCTCCCTATCATCTCACACTGAGTCCTTTGCAGGTTTTCACTCTTTTCATTTACCATGTTTACCTGTAGTGTTTGTAGAGCTTTTTGTGAACTCTCCTCTGGATTATTCATTATCTGTTCTGTCCCCTGATTATCATGAGTGGGAGTTGAGATACCCAGACTTGCCATTTTTTCTTGTGTTTTTCCAGCTTGTTCTGCCCATTTGGGATGAAAGTAACACAAGTTTTGTGCTAGAACACTAATTTAAGGCAAGCACCAACCAAAGTCCGTAGTTGCACAGTCAAAGGTATGCAGAAACAGTCTAGTTCAACAGATACAATCTATTCAACATCAAACAACTATGTCTTAATGGCCTAAGAACAGCAAAGAAGAATTTGGCAAACCAGAAATTATTAGGTTTAGGGAGAAATGTGGGGAAAAATAGGATTAGAGGGATGTGGAAAGGTAAAGGGAGAATGAAATTAACCTAATGTCAAAGAGAGAAATGGATTGGACAGAATGATAGCAAAGAGAGAGAAAAAAGAAGAAAAAGAAAAAAGAGACAAGAAAAAATGGAAAAACAAAAATTGAAAAGTGAAAAGTGAAAAATTTAAAAAGTGCAAGTTTAAAGAAGTAATATTCAGAGAAGAATGGGGATGGGATGAGAGGGGGGATAGAAAAGAGACATGAAAAACTAAAAAATAAAAATGTTTAAAATATTATATGGTTATAAAGAGGTAATACTGCTATTAAGGAATTTAAGACTAAGACGTTTTGAATTGAGTAATAAATTTCTGGATTAAATGTGTACACAATGGTGGATAAGGTCTAATTAATTGATGACAGGTATATCTGAGGATGAGCAGAACAGCAATTAAGTCACACAAAAAAGAACGAAAAAGAAGAAAAAGTGAAAAGAGTCAGAAAGAAAGAAAAAAAGGATCAAAAGGTCAGTAGAGATAAAAGAAAGCACACACACATATACACCTAAAATAAAAATTTTACAAGGAAGAAAAAACAATAATAGAAAACAATATTATAAAAAATTAAAAAATGAAAAATAAAAAAAAATTAAAAAATTTTAAAAAGGTACCAAAAAAAGAGTTCTTTGATTTTTTTTTTTTTTTTTTTTTTTTTTTTTGGAGAGGGATGGGAAGATCCTGTATCTCCCTTGCGTCCTTAAACCAGTCTCTTGGTGGAGTCTCTGGTCTTCTTGTGGTGTTTGGTTTTCCTGTGGCTTGCTTGATTGGTTACTTAAGTCAGTTTGTTTGGGCAAGCAGAAAAATGCTCTGCTTTACCCAGGATTTTGTGATCCTCCTCCCAGGCTAGTTCAGTGGGAGGGAAATCTGCTTTGAGTATCACAAAAGAGAGAGATGGCTGTTTCCTCCAGTTTGGAGATGCTGTGATGAGGCTAGGTTCTGGGTACAGTTGAGGCCTTTCAGCAAACAATAGCTTTTCCCAGAGGGGCTAGCTTCTGAGACACTCACAGAGCCCAGCCTGGAGCCATTCTCAGGGTTTATGTTTACTGAATTTCAATTGATTGTCTAGCCTGCTGTAGGGAGGGGAATCCTCTGACTCTGTTTACCCAGTGAAGAAAGCCACTCCTCTAGGGGCAGAGTTTTCTCTGCCTGGGCTGGGTGATTTTTCCCTGGGTGGAACTGAGCCTGGCAGGTCAGGTTAGGCCCTGTGACCTGCTAGATGACTCTTTTGTTTTCTTCCAAGTTGGAGTTGGAGCTAGCAGCTCAGCAGGCCCTTTGTCAGTATCAAAGATGGAGATCTCCAGTAGTGGAGAGAGCGGGAGGGGTGGCCTTCCCTCCTCTGCTCCCTGAGAAGGAGTGAGGATGTCAGGGTTCTACTCATGCCGGAATGTTGGTTCCTGGGTCGCCTCTGGTCTGCGATCTGCAGGATGAAGAAATCTGCTCCTTGTCCTTGCTGGTGTTGAGTAGAATCCGTTCGCCCACTGTGTCTGCCGCTGCCACAGCTGCAGCCACGGCTGCTGGCAAGTGCTCAGATCCCCGTCTCCTTGCCTGGATTTTCCCTCTCTGGCCAAACTCTCTGTCCTGTGATGGCACACTTGGTGAAATTCTCTGGCCTAGGACTGTTCACTGGAGCACTAAAACTGTTTTCTATGCGAGAGCTTGTTTAGTCTCCAGCTTCTCCTCCACCATCTTCCCAGAACTCTATTTTTTATTATTTTTATAGTTTATGAATAGAATGTACGTGACCATTATCACTTCCTTCAGCATTCTCAGCCATCCCTTCCAATCCAACACTTTCCTCATTATTCTTAATTTTGTAGGATACACATTGAATTCTTGACTGCATTTATCCCTCTTTCTCCCCTTTATTGGTCTACCACTCTCCCCTTAGCTCCACCCTCTTCTTGTAAGTTCCCATTTCTTGGTGCTTATCTTGTTGGTCTTTGGCTTTGTCTTTCTAAGACTTTACACTATTTGAGCTCTCCCTAGAATCTACCATACTTCAGTTGATTCATTTATAATCACCCAGCAGGGTTACTTATAGATTTATGGACATATTTTAACTACCAGACATGAGGGAAACCATGCAACCTTTGTTTCTCTGGGTCTGACTTCACTTAAAACAATTTTTCCAAGCCTTTCCACTTTTAAAAAGAAATGCTATTGTAAAGGTGATGTAAGAGGGGTTATGGTTACATGAGTCAGGTAATGAGAACATTTCTTTCGAACAGCGTGACCTCATCCCTCATTTTCTCCCAGTTTTTCCCACCCAACCCCCATCCATAAGTCATACAGTTCATTTTCAGCACAAAGTCTGGAAGGATCCTTCACATCCATCCCAGGGGACCACCCAGAGGCAAGCAGGCACACGAGAAAGATTATTACAAGGTTTATTAGAGGGACCATATTTCCCTGAAAAGGGAGCACATGGCATTTATCCCTATCCAGGTAGCAGGAGAGTCTCAGGGGCAGGAAGTGATGTAAGTAGGTGTTCAGGTGGGTCTGGGAAGAGGCAGGAAGTGGCCAGATGTAGGGTGGGAACTCCAGGGAAGGGAGGAGCTCAGGTATGGGCGGAGCTGCAGACCAAAAGTGGGCACAATGCTAACATTTCCCCACTTTGTTGGTTAATAAAAATAGAGTACCAGGCTAGGGATATGGGTGGAGATTGTTTCTTCTGGAGCTACTTCCTGCTGTAAAGGGGCAAAGTCGTCGGGGGGTCCCTGCTTTGTTGCTCAGCCGGATACCATCCAAGAAGCATCTGCTTGACAGTTTGGTTGTTAAGAGCCTTCCTTTGCTCATGGCAATAGTTATCTAAAATGCAAGACACAATTAATAAAAGGCAAAATTGCTGTTAAGGCAGACATTGCTGTTAGCAGCCCTAGAGATGAATAACACAGGGAGGGAACAGTTCCCAGAAGGGGCTACTGAAGTCCTGAAATTGCCTTTTCTGTCTCGTATTGGAGACACAGCATGGTACCTGACTCCTGGCACCCTGGAGGGGAGAGTAAGACTTTTCCTGCTTTAGGATCACAGTAACCTGAGGAGGAGGTAGCAGAGATATTAAAAGATACCAGAGCCAATGGGTGTCTTGGGCTCTTTTGGCTACTTCCTGCTAGCCTGGGGGCATCAAGGAGTCCCTGGAGCTGGGGTCTTTAGGGTCCAGGTCTGCGCTGGGCAAGGCAGGCAGTGTAAGTGATGTCTCCAGTTGCCCGTAGTGACAGGATGGCCTTGACTTATTCCCAGGTGGTGTCCTGGGTGTGTGTGTTGGGGTGGGGGAGGGGTGGGAAGGGGCTGTTATCCTGTTAAAAGACACTTTTGGAAAGGTCAGGCAAAAAACTGACACAGTGCCAAGGTCAGTCAACATGAATGGCATAGGAGAACACACATTGGCTATGGGCCGGAAAAGTTCCATTTGGACTATAAGTCCAGTTGTGGCCCATGACAGGGAAGGAGGAATAACTGGCTCAGGGCAGGAAGGGTGTCCAGGGTCTTTTTGACAACTGGGTAGGGGAGAGCATAATGGACTGGTTGGGAGTAACCGTCAGAGGCTACTATAAATACAAATAGCAGGTAACAAAGGCAAGACTCACTAGATACTAGTGAGTATCACTGCTGCATTTGTTCACCCTTCGTCCCACCATTTCTGTGTTCCTCCTTACCCTCCCCCACACAGACAGACTTACATACAAGACAACAGGTAAAGAATTTTTCATGAACAGTCCAATATCATTCTTTCTGATGGCTAAATACAGTTTCATTATGTGTATATAGCACATTCTCTTAATCCATTTGTCCATTGAGGGCCATCTGAACAGACTTCCTATCTTGACTATGGTAAATAGTGTTGCAATGAACATGGTTATTGCAGTCGCTTTAGTGTGGCCTTGGTTGTCTATTGGATAACTGACCAGAAGTGGAAATGCTAGGTTAGAGGGAGCTCTATGTTTGCCTTTTTGAGAAACATCCATACTGCTTTCCAGAATGGTTGAACAAACTTCTGTTGCCACCAACAATATAATAGAGTTCTTTTTTGGTCAAATCCTCACTAACATTTGTTATATTTTTTCTTGATAATGGCCATTCTAACCTACCTGGGTGAGGCGGAATCTCAGTGTTGTCCTGATTTGTATTGTCTTTATGAGCAGAGATGTTGAACATTTTTAAAGAAATCATACAGGATGGGAGAAAATTTTTACCAGCTATACATCAGTCAAGGCCCTAATATCCAGAACATATTTAGACTCTGCTCCTAATTAAACCCTCAAAGAAACAATAACCCTATTAATAAATGGGCTAATGACTTTGAGTCTTCTCAGAAGTAAAAGTTTCCAGCTGAACATCTTTGTTCATGGTAAAAGTATTTTTAAGTGGCTTCCAGTCTTTCAAGAATAGAAAGTTTAAAAGTTGCTTAAATCCTGCACATGCCAGCAAACATGTCTATTATCATATACCAGTAATGTATGGTTACCTAAAAATAACTCCTTCTCTCCTCTGTGTGTGTGTGTTTGTGTGTGTGTGTGTGTGTGTGTGTGTGTGTGTGTGTGTGTGTGTGTGTGTATTTGGGGGATGGGGAGTTCAAGCAAATATTTTAAAATTCTATATCACACTAATGCTAATTACCATAAAGATTAATGACTTGCCCTGCTATGATTCTCTTTAGTAAACAGCCAAAGGCAGAAAAGAATTTTATGACACATAATTGGAGGGAACAGTAACATGGGGAAGACAGGAAGTCACTGAATTTGAGGAAGCCTCTTCAGGGAACACAGGCTGACCTCAGACACCTGTCAAGAAATAAGGTCTCTATTCCCAACACATTCTTTGTTATTGTTGTTTCATAACAAACACATCACAAATTCTCTGGCACATATTTATTCCCCCTACAATATGTTCTACTAGGACTCATCCTTTTCTGATTATAATCCAGTTATTGTCAACCAAGTCTGTTTTATCTTCAGAAAACTCTGTTGCTGAGTGGTAATGATAAATGTTTTAACTCTTCCACCTCTTCCTTCAATGTCATTTTTTTAAAAAGACTGTTTTCTGGCAACCCTCTGACCTATCTGTCTTCATGGATATGGTGGAGCAAGTTCAAAGGATGGTGATCTCAGCCCTGAATTTTTCCCATGATTGCTTGGACTTTGTGAAGCATGCTGACTCTCCACTTTATTTATATCAGCAGATCATGAAAATGTTCTGTATCAGTCCTCTGTCATAGGCATTGTGTGTGGGTCAGGGGGAAAGCTTGAACTCAGGGCCTAGATGCTCTGCCTTACTTTCTTCACTCAAGACTAAGACTTTACCTCTACTTCAGGCATTTTGCTGGTTAGTTTTACACACATGGCTCACAGACTTTCCTTCCCAGGTTGTCGTTGAACTGTGATCCTCAGCTCCTCAGATCTCAGCCTCCTGAGTAGCTAAGGTTATTGGTGTGGGCCACTGGTGCCCAATAATGGGCATATTTTTAAACTGCATTTTTCTTTACCTCACAAGCTACATTTTTCTCTGAAGAAACATCATATTTGTGTAGGTACCCATGTTCTTTTCCACTCATACTTCAAACACTTTGTCTAATATTTACTGTTCCTGTTTTTCCTTCTCTTCATAATTCAGCCAAACTTTCTGTCATACCCTCTGATTTCTGAATCTGTGATTAAGAAACATCTGAATACTGTTCTTCTCTTAAGAATGCAGGAACTCTTGTCTTTAAAAGTTTTCTTTTTAAACTCCTCCCACCCACCCCCAATTTGTAAAGTTCGTTTTCAACATAGTGTCTTGTACATCTCATTTTACAGTGGGTCAACCTATATCCTTATTTCAGCATTTTGTTATTTCCCTTTCCCTCCCCAAATTAAAAAAATGTATATACAAGATGCAGGGCACCAAAATAAAATACAGTGAAAACAGGGGTTATAACATGGGGGAAGAACATACAAAAGAAACCAAAAAAATCACATAGTACATTATAAATACATTAAAAACAAAAGGGAACCCTACTGCATTGTTGGTATGAATGTAAACTTGTTCAACCACTTTGGAAAGCAGTATGGAGGTTCCTCAAAAGACTCCACATAAGGCTAGGAAGGTGGCTCAGTGATAGAGTGCTTGCCTCACATGCATGGAGCCCTGGTTCGAGTCCCCAGCACCACATAAACAGAAAAAGCTGGAAGTGGTGCTGTGGCTCAAGTGGTAGAGTGCTAGCCTTGAGCTGAAGAGCATAGGTACAGCGCCCTGACCTAGAGCTCTAGCCCCATGACCAGAAAAAAAAAAAGTCCACATAGAGCTCCCTTATAACCCAGCAATCCCACTTTTGGGTATTTACCCAAAGGATCACAAACAAGAATATACTAAAGCTACCAGCACAACTGTGTTTATCGCAGCATTATTTACCATAGCTAAGATATGGAACCAACCCAGATGCCCCTCAGTAGATGAACGGATCAAGAAAATTTAATACATATGTGTGTGTGTGTGTGTGTGTGTGTGTGTGTGTGTGTGTGTGTGTGTGTGTGTGAATTCTATGCCTCTATCAGAAAGAATGACACTAACCCTTTGTTAGGAAATGAAAAGACTTGGAAAAAAATATATTAAGTGAAGTAAGCCAGGCCCAAAGAAACATAGGTCCCATGGTTTCCCTTATTTGCAATAACTAGTACATGTCTAGGACAAGCAGAAAAGGACAAAAGCTATATACATATGACCATATAAGATGATATTAAATTCCAGTGGCCTACATCTTGTATATATACTTTTCTAATTTGGGGAGGGGAAGGGAAAAAAACAAAAACGCTTAAATAGGGATACAGGTTGACCCATTGTAACAATGAGATGTACAAGACACTATGTTGAAAACAAACTTTACAACTTTGGCAGTGGGGGGAGGAGGGTAGTTGTGGAGGTAAGGAAGGGATGGTAGGGGAAAAGCAAAGGAGGCGGCAACAATGTTCAATAGGAAATGTACTCATTACCTTACTCATGTAACTGTAACCCCTCTGTATAGTACTTTTACAATTAAAAACATTTTAAAAAATGATGATGTTAAGCAAAATGAACCCCAGGATAGGGACACAAGTGGTTTTATCTTCTTGCTATTGTTCTTTTTTTAATTGTCATTTTTTAGGAGTTGTACAAAGGGGTTACAATTACTAAGTTATAAGTACAATGAAAAATGATCATGCACAACAGGTAGTTCTCACAGGGACAGGCTGCTCCTTTTTCTGCAGGAGAATAATGAAGAGAAATTTACTGTATTCTTGCTTTATGTGATTTTATTTTTTATTGTCTTTAAGTAGTTATGCAAAGGACTTGCCATTTAACAAAGCAGCTTATGAATCCAGTGTATCTCGATCAATGTCACCTCTTCCAACATTCTCACCCAACCCCCTTCCCAGCTACTTCCCTCATTCTCTTTTTTTTATTATTTTTGTTGGTCGTGGGGCCTGAACCCTGGGACTGGGCATTTCCTTCAGCTCCTCAGCTCAAAGCTAGTGCTCTACCACTTGAGCCACAGCGCCACTTCGGTCTCTTTCTGCTTACGTGGTGCTGAGGAATCGAACCCAGGGCTTCATGCACTCGAGGCAAACACTCTACCACTTGGGCCAACTTTCCAGCCCCCTCACTCTTCTTAATTATGTTGGATATACATTGAATTCTTGACTGCATTCTTCCTGTTTTCTCATCTTGGTTTGTCTATCCCTTTCCCCTTGATACCACCCTACTTCTTTCAAGTAGCCACTTCCTGGTGTTTATGTTGTTGAATTTCACTCTGCCTTTCTAAGGAATTACTCTTGAATCCACCATATTTCATTTGTAGACACTTGATTTGTATACACTTGCATACTACTCAACATATTATAAGCTTATAAGCTAAATCTAGTTTCCACAGACTCTTGTGTCTCTGTGCCTGACTGACTTCACTTAACATATTTTTTACAGGTCTTTCTATTTTCTAACAAATGATAGGGCATCATTCTTTCTAATGGAAGATTAAAATTCCATTGTGTACATATACCTAATTTTCTTAATCTATTCATCCATTGAGGGGCATCTGGGCTGATTCCATACCTTGGCTATAGCAAATACGCTGTAATAAACATATTTTTGCTGGTGGCTTTGCTGTATCCTGATTTGTATTCTGTTAGGTAAATGCCTAGGGGTAGAATAGCTGAACAGTAAGGTAATTCTATAGTTAATTTTTTGAGGAATGTCCACATTACTTTTCTGAATAGTTGAATGAGTTTTTCATTCTGACCAACAGTGTCTTAGGGTTCCCTGTTAACTGCATCCTCACCAGCGTGGTTACTGTTTATTTTCTTGCTTTTTTTATTATTTATTTTACCAGCTTGATGCCTCTGGCTTGAAACAAAGCTTCTATTTGCATCCACTTAATCCCATCTTAATCAACAGCCACTGTACCATCCTCCTTATTTCTGGAGCATCAAATTAGGGGCTCTAATAACTAGAGGAGGGAAACTTGTTGCAGTTATACTTTCTTCTAAATACTGTCTTCATCCTGAGCAAATTTCAGAGCTTATCCACTTAATTAAATGGCCTTTGATTCCCTATACTTTCATGACATTAGAAGCCAATTCACACGACCACACCATAGGTCTCTGTAATTAGCTGAAACCTACATCTGTCTAAGAATTTTAATTCTAAAATACCCATCTCTGTCCATGACAGCTCTCCACACCTTAATCTGCTTATTATTAGAAATCCGAATCATATTTCCTCAAAATTGATGTGGATCATTTTCCCCTCTGGATTTACTACTCATATTTCACAATAGAGCCCCAAGTTAGTCACGCGCTGTTGCCTACACCCCAGACCCATCAGGGTCCTTTATCATTCACATACGTCCTGTCAACCTCCAACTTACAATCAATCTAAGCGCTGTCTCCGTGTATACATTATATATGAAGAAAAATACAAAATAACATGTTTGGGCTCTTAATGCGGTGTAACACTAAGCTACTGTTTACTTTCTTCTTTGAACATCAATACTGCAATACTACCACAGCTGATCTGATAGCAGAGACAGCCACCGACTGACCATCCAGTGTGGATGCACTGAGTGATTCCTGTCCTAGGTAAGGCATGGGGGGATGGGTGCGAGGTGTCATCGTACTGTCCACCGCAGCACAGGGAAAATTAAAAATGACTTCTAGAATTTTCGGTTTCATAATCACAGAATGCAACTGATCACAGGTTGTAGAAACACTGGAACTAGGTGAGACCCAGATCATAGATAAATGTTTTATTTAACCATGCTGCTTCAGGGCAGGAAGCTGTTTCTCTGCGTCCAGCGCTAAGTACCATGGTGTTGCCACATTTTGCCCCCTCTCACACAAGAGATGATCTCTGCTCTGGTGTCAGCACTCACTCACCTCTTCATCATCTCCCCACGCCACTGGCCCACTTCACCTTTTAAAAAGCTTAAAGGTGAAATACCCATTTTTACCACTTCTACCATTCTACCATTACCTGAGTAATGAAACTTTCTTCCAAGGTCATTAAATGGTCTGAAAATAGACAAATCCTCATGCTCCCTTTTGATCTCTGTAGCACTTGAATTTTATTCCCTTGAAACTACTGTTGGATCATATCATTTTATAAAGCTTATAATTCATCCCTTGCAGCCTTTCTCCCGTCTAGTCTTCTAATTTCTGTTTGTTTGTTTGTTTTTATTTTGCCAGTGCTTGGGTTTTAACTCAGGGCTTCATACTTGTTAAGATGGTGTTCTATTACTTGAGCCATGCCTCCAGTCCTGCTTTTTGCTACTTATTTGGGAAATGGAGTTCAGAAAACTTTTCTGTCTGGACTGGGTTAGAACCACCTCCCTCTGGCTGTCATCCTCCCAAGTAGCGAGACTTTGAAGGCTTGAGCCACTAGCACCTGCCTAGTTTCCTGACTTATCTTATTTATCCATTTCTTCTGAAATTCCACCATAAACATCTCCATTTTGAGATGGCATTATGTAAAGAACTGGTAGTGTTTGGCTCAATTTTCATTAGAGTGGTGTCTAGAAAAAGATATTTTTTTGTCAGTCATGGGGCTTGAACTCTGGGCCTGAGCCTGTCCCTCAGCTCTTTAGCTCAAGGCTAGTGCTCTACCACTTGAGCCACAGTGCAACTCTGGTTTTCTGATAGTTTATTGGGGATGAGAGTCTCATGGACTTTCCTGCCCAGACTGGCTTTGAACCGCGCTCCTCAGATCTCAACCTCCTGAGTGCTTAGGATTACGGGCGTGAGCCACCAGCGCCCAGCATCGAAAAATAAGTATTTATTTATTTATTTATTTATTTTTGCTGGTCATGGGACCTGAACTCAGCCTGGACGTTGTCCCTCAGCTCTTCAGCTCAAGGCTAGCACCCTACCACTTGAGCCACAGCACCACTTCTGGCCTTTTCTGTTTGTGTGGGTCTGAGGAATTGAGCCCAGTGCCTCATGCATTCAAGGCAAGCGCTCTACCACTGAGCCACCTTCCCAGGCAAAAACTAATTTTTAAGCTATTCTTATTTGACTATCCTCCTCCATTCCTGAAACTCCTTCTCCAGCATGTGTCTCACATTGTACTACCTGCCACAAAACTGCAATGTTCACCACAGCACGACCAAACTTTATCCCTCAGCTTTACTCTGATGCAGTTGACAAAACTTTATATGCTTAAGGTATATGCCAGGATGATGTGATACACACAAATATCTTGAAATATCCACCACAAGCAAGTTAGTTAGCATATCTTTCAACTCACCTAATTGACATTTTTGTTTGTTTGGGGTTTGTGAAGAACATTCGAAAATCTCTCGTATCAAGCATTAAGGGTAAAATACAGAACTCTTGACACACTATGTTCTCACTTCAAATGTGAGACCATATTAAGTGATCAAAAAAAGTCAAAGTTAGAGAATTAGAGAAGCGCTGGAGGTGGGAGAAAATGGGGAGAGGTTGGCCACAGAGGACAAACTTTCGGTGATGAGTCAGGATTTCCTTAGGGACTCAGTGATCTTGAGAAATCTGACCTGCTATTTCTCGCGGGCATGTTGTGATAAACTATAACAAGAGCACTAGGCTGAGTGAATGAAAAACAAAAGGAAGTCACACTTTAAACATATTTTCCATTTTAGCTCCAAACTTTCCCGTTGAAGCCTATTTGTGGCTTCATATTTCTCTTCCTCGTTGGTAATCCCCCATTCATGCCATGGTCCCATTCCTCTTTGGGCTCCAAAGGATCTTCCCCTCCCACAGTCGCTTTCAGATTCACAGACAAAGGTGTATTTTTACTGCAGTGGTTCATATGTCCGATGGAAGCTGAGGCTGCTCTCTGGTATCAGTGCTTTTCTGGAAAACTCTGTTTTTCCTATGAGGGCTACTGTGTGTTTTATCAAGCCTACATTGCACCCTGAACACCTGTGCTGTACCAGGCAAACAAAGCTATATGATATATGATGTATGATATATGGTATATGATGTATATGTCAGTAAGCATACACTTTATTAGAGAACTTCTCGTCTTCTCTTAATTTTGAGATATATTTCATTCTCACACAAGTCTCTTGTTGGGTATCTCCTATTTAGAATACCATCAATATATCCTGTAGCAGGTTTATACAAGAACCAGATATTGGAGATCCCCAACAAATTGGGTTTGAAAGTTGAGAATCATAAGTGAAGCTCATTAGGGCCCCAAGTTCTATATTATTTTATTTTGTATTTCTATAATAGAAATAATAGGAAGCGCCTGTAGTGCAATCTATTTCCCTTTGAGACCCAGTGGGACAAACAGTGATCTCAGCTTCCCTTGAATCGTCATGACAGTGTAATTAATTGTTCTTTATTATTTAAGCTTCAAACTTAAGACCAGACTTCCTTTCCTAACAAATAATTAGGCTGTATGTAATCAAGAATGCAACAAAAGTTTGAAGGAAAAAGTAAACGTAATTCATTTTCCCACTGAATGTTATTTACAACATAACTCAGAATTATTTACAAAAAGAGAGAAAATGTCCGTTTTTGTTCAGGATGCCAAGGAAGATATCGTGATCAGCACACAGAGCTTTCTTTGTGTTATTTATCTACATACTCAGAGAAGATTATATGGATTTCAGATACTTAGTCCCAAAAATGTTGCAATTTAAGGCAAAATAATATAGTATTATTTGGATTATTGGCATTATGATACAGATTACTATTATTAAGATTACTAATGCTTCTATTGCTTTATAATATGATAAATCCTAGATAAAAAGCAAGGAAAACAAGACGTATTTCTGTCAACATGTAGTAGAAACTTCCAACCAATCTTCTATTTTCACTGTTCACTGCACTCCCTCAAAAGTGCCACAAGTTTCCCTATTTATTCTGCCAGATTTAAAATTAATAATAAAAAATTTACTGAAATTGAAATATTCAAATGTATGCTCTAGGAAATGACGTTACATTTGCAACTGGTGCTGTGGAATGACAAAGTGATGTTCAAGAGGGAAGAAAAATCTGTGTCAACTTTTTTAGATAGCTTCCTAACTACAAGAAGATTGGAATGTTTGTTATCAAAAATATAGGAAAATTATATGTTTTTCATAGGTGTGAAATCCTGGTAAGATTCAACATTCTTCCAGATAGATATTTGCTTAGTAAAGAGAAATTATTACTTCAAAAACTTCCTCTCAGAATAAACTAATAACACTGAGGAATTGGGACAAATTGATCCCTTTAATAAAAGGACACCTTCTCATTGCTAATGGACAGTATGAAGAAAGTCAAGCAGGTTTTATGTAAAAATATGGGGGCTTCATTTCCCTTTTGTACTGATACTGATTGCATAAGCCGTGACTATAATGCAATGAAACTAATTGCAAGAGCCTTGCATAGTATGGTTAATAACCTTATAATGCATATCATCCTCTCTGCAAAAAGTCATATACAGTGTTCATATAGGATCAAAGTGAAGAAATTGTTTGCTTTCAAAAGAGAAGTAACTAAAGTTGTTTTTCAAGGCAATTCATGACTTGGAGTGCTCAACCATGAGTTATAAATTGTAGGGTTAAGGGCAGAGAAAGCTTAATGCAAAGCTCCCACAACAATGCCCTGATTGCCTATTTTTATAGTACTGTTGTGTCAACTCCACCAGAGAGATGCCTTCGCTGATGGAAGAACAAACTGGGGAAGGGGCCTTTTGCAAAAAGCAGATGTGGGAAATTTGCTACCTTGGCTGCACATACTTTTTTTCAATCTCCTGCCAATGATGACAGAAAGAAAAGAATTTCACTTTCTCATAGTAATGGCTTCATAAATCATAGTTGTAGTTGAAACATTGTGAAACTCTTTTAGCAACAATCCTTTTAGCATCTACTGTGGGCCCAAAGCTAAGCAGTGTTCCAGGGATATGGAGGAAGTGAGACAGACTTGGTTTTGCCCTTGAGCTTGGCAGTGAAGCAAGAGCCCAAAGCAAGTGAAATTATAATGCAGTGAGATAAAATGCTAAAACAGAACAAGGAGAGCCAGTGACTAGAAACAGCAGTGAAGCATGGTAAAACAAGACCAGCTTAGCCAAAGACCAATTTTTTTTATTGTGAAAATACCATACAGAGGGGATACAATTACATGGGCAAGGTAAAGAGTACACTTCTTATCAAGCATTGTTGCCTCCTTTGTTTCCCCTTACCATCCCTTCCCATCTCCCACCCCTCCCACCCCCCACCCCGACCAAAGTTGTATAGTTCATTTTTCGACATAACGACTTGTACATCTCATTGTTGCAATGGGTCCACCTGTATCCCTATTTAAATTATTTGTTTTTTCCCTTCCCCTCCACAAATTATACCAACATCAAATACAATGAAAGCAGGGGTTATACCGTGGGGGAGGGACATACAAACAACAAAGAAATCATCTTATAAATATGTTAGAAACAATCACAAGAAAGAAAAAAACATTTAAATACTTATCTTGGAGTTCATTTCACTTAACATCAACTTATCTGACCTTTTCTGCTTATCTCAGACATATACTACTAGTTATTGCAAATAAGGGAAACCATGGACCTATGTTTCTTTGGGCCTGGCTTACTTCACTTAATATAAATTTTTCCAAGTCTTTCCATTTCCTAACAAATGGGGCAGTATCTAAAATATACCTGGAACTCAAAAATTTAAATCCCCCAACCACAAATCCTCAAAGAAACAACTGCCCAGTAAATAAGTGGGGTAAAGACTTAAAGAGAAACTTCTCTGAAGAGGAAAGAAGGATGGCCAATAGACTCATGAAGAACTGCTCAACATCTCTAGTCATAAAAGAAATGCAAATCAAAACAACATTGAGATACTACCTCACCCCAGTTAGAATGGCTATAATCAATAACTCTAATATCAACAGATGCTGGAAGGGATGTGGTCAGAAGAGAACCTTACTGCATTGTTGGTAGGAGTGTAAACTTTTTCAACCACTTTGGAAAGTAGTATGGAGGTTCCTCAAAAGACTCCACAGAGAGCTCCCCTATGACCCAGCAATCCCACTTTTGGGCATTTACTTAAATGATCACAAACAAGACCATACTAAAGCTACCAGCACGACTATGTTTATTGCAGCATTATTTACCATAGCTAAGATATGGAACCAACCCAGATGCCCCTCAGTAGATGAATGGATCAATAAATGTGGTATATATACACAATGGAATTCTATGCCTCCATCAGAAAGAATGACATTACCCCAAAAACCAATATTAAAGAACTAAACCATTTGTTAAAGATTTGAAGTCTATATATAACAGTCTCTTTATTATAATAATTTTATTTAAAAAACTAACAAAATTTTCTGCTTGACAGTCATGTACCAGGAAGGGTATTTAGAAATAATGCTAAAAATATGCAAAATGAGTATCTGTGTATCAAATTCCCAGGTAAGCAAAGTTATTCAAAGGCTCATTGGCTGACGTTGAATTAACTCTTACAATAAAAATTATCTTCTTTCATACTAAATGGGCCCACACATTTATGAGGTTACCAAAGTAAGAAAAAGATCAGAACTTTTCTGGGTATCTGGCAAAAATAAAAAATAGATCTGTCTTTTGTCATTTAAATTTCTTACCAGCTGATTCCTCTAGCTCCTGTTGCCTGACAAGCTTCGTCTTCTAAAATATTGCATAGCATAAACTCTTATCAGATGGATTGGAGCCAAACTGAACATCAAAAACTAAATTTCTCCAAATGTACCAAACGCTTGGGAGGCAGCCTGCACCTGCAGTCCCAAGAGTTGAATGTGTTGAATAATCAAGGATCCTAAACAGAGCTGCACTAAGGCAATTTACCCAGCTCATCATTATATGAAATAGAACATTTGATTTTGGCACCAAAGATGGGCCAAAGGAGATGCATACTTCATTTGATTAATTAAGCTACCACAAACAAAATCATTTAACTCAGTGGATGATGCTTAGTAAGCCCTCAGTAAATCTCAATTTCTTCCTTGGAGAGGACACTATGTCTTTTGTTTTTTTCTTTTCCTGTATGAGACAAGATCTGCATGAATTTCTCTCAACTATGGAATGTCACGTAGGTCCTCAGCTCACTATGGAACAATACACTATGCTTTTAAATGCATGCATTTCAACTCTAGAAGCAGCATAGTATTCAAGTGCATGCTATTATACTGGGTTTCTGACCACACGTATGGTAGAACATGCTTCTTGCACTTAATCATCTACAGAACTAGTCGGCAAGCCACATAGGTGTTAATGATTAGCCCCTTTTACTTCCTCTGTCACTTGCAGGCCTTTCCAAACCATAAGCCATGTTTTAAAAAAGAATCCTAAGCTGGATGCCAGTGGCTCACACCTGTAACCCTAGCTATTCAGGAGGCTGAGATCTGAGGATCACAGTTCAAAGCCAGCCTGGGTAAGAAAATTCATGAGACTCTTATCTCCATTTAACCACCAGAAAACCAGAAGTGGCTCTGTGACTCAAGTGATAGAGTGCTTGCCTTGAGGTGAAGAGCTCAGGGACAGTGCCAGGTCCCAAAGTTCAAGCCAACGACTGACAAAAAAAATAAAATAAAATAAAAAAATCCTAGTTTAAACCATTTTATAATAGAAAGAATAGAGGTTGGGGTGTCCTAGAAAATAGTAGGAAAAATGTTAGAAAACATAAAATATAAGTGTTTCTTGGAGGTGCAGTTGTGGTTTTCTAGAAACTCCTTACAGGGGGGGAGGCCTACCAAAATCTAGTTTATTATGTGGAGCGAAGAGTGTTTTTCAGTTCATTATTTGTTCTTCCTTTGTCTTGCTTTTCACATTCTCCTTATTCCTGGAGATTAGAGCTTCGTGTGAGGTATATGAACTCATCGGTGAACCCATAAATGAATATAGGCCAAACACCCAGAAATTGACACACCTAGCCCCAACCACATGCATACACACATTGTATACAAGATAAATCACTCTTCTACAACCCTCTTTGTGAAATGTTGTGTTTAGCTTTGTGGAGTTGTGTTCACATAGTGAAGAAAGGCACAGATGAACCTGGTAGGCCTTGTTGTTGATCAGTTGACCATTAGAAGTCTTAGCCTGGAACTCTGGAAACTAGGTAAGAACATACTGTCTATAGGATTTTATTTTCACATGTCTAAAGTTGTGATTGAACCAAATACAATATTTACCCTTGCAAGGAGAGATTTTGCTGTGTGATCTCTTTCCTCAACTTCACATGTTAACATTCCTATAGTTAGAAATTGTTTTGTAATTTTAGTGGGGGTTTGCTTAATTGCAAGTGTTCCTTCAGTCTTTCTTAGTGCCACAAAAAATACTGGTTTTATTTCACAGTATATCTTAGATTCTACAAAATATTCTACTTATAAAGCAGTTGCAAGCTGGGAACCAGTAACTCATACCTGCAATCCTAGCTACTCAGGAGCAAAAGATCTAGTGATCATGGTTCTAAGCTAGCTCCGGCAGGAAAGTCTGTTGGACTCTAAACTACAAAAAAAAAAAAAAAAAAAAAAAAAAACCTGGGAGGGGAATTGTGGCTCAAGCAGTAGAACTCTAGCCTTGAGCAAAAAGAAGCTCAGGAACAGTATCCACGCCTGAGTTCAAGGCCAGGACTAGCACTAGAAAAAAAGAAAAAAGCAGATGCATTGAATATTTTTGCTTTCTTATGATCTTTCATAATTTTAAACTTTTTTGGATTATGAAGAGGAAAGAATAAAAATAAGGAAAGGAAGAAGTGGGATCCACTGCTGTAAAACAAAATATAAATTAATAAAGGAAGCATTCATACCAGAATTAAATAAGATACATTAAATTTATTTCAGTTATTTGTATACCTGTCATATCTAATTAGAGTACAAGAGACCATGACATCTTAATTACCTGTGAATTGCCTCTGGGATCCAGCACACTGCCTGGTAACAACTTGTAACTTAGTAAACATTGGCTGGAAAAAATGGATTATGAAGTGAATTACATATTAAATATACTGCTTCTTGGATGTTTTCTTCAATTATACAGTCTTGCCCTAAGAAACCAAACCTGTGGGGAAAAAATTTAAGTTAAAAATAATAGAACCAAGTTGTAAATTAATGAACTTTTTCTTGATAATAATCAAGTTTTATATCCACATTTACTTCTATGTCTAGATTGACAAGATTTCTTGCAACCTGTGGCCTAATCCAGAATTTAGAGTGAGGGTCCCTTCCTGCATTTATATAGCTTACACCACAGCCCTCAACACTATCTAGAAAGTCTAAACTCAGGGCTAGGAAGGTGGCTCAGTGGTAGAGCACTTGCCTTGCATGCCTGAGGCCCTGGGTTCGATTCCCCAGCACCACATAAGCAAAAAGAAAAAAGCCGGACGTGGCACTGTGGCTCAAGTGGTAGAGCGCTAGCCTTGAGCTGAAGAGCTGAGGGACAGCACCCAGACCCAGAGTTCAGGCCCCATAACCGGATTTCCCCCCCCCCCCGAAAAAAAAGAAAGTCTAAACTCACTTTCCTTTTAGAAGAGTGAAAGAAACACATTCACTTTTGTAGTTAGTCCAGTGTCTGTCATCTGATGTTCTATAAATAAATACTGGGTAAATGACATGACTGAATGACAATTTTAATAGTAGTGCTTACTGGTAGAAAACCCCAAAGATCCCTCCCACTATGAATGTAATTACATGATTATAGGAAGCCAGACTACAAAGCAAAGTAATAATATTCCCCTAAAGATGTTCACAAACTTCTCTTCAGAATGTGAGGATATATTACTTTACATTGTAAACAAGAATTTTTTTAGATGTGACTAAATTAGGGTCCAGCTTAATCCCCAAAATCCTGGTTAGTGGGAGGCAAGAGACCGAAGGAAATCTGATGACAGAAACAGAGGTAGCTTTATACAAAACCGTAAATCAGGAAAACAATCCTATGGTAGGAGCCAGAAGAGGTAGGAAAATGAAATATTCCCCAGAACTTTTCAGAGGAAATGCAACTCTACTGAGCCTTTTGTGACCTCTGCTCTCTAGAACTGTGAGGCACCAAATCTGTGTGTTTGAAGCCACCAAATTTGTCGTGATGTGATATGGCAGTGATGGAAAGTCATGCCCCAGGTCTATCTATTAGGGAGTTATGTTTGGTTTCAAATATCAAGAACCCCAACTCAAACTGGTAGAGGCAGTAAAACAGCAAGAAAGTGTCTTATCTTCTGTATTAAGAAGTCCAATATGGCAAAAGTTGGTCCATTGCCCCAATGATATCATCAGTGATGACACTTAATTGCTTTTGGTATCTCAGTTCTGTTTCTGTTCCATTGGCTTCATCCTAAGACCAGCTCCTTTATTAAGTTGGGAAGTCTGCCAATAGTAATTGCAGTTCAATTCTTTCTTGCTCACTTTTATCAGGCAAGAGCCCAACTTCTCATAATTATGTACCTTGATAGGCTTGGACTATTCGGGGCTCATCCGGAGTGTCTCCCTCAAAAGCTACTCATAACAAAACAAGGGTTCCATTAAGAGAAGGAGAGAGGAGAATGTATGCAGATGAGATACCCAGCAAGATCTCACAAAGTGTTTTTCAAAACCTTGTTATTGGAGGAGCGAAGGGATGCAAATGGTTAAACAAGGTCCAGGGACACTGTGCCCTCCACCCCAGATCTGGCAGGAAATTTCCAGCTTTTTCTTGGCAATGTTTCCTCTTGCTTTCCATAAGGACAGTTGTATAATAGAAGGAGCAGCAGCAGTTAGTAAAAACCTACGACTCATTCTGCCAGGCTGGGACTGGCACTTAGTCTAGATGTTTCTTCCACCTGGGGAATGGCAATGTGCCCAGCACCTTGGCTCACCACACCACCGTCTGCCATACCTGCTGCTGGTCACCAAGGCTGGATTCCATTGACAGCAGATTGCCTCTCATGAATCATCCTGAAACATGTTGCATTCCCTTTGAAAACTGAAAAGCATTTATACATTCGGATCTATACATTACTGAATCCTTCAGTGACTGAACCTGCTTTTTAATATATGTTTTATAAGTATCTTATACGTGGGTAGTGGTGAGGATTTTCTACTCAGCCAACTTGGTACCAAGATGAAGTAACAGAGAGAAAAGAAGACAGAGAGGGGACATTAACTGGACAGGTTTAAGGTATGGACTGAGCTATACACTTTGAGATGTTTCATCGAATCTCCAATTTTCAGCACATTATTTTCTACAGCTTCCTAGAAGAGAATATTTAAGAACTAAATTGCACAGCATGTAAATGTCAGAGCTCTTCTTAACCTTTAGGAAGTATGATCCCCAAGCCCATGTGGTTTTGTTTTCCCAAAGGCCACTCCAAGCATTGTATATCTGTATAAAGTTCACTTATAATAATTGTCCCCTCCTAACCTTGTAATTTAAGATTTATTCCAAGCTATATCCAACAGGGAAACTGAAACAAATACCAACTTTTCCACAAATTTACTTGATAGACATGGTATTGTTATTTCTAGAATAATTATAGCAGGCAAGAATGTAACTAGTACCTGAAGAATCCCCTTACTTAGTCTGCTCTAACCCAAATTAATTGTAAGGAAAAGCAGAATGTGATGAATTTTATCTTTGGGACTGCTTGGGATAAATTGGCTTGCTACATGGTTATATTTCTACCATAGTCCAAAGTGTCTTCAGAAGACTGACATCAGAGAAAGAGTATTACTCTTTAATAATAACTTTCTGTTTCTGGGAATCTTTTCAGAAACAACACCAAATATAGACAATTTATACTGACCCGGATAACCCCAGCACTCCGGAAACAGCTCCAACTTTAAGGATTGTATTAGGGTATCCTCTAATTTTAAGATGGCTGGCACTATGTTTTAGAACAGTGCATTTGAGTTCCAAGCACAGTGTACTGACCCAGAGCAAATCATTATTGGTATATGTGTGAAGAAATAAACCAATGAAAAAAGTCATAGCCTCCTCCTTTGTTTCCCCTTCCTATCCCTTCCCTCTGTACGGTATTTTCACAATTAAAAAAAAAGTCATAGACTTGTAAACCTTCATTTTTGTCAGCAAAAAGGAAGCTAAGGATAGAGCAATATAATGAGATTGTGGAGAAAGGGGATAGATTGATGTCATTGTTCAGAAATACTTATGGACCACTTAGTGGTCTTCCCTAAGACAAACCAAGCCTATAGTGATGACCTTTAAAATAGCCAGCCTCCATTACTGATGTTTGTAGGGGTAGAGACAAAAGGTCTTTTTGAGGACCACATGAATTTTTAGGTTTTGCAAAATGTTAATGTTTGAAAAGCATTTTCAGTTATCTGCAAGAAAATACCTAAAACAATTTTCAGAAACACTTCGACTGAACTCTACTAAAATTACATTTTATGTAGTCCTGTGTGATTGCTTCTGCTTTATTGTTGAAGAACTGTTAATAATGAGTGTGAAATTTAATATGGAGAAAACGAGCAACAGAAGGGGACCCAAGATTCTTTTATTTTATTTTTTAATAAAAAAGTAAAGACTCTGTTAGAGTCAGTTTCCAGAGATAATTTACTGGCATTTATATTGTTTAATTTATTTCTAATTTAGAGACAAATCAACCTATAAAAATGTTAAAACAGAGTCTATCTTCCGAATGAGATGGCTTAGAGGCCCTCCGAATTCACAAAGCATTTTCTTCATAGTGATTGTGAATTGAAATCTCAGAACAGAAACAACACTAGCAGCAATTCAGACACAGCCACCCCCGTTTGCAACGCCATTTCCAGTGGATGTTTTCCATGATGCAAAGTCAATTATTGCTTCCACTTCTACATTAGTGTAATTGGTTCTTGCTCTCCAGAGGAGAATTTATTAAGGCAATTTCAGTAAATAAGGGGAAAGGGTTCCCTGTTTGCTACTGAAATCCATTGGGTATGGCTAATCTCTCCAGTCTGCCTTCACATCATACCAGGATTCTTGCTGCTCTTGCATGTATAAAACTCTCCTTCATCTTTGAAAAAGAAGACAGAATGACACTTTTTTTCAAGAAAATTATTATGCCTAATAAAAATGATTCTAAGAAGCAGTATTGATTATCGTGCATTTCAAAGAACACCCGTATATATTCAGAGGATAGTTCAAAAGAACGGAGAAAGCTTGTGCTTTCTCAATAGTTTAAAATTCTCAGTTGCTATTATGAAAATATACACTAAAGCTAAGCTTCCAACAGTGTCTATACCCAGCCAGATGCTTAGTAACTCAGTGATCTCAAAAGGTGCTTTCCTTGTGGCTTAGTTGTTCCAAGCATAAAGAGCGATGATGCCTTTCCATGTAAGCAAATTCTGCTCACCATAGACAGGGCGACACGAGGAGGCATAATTCCCAAAGACAGTTGCCTTTCTTTTTTCTGCCAACATTTTTCACTTTGAGTAAAATATTGTTGGAATGCCCAAGAAATTTTATAATTCTAATAGGAAACTGCAATATCACATTTGCTGCAGCATACTTGGCAAACTCCAGAATGTAATGGAGAAATTAAAACCAGCCACAAAATTGTGGCTGTGTTCATCAAAACTTTCAATGCTGAGTGCAGCCAGACTGGATGGGCAAAGCAATATTAAGGTCTCTAGCTGAAGGGTAGTTTCCAGGTCTTTGTGTAATGCTGTAATACTGGGCACTGGAATATTTCTGGCCATGGAAGACCCCCCATTTATAGCACTCAGCAAATAGGTTAGTTCATCCAAGAGAACCAAAGTGAAGCAAAACAAAACAAAAGCATTCCATTAAGATGGCAGTACAAATATGTCAGGGCTTGAAACATCATTTAAGTCCAGCCAGGGACAAGCATTTCTGCTGCTGCTGTTGTACAGTGTTGCTTAACCCTCAACTTTGTTTTGAAAGCCAGGCCTCACTTTGCATCCTCAGAGCAATATTAATTCAGAACTGACTTGGATTTGTTCCTTGGGCAAAAGGTTAAGTGATCCATAAATTTATTTCCCTCTAGACTTGGAAAAAGAAAAGCAAATATCACAGTGATTTGTTAGCCAAGTTTTACAGCAACAGAATCATAGAATATCACCCCCCCCCCCGTAACCAGCCATACTCAATGCAGTGTGGTGAATAGAAAATAACTATAATATTTATGGCTCACCCACGCAAATGATATCAGTGACCAGAAAGATCAAATCCTCAAAGATATCTGATTAATAAAGAATGGCTCTAACCTGCTTCATGTTTGACTAAGAACTAAACTCCATTACAAATGACATGGAAGCATAATTCATGTCTACACAATGGCTTTTTTGTTAACATAACTTCACTGGGTAGAAAATGTACATGATCTCTAAACCAAAATGTATTCGTTGCAAAATAGAGCCTACATTTTTCATGACCTAACCTTAGCTTCTGTGGGCCTCTTTCCAGTGACTCAATATTGGTGTAATAAGTGCCTTTATAACTCATGGCAGGTGGTGCTGCATGAGGGAGATTTTGTGATTGCAGGTAATAGCCTTCAGACATAAATGCTCTCATGCAGGAGGGTGTACTTGAAAGGATATAAGTGATGGAGAGATTCTTAGAGGTGGCACCATCCTCTCTTGGCAACAATGGCTCAGTTGTTGAGTCTCCATCAAGCACATGACAGAGGTCTGCACTCGCTGAAAGTTTCCATATTGAATCCCAGCTTCTTTTCTAAATGAAGAGCATCGTGTCCATGTCCCTTTGTGTCTCCAAATAATTGTTCACTATACAGCCAGGGACTAAGCTTTTTGCTCTGAGAGTGGTGAAAAGATGTGTCAATATAGAAAAATCCTGCAACAGAAGGGCTCATTTGGGCCTTGCTGATCATTGCTAAGGCCGTTCATAAAGAAGCACCAACCACACACCACACTACTTACACCCACAGCTGCCCATGCCTAATGTCTTGTTCACCCTAAATGTACCATTCTACTTCACTATCCTCTACTCACTGTCCAGTTCCACAGTGTATACTTCAACTCAGTGAGGAAACTCCTTACCCAGCACAGCACACTCTGCTTGTCCTTGGGTACAGAAGGTAAACATAGTGGCTAGGTCCAAATTCCACTGAGCTCATGGTCTATTGGTAAAGACAGGCACTTGCTAAGATTATTGCAAGGATTTGTTTGTGCTAGGAAAAGACTCAGCTACTACTATGCCTTGGGCATAAAATAACCCCAAATTTTCATGAGTTGGAGGCTTAGTGTCCATCTGGTGGCACTATAAAGCCAAGTTTGAGCCACAAAGTTGCTAGCCTCATCAAAGGATGAATCAAGGGATGCATCTATAGCTGAGTGGACTATTAGGCTGTGAGGTTTGTTGGAGGAATTGGGTCACTGAAGCATGAGTATGAAAGGATGTAACTTGTCCCTGGACCCTCCTGTGTCTCTGGCTCCTGTCTCTTGTGAGGTGAGCCGCTTGGCTTCACCACATGCCCCCTCCATGGTGGTCCTCTGTATCTCTGGCCCAGAGCACCATTGCCAGCTGACCATGGACTGAAACCTCTGAAGTTGTGAATCAGAAGAAACTCTTCCTGCCTTAAGTTGCTTATGTCAGGTATTTGTGTCATAGTGATGGGAAAAGAATTAACACAGACACTGTGAAGGAGTAGAATAAGGATTTCTGAGCACAGTTTGAGAGATCAAAGGAGACAGTCAAGAGGAGGAAAATTTAGACTCTAACATGGAGAAAATGCATATAACCAGGCAAAGGAGATCCTTGAAGGGAAGGACATCCCTGGTAGAGATTGAGGCTTATTTAGAAGGAGGGGTGGGGACAAGTGTAAAAAGGGCGTGGAAAGGAGATTATAAAGCCACAGGCAAGTGTGAACTCAACAGAGGATAGAAAGGGCCATGATCACATTTAAATTTTTTTAAATTCATTGTTCTGTACATCACCTTTACAATAACAATAAAAAAATTTTTTTAAATCCTCACCTTTGCTATTGGAGCACAGTTGTTTAGATAAGAGAAGAAATGCACATGGAAACCCTCTATAATCTTTCATGGTACAACAGCTTTGCCTTACTACTTTTGTCCTACGGGTTATGAATACATATTTAAGATACGAGACTCAGAGTTCTAAGATAGTATCATTACTTTTTATTTGAGTTTACTAACCTGTCTGTCCAAGACCATCTTAGAGCTTTTCCACTTAAAGGCAAATATACACCAATTAAAAGAATATTGGAATAAAAGAGGCTGTTTCTCTCCTCAAATCTGACCACAGAAAATATTATTTGAGTGGTCACGTTGATCTTTATGAAGATGAAACCGCATAAGCTATATTGGTTACAACAGCCTTTTCCAAATAACATTCATTTATGTATGTAATTTTCTTTTTCTACTTAAATTATCTTGGCACTTGTTATCACATTTTTTCCAAATACCATCTTGTGATTATGTTATAGAAGCTACATAGGATAATTAATAAAAAATATACTTATCACTATGCCTCCCATCTCCAGTAGAATTTTCACCAGGTTTCAGAGTGTTTTGACCAGTTTTCCTCCCACAATGAGTATCAATGCTTTCCTCCTTCTTGTCATTCTTATAGAAGAGTGTCTTAAATATCTTGGATGCCCTCTTGAGCAGTGCTCAGCTTCCCTCTCCAGGCAGAAGGTGTAACCTTCCGTGCCAGTGGTACCACATGTTTTCCAGGCAGGAAAACTTCTTCATTTCTTCAGCTTATGCAATAGGTTCTCAAAGATGCCATCTGCTGTTCAGACTTCCAAAGCAGATGGCTGTTCCTTCCATCAACAATATAGAAGATTGAACTAAAAGAAGTCAAATTATAGAAAGATGAGAGAAAAGCCCAAGTGATCGAGTGATTCTTCTCTCTGTGTTCTACCTCTGGCTCAAGTTGGAATTCCAAAATTCCCCACAGTTGAAACACATCAGTTTCCCTTTTCAGATATGCCATCAACATTGATATTTCTTTACCATTGACAAGAGAGAGCCATTAGAAAATATTCTGCCCTATTTGAAAACAGGAAGAGCCATTAGATATTAAGTAATCATGGTTACCACACACTGTGGCTCAGCTGTCTATTCAAGATGAGCATAACATCATCTAGGTGCAAATTCTAGCTCTGTAATTTGCTAACTGTGCTTGTCAGAGTTCTTTAACTTCTCAGGGTCTTATTTATAAATTGTTAGCAAAAAATAACAATCCTTGCTTTGGGGATTATTGTGAGGATTAGGGGGTTTGGTGAGTGAAATATATGTAAGCTAAACTAGCACATAATCAGTGCTATGTAAACAAATCACACCTACTAATCTCTCACATAAACACATGAAACCTCCATTAGGAGGAAACTGAAGCCATCAGAACTTACATAACATCAACAACGATGTATTCTAAGTTTAGAGTCCATGATTTTAATATTCTTGTTTTTTATATAAAGATTCAACTGAGAATTTTTTTTGTCGGTTGTGGGACTTGAACTCAGGACCTGGGCACCCTTAGCTCTTCAGCTCAAGGCTAGCACTCTATCACTTGAGCCACAGCACCAATACCCGCTTTTTCTGTTTATGTGGTGCTGAGGAATCAAACCCAGGGCCTCATGCATGCAAGGCAAGAATTTTTTTAGCATTACTTTCACTAGAAATATAAACTTTTTTTTGTCAGTCATGGGGCTTGAACTCTGGGCCTGGGTGCTGTCCCTCAGCTCTTCAGCTCAAGGATAGCACTCTATCACTTGAGCTACAGTGCCACTTCCAGTTTTTCTGGTGGTTTATTGGAGATAAGAGTTTGACGGACTTTCCTGCCCAGGCTGGTTTTGAACCATGATCCTCAGATCTCAGCCTCCTGAGTAGCTAGGATTTACAAGCATGAGCCACTGGCGCCGGGCTTAAACTTATTTTTTGACTCAGCTGTCAGCAAGCAGATCTGAATCTGAACCTCAATATGGATTTTGTGTGTTAATTTCGCTTCTTGCCCTTAGTGTTTTCCTTTTTCCACTATCCTCATTTTTGTTAATATTTAAATGGTGCTTTTATATCATGTGTGCCTTTGGTGGAAAACTACCTCAAGGAAATATTCTAAAAGAGACAAAGATATGTTTATTTGTTGTTTTAAAAGAACATTTTCACTGTCAAGGAAAAACAAATCAAGTAACTAAGAAACAAAGTCTGAAAAACATAAAATTTTGTTCTAGTGGAGACTATTGAGAAACAAAAATAAGGATGTTTCATTAGAATAGAAAATGAAGAAGGCAAGTGGCTTTTAATAACTACCTAACTCCCCCAGCTCCTGCCTGTCATACTGTGTCTGGAGTATGTTGTACTCCAAATCCAACTACATATCTCCAAGCAGCAGACCAGCTTTTTCACACATCTGTATCTTTTTATATACCACTTCCTTTTATCCAACATGTTCTCCACTTTCCCTTGATTTTTTTTTTTTTAAAGATTTAGCTCAACCACTATGTCATCTGAGAAGCAGGAATTGGCTGACACTCCTAAGGGCTGACTCTCTCTGCTTTGGTGATGTCATGACCATAATACTGTAGACATTCTATCCATTGATTTGTTTATTTTTAAATAAATTTTCATCAAGTTCCTGCTAACTTGACATTGTACTAAACTAGGATTACTATGTACATATTATTTCTACTTTAGAGACTAGAGCTCTGTTTTCCTTACCAGGAACCTGACACAAAGCAGATTCTTTTCCATGTGTCTAACAACAGAGTTGACCATATAAGATAATTTCATGATTTGTAGTTACAGACTAATTTTTAATGAAAAGCAGTTCTAATATCTTTATAGCTAATTTCTCTATATATTTAGTATCTTTTTACTGCTGATAAGATTCATATCTGAGGGAATGCAAGAACAAAAAGAATGTATATATTCAGAAGTACTGAAAAGATGTTCAAACTCAGGACTAGATCCAGGCTTGGTGACAATGAACACATAAAATAGCAAGGTTCCTTTAGGTTTTGAAAGCATCCATAGAAAACATGGGCATTAAAGTTCAAGGTTCACAAATTGAATGGTCAAGCTATGTCTACATTATACTAGTAAAGGAAATAGAGTAAGTTGAAGTTAAAAAGTTAATATATTAGCCAGGCGCTGGTAGCTCATGCCTCTTAATCCTAACTACTCAGGAGGCTGAGATCTGAGGATTGTGGTTCAAAGCCAGCCCAAGCAGGAAAAGCTGAAAAACTCTTATCTCCAATAAACCACCAGAAAACTGGAAGTGGCGCTGTGGCTCAAGTGGTAGAGTGCTAGCCTTGAGCTGAAGAGCTAACAGACAGCACTCAGGCCCAGAGTTCAAGCCCCATGACTGACAAAAAAAAGTTAGTTTAAAAATAATAAGTTAAATAAGTTAACAATAATAAGTTAAAATATGTTGATATGTTAAAAATAAATAAGTTAAAGATAAAACCCTGAATACTGTATATCGCTTTTGATGAGCAAATGATAACTATGAAATTATACAAAACAAATTACTAAAATCTGTTTCATCAAACAAGAGTTAAACAGAAGCTGAGGTGAGGTGTGTGTCTATGTGTGTATGTGTTATGTATGTGAGTGTGTGTATGATATCATTATTTTTATATTTCAAGCACTTTTCTTTATTTTCATTATTATAGTGACAATGTGTGTTACTTTTTAAATTTCAAATGCTGAAATAAAATTCAAGAGGGGAATGAAAGCGTGGGAATGCTGGGTAATTCAAAGAAGTTATTCTTTGGTAAGTCTCCAGAATAAAGTCCACATTCTCCCAAGGTGATTATGTGACTATACCACACAGACTGGTTTTTAGAAGTTCTGTTATATTTGCTACAGAATTAGCCACATTCTTTTCTGAGAACATCGTCTATATTAATAGCCTGCTCCCTAGGCCTTTCATAAACACATGCCTCCAGAGAAGCAGATAAGAAGAAAGAACATAAAAGCTCAATGACCTACCAATGGGGTGCCAGGAAAACCATCTCTGGTAAATAAAAGACTGCTCAGTATATCACACTGAAATTACTTAAATCAATCACTTTTTGGAACCAAGGGGGAATATTCTTCTTTAGATAAGACAAACTTAAGATGAATACAGAGGCATATATAACCCACGAGTGGAATTTAATCATGATAAGTCAAGCCAAAAATATATCTCCAGCAGCAACATTTGATTGTAGTAGACAAAAATGCAATGTGCATTTCTAAACAACTTTATCTCAAACTAAAGCAGATTCATATCAGAATGTATGTTCCTTCCTTCCTTCCTTCCTTCCTTCCTTCCTTCCTTCCTTCCTTCCTTCCTTCCTTCCTTCCTTCCTTTCTTTCTTTCTTTCTTTCTTTCTTTCTTTCTTTCTTTCTTTCTTTCTTTCTTCCTTTCTTCCTTTCTTCCTTTTCAAAATAGCTAGTTGTGTCGAAATGTGTGCCATCTAACCTGAGTGAAAAAAATAAGCCAATAGCATCCTCCAGCAGATTTTCCCAGTTCCAAAAGGCAAGGACTTCCTAGGTTGCTGGAGCTTTACTACTGCAGTATATATGATGCTCATCCTCGCCCCAGCTCTGAGCACAAAAGCAAGTGCCTTTCTTGTAGGTGTTCTGACAAGCAGATATTAAAGAGCAGCATGTGTCAGAAGATGTAGGAAATCAACTAGCCTCGTTGACAGATTTCACAGTGGAATGTTTGTACTGTCAGGGCGGTGGGTATGACAAACCTGAGCGATGGCAGTAATAGGAGTGTTCAGGCAAGAGAGCAAGTTTAATAGACACGCCACTGTTGACAATCACATGCTTATGTGAAGAGTTCTTCCTTGCATTTTTTCCCACTGGAAATTCTAGAGCCTATTTTTTTCTAACAATTCTCTCCCGAAATCTTTACAAAATCACCCATTAGTTGTTTTGGCAAGATAAGTGACTACACTGCTAGTTATATTCCGTTCATCTGATTTTCAGGATACCACAGGACATCTATCCTAACACTGACCTTGTTCAAGTCAGAGCTATTGCAGACACAAGTAGAACTTACATAAAACTTTGAAGTAACATAAATAATTACTGGCTTTTCTAACATGCATGTCAAATTAACCTTGGAACCTTAGCTCAGGAATGCTTATTACGAAACAGTAGTTTGGAAATCCAGTGCTGTGGACATAACACATCAAACCAGCTACCCCACTGGGTGTCAGAGATAAAACAGTACAGTCTTTCTCTACCCACATGAATATGAATTTTATATTTCTTCCATGTCTAAGTATTCAAGTTAATTGCAGGGTCTATATTGCACCACCAACAATGGCCTACTTCCTAGTTTTGTGAACTCCTCTAGCTGAATTATGCTCTAACTCTGTATGCATGCTCAGTGGTAGAGCATTTGGGAGAATGAACTGCCAGTTGTGAATTGATGCTAAATGAAGGGGTAGGCTTTAAAAAAGAGAGAGAGAGAGTCCTTTTCACTTGTGGGCTTTAATACTCATCTAATTATAATGATTTCAAATTCTCTGAAGGCTAAAATTAAACTTGGCTTCCTGGATAGCCAAACAAGTGACTATTCTTCTGTACCACCCAGCTCCCATTTTAATCTTGGACTCACTTTGCACATAAATTGGTTTAAAACAGTCATATTCTGAATGCTGAATTAAATGTCACTAAAAATAATTATAAATTCAAGGGGCAGTACCACTTAAGTCCAGTACCATTTAATTGGAACAACAAGAATATCTCCCTCTCCCTCTCCGATGAAATAGGAAAGGAAATGGGATGAGGGAACGTAACAGTGGTTCTAGGAGGCAATGTTGGTCATGGTGCTGAGGCCCAACTGGATGGACAATTGTGGAGCCAAGGAGGAAAATCACCAGAAACACAGCTCCAAAGGAAGAGCCAGAACAGTCAACAACATGGTCCAATTTGACCATCAGTCTATAACACTGTTGGCCATAATCATGAAACTGATAGGCAAGGGGGGAAATCAAAGAGTACTGTACTCCTGTGGGAGAGATCAGGCATTTGGGAAAGCCAATTGAAGGGAAACCTGTGGGTTTAGATAGAATGCTACTGAAAGGTCATGGAGATGATAAAGGGTGAGAAGCAGATACTTGGGCTTGAACTCAGGGTCTGGAAGTTGTCCTGTCACTTTTTAATTCAAGTGGTAGTCTACCATTTGAGACATAGCTCTCCATTTCAAGGTTTCTGGAGGGTTAATTGGAGATAGGAGTCTTCTTGTGAAGGTTGGCTTTGAAATGCAATTTTAAGGATTAAAGGCAAGAGCCCCTGATGTTCAGCTGCACTGATTTTTTTTTTTTTTGGTCAGTCATGGGGCTTGAACTCTGGGCCTGGGCACTGTCCCTGAGCTCTTCAGCTCAAGGCAAGAGCTCTACCACTTGAGCCACAGTGCCACATCTGGTTTTCTAGTGGTTTATTGGAGATAAGAGCCTCACAGCCTTTCCTGCCCGGGCTGGCTTTGAATCATGGTCCTCAGATCTCAGCCCCCTGAGTAGCTGGGATTATAAGTATGTGCCACCAGCGCCCAGCTCCCCAGCTGCATTTTTTATCTTAAAGATCACAAAAGCACATAATCTGAGGTTAGATAAAGCTATATGTCAGGTCAAGAGATTAAAAGAACTGGTAATGGAATGACACTGAATAGAAACAAACTCATCACATTGCTTTAAATCATGATAGTTCAAAGCCAGCTTGGTCATCAAACCCCAAAATATTTCCATGAAGATGCCTCATAGAATTATGAATTTATTTGACACTTCATGTAGCAGCCGGATTAGTCCCTTGTGTTTCAGGCTATTGGGTAGAGAAAACAAACTTGGCCTCACATCCTTATTCTAGCTCTTAACTCAGTTCTCTGGAGGGGTTCATATCTTTCTCTGTAAAATGAAAATAACGGTTTTTTTCCCATGTATTTGTAAATATATTACACACCAGTATAATATAAAAAGTTTTAGTAAATGGAAGTTAGTGTTTCTATGTTTTATGTTTATGTTTATTGACAACTACTTCCAATCATTTCGAAGGTAAACATCTTTTAGCAGTGCCTTTTGCAGCAAATAAATTGTGAAAGACTTGGAGTGATTTGGAATTTAAGGCTAGTCCCTCTATGAGTATTTTGTATTTCTTTTAGATCAGCACATTTGGATATATTTAAACTAATCAATCTAGCTACCCCGAATTGATAACAGGCTTTTACATTTGATATTCCAACATCGTTTTCCTCTGGGGGGAAGGTATTGTATCCATCTTAACTATCATTACTTAGAATATATCCTCATCTTTTAGCTACTATGGTTAGTAATTTAGTGGTTTTTATTTTTCATACTACTTTCACTCAACAATGTTGTAATAGAACAGGAAAGGATTAACTTCTAAAAATAACGATGTGATTATTAATAATTTACCATTTTAACATTAAGGAACAGAAGTTGACACAAAATTTTTCCCACAGACAAATGTCCATATTCAGAAAGGACAATTTCTTTCAGGGACAATGACATCAATGTTGACATTAAGAGATAAACACCTCAAAATATCAGAACTCTGACATTTTTAGTCTTAAATTCTTAAGTGTTAAATAGCAATATATGGGGGGGAATCTAAAAGTGATTTTTATTACTTCAGAAAAACAATGTTAATTAAAATTTTAGTTAAAGTTTTAGTAGAAAATAGAAGTCTTTAGATCTTTCCCTTTTGCAGGAACACTGATTCTGTGGTTTGCTCTGAACACTGCATGGCTGATCCTCAGAACTGAACCAAAATTTAAGTGTCCTGTCATCTCAGCCAAAGCTTTTCTTAAGTTTTCAGAGACCTCATGTGCATGGGCGTCCTTGGATTAATTTTATTCCAATATGGATCAGCTGCATAGGTGAAGACCAATTGAGGAGACATGCCTACAAGGATTTCTTAATGAAAGCAGGTGGCTGTTGATATTCTAAATAGCCTCAATAATTAGTTAGAACATTTTTAGGACTTTAGGTGCATTTCACAAGGGATTTCTGTAATATTCAGAAGACAGTTCATGTAGGAAAGCACCTGCTCTACAATCTATTCATTTATGTCTTCCTAATAAGGGGCAAACCTTTTGAGAATTACACATGCTAAGGCCAAAGTTCTGTCACTAGTAAATCAGATTTTAATTTTTGGGTTTATTTACCTGGTATACTTTAGGAGTATCTGGATTATCAAAGAACTATCTTCCTAAACAAAATGTGGAATTCACGGGAAAGAGAAAAAATTAATTTGTATGTTATTGTAATTTCTCTTTAGAGAAAACTTTATGTGAAAATCCATTCATACAAAGTTAAATTCTTGTGCTTACCAACATTCTCTACTAAATTGAAATGATAGTAGATTTTATTCTCAAAACTCCCTGCTTTTAATATCTAGTATATGTCTGAGTCAAGCAGAAAAGGTCAGATAAGGTGATGTTAGAGAAATGAACCCTAAGATATGTATTCAAGTGTTTTTTTTCTTTCATGCGATTGTTTCTAATGCATTTATAAGATTATTTCTTTGTTGCTTTGTATGTCCCTCCCCCACAGTATAAACCCTGCTTTCACTGTATTTGATGTCGGTATAATTTGTGGAGGGGAAGGGGAAAAACAAATCGCTTAAATAGGGATACAGGTGGACCCGTTGCAACAAGGAGAAGTACAAGTCGTTATGTCGAAAACGAACTTTACAACTTTGGTGCGCTGGGGTGGGGGTGGGGGGTGGGGGTGGAGGGAGAGCAAGGAGGATTGGGGGGGGGCAAGGGGAGGATGGGAAGGGATGGGAAGGGGAAACAAAGGAGGAGGCTACAATGCTTGATAAGAAATGTACTCATTATATTGCCCATGTAATTGTAACCCCTCTGTACAGTATTTTCACAATAAAAAATTAAAATAAATTAAAAAAAGAAAGAACAATAAAATAAAAAAACCTCCCTGCTTTTAGTGTAATATAAGCACAGCATGTATTCTATGTAAAATGACCATCATTGCTTGGCTAAAGTTCTAAAGTAAGATATTGAAGCTTTCTCTGATGACTCTGTTATCATTTCTGTATCTGAGCTCTACATAGAGAATTTTTAAATGTATTTTTATAGTTTGTGCTTTACACTTTTACTTCAGATAATCTTAGTTCAAATATTCTCTGCAAGCAAAAAAACACCTAGATTCTTAATAATAGTATAAATAGTAAAAAAAAAAATACTAGAAAAGTTTATGATTTGTAACTGGCACTGAAGTAAGTTAAAATCCCAGGTATTTTTTTTCCTGAAAGTATTATATTGATCAGCACTAGGGTGCAGAATGAACCAAATCACATTTCACATCTCCTTCAATGGTGTTTTTGAAAATCTGAGTAATGACCAAGGTTGAGCCACTAATGCAAATCCTCAAAACTTAAGTAGTTTCTTGATACTTTTCATTTTGAGGCATCTTTTAAAGAAACAACAGATGCCTCCCCACATGCATTCAAAAAAATCAATACAATTAATCAATAGCCTCTCCACAGGTAATAAATGCTGAGAAGCATTTCTGCATATCTGTATTGATCGAGAGAATTGCTTCAAATTGGTTCTGATGTGTATAAAAATCATTTCCTTATTGATCAAGGCTTGTCTTCCCCCTTCTGATATATTATTTCATATACGACACACAATTGTTTTAGACTCTCGCATATTTGTGATAAACAAATTTCTTGTGATCTGTACATGAGACTAATTTGAAGGAAATATAAAATCAGTGTTTTTGTTTCTTCGAGGGAACATATTGCTTGAAATTTAATCAAAGCATGAATAATCATAAGAGTTTACTGGAGTTACTCTAATGAGAAATGTAATGATGTACTTCATTCACATTTCCATTATTCATAATTAGCTTGAAAGTTTTGAATCTGCTTCTATGTCTTATACGAGCTTATTTCATACAGATTACTTGTGTGTAATCTAGAATGAGACTAGAACATGAAAAGTTTTAGTTAAATATTGGCTGATAAAATTGTTAGCAAATTATATTTTATCGTGATCAAACACACAAGAGAATTTTGTGATCTATTTGCTATGTGTTTTTAGTACATAGGCATAGAATGAAATGTTATTGATTGATTAAAAAGTTCTCCAAGGCAGCTCAACTCCTAACTTAATATATTAATTACTCTTGTGAATTGTTTGTCCAATAACATAATAAAAAAATCAAAGATTCTTGTCAACAAGATTTAGTAAATTTCATAACCAATGTTATCTACTTTTCTTATCTGATTGTTCCACTACAAAATGACATAATTTAGGTCAGTACTGCCGAGAAACTACATAATTTAGGAAAATAGCACTGAATGTGATTCTTTATTAAAAGCTAGCTTTAAAAATGTTCCATTCAGCTGAGCACTGGTGGATCTTCCCTGGAATCCTAGCTACTCAGGAGACTGAGATCTGAGGATCATGGTTCAAAGCCAGCCTGGGTAGGAAAGTCTATGAGACACTTATTTCCAGTTAACAAGCAAAAAAAAAGCAGAGTGGAACAGTGGCTAAAGGGGTAGAGCACCAACCTTGAGCAAAAAAGTCAGAGGGACAACAACCAGGCCCTGAGTTTAAGCTCCTGGACCAGTACCAAAAAAAATAAATAAATAAAAAGGAAGAGGAGGAGGAGGAAGAGGGGGAGGAGGAGGAGGAGGAGGAGAAGGAGGAGGAGGAGGAGGAGGAGGAGGAGGAGGAGGAGGAGGGAGGAGGAGGAGGAGGAGGAGGGAGGAGGAGGAGGAAATAATGTTCCATTCAACTTAGTGATATGTGCTTGGAACTTGAGAGAATATCATTGACCAAATCAAGAACTGGGATCCAGTTCTTTACCTTAAATAATTTTTAATTTATCCATTGGGAAAAAAATTGTCTTTAATACTGCCAAATCATTTTTTTGCCAAAACAAATGTAAATATCTCACCAAAGCAAGAATTCTTTCTCTTTTCAGAGATGATTAGTGGTTAAAATATGATTGTTGTATTTAAAAAATCACTTTATTCACTATTTAGAAAAGGCTGAGGTGGTATTTGTATTGTTGAAAGTATAAGAATTGGATTAATAATATATTTTGATTTATTTCTCCTAGAGCAAAACAGAAATTGTATTTCCTATAACATATTAATATCAAACACTTCCCTGAGAAATGCAGCAGTGTCTTTCCTGCTCACCAAGGCACTATTAAATCCTAGCAACAGTGAATGCACTCTTGGAACACTAAAAGAATAAAGACAAGTTGCCTGAGTTTATTCCCAGAAAGCCAGTTGTACAATCAGGTTCTGAAAGTCAATAAACACTATTAGAATAATGACAGATGAAAGTTTAAAAGCACTGTTGTCGTTAAATAGAGATTAATTTTAAGGCATTCCTAGGAGCAAACATGGATTCCGCTGGGATCTGGAGCTGCACACTCAAGAGATGTTTACTCTGAGTCATGTTGCATTTGAGTAAGAGAAGCTTAATCACTGTGGAGAGATGACATTGAACTAATCCACAAAAATCCATCCAGCAGTATTAGAGCGTGACGTAGAGGATAAGAGCATAAGCTCTGGAGTCATATGGACCATCCATTTCCACTAATCATGAACCGCCTGCCCTTGAAGAAGTTGTTATAATCACTCTTGCCAGACTTTTCTCCTCTAAAAAGCAGGGTTATAGGCTAGCACCATCTAACACAAACATAACATGAAAATAACATATTTGTGCATATTACAATAGCCTTACATTTGTTGAGAGGAAAATATTAATTTCCTGTATATGTTTGGGTTTTTTTTTGGTCAGTCAGGGGCTTGAACTCTGGGCCTGGGCGCTGTCCCTGCGCTCTTCAGCTCAAGGCGAGCGCTCTATCTCTTGAGCCACAGCACCACTTCCGGCTTTATAGTGGTTGTTATTGGAGATAAGAGTCTCATGGACTCTCCTTCCTGGGCTGGCTTTGAACCACGATCCCCAGATCTCAGCCTCCTGAGTATCTATTGCAATTTATAATTTTATTGGTATCATTAAGAAGATGTACAGAGGGGATTATTACAGTTTTTGGACAATGCCACCCCTTCCTTCCCTTTCCTCCAGCTTCCCCTTTCTATCCCTGCCCACAAGTTACACAGATCATTCTCCACATAGTGTGTACTGAGTGCCACGATTGCATATTTGTTCACCCTTCCTCCATCCCTTTCTTCAGCACCCCCCCTCAAAAAAAAATAATTCCAACACAAAAACAAGCACCACTACCACCAATAACAATAACAACAACAAAGCATGTTATCATCTCCTGGAATTTGTTTCAATAAATAATATTTTGAATGTTCAGAAAAGTTGCACTTCCTGAAGGTGCTTATATTTTAAATACATATCAAAATCCATTTTATTTAACAAAATACTATCTTCTTAACATGTAACCAGCATGAAGTTGTGAATAAAATATTTTACATTATTTCCACTTAATGTGTCTTTGACACCTGTAAGCAGGTGGGGACAGAACATATTTCAGTTTTCTTGGCTACATTTCAAGCATTGAGTGGCATTGTGTGCATCATAGCTGTTAGAATGGACAGAGCAGGTGAACAACACAATGAGTTAATGTCAGGATAGAATGATATAGCATATCGAAAGGATTTAGGACAATGGTCAGAAAATAATAAGTCCTAAAAGAAGTAATTGTGGGGCGACATTGATCAAGATGCATCGGGAGATGGTGCTGTGGCTCTAAGTGGTAGAGCTCTAGCCTTGAACAAAAGAGCTCAGGGACAGTGTCCAGGCCTTTAGTTCAAGCCCCATGACCGGCAAAAAAAAAATGCATTTACTTATGAGCTGATTTATTAAATGCAATACCTTTTGTCCAATTACTTAAAATAATAAAGGAAATAATAGTTGTTATGGCAACTGTCACTGTTGCCCACTGAGTACTGACTTCAACAGTTTCCCTGCTACGTTACGGGAAACACAAATATAGATGCCATTGATGCTGCCCTTGAATGTTTAAAAGTTAAGAAAGCTGGGCATCGGTGGCTCACTCCTGTAATTCTACCTGCACAGGAGGCTGAGATCTGAGGATTGCAGTTCAAAGCCAGCCTGGGCAGGAAAGTCCGTGAGACTCTTATCTCCAATTAACCATTAGAAAACCAGAAGTGGTGCTGTGGCTCAAGCGGTAGAGCACTCACCTTGAGCTGAAGAGCTGAGGGATAGTACGCAGTCTCAGAGTTCTAGACCCCTGACCAACCAAAAGAAGTTGAGAAAATATAACAAAAACATGATTACCCATAGTTTATGATGACATTATCATGTGAAGAGCATGAACAAAATGTAATAAATAGAAGAGGACGTTCTTTTAGGTTTCCCTAGTACCAAATTTATGAAGAAAATACTTGCAAACTAGGACTTAATAGATCAACTTTTGTTTGGAAGATATGGCCAGGGACCCTGGACACATTCCACCAGAGGGAATAAGGACCATGACAATCTAGGTAGTAAAATTAAATATGTATTATTGAATGAGAGCAAGGAGGGTGCCAGTGGCTCATCCCTGTAATCCTAGCTACTCAGAAGGCTGAAATCTAAAGATTGAGTTTCAAAGACAGCCAGGCAGGAAAGTGTATGAGACTCTTATCCAAATTAATCACAGAAAAAGCTGGAAGTGATGCTGTGGCTCAAGTTGTAGTGTACTATCTTTGAGCAAAAGGAACTCATGTATAGCACCCAGGCCCAGAGTTCAAGGACTGGCAAGGAAGGAAGGAAGGAACGAAGGAAGGAAGGAAGGAAGGAAAGAAGGAACGAAGGAAGGAAGGAAAGAGTTCAAGGACTGTCAAGAAGGAAGAAAGAAAGAAAGAGAGAGAGAGAGAGAAGGAAGGAAGGAAGGAAGGAAGGAAGGAAGGAAGGAAGAAAGGGAGGGAGGGAGGGAGAAAGAAAGCAAGAAAAAGAAAGGAAGAAAGAAAGAAAGAGAGAAAGAATAGAAAGAAGAAAAAGAAAGAAAGAAAGAAAGAAAGAAAGAAAGAAAGAAAGAAAGAAAGAAAGAAAGAAAGAAAGAAAGAAAGAAAGAAAGAAAGAGAAAGAAAGAAAGAAAAAAGAAAGAAGAAAGAAAGAAGGAGAAGGAGGGAGGAAGGGAGGGAAGGAAGGAAGAAAGGAAGGAAGGAAGGAAGGAAGGAAGGAAGGAAGGAAGGAAGGGAGGGAGGAAGGAAGGAAGGAAGGAAGGAAGGAAGGGAAGGAGGGAGGGAAGGAGGGAGGAAAAAGGGGAAATGGAATGAGAACAAAATGAGGAAAAAGTATATGTCTGCATAAGAGTATGCTTGGGTAAGAAAATGCAGCCTGGCATCAGTGGCTCACACCTGTAATCCTAGCTACTCAGGAGGCTAAGATCTGAGGATCTCGGTTCAAAGCCAGCCTGGGCAGGAAAGTCTGTGAGACTCTTATCTCTAATAAACCACCAGAAAACTGGAAGTGGCACTATGGCTCAAGCGGTAGAGTGCTCTCTTTGAGCTGAAGAGTGCAGGGACAGCACCCAAGCCCAGAGTTCAAGCCCAGTGACTGACAAAAAAAAAAAAAAAGAAAAGAAAAGAATATGCAGAATATATACAATAGTACAGAGGCCTTGAAAGGCATACCAGAAAGCTGAAATATTCTCCACTGTCAGAAAGAGAAAGTAAAAAGAGCATTAAATTAGGATCCAACATCTGATTTCAGCCAGTTAGTACAACTGCCATGAGTGCATTTCCTTGCCTTGACCAGGTCATTTCTCCTATGATGTTTTAATTGAAAATAAAATAATATTGGGCAGGTCAGAGATGTGGGTCCTTTGTTGTTTCTGGTGCTTTTCTTGCTGCTGTTCAGTTCAAATTAAGGGTATTGCAGGACAGAAGTAGTAAAATTAGAAAATGGATTGTACATCAGTGGCACAAGCCTATAATCCTAACTACTCTGGAGGATGGGATTAGAGAAGCAAGCTCGAAACCAGCCTAGGCACAGGAGTCCATAAGACTCTAACTGCACTAGCTAGAGTAGAAGAGGGAAGGGTGAGTGAACACCAGTCACGGTGTTCAATGTACCTATGTGGAAATGCACTAAGAAAGTAGAGGGGATGGGTGTGGTTGAAAGATCGGGGAGAGTGCAGAAGTAGTGACATTGGTCAGAAGCATTGCACTCACAAACTGACGTGTTGAACTAGAACCCCTTTGTACAACCACTCAAAGACAATAAAATCATAATTTTAAAACAGAGTTGTGGTTTGAGTGGTAGAGGGAAAGCCATGAGTGAAAAAAAAAGCCAATGAGAACACAAGACCCTAAATTCAAGATGCAGTAGCTTGTACACACACATGCATGCAAACACAACTCCCCCCTACACACACATGCACATACTATATTTAAAAACTACATTGAGTCTACATAGGTAAATTTAAACATAAGTAGTGACTGAATGATTATCTGGTAAATCTTGTCAATGGTCTTGAAATCTAAAAATAGATCTTAATACAGGGTCATAATAGCTGGAAAGACAGCTGGATTACAGGAAGGAAGGATAGAAAGACTTGGTTGAGGGTAGAGAAAGCGATAAAATGAAAAACTAATGGAATTTGGATCTGCAACACAGAGAATTAGCATTCATAAAGAAAATGATGAAAGCCAAGGAGAAAATTTGGCTGAGAGATGGAAAGGGAGGTAAAATGAGTTTTTTAGCTTTCAATTAGGTACAAATTTTAGTGTGTATGATGTTTGTATTAAATCTGTTTAGGAATTCATTGATCTACAAAACATGACTATCTTAGTCTCAGAGAGTCAAAAAGTAGTAAAATCAAAATAAACACTAAATAAATCAATTATAAAAATTAATGCAGGCATTACATCTAAGAGCTAATTTTTCTGGATAATGTGGTGGCCAAAAAGATTGTTTGAAATATCCTATTCTATGTGAATCTTAATTTCTGAAGGAAACTGTAAAGCCAGTAAATAAAGTCAGACTTTCCTCATAATAAATATTGCTTTTCAAATCCTGGCATGATCTGGCATCTTGGAAGAGAGACTCTGTGTATCATATGTCTGTTGAAGGACATGTAAGGCAAAGGGAGCTCTAGCTTTTCTGTTAGCTCATTCTCATAGACATGGATGACAAAGAAACGGCCTCATAACTTTCTGTAAGCATATTCATAATAGTATTTTTCTCTTATATATATTGTGCTGTAACTCTTGTTTCATGAGTTAAAAAATATTGCAGTATTGCATAAGTACTACCAATAAAACAAAATAAACAATTTGCTCCAGGAAAGTTAGAATGAACTTGTGACTTTAAATGAGCATCATTATTCCACAATACTGTGAATTTCCGGAAATTATGTAATCACTTAATCACAATCAAAAAAAAAAAAAAAAGAACCTTGGGGAAGGGAGGGAGGGAGGGGATGGTAGGGGGAAAACAATGGAGGGGGTAACAATGTTCAAGAGGAAGTGTACTCATTACCTCACTCATGTAACTGTAACCCTCTGTATAGTATCTTTACAATAAAAAAATAAAATAAAATAAAATAAAATAAAATACTGCAGTAATACATAGTATGCTATCATGGACAGCAAAGTCCATGAGACTCTTACCTCCAATTAACCAAGAAAAACCTGGAAGTGGAGTTACGGTTCAAGTGATAGATTGCCAGCTTTGAGTGAAAAAGCTAAGGGGCAGTTCCCAGGCCCAGAGTCCAAGCCTCAGTACTAGCTCAAACACACACACACACACACACACACACACACACACACACACACTGCTTTCATTTGAATATTTTCTTTGCATATTTTATTAACATAGGATGAAAAAAATCCTATTCATGTTAGTTTATTCAAAGTAATTAGTACACTCAGATAAAATGTTATTGGCCTATTTTTCATGGTTAACTCATTCGGTACTTCTTCCAGTGATTTGGTTGCTATGAGAACTTAACTCTGTAAATATTTGTAAATATTAGTAAAACTCAAATATTTGAATTTTCATAGCAATTGTACTTGAGATTGTTTTGTTCAAGATTTTAGCAGAATTGTCACTTTCTTGTAACATTGAGGAATGAAATAGTATAAAGACTTGTTTTGAGGAAAATATATGTTTATTTGGAGCTAAATTTTGAGAAATAAATTAATTTATAAAGGTTGATTGACTAGTTTTCTTTTTCTTCTTTTTTTTCTTTCTTGGATTTGTCTGTTTATTTTATTTTATTTTTTTATTTTTTGTCAGTCATGGGGCTTGAACTCTGGGCCTGGGTGCTGTCCCTGAGCTCTTCAGCTCAAGGCTAACGCTCTACCACTTGAGCCACAGCACCACTTCTGGCTTTTCTGTTTATGTGGTTCTGAGGAATCGAGCCCAGGGCCTCATGTATGCAAGGTAAACACTCTACCACTGAGCCACCTTCCCAGCCCCTGTCTGTTTATTTTTTTTGCAGTACTAGAATATGAAATCAGGCCTTGTGCTTTCTAAGCAAGTGTTCTACCACTTAAGCCATACACCTACCCTTATTACTTTTACTTTAATATTTGGATAGGTCTTGATTTTGCCTGGTCTGACTTTGGCCCACAATCTTCCTATCTATGCCTCCCATGAATCCGGGAATATAGGTGTGCAACTCCACACCTGACTTGTTTGTTTAGTTGGGATGGGCTGTCTTTATGCTTTGGCTGCCCTTAAATCACAATTTTCATGATTTCCACCCCCTCAGTAACTGGGTTTGTAGACATGAGCCACTGTGCCTTACTGCTTGGATCATTTCATAGCAGAGATTGGAAAATGAATTCTTGTCTTCTACACACAAAAAAGTTAACACATTCATCAGATACAGTATAATAAGAGCAAATAATGTTATCCTTGTTGAATCTACTGGACAACAAAATGATGGTGATTTTCTCAATAAGAATATATTATAAAATGTTGATAGGTAAAATGAAATAGTAATTATTTTAAAGACATACAAATGAAGAGTTATTCATAATCACTCACTATTGATGGATAGTGAACTATTTATATGAAAACAGCAGTGATAAGATTAAATTAATCTTTTCCCCAGACTATATATTTTCTTCTCATTTGGTAAAAAATTTGAACACTTCAATAACCTGAATGTAAACAAATAAGAGAAATAAGCCAGCTTTTTATACAACAGATGTTTAAATGTAACTTACCTTGTATCAAAATACCTATGAATCAATTTTGACTATTTTTATTTTTAATAAAAATGCTAGTTAACAAAACACACTACATTTGTGGAATACATTCATAATTTGATATCATTTTTCTTGTTTACAAAATAATATTGCATATGATTAATGCAAGAATTCCGTGTCACCTAACAATCATTTTCATTTTTAAACATTTAATGCAGTATTTCAAATAGATTTAAATATAATTCACAATCTATTTTTTCATTTCAGCATTTTAGAGGCATATTTGATTTAACATGAGCATTATTAGTAAAAGTTCACAAAAGTTCATCTGGGTTTATTTGAAATTTTATTTCTACTTTATTTTCATTCTACTGACCAAGTTCTGATGTGGACAACTGATCTTCTATTTTTACCTCCTATTTTCTATAGAAATATCATTAAGAATGTGACATTGAGATGACAATACCTTGTGTGGCTCACTGTCCCATTTCCCATCACCAGAATATTTAGAAGGATCCTTCCATTAAAAACTCCACTGTCTAGAGATTACTGCCACTAATCAGACTATGCATATGGGATTTTGTTGGTGGTTTTGGAGCCGTTACTTTGAATTCTCTTTCTCTCTCTGTCTGTCTCTCTGTCTCTCCCTTTCATAGCAACTAGATGCACTGTTACCAATGAATACGTCCTGGCACCTAAATAAGTCAGAAAGTCTTGTAACTTTAAAGATGTAAACATCATATTCCCAGCCAAACTACTGTTCATGTTAGACATTATATGCTACATAATAATCCAATATATTTTAAATACATTTAACAAGATCTTGTATTTATACTTATTTTAGGCATTAGTTATGGTATACATATAATCTTCCATCTTCTGAAAAATTCAGGAAAATAGGAAAACTTCATGTCTGCTCTAGCAAAGGAAAGTATTTGAAACATCAGATGTATGGTGAATTATATAATCCTAAATATACTCAGAAATAATGAAATCATGAATCTTACAATTGTTACAGATTTGACTTCCTCAAAAAAAATAATGGTTTAAAGCTAAATCCTTTTTCCCCCCTTTTCATCAGTTGTGGGCCTTGAACACATTGCCCAGGCCCTGTCTCTGAGATGTTTTTTTCACTACTAGTGTTCTACCACTTTGAACCACAGCACCATTTCCAACTTTTGATTAGTTAATTGCAGATAAGAGTCTCCTGGGGACTTTTCTGCCTGAGCTGGTTTCAAATTGCAATCATAAGATCTCAGCCTCCTGGGTAGCCAGGATTATGGGCATAAGCCACTGGCACCCAGCAATCCTTTTCCCTTTTATGGTCTTTGATTTTGTTTGATTTTCTTCAGTTTAAATTCTTTAATTTTATTGTGAAGATATTGTGCAGTGGGGTTACAGTTACATGAGTAAGGCAATGAGCACATTACATTACCCAAAATGAAAATACACAAGGCCGTACTAAAGCTACCAGCACAACTATGCTTATCGAAACATTATTCATCCTAGTTCAGTTTAAATTTTTTAAAGAATATTCACTTACTACCTTCTCAGCTATTGTATGAAGACTACCAAAAAAACCATATTTGTTTGATTCTTTGGAAATTTACAAATAGCAATTGCCTATAGAGTGGGGCTGGATGTAAAATCTATATGTAATGCCTCTGTCAGCAAAGACTTAGTAGAAGAAGGTTTATAATAAATATTCACATCTGCTGCTCTGGACACTCTAATCCATCCTAAGGATCTTTGCTGTGTCAGGCTTTGTTCTAGATGAAGAAACTCAGTGGTTATAAAGGTTTGCAAATAGACTATATTTATCATGGTTAACTTTATTCTTCAAGCTTCTCTGTGTTTTAGTGATTTCTGTTTTGTTTGTGTTGTTGAGTGGGATGTAATTTTCAATTGAATATTTCACGATGTTTTTATGATGACACTATCCTCAAACTCTTATTATGAAATGGACAAATTGTCTTTTAGGCTTGTCGAGAAGGCATCACTGCTAAAAGCGCAATGTTTGATGCAGAAGTAGAATGATGAGAGCCCAGGATGCGCGGGCTTGAGGAGCCGTGGTTAAATATTGGCTCCTTCTTTACCTTTGACATCTTCATCTTTGTCATCATGATAAAGATACTAAGTCTTCTCAAGCTTTTTTTGTCTTCACCTACATAATACTCTTTTCTTTTTTTCTTTTTTCTGTGGGTCGTGGGGCTTGAACTCTGGGCCTGGATGCTGTCCCTCAGCTCAAGACAAGCACTGTACGGTTTGAGCCACTGTGCCACTTCCAGCTTTCTAGTGGTTTATTGGAGATAAGAGTCTCACGGACGTTCCTGCCTGGGCTGGCTTTGAACTGCGATCCTCAGATCTCAGACATGAGCCACCAACTCCCCGCTCATAATACTCTTTTGTCAAATTGTTTTATGAATTGCACAGGATTGTCTGTGTCCGGCACCAAATATGAGCTTTAGCATGCAGAAGAGTTTGATAAACTTTAAACACTATTGTTGCACACGCTATCTGAGTGTAGTCACATAACCAATGTGTAGTACTAATGCTGTAGTAATTTAAATACTAAGTTCATATAACCATAATCTATTGGCTTTCTCTGCCTCCAAGGTCCTGGAATAGTTTGCTACTAGACTTTTTCAATAAAACTACTAAATACAAATTGAATTGTTTCGATTTAGTTATTATTATTCCCTTATAATATACCATAAAGATTACTAGAACAGTTTCTCCTAGCTTCTCCTAGCCCTATCATATAACAAAAATTTAGTTTAAAAATACCTTGAATTTTAAGTGATGACAAAGCCAATCATCTTGAAATTTATTTGAATTTCACTTTTTAAGATTTATTTAAATTCATTTTACTTCATCTCCAAAGAAAATGTGTTGATTTGTGAGTATTATAAACTTTGAGAGCATAAATGCATGTTGTTACTGTTTTAAGCAATGACTTAGCATAATTATGAAAAGTAGAACACAAAATTTTAAATATAATTTTTGTAAGACATATTCATAGATTAAAAGTACATTTTCCCATAGGTGAAAGTTAAAAGCCATTCCTTTTAAAACTTTTCAACATATGCATTTGAGGAAGTTTGCCTGGCTTAATTGCTTTTAATGCCATCTCAAAATGATGTATTGGTCACAGATACTCAAAGAATAGTGGGTGCTTAAGGACTTCTGCATACAGAATAGACAAAGCATGAAGGTTTATTTTCCTAGTCTAAAATTTTGTATTCTAATCATTGATAGATCTTAATTATACTCAAATTAAAAGTAGTTCATATTTAAGAAAAATAAGTTTTGAATCACAACTGAAATAAAACAATGTTGTATTACTTATAAACTATGACTATTTATAATCTATCCATCTCCCTGTCCACCTCTTCGTCCATCTCATTCTCTTCATTTTCCCCCCCTCCCTGTTTCTCTCCCCCCTCCCTCCATGTCTCTCCCTGCCTCTCCCTCTTCTTCTCTCCCGCTTTCAGGTAGAGTTTTGGCTCAGGCAAGCAGCAATGGAATTATCCATTTGTTGGATCTTACATCTGGGCACATCCACAAGCTGATGGGCCACGAGAGTGAGGCACAGACAGTGGCATTTACCCACGATGGGAAATACCTGTACTCTGGAGGTTCTGATGGCACCATCCGGTCGTGGTGCTGAAGGCCAGCAGCAGGTCCCATTCCCTTTAAGGTTTGAAAATGCCTGGAATAGTCCCAAACCGGTAAATAACTGGTTAAACAGCCAGTAGGTAACATTTTAAATTTGTTTTACAACATGCTTTGGTTATTCATTTTAGTGTTCATAATGTTACCAATAAAAATAACAATAATAATAACTTATGTTCTTTTATTTGTCTGGTCTTTTTTTTAAATGTTTGTTTGGGTTCTTTTTGTTTTCTCCTGTGTCATTCTGATAAGAATTTAGAGACAGAGCACCCTTGCTAGGGATTTGGGAGAAACAGCTTTACAATGACGCCTAATGACAGACTAGATGAATTACAGGGGATTGATTTTTAATGTTAGAGAACAAACTGCAGGAAAACGCAGCTACTTTTTTTTTCCTCTTTTAAAAATCAAATTCAAGCTGCCAGAAGACTCAAAGTTGAATTATGTAGTACAGAAGACAGTCTTTCTGCCACGAAAGGGTCAAAGAGAAAGGAGCAAGCATTCATTTCCACTGATTCTTTGACAGTGATTATGCTTATCTATTAATAACAATCAAGGACTGCAGATGGCTTAAATCTAAATGGGAGGCTCTTCCGGAACTTTCATCTCTGCAGCCCATCCAAGGATGCATTAGGTATAATTACAAAAAAATTTTCAAGTGTATTGTAATTTCAATGCAAATCAGCGTCTCACGTAGAATGCTTTCTCCTCTTCCTAATGCATGCGTCCGCTGTATAAAGCGCGACTGCTTAGAAAAACACTCCAGCCTGGGCTATAGCAGCAGCTCCGGGATTTCGACCAGCCTGGACTCAGAAGCCAGTTGTTGGCGCTGTCCGTGGTGCTGAGGAATTCCCGGCTGCCGGCAGAATGAGAAGCACACATCAGCAGTCTGAAAACTGCTCTCAGTGATGCGGAAGCCCGGCTAAAGTTGCTCCTCTCCTTTGGCGCCCACAGTTAGTTTTTTATTTTTCTTTTTTCTTTTTTATTTCTTTCTTTTCTCTTTTCCTGCGGTGTAACAAGGGATCCAAGCAACATCTTGTGGACGATGCTGATGGTATTGGCGGCAGAGCTGGCTTTAAGCTACAGTATGCTGTTGCTGTCTGTGATCCTCAGAGCCTAGCCAAATCACCTCTACTGCCGTAGCAAACCTTCTGTAAGTGAGCCCATGTGTGGAGGAGGCGCAATCAGCAAGGAAATTTCATAGAAGGATCTAAGAGAGGAAAAAAAAAGCTAAAAATAAGTTCAACATGATTCTGCTATTGGTTTCTGGATGTCTACGGGACCAGCGTTGCTTCTTGCTTTGAATTCTGAAGACAGGTCCACAGCATTTTTTTTTCTTATGTGTGTATTTGCTGTGTTTCTCTCTGGAAGGGTGGGAGACTGCATCTGGATTGTGTTTTGAAATGGGAGGTAAAGAGAATGGATTGCTTTTAATTCATGCCTGAAAACATGTATTCTTGGGAGGACTAAAGAGCAACTGCTGTCTTAAGAACATACCTGACCTTTTAGTTCAGGTTGGTCTGTGACAACCCCCCCACCCCCCACCCCCGCCACCTCCACCATTCACTTCCAGGGTGAATAGGTAAGTGTTTCTTATGACATGAGTTATGTTTGCTTTCTCAAAGAAATAGATGCTGTCTTTTAAAATCATATGTAGCAATATGGGGTGGGGAGGGAAAGTTTATCTGAAAGTGACCCTCAGTGTAACCGTTGTGTGCTTTCTTATTTAAAAAATAATCTTCTGATAAACATGTTATTGGATACCTCTGAGGTTTCATTTCTGAAATTGTATTTTAAATCTTACTGGAGTAGCTCAGCTATAAAGAAGGCTTTTAAAATAGCCTAAGAACTTTATTATATTAAGAAGAAAATCTTGGTTGGTCCATGCAGATTTTAAAATGTATTTCACATTTAAAGCAATGTTTCATGCTCATAAAAAGTAGATATCCCACCCTCGTTTTGACCTTTAAGTTTATATTCATAATAACCTGACACATTTATGCCTACCTGTGGCTTACAAAGAGATCGTTTTCTCTCTGTGTCCTTTTGAAGCAGAATCATATGTGTATTTTATGTTGCTTGCCCGCATGTATTGATAGATGATGCTAGAATATTATGAGTCACATTGCTCCCTTTCCTTCCAGGATAAACTTTCTAAATATAAAACAGGTGTACAAATGCATGCTTTAATTAGTTAAATATATTTATGCTTTTTTCAGAAGCTTCTCATATGTTTGTGACCCCCTTCAGTAATTTAGAAGAAAAAATGCTTTGTCAAATAGAGCTTCCAGCTCTCAAGCAGAATTATAGGTTTGCATTTTCTTGGACTGTCATGACTCATTATTTTTGACATATTTTAAGAGAAATCTATCTCCTTTATCTTTACCCACCCCAAAATAATTCTAATATCAGAGAATACTGGAGTTCTGATATCAGATTTTTCTGAAAAGAACACATGAATATACTGCCTTCCATTTTACTATTACTAGAATTTGCATATCTAACTTAAAATGTAAATACAATCTCATAGTTTATGAAGTTTCCTAATGTCACCTTTGTCATATTTAATTTTATCTTCTGTGTATGTTAGCCTAAGAAGAATGTGGTTTGTCATTGTTTCTGAAAATAAACCAATGAGTGGCATTTATACATCTGAGGATGTCCTATATACCATCTTAGTGATACTGGCAAGAAGCCAATATCAGACAAACATTTTAACTACACAAATATTTTACAACATATTTCCTCATCTATTATTCCCTAAAGTAACAGTTTCTCAAGAGTTTTAGTTTGAGTTAGTTACTCTTATTATGTAAATAAGACCCCAGTAACAAGACTTTCACACCAAACAGGAATAACAGGTGAGGCTTATAAGAGTTAATTTCACCCAATTATCAAAGTATATACTCTATGCATGACAATGCTTTCATTATTACCTAATGAAACTTCAATAAATTCTTTTATATTACCATCTTTGTGCCAATTGCCTAAATACAAATAGTTTGGCACTTCAAAAGAATTATGTTTTCAAGAATATAAATGGTGATTATAGCATATGGAAATAATGAACTCATTATTTACATTACACAAAGTTACATGACACAAATGCTAAATTGCCTGGCTGTGCAAAAATTCATAGATCTTTCCTGCCCACTAGGCGCTTACCTCCTGAGTAAAACAGAAATGTGGACAGTAATACAAATAAAATTGTCTTTAAAAACTGGGTTGAGTAGATGAAGCTCTCTTGTATTATTTGTTCTAAATCATTCTCTAATTCACCATAGAACATTTAAGATATTTTTATTTCCTTGTTGACTGAAATGAGTACTTCATGTTGAGATTAGTGTCTTTCTTCATTTATGGGTATAAAAAGTAGGAAAGCATTTATACTAGCTCCATCTCAATTAAAACATCCAATGATTGGTGTTATGCCTTTTTTTTTAACACATATATCACCACTAGACAAGTCCAGTTTAAAGAAGAGGATGAAAATCCAAATGTTCTGGAACTGCTTGTCAGTAGCTACTTATAACCACCCTTTGAAGCTCAGCAAAACTTCTATTTAGGAAAAGCCAGACCTTTTAAAATCTAAAGGTAAATTCAAGTTCAAGGTTCCTCTGTAAAATAACTCCACAAATACAAAATTTTAAAGCATATTTTGTGAGGGCCAACTATGAAAAATTCACAGTAAATATAAACCATTGCATGAATTTAGTCTACTTGAGGATATATTATCCTCTGAATTGAACCCAAGCAAACAAGGGCTTAAATGAATCTATATTTCTCTTTCTATATATGTCAAATTATTTTTAAATATTTATTTTCAGCCTACCCCTCTTGTATTCCCATGGAAGGAGCTGAGTATATATAATATTAGGAGTACATCCAGAAGTCTTTGAGGAGGGGGATGGCTCTTCATATTCATGAAGCTTGCATACTTCTATTGGTCATCCCTGGATTGGTCACCTCTGCTGCCATCAGTCATGAAGACTATCCTGCTGATGAAGGTGACCAGACCTCCAGTAATGACAATCTGATCTTTGATGACTATCGAGGGAAAGGGTGTGTGGATGACAGCGGCTTTGTATACAAGTTGGGAGAACGTTTTTTCCCAGGGCATTCCAACTGTCCATGTGTCTGTGCTCTAGATGGACCTGTTTGTGACCAGCCAGAATGCCCTAAAATTCACCCAAAGTGTACTAAAGTGGAACACAATGGATGCTGTCCAGAATGCAAAGAAGTGAAGAACTTTTGTGAATATCATGGAAAAAATTACAAAATCTTGGAGGAATTTAAGGTATGACTTACATCTGTACTTACTGAATTCTAACTTTTTGTATCAATTCTTAGTAGATTGGTACATTTATTAGTGCATTAGATATGCGCATATGTATGTATATATGCTATAAATACATATATATGGTCTTTGTCACATGATTAATGTCTTTATTAATAGTCATTTATTATAAACTAATGTTTTCTGAGGGAAGGATTGTTTGTAGGTGTCTGTTTTAAATCAATCTTCAAGTTTTATTAGTTTCTTGAGACCTATTGTTCTATATTTGGGGCCAGTTATCTATGGTCATGAAAAATTAGTATTTATTTATCATGTGGAAATAAAAGGGCCACAAGGTCACACTTCTGACCTGTGATCTTCATAATAAGAAAATGCATCGGGCCTACTTGTTGTAAAGCAGACTGTTTGCAAGGCTTCGTGGACAACTTAACTTTTTAATAATGTGTAAAAATAACTTTTTAATACCTACCTGGTATTTACTGGCTTTTACGCCATTTTCTTGTTTCTAAATAACTTGTAGTTCATATTTTCCTCTTCCTAGATTCTCTTTACTCCACTAATGACTTTTAATTAAACTGTCAAATATGAATCCTAAGGGCATGAATTAATACATAAGGACATCCTCTGCAATTGGGCCACATGAGGAATTCCAGGCCAGTCTGGAATACTTAAGAAGACCCTGTCTCACGTAAAGAAACAAATGTAGTCCTCTTTTTGTCTTGTGAGGTTTTTAACTGTATTTGTTTCTTTTCTTTTTGGTACTGGGGATAGAACCCAGGGTGTTACACCTACTAGGCAAGTACTTTGCTACTGAACTACATCCCAGAGCACATATTCTTCTTTACATGTAACATTTTTTCCTTGAGATGAATGATGTATCTATGTCCTGACACAAATGGGTCTCATGTCATCTCCCAACTTCTGTGAAAAGATGCCCAGAATAATTAAATGAAAGAAAATAAGGCTGTTTGAAGAAAGAATATCAGTTCTTAGCATCAATTCAACTTCTTTCTCCACAAGAGACAGAGAATACCACAAGTCAATGGATGAAAACAAGACTTAACTGATTATCAAAGATTACTGTCAGAATATTATGTTCATTCAGCTCTTAGGTCATCAGTTCTAGTGAGTTCTAATTTACCTAGGAGTACTTAAATATTTTAACAAGATTCCCATCAATATAAAGGACATTTTACTCATAATTATTGCATCAACTTTCTAAGACGTGTTATTCTAGAATTTTTTCTTATACATATTGAGAAATATGAGTCTAGAAGGCATAATGAAATTATTTGTTATTGACAACAATAGTAAAGAGAATCCCATTATATGTGTGTGTGTGTGTGTGTGTATACACACACACACAAACACATTATATATATATATATATATATATATATATATATATATATATATATATATATAGGTCAGTCGTGGGACTTGAACTCAGGGCCTGGGCGCTGTCCCTCAGCTCTTCAGCTCAAGGCTAGTACTCTGCCACTTGAGCCACAGCGCCACTTCAGGCTTTTTCTGTTTATGTGGTGCTGAAGAATAGAACCCAGGGCCTCATGCATGCAAGGCAAACACTCTACAACTGAGCCACCTTCTCAGCCCCCATTATATATTAATTAATGACTCTCCAAAATATTTAATATACATTGCAGTAGATATTTTTCCTTTCAAGTTACTGAAAATACAAGTACTCAAAACATGGTTTGTAGAAGCATGTCTAGAAATCATATGACTCCTTTCTACTACACTTGTATATGCACACATATGCATTTTTATAATAGATGCTTATATATGCATTTATATACAGTGGAATATAATAGGGTTATTGTAGGAGCAACATCTAGTCTAAGCAACGAAAGACTATCAGATAAAGTGTGTAAGACTGGTAGCTTGGAAATTAAGATATGATAAAGAAGGAAAAATATTGTCTGATTATAAAGATTTAAGTAAACCCACCACTAAACATGCTATAGTTTGTTAAGAATAATTATTAAATCTATTTCAGTATAAAGGCAGTGACATAGCTATTGTATCAAATAGCACAAATATGTAAACAAAAAATTGATCATTCTTGAATCCTTTTACATCCCTAATATAATCTACTTCCTTTAGCATATATATATGTATACAAATAGGATATGTATATATATATATATATATATATCCTTATACATATTCATTGATCTATACATCTCTCTCTCTCTATATATATATATATATTTAAAATACCACTTTTTCAATAGCCATAAAGTGCTTTAGTGATAGTCTAGAATAAAATTGTAAAAGTCAGAAACTAAGACCAAAAAAGTTTAATTAACTTGTTCAAAACCATCAAATTCCTCCCTTTCTACCTCCCTACCTTTCAGAATATCTTGACTTTTAAGTCAGATATACCTAGATTCTTAATGATTAAGAAATAACCCCAGTAATAATTGGCTCCCTTGGGAAGACATGTTGGAAATATTTAATGAAATATAATTTATATGAAGTTTCCAGGTTTGTAAATTCTAATGCTTGGGACTCTCTCTATACTCTATATTCTATACACAAATATAAATATATATACACACAGATATACATATATTTAGTTGTTATTGTTAGTTATGGAGTTTGAACTCAGTGCCTAGGTGCTGCTCCTGAATTCTTTTACGCAAGATAGGACTCTACCACTTTGAGCTACAACTCCACTTTTGGTTTTCTGGTGATTAATTAGAGATAAGAATCTTGCTGACTGGGGTTGGGAAGGTGGCTCAGTGGTAGAGCGCTTGCCTTGCATGCCTGAGGCCCTGGGTTTGATTCCTCAGCACCACATAAGCAAAAAGAAAAAAGCCGGAAGTGGCACTGTGGCTCAAGTGGTAGAGTGCTAGCTTTGAGCTGAAGAGCTGAGGGACAGAGCCCGAGTTCAGGCCCCATGACCAGACCCCCCCCCAAAAAAAAAATCTTGCTGACTCTCTTGCTTGGACTGGCTTTGAACCACAAATCTTCAGATCTCAGCCTTCTAAGTATCTAGAACTATAGGTGTGAGCCACCAATGCTGGCACTTTGTCTATATTTTATATTGAGAGCTCAGTTTTAAAAAGGTTGAAACTTTAATATCTTTTAAAACATTTTACTTGTCCCTATTTTCTATATAACTCTAAATAAATATTAGCCACAATCTGTCTTCTTGGTTCCCCTCCAACACAAATTGAAATGAACATGTAAGTAATTTTAAAATACAAATAGAACTTCCATACAACAATCATAATACATTATTAAGGAGGTTTAGAAATGAGATTTTCTTTGCATATAATATATTCATCCAGTAAGCATTTGTTAGATCATTTAGTATATGAAATACTGTAGATACACTGACACTGGAAAGCATGATATTCAGAAGCCAATGTTCCTGCTTACAAGGAAGATATAATTAATGGGGAGAGAGAAAAAGCAGTCAAAAGTTTAACTTTATCCCCCTGAAATTCCAGTATAATTTCCATGAGACTTGGCCATGCTAAGCTTTGATCTTCAACATGGCTAAAGTTGAGCTTATTCTCCAAGAAGAAATAGAGATTGGTCTGGGGAGATTAAAATCCCAAAGAGGAAATCTCTAGAGCAAAGAAACTAGAGTCTGGATCTGATTAAAATGCCTATTTAATAAGAGTGAGGTAACTTTGTATATATTTTGGTGCCCAGTGGATGGGAAAGGTAAGATTTCTGGACCAGAATATTTAATATTTGGTTGAACATTTTTATTCTGGAAAATTATAGGAGTGAAACAGTGGTTAAAAGATGTCATACTTAGTAGGATTTTTAGACAAGACTATTGTGTATCCAAACACAAATTAAACAGAGTATTGGATATTGATGGTGTAGGAACAGAAGATACTGCTGTAGAAATATAGATAGCCACCTATTTCTTCTACCAGAGTGGACCCTTCGTGGGTAGGAGCAAGTTTTTAATTGGTTGTTACTGGTTTGGTTTGCCAATTATGCTTTCCTTCTCCTCTATTCCACCCCACTCAGTATCATAGGCCTCACCTAACGGGATGATGAAGTTTGCATTTCCAACCTGCTACTCTCTCTACCCCTTCCTAGCCAAAGCTGGTACTGCATGCTGTCTTCAGCCCAGTGTGCGATCACCACCCAGTGTTTAAGTTGTGACATTCCATTCCACATAGTTGCAAAACCTATGTCACACTTCAACCTTTTCTTATCAACAAATCCAAATGTAAATTGAACCACATGTTTCCTCATGGGGAACATGATGGGGGAGGGGAGGTTGTAGTGGTTGTGGAGACTTTGAAAACAGATTCCTCTCTACTCTTTCAGAGAACTAAATTCTCCAGTGTTCTGGTAATTTTGTATTAAGATAAAGGTCAATGTACAGCAGGTTCTCTTATTGAGTTTTTTATATGCATACCCAGGAAAATATGACATGGGAACCTACATTTTAGGAAATTAAAGGTATAAATAATTATAATAGCACTTCCTACAAAAAGAAGTGGACTATAAATGTAGATTCTATCTACTTTGGCTCCATGCTTCTTCCAAAGAAAAAATAATTTCTTATTTTGCTCAGTATTTTTATAAGTCTGACTTTGCTAGATTTAGCATTTTTAGCTATTTCTTTATACTTTAAAAGTTGTGCTGATTTAGTTTTAGGTCATTCGCTGAAGGTTATAATATACATAGCTGAAAGAACTCTCATTTCAGATTTTGCACGGTTTTATTTTGAAGTGAGTTTCTCCAGTCAATACCCAGTGCCCTTAATTCAGGATTTGGGTTAGTCCAAAATCTGCCCTTCCCTACTGACACTGACCTTGGTGTTTTTTCCCACTAATGGCTAAAGACAATTGATAAGGTCATGTATTTTTACATTTGAAAGGGCCAGTGTAAATAATTTCTCATATTCCACATGTGTTTAATGTTGCTTTGAAAAAAGTAAACATGATTTCACACTGTGGTAAAATGCTTCCTACATTTTTAATTTAACACTTAAGTCTTGAGGAACAAACCAAAGACAAAAAATATTGAACACTCAGAATGTTTTGCCATATTATGACATCCATAAAAGATGTTGATGCCACCTGAAGTTTGGAATGGACTTGCTCTTTAATGGGTATGATCGCAAGGAGGCAAAATCTCCAACCCCTGTCCTTAATCTGCACCCTCATTATTAATTTCCAATATTGTAACATTCAATTATAAAAATGTTTGTGTAGAAAGAACTTTTGAGTCTTATGGTTGAGAGATTTAGTTAACGTCTGATTGTTTTTCAATCTGGGAAACGAAGAAAAAATGGAGGGGAATATATTTGAGGATCTGAGAACCTGCTCATGAAGGAACAAGAGAATGTGGAGGCTAGAGGAAAATCTCAATGAGAGGTGGAATGGCAAGCAGCTTGCAAACACAATTCATATAACCTTACCAGCTCCTGTGAAAGGTACAGGAACTGCATGAGATCCACACAAGGCAGAGGACAGAAAGCATCTCAGAAGATTGAGATTTATATTTATTTAAATAACAGAGAAAGGGGTAGATCCTGAGTATGTGGGTGTGTTTTATTCTAAACAAATTTATCCCAGAAATTTACATATTCTCAATCAAAGAGTGTCATCAGTCAATTCAAAGCTACAATCTAAGGAAAGTCTTAGAAAGCATCATAATTTTATGTAACAAAGGTAATTGAGTATTTTGTGGAAAGGCTGAGAATGGTTTTCACTGAAGATGATGAAAATTGCCTTAGAGTTAAGGAATAGCTTTGTGCATGTAGTGACAAAATGACAAAAGTCAAGACTGCTGCTGACCTACAGTTCAGCCTCAACATACAGAACTTTCAGAGATTGGAAATTCATTTTATTAAAAACAACTCAAGTTCATTACACTCCTTTTTAGTAAAGTATGCTCACTTGGGGCATATTTTTTTTTAACTTTGCAAAAGTACACCAAGACTAGGAAAGAGATCATACTTTAGAAATAATTATCTTTTCAAAACTAATTCCACTTATAATTGAGAACAGTCCTTTTCGTATTTAATACTTCCTACAACACCTGAGTAGAATTATATGAACATAAGGCTTCCAACGTCATCTCCCAAAAGGTGATATAGCCCCTTTGTAGTTGGAATGTATCTTTTGCATTACCTTTTATAAGAATTGATATTTAGCTAGCCATTTAGTCCGTAGGGAAAGTTTTTCATACTCACTCCCCAATATTTATTGCTGCCCTTCTCATTGGAAGATGCTACTATTAATGGTGATACTTGTATGATAAGTGTGACTACAGAGATTTGTGACTGGGCTTCCATGCCCTGTGCACCTGGGCAGGCTGGTTTGATTTGCAGCCACTCCGAGATTTGTGGAGCTTGTCACTGGTAGTGACTACCACAGACTCGAGGTCAGCCCTCAGCAGTTTACAGCCATTGTTGCTAGTTTCTTCCTGAAACTCCCCTTGTGCACAAGGTGAAATTGAGAAGAGTGTGACATGGTAATTTCCCTTCCACATATGCACCCAAACTGTACAAAGTTGGATTGTATATTTGTTAAAAGTACATATATATATATATATATATATATATATATGTTAAAAATTGTCTGTTTAGACTCACCAAAATACAGCAATATTAACAAATATCTTTCTCTGTTTCCTCTTAGTTCACAAGTCAGATCAACATGCTTAATGCAAACATTATAGATAAACATAGTTTACATAAATCTAGAATTCAACTGCTCCACATATGCAGTTGATGTGAGGGGGCACGCACACGTGTGTGTGTGCTAAAACCAACAAGAGTACAAGAGTGTTCTTCTGGTCAGAAATCTTTACTATAAAATCAGATGAATTGCTGATTCTAAACCTTCTTAACAAACAATCCTGCCTATGTTTTTTGTTTTGTTTTATTTTTATGCAAGCACTGTATCTTATGGAGGATAGCACAAGAAAAGTCTTATCAGTAGATTTTTTATTTGTACTTTATCCAGCCATCAAGAAAGAATTACAACAAAGAGCTAAAAAGGGATTTAAAGTGATCAGTGGCACTTGATGCTTTAAACAATAGCTACTTTTAATTGGGGCCTCACTTATTTTAGAATCTGTACTTTTGTACTGTCTCAACTTTACTGATTAACATCAGTAATTTTAGTCTAACAAACCTCCATTGTTGATTTTCTTGCCTCTGGTCTGCTGTATTGCTCACCACAATGAAGTTATCTTTGTAAGGTTTTAATTACATCATGGGAAGAATGAATAAAATACCTAAGTGAAAAGGAAAAACATCTTTAAAAGTTCTTTGATGACATTATTCTAATTTGGTATAGGAGTGCACAGTTTATAGCTATTAATTTTTCTCCATTGCCATGTAACCATGAACAAAACTCAGTATACTTTTAATATTATCATCTAGAGATTGAAATAATGTCATCAAATATATCTTATAAAGAATAACAACAATGAGGAGAACAAGGTGTTATGTCAAAAAATGAACTTTAGAACTTTAGGGGGGAAGAGGAAATGGAAAATGGAGGATGGGAAGGCAGGATGGGAAGGGGAAAAAAGGAGGAGGCAACAATGTTTGATAAGAAATGTACTCATTACCTTGCTCAAGTAATTGTAACCCCTCTGTACAGTATTTTTACAATAAAAAACTTATTAATAAAAAACTTCTTATAAAAAAGAATAGCAATATCAGAAATTTGAAGGTCATAATAAAACATCAACAGTACAGTTACAACTACTGAAAAATATTTTTTAAGTCAGGCACTAGAGGGTCATGCCTCTAATCCTAGCTACTCCTGAATTCAGTTCAAAGCCAGCCCAGGCAGAAAAGTGCTTATCTCCAGTAAACCAGCTGGAAGTAGAGCCTGTGACTCAAGGGGTAAAGTACTTGTCCTGAGTAAACAAGCTAAGGGACAGTGCCCAGACTCTGAATTCTAGCCCCAGTAAAGGCATGAAAATAAATAAACGAACATTACTTGTTTGAATTGTGATTTATTTAGGTTTTAATATTATTTTAAAAACAATAAATTGCTTCTTCTCACTAAAATGGTTATTTTTTGGGCTTGGGATTGTCTATCTAGTGTTTTTTTAGTTTGTTTCACTTACATATATGCCTTATCTCTTAGAAACTCAAAGCACATATATGATACATACATATATGTTAATATAAGCATACATGTACATATTTATGTAGGCTAAGTCCTTCCTACTTTTAAGAGCTGACCACAGAAATGTAGCTCTGTAAAAAATCTCTTGGGTTTATTTCTGACCACTCCTTATTTTTTGACATAATAAAAATAGACTAACAGAAATTTGGCGATAGCACCATAATGATACAGCTCATTATTTGCAAAAGCAATATTTATATATTACATTTTTTAGGTCTTTTGTTGCATTTTACAGTCTTCGGATTTAATAAGAAAATTCGAGCTGATTTGTATCTTCTTTTCCAATAAATATGTTGGATGTAAAGATTTATTTCAGGCCATTGTCTACAGAAATGTGATATCAGAACCTATCACCGTGGCAACCAAGTTACAAGTAGATAAGAACAATAAGATATTGGCATATCTAAAAATCAATCTTTGATTCAGATTGAATACAACTTGTGTAACAAGAATAAGTTTGTAAAAGCTTTGATAAAAAAATGAATCCGTTGTCTAAAAAGAAAGATGCTGTAATTTAAACCAACAGTCTAGGCCTAAGTAGAATAAAAATATAACATTAGATTCTACTTATTTATTTTTCAAGAACTATGCTAGGAAGTAACAAAAAAAAAAAAACCTAAAGTAATTGTCTTTGGTCATGTATTTTGGCTTTTTAGGAACTGTGTCCAGAATGAAGGGCATCTAGTAATGGAGTGAGCAGAATCTTTAGCTACATAGATAATGTTTCAACTAAAAATGTTTCAAAAACTCCTATTTCTTGACCTCTTGCACTTTCATTCTGGTTTAAATCACTTCCATTTCAGAAGTGATGATGATGTTGATTAGTTGAATATGTGAATTGTACTATAAGGTTTCTCCGCTGTTTTATAAGGAACAATGTCACATTGAGAGAGTCTTAATAAGAACTTCCCTTGCTTTTTATGCTTACATTGAGAACTGATGCCTACGTAAACATTTTGGAAATGTATTTAGTATATACATACAGTATATAGCAGAATAAGTCCAGTGCTAGGCAGGAGCTCAACAGTCATAAAAATCTAGGTTGGAAAGTAGGCATTTCTCCTACCAGCCAAGTCCTAAGCATGTGTCACTTTATGCCTCACTGCACCCATCTCCAAAATGATATGATAGGCAAAGCTACTTGGCATCTAATGAGAGAATTACCAGAAATGTTAGTTATTTTAATCTAGGACTTTAGGTGTTTATATAACAGTAGAACACATTTTCTCAGACTTCAATTAACATCTTAACGTTCAAACAAGTTTGTTGAAACAGAATTTAAATAATATGTTGCTAATCATTCCAGCTAGTCTAATTCTGTTGACTCTTATGGACCATCGATGAAAAATGCATTTATTTCCACTCATCTTTTATTGAATAGATCTTTTTGAAAATTCCAAAATTGGAATCATGTCATTAGTTATACAATTTATTAACCTATATTCATTAAGAGAGTTTCATTGAAATTTGATATCTTAGAATAATGACAATAATCACAATACCAGTTGTATATAAACAATAGTTGAAGACAAGAATTAACATACTACAGTACACATGTCAATTCAGGTTGTAATCTGCTTTGTTAATAAAATCGTATTGGAAAGGATCAATGCACATTAATATTCTCTCTGGTGACTTTTAGGGTGTTCCAAAATCTATATGACCCACAAAATATATTATTGTCTAGTACTTTATAGAAAAATTCTACCCTTAAGTTATTCTGCTCTTTATACTACCTCCAGATTGTGCTGCATCAAATCTTTTTAACCTATCTTGCTAAAGATCCTAAATTCTAGAGGGTCATTGCTAGACAGAAATCCTGTTTTGCTTCTGAGTTGTTTCAGGGTTCTCTTTGCAAGCATGTAAATTTGAAAAAGAAATATATGTTTCTTCATTTCAAATGAGTTCTATACATTTTACAACAGACATTCTAAGTCATGCTTGTTTGCAGACTTTACTCCAAAAAAAATAACTTTCTTCTTTACATTGATAATAATTTAACAACTTTACACTAACTGAACATCTTAAATAGATTTTAAACTGTGTATTTTTTTATGTCCTAGTTGCTCTTATGTGATTGGTAAAAAGTTTTTAAAGATACATTTAATTTAATGTGGTATAATAGACATATTTAGTGTTAAATTCATTTATAAGTGAAATTTTCTTTTTTAAGTGTCCAATTCATTTTGCACTATTAAACATTAACTACTTTCACAATTCATAGTTTGATTTAGTAAATGATGGCCTCTTCCATGTGGAGCAGTGGAAGGTTTTGTTGGTTGAACTAAAACAGAAGACATTGAGCTGACCTTCTTAGTCTAACACATAGAACACGAATGGCCCTGATAGCACGTGGATTGTGATGTTTATTCTAGAAACTCCTGTGGAGGAAAAAGTAATTTACTTTTGAAGCGCTTGAGGAAATTAACCTAGAAGTCTGGGATATTAATACATTCAATGTATTTTGCCAAATGTTAAAAAAAAAAAAAAAAAGGCTTAGCTAGGCCCGGGTGGCTCTCGCCTGTAATCCTAACAACCCAGGAGGCTGAGATCTGAGGATCATGGTTCAAAGCCAGCAGGGTCAAGAAAGTCTGTGAGACTCTTACCTCCAATAAACCAGCAGAAAACAGGAAGTGGCACTGTGGCTCAAGTGGTAGAGTGCTTGCCTTCAGCTAAAGAGCTCAGGGATGGTGCCCAGGCCCAGAGTTCAAGGCCCACAACCGAATGAAAAAGAAAAGAAAAGGTCTAATCAGAAAAACATGAAGGTCAACCCAAGGGCACAAAGCACAGGACATAGAGTGTGAGATAAGAGTGGGGAGGGAGCATGGGGCCAACCAGCAAAGTGAATGCCAGTCCAGGAGCTGAGTCAAAGTCTGGAGTCCAGGCAATTAAGACAAATACTAGTGCACAATCTGTATTTGTCAATTATTAAATACTAAGATTTTTTAATCCCTACTTTCCAAATGAGAAGACAGATCATCAGAGTAATTTATACTTTTGTTCATGTCATGAAGAGTGTCGAGTTTGACAAATCAAGGCATAGCCAGTTCTAACTACAGGGATGCCTGAACACGTTCTCATCTTCAGTGAGTTCACTGCAGACAGGAGGCAAGTATCTGATTTCTACGTAAGCAGAATAGTCTATGTTGGTTAATAGGTGTTCAATTATATCTATTTCATCTTTTGTTCCATATCTCTTTTTTTGCAGAAATGTGACATTTTGATAACTGATAACTTATATTCCTGTCTCACATTTTATAGATTTTGGTTCATTTAATTTAAATCACATTGCTTAAAAATAAAAGAAAATATATCTGAGGCTCATTCTCATCCATTTAAAACAAACACACAGATAAACTATATTCTGAATACAGTGAGGAGTAACCGGGTTCAATTTTGCAAATTTTAAGGTTATTTTTCTAAATTCCACAACAGTAAAATATGTGCTTCAAGAGAAATACAACAATTATTAATTATTTTTTCTTATGAATGAATAATGTACAAAAATTTTAAGGAGTATATATAAGTTGTGAATGATTTCTGCATCCTCACAAGTGCAAATGCTTCTACTACAGTCGCTGTAGAAACTTCTGGTGGTTACTGAATGAAGTCATTTCATTTATAGGGAGAGGAATTCTACAGCACTCTGTATCCCCATTTATTTTGATTGCCTACTCATTTTATTGCTCTCTGCTAAATATGACAGGAAAAATTTTAAATTGTTCATTCTAACTTTAATTCTCCCCAACATTAAAAATAAAATTCTGCTAAAATAGCAAACCTTTGACTGCTGAGATTTAGAAAGCTTCATTAAGGAGAAAAGGGACAATCACAGAGAAGTTTCTCTTTGTTAATGAGACTCTGGAAAATTCACATGGAAACTGAAAGATACTGAAATCAAGACACCAAAAACTGTGAGCTAAAGTTACTCCATGAAACATAAAGAACCTGATTAAAGATTCAAGTTTCATCCCTATAAACAAGAATCTAATTCTAAAAATATTGTGGGAGGTTATTTTCTGTCAAACTACAATTTGAGTGCAAACATTTTGGAGATGTAGTTAGCTTTCAACACTTCACTAATACAAATATTTCAAAGTAATTCATAATAGCAATAATTTACCGTAATTTAGTGAAAGAATTTATGAGAAATATACTCCCTAGAGAATGATACAGCCCTCCAAAATGGACAAAGGGTAGGGTAAGAAGGACTGATTATTTTGAAAGCCATAATGATGATAATCATAAAACAAAAGCACATAGATTACAAACTCATTCACACATTGTATCATTCACTTTTAGTCTTGGAACAACTGATAAAGTTGTGGCATTATTGTTCTATTGACATCTTAAATTACATTTGAGAAAATCTAGACTCAAGTAGTTTTTCTCAAGATAAGAGTGAGAACTTAACTTGCAAATGTGCTTATACTGAATCATCATGCAACCAAAATCCACCAGGAGTTAGCAGTTTCTATATATAGTTTAAAAGTTTGTCACTGATTTGTTTGCAGCTTGCTCCAAAATTACACACTAGAGAGTTCCTTTAGAAATCACTGTCATTGCTTTAATTAAAATATACTTTTGTGGGCCTACAAGACACCTCAATCTACGTTTGTAGAATGAAACAAGTTATGAACTGAGCATTGGAGAGTGAATTATAAAATTCAGTAGGAAATTACTGTTCATTCTTAAAATTGGAAATGTGAGAGTTTAATATTATAAAGCTGGCAATATCAGTTTTTAATTATTCCTTCTTAGCATATCAAAGTGCAGTGTTACACCAAGAGAGATAAAATTTTAACTTTTAGAAAAGTTTTTCTTACTGAAATACTGAGTGTCAAAGAGTGCTTAAGAAATAATCTGATTGCCACTCATAATTGGATTGATCTGGTTTTCCTGCACTGGTAAGTTCCACCTCCTGGAACCTGACAGGCTCTGAATTCAGGGTCATCCCTGCAATGCTGTCAGGCTGTTACTGCCCTCCCACTGGCACTACTTCCTCAGAATGCTCCTGACAGGACTGGTTTGTTTCTCACATGGCTCTTTCCACCTGTAGAACTCTCATGTCATCACATGTATTCTTTCCTAACTGCACTTGACTTGTTAATGCTAGTGTAGATAACTGGCTATTTATTTATTTATTTTTCTTTTTTCTTATGTGGTGCTGAGGAATCGAACCCAGGGCCTTGAGCATGCAAGGCAAGCGCTCTACCACTGAGCCACCTTCCCAGCCCGATAACTGGCTATTTAAACGTAGAGTAACAGTCTCTCCTTCTAGTACAACCAGGAACGTTTTCAACTTGTACAGTGGCTCACTACTTTGATGTTGCATAAATATAAGGTCCATGGAGAATTCTTAGAATGGAAGCACATGGGTTCTGCTGCAAATGTTCAGTTCCATTGTGAAGGAATATTCATGTAGCAAAGCCAGCTTTCAATCATCCTGTCAGTGAGAGAGTAAGAACTGTTGCATTCCTAGGCTATATCACAAGTGCAGGTGTCATATTTTATCTGACCTTCCTCTACACTTTGGAGATCTAAGCCACAATGAAGTATAGATTTTTTTCTTAAATACACACGATATGTCCTTAATAATTATATTCTGCCTACTTAAAATATGTTATTGTATATATCTTAGTATATATTGTACATAGATACAGTTACAAAAGTATAATTATGTATATAAGCTTATATTCTTACCTATTTGGGATGCTATTAAAATTTCAGAAATTTTATTTCATGCATTTTATTATGTCCATGAAAACATTCAGGAAAAAGACTGATTTTATACTTCTTCAGTCTATCAGAATAAGCAGGATTCTTACATCAAAGAAAACCATGCCCTTGGAAAACATGACAAATACATTTAACTTCGGGGAAAACTATTTTTAGGAGAAACAAACTATTAATACAATATTACTATTCTGTTGCAAGCTTAATGATGAATTGCAAGAATGAGTGAAGTTTTGGTGCTGGATAATTAATAATTTTATCACTGGTACTCAACTGCTTCCCAATCTTCTATTTAAATTTAGCTCAGATTAAATGGGAAGGAAAATAGAAAGATCAACTCCAATAACTTAGCCCTCCATTATGAGAGTATCAGCAGTTATTCTCATAAAAAATCTATTTAAACATGAAAACATATTCATAGATATATTAATTTGCAGGTTAGTATTTGTTGAAAGCATGAAAGATATATGGTTCCTCTTGGTATAGTTTGTATACTTTACGATGCATATAATACATATCCTACAAATACTCTGAAAAGACATAATTTTTCAAATGTATATAGTTCTGAATTATTACTTATCTAGTCTATTATATAAATACATGGGGAAAGTTGAATGCACTCTTTGCAAACATTTCTCTAAAATGTTTATGTTTTAACAAAACAGAAATGTTCTTTAACACACCTAAAAGAATATTCCAGAATATATTTTCAAAATCCCATTTCCTCCAGAATAAGCCAGAACAACTAGTATTTAATTCACAATAGATGTAATACCACAATGTACATATGTTGACCGAAGTGAGGGGATTATTAAAAGATATCTATGTATCAGGTTTTCCTATTTGCCTTATCTATATTAATATTTTTAAAGAAGCCCCAGCTCTATGTCCATAAGTTGATAAAACTCAAAACCTCAGTGTTCCAAATATGCTCCAATCAATACAACAGCTCACTGAAAAAGGTCATCCCAATCTCGTTAGACCAAACAGAATTGTAATCAGTGATGCTATGGGTCAGTTTTCAGATGGCTGTGAATTTTGGTTAAAACCCATTGGATCTGTTGATTATTTGATCATATCTACTGCATACAAATTAGTGGCTACAGAAGTGGCCAGAGATATTAAATACTCTTGCACTTTGTATTTTAGTGTATGTCTTATAATAAAATGAACAGTGAGATTTCTGACAGGCATCAGCAACTTTGAAGTAGAATCTCCCAAATTTCTCATACAGTTTGGAAGTAATGAGATTTGTTCCAGAAAGTGATAAAACATATATGCCATAAATTATCTCTAAAAGAAGAGTGCTTCATAAAGCAGTATTTTTTTTCGTTTGTCTAGATCAGATTTTAAATAATTGGTTAAAAAGGTTTTTCTTTCTGAACATTCAAACTGTGCTGTATTTTCTTTGCTAATTTTTAACATTTACAAAAGAAATGGATCTAGCCAGGTGCTAGTGGCTCACACCTTTAATCCTAGCTACTCAGGAGGCTGAGATTTGAGAATTACAGTTCAAAGCCAGCCCAGGCAGGAAAGTCCATGAGACTTGTATCTCCAATTAGCCACCAGAAAACTGGAAGTAGTGCTATGGCTCAAGTGGTAGAGCACTCGCCTTGAGCTGAAGAGCTCAGGGACAGCACCCAGGCCCAGAGTTCAAGCCCACAACCAACAAAAAGAAGAAGAAAAAAAAGAAAAGGATCACTTCAGAATACACTAAGCCTAATGTCAATGGATCAGAAGGAAGCCATTGATGTTATTTCTATGCTAAAACTTGACCTTTCAAATATATTCCATGCATTTCAGTGTCCATTCCTTCAGCATTCAACAATATTCACAGAGAGTTTTCTACCAATCAAGTTTTGTATCTGAGAATATTCAGGTTGTGTTTTGTTAGGCTTTGTACTGTACCCCATCCTGCAGGAAAATAGACATGTTTAAAATCAGGGTTTTTTTTCCTGAAAAAAATGTTGATACTATACTAAAATCTCTGTGCTTAATGAGCAACCATTAAACTTGACACGTGTTATAAAATGAGACTAGATTTTTCTCAGCCCCTTTGACAATTCTTCTGTATATACTCATGTTCTAAATTTAGTTAACGCAGTATTTTTCTAGTTCAATAAAAGTCTGCAATCATCTATTGCTAGATAAGCCACTCAATGGAGTATTTGAAAACTGACTTACCTGTGATCTGCATGACGAATACCATGAATTTAAAATTTCCCTTAGAGAGTGAGTTTATATTCATTGCCATAATATTGGATCCCAAATCCTTATTTCATGACTCACAGTCAAAAATCTTTTCCCCAAAAGTGCACTTTATTATGTTTAAATAAAATACAAACATCTCATTGACTCAAAATCCTTTTTGTGCATTATGAACACAGATGAAGCTGCCTTTGGCACAGCTTAACAAATAAGGAAGCAAAGATTGTTGCAACAGTAAGTGATGGGCTAGTTTAGCTATTGAATAATTATGCAATATACGTCGTATAGGTCATAGGATACGTTTTGAAAATTTGGCACTGAACAAAATATTATAAGTAGCTTAGAATTCACGAAGATAGCAGAAAAGAACTAATGAAAAATGTAAACAATAAATAAAGTGATTTCATGAGCTTATGATGGTTTTGGAATGAGTGTATGGTGGACAGAGATGATGGAGAGCCAGGATTATCTAAGCATACATGGGAGATCTTTCGGGGAAAAAAGAACAAAGCTACAGCCAAGAAAAGACATGTGTTGTCCTCTTGTCTTTTTTCTGCCTTTTCCCCTTCTTTCCTTCCTTCTTCCTTCCCTTTTCCTTCCTTTCTTGCTTGGAGTGATTTATAATGACGAGTTTAACCTTCATAATTTTTTGTCTAAGACAGCTACTATTTTTGGTATGTTTCTAGCATAAGAATATTAAGTCAAAAATCCTCTCATTTATCTAAGTATTGTAAAAATTATCTTTTTTTAATTGTAAAGATACTGTACAGAGGTGTGCAGTTACATGAGTAAGGTAATGAGTACATTTCTTAACGAGCATTGTAAAATTTTATTGCAACCACCTCCAGAATCACATTCCATTTGAGAAAACATACTAAATACCATTTTCAAATAAAATCTTATGCTGTCTGTTTATACTTTTCAAAAAGCCATTATGCCCACAAAAAGCAAAATATGCCCACAAATATTTTTTCTTCCCTATTTTGTGTGCTTCATACTAGTTCTATGATATTGCTTATTGTTTTAACTATCACTTAATCATTAAGAAACTAAGACAAAGAAAGGCTATATCACCAAGAGTAACAGCTAATGAATGAAACATCTGATGTTGAAACCACATTAACCAATATGTAATTGGAAATGGTCATTTGTCTCTACTGGTCACCATGAGGGAACAGTGACCCAAACAAAGCCAAGTAAATGAAGTGGTGTGTTTTTTTGTGTGTGTTTTTAAAGTTTTCCTAATTTAGAACCCTGATTATGAAAGAACATTGTTATTACAACTCTTAGCACCTTTAAACAGTAAAATCTGAGTTTGGATACTAGTATGCTTGTTGTCACTTCAGGGTTTGAATCTGTGTGACAAATCTTTTTTTTTAATAAGGTTTTTATTGTGAAAATACTGTACAGAGGGGTTACCATTACATGAGCAAGGTAATGAGTACATTTCTCATCAAGCATTATTGCCTCCTCCTTTGTTTTTCCCCTACCATCTCTTCCCTCCCATCTCCACAACTACACAAATCTTACAATGATCAATTCCTTCAGAATGTTCTCAGAGCACCATCAATGGCTATCCCATAATAATGATGCTTCTAGGTATTGCCATGTGGATCAAAGTTCCACAGTTTCTTCATATATGTATGATGAGGAAATCTCAGTGCTTTTAGAATACAAAACCAATGTAGATTTTTCATTAACTAGTGGCAAAATTTCTATTAAACCACAATCATGTCTTCTCCCACAGTGATGAACAATGACAATGTTAGTGTCCACATTTCAAAAAAAAAAAACAGATTTGACCTTTTTTTCTGGGATTATTAGTCCAGTAACCTAATTTTCTAGCTCCAAAGTTACTTTTCCAATTAAAACATAATGAACTGGTCATGGTTTTTTTGTTTGCAGGATTCTCAAAATTATAATGATTTCTGTGACTTCCGTTTAAAAGTCTTTGGAAATTAATCATTTTTAGTCAGATGCATGTGGTCAGGTCTCCATTCTAATACCACTAAAGGAACTTAAGACCCCTAAAAACAATATTTGAAACTTCTTTTTTACTTTATGGCAACTGGGATAGCAGTCAGTATGTATCAGACTTGGAAAAAAATATATTACGTGAAGTAAGCCAGACCCAAAGAAACATAGGTCCCATGGTTTCCCTTATTTGTAATAACTAGTATATGTCTGAGACAAGCAGAAACGGTGAGATAAGTTGATGTTAGGCGAAATGAACTCCAAGATAAGGACACAAATGGTTTTTTTCTTTCTTGATATTGTTTTTAATGTATAAGGTACCATGAGATTTTTTTTTGTTGCTTTGTATGTCCTTCCCCCATGGTATAACCCCTGTTTTCACTGTATTTGATGTTGGTATAATTTGGGGAGTGGAAGGGAAAAAAACAAAATGTTTAAATAGGGATACAGGTGGACCCATTGCAACAATGAAATGTACAAGATGCTATGTCAAAAAATGAACTTTAAAATTTGGGGGGGTCAGAATGTAGTTTTTGAGGTGGGAGGGAAGGGATGGTACGGGAAAAACAAAGGAGGAGGCAACAATGCTTGATAAGAAATGTACTCATTACCTTGCTCATGTGATTGTAACCCCTCTGTACAGTATTTTCACAATAAAAATGTATTTAAAAAGAATTATAGCACAATCCGTGCTTAAATGAAATTCCATATTACATATTTCAAAGCACTGAGCCTTCATAATAACAGATTTATCATATCATTCCATTTCCATAACACACATAGTACTCAAACCATCTAATAAATGCCTTAGAAAAAAGACCCTCATAATATCAGCATTATATTCTACTTATTGATTTCAATTTATACATACAATTTATATAAAATATGTGTACTGAGGGTAGCTTTGTTTTCCAAAGATTGCTTAGAAATCAAGTGTTCTTTGAGATTTCTTTAGGAAAATATTTTGCTTGTAAAAAATTTTAGGATATGGTTAATCATCTTGCATCATATCTCTAAGTGACAAGAGCCATAGATAGGACATAACAAAAGCTAATATAAATTGTTTCTCCCAACTACTTTCCCCAGTATTTTCTGTTCCTCTGAGAGCTTTGTTTAATCTTTAGTTTTATGAGACATCTCTAGGTTTAATCTCTAATTTACACATTCAAGAACCCAATAAAGGAAAATTTGTAACCAACTCAAGGTGTAAAGCTTTATCAAAAGTACGTAACTATTGGGAGATTTAGACTGTAAAGTGGAAAGGATTTTTAAAGGAATTCAATGCCAAAGTAGCACATAGCTTGCTCCTAGTAAGATTATGTTACTTAAGCAGTCTTTTCAAAAAGGAAAGTAGGGAAGATGGAGAACGTCAAATTGGTGTAAGAGCTGGGAAGATCATGAAAGCCGAGATGCCTGGCAAGCCTGTATAGTCATAAAGAGATTTAGTGTGGGGTTGATGGGTTAGATTGTTTAGAACCTGAGCAGATGGAAAGCTGTAGGCTTGAGGTGTGAAGAAATGAACTGCAATAAAGAATGATTACTTGTAAAAAAAAAATAAACTTAATAAAAACACAATAGGAAATAGCAGATCAATAATAAAAAAAATCTGGCTGGAAAGGAAAAAATTATTAATAAGTCCATGTTCATGGCATGATTAGAAGCTACAAATAGCATGTTAGGGGGTCTATTTTATCCCTCTAAGTTATGTGTTTCATGATTTAAAACCCCTTCTAAAACTCAGACATACTTTTATCATTATAGTTTGTCATCTTAGCTCTTTCTCAGAGAACTTCTCAAGATTCCAAGGCTGAACTGTGTCAACATATCTACTGATCTGATCTTTTGTAAACTTTTCCTACTCCTGCGAGTATTACCACCAGTCACCAAAGCTTAATGGTGCCACCGCCTTGTAAAACACAAGCCATATGGCAATCTAACTTTGGCCTCCCACAATATTCTTACTCACATGTACAGAAGAAAGTAAAAAACCTAAAATTTCTTGATAATTTTTATGCATTAAACATCTAAGTATAGTGAAATTCACCTTCTTAGCAAGAAACACTCATCCTCAATTAATTACCCCATTATTAACGGTCACTCCTGTCGACCTGCTCTGTGTGGAGACTTGTACAATACATTGGAAATTTAAATACTCCTTGAGGATTTGTTGAATGGTGCTTCATGCTATGGAATGGCAGAGGGTCATTACTAAAGTTGCTTAATTTAAACCCTATCTCTGCTCTTTAATGTACCTAAAACTTGTGCAAAGTATTGACCTTGCTAACCTATTTATCTATGAGATATAGATAAAAACAAATCTATAGGATTTGGGTAAGAAATAATCCAATATAGGCAAATATTTAGCACTTAATAACTAAAATTTACTGAAATTAGAATGGTACTCTTCATCAGCCTGTGTTAATAATCTAGTTCAGCAAATCTTTCTCAAAGACCTCTGATACTTTGGTGCAAGAATGTAGCATTGAAAATTCAGCATCGCTTAAGGAGTTGATATACCTTAATTCAACCTACTGGAGTTGTGTCCTCCCAACTCCTGAGCCCTTTCTTCAGCAAGAAGGCAAGCAGGAAGAGCAAGCCAATCCCAGCTGCGGAAGAGGAAGTGTACAAGGAATTATATGAGCAGCTCTATTTTTCTCTCACATTGGCAATAGATACTGTGTGAAATCTTTGCTACACTGAGGTGAGGAAGGCTATATGAAAAGACCTCTTTGCACCCACTAAGAAAAGGAGACACTTCCCAACCAGTTTGCATGGGAATCTTGCACATGAACTGTGGGGTTTGCAAAACCATCTCACTCACTTGCCTTATTCAAAATTTTCTCCATCAAGTATCAAATAGTACATCTTGTATAATCAAGACTTTCATTGTGAAGTTATGGAGATTAGGAGGGAAAAACCTCAGAAGAATTCCAGCCCATGGGATAGTGGCAGATATTTCTCTGAAGTGCTTAAATACAACTTGCCACAGGGTAAAGAGCCTAATTGCACTTTGAATAAACTTATTGATCACATGAATAAATAACAATTCTTTATCATCAAGTCTACAGCGTCATTCTCTTACTAAGACGAAAGTTGCAGACTAATTAAAGCCAACTATCCTTCAAGCACAGAGCAAAGATGAAATGAATTTTGAAAATTCTTGATTGAAAGGTTTTTACCCCAGAAGCAGTGTGAGACAGGGAGCTTCAACCAAACCCAAATTGCCAGATTCAGGCAGATTAAAGAGCTGACAGGGATTATGGACAATAGCCATGGAAACAATGAAACAAGGCTTCATTAATCCAATTTTCAGGTGAACTGTGGCATTGACTTGAAGGCAGAACTTTCTAGAGACAAATTTGTTGATTTAAGAAGTATATGTCTTATATGTACTCATTTTAGAATTCTGAAACTTAGTTTGATGCAGAATAGAGGTACAAATTATACAGTGAAAAACATCACAGGCTTACCACTGCTCTACTATTCAAAGTATAGGCAGTTTCTAGAAAGAAAAGAAAAGGAAAATCCCAACCAATTCTTGATTGGTAAGTATACTATAATGACAAATCTTCTTTGCTACTTTCTTGTCTTTTTTTTCCTCTTAATCACTTTTCAGTTCCAGTTTTAGTGTCTTTGACTCTTACTTAAATAGTGGCTTTTTAGGTCAATTGATTTTAGTTCACTCATAAAAGCAAGCAGGCAAGATGAAAGGTATTCACTAAATCTTTTAAGAAGCAGTACCTGGATGTTGGGATGCCAAATGCAATCTGTTCTGAAATTCATGTAAAAAAGTTCCATTTAGATTCTAGGTTACCTTGAAAAAGCATTCATATAAAAGATAAGGATGTGCACTTAGCATTTCCTTGTTGCTGAGTAATCTCTCTCTTGGGAAGAAAAAAGAATGACAAATGGCAAAAACTATTTTATACGGCCCAGCATTCATATTCTTTATAGAAGTTTGAACCATCAGTGCATCTCGAAACCAAACCATCCAATGACATGTTAGTAGTACAAACATTTCTCTATAAAGTAGGGACAGTGAAGTAAGAAAACTTAAACGTGAGTACATTAGTAATTTTTTCCAGAAACTGAGCTGTGCATTGCAAGCTTCCTTGGCTTGGTTGGATATCTAGATTGCTTTCCATTGGGAGAGAATGATCATATAATGGTAAATGGACTTAAGTCAGTAAAACCAATATAAATACTGATGTTTTGTCTTCTGACAGCATATGAATGTGCAAGCATTAAGTTATAGGAGAAAAGGGGCTAATTTTAGATTTGTTCCTAGCCCTCTCCATGTGAATGGTGTCGCTGTGAGCCCAGCAATGAAGTTCACTGTGTTGTAGCAGACTGCGCAGTTCCTGAGTGTGTCAACCCAGTCTATGAACCAGAACAATGTTGTCCTGTCTGCAAAAATGGTAAGACCACACTGCATTAGCTTTCAAAGAGAGGTTAGTGCAAAATATAAAATACTTCACTACTGCACACCATGCAGTGTAAGAGCCTTCTAAGATCTGCCTGTGGCTTTTCAATGAGAACAGAACTGATTTATTATTTTTTATCTGAAGCCTTAAAGTGAAAATAAACCAACCATGGATGAATTGTGCAGCTCTCCATCTAGGGAATTAAAGTTCTTGTAAGCTGGCTTTGTTGTGATCCCTATTATTTATTGCTGATTTATGAGGCTATTGGAAAGAACACAGTACCATCTTTTTGTGGTGATTGCATTTCTCTCTCTTGCTCTCTTGTGGAGGATATGAAGAAAGGAAAAGAAGGAAAGGAAAGGAAAGGAAGGAAAGGAAGGAAAGGAGAGGATAAAGGCAAGGAAAGGGAAAGGAAAAAAAGGAAAGGGAAATGGAAAGGAAATGAAGAAGGAAGAAGGAAGGAAGGAGGGAAGGAAGGAAGAAAGGAGGGAAGGAAGGAAGGAAGAAAAGAAGGGAAGGAAGGAAGGAAGGAAGGAAGGAAGGAAGGAAGGAAGAAAGGAAGGAAGGAAGGAAGGGAGGGAGGGAGGAAGGGAGGGAGGGAGGGAGGGAGGGAGGGAGGGAGGGAGGGAGGAAGCAGAAGGGAGGGAGGGAAGGAAGGCAGAAAGGAAGGAAGGAAGGAAGGAAGGAAGGAAGGAAGGAAGGAAGGAAGGAAGGAAGGAAGGAAGGAAGGAAGGAAGGAAGGAAAGGAAGGAAAGGTCAGTCAAGTAACTTAAAACAAAACCCAAGCAGCTTTTAGTTTTTAACAACTGAACATTGTGGTGTGGTACCTTTCTCAAAGACTTATAGTTAACCCTTTTGACATTTTGCTAGGCACCAATTTTGTTGTATCTGATTATATAAATCCATTCAGCTAAAATATTAAATTGCTCATCTGGCTTTTCTTTTTCTTCTTCTCCAACTGACCTGTCATGCTGACCGTCTTCTCTGATTTAGAGGCTGAAAATAGATATCCTCCTGAAGTTCTAACCTACCTGATATGTGCAATGATATTAAATTTAAGACTCCATATTTCTAAAAAAGCTTCTGAAGGAACTGGAAAAGATACAGGAAAGAACAATTGGATGATTTAATGGTTGAAAAATAGGACCTTTGAGGATAGACTGAAGGAGTTAGCATAATTCGTCCAGGAGAAGAGAAGGCTCAGGGGAGACCTAACTGTCATAAAGTATATGAATCATTAGTGTAAAGTAGAAGAGGCTTGTTATTTTTCATTTTCTCCAAGGATAAAAAGAAGAAAAATTCAAGCATCTAATCAATCTTTAAAAATAGGATTGGCAACTCTTTGACTGAGAACTCCATTTTTTCTCTTCTATAAGCAACTATCTAAATAAGTCCTTGAGGATCTTTTCTTCCCTGAGATGGCCGTGGTTAATGTGGTCTCACTTTTAAAGCAAAGACAACTATTCTTATTAAAAGCTTATCTGGACACACTCTACGTACTTTTAGAGCAACTAAACCATATATTTAGGATAAATCATCTAGACTAGCATATGCTACACTAAAGCCCAAAATATACTCGGAGTTCCTGTCTATGTTAAATGTTAAATCAGCTGTTACAAACTAGTGACAATTTTATACGGCACAAGGGTATCTCCTTTCTCTATCACATGTCCCATTAGAAGATTATTTTCTAATCAAATTATTTTTGTACAAAAAGTATAATTAGTTAACTAGTGAGCAACTCATTGGTATACCTGATACACAGATATTTGTCCTAGATTTAACGTATATTGAATATGTTTTCTTATTTTCTTATCCATTGAAGCACTATAAAATGACTTCTGTTTTTTTCTTGCTATTGCCATGCAAACTTAAAAAACACACACAGAGTAAGTGAATCTATATTAAAATAAGTAGGACTGTGAGGCTCTTTTTTCCCTTGGGGTTTGAACTTAGGTCTTTGTGCTTCTTAGGCAGCAGCTCTAACACTGAGCCTTGCTCCCAGCTCTAGAAAACCAACTAAACATAACATTGAGGTGTTATAATTTTTTTATTAAGTGCTATTATTGTAGTACTTGTGACCCCCAAAATTGCATAATCAATGCCAAAAAGAGTATATATCAACTACTGAAACCCCCTTTGCTTATGGTAATCGTATTTTATTAAGAAAACAAGCTTAGCTCTGAATCTTCTTCTTTTCTAAGCCAAGGCAAGGAAACAGAAACAGATGACCCATATATAGAAGAGCTGTAGGAAAAATAAATATTTATCACCACATAGCATAACTAGGACAGTTTCTTCAACTTCCAACACGTTATAGGTCTATTGCATTACATTTGAGAAGATACATTTGCCCATTATATTGTAAACTATTGTTTAAAGTATGCCTATGATTTTCTTGGAATAAAGTAAAGCCACACAGATAAAAAAAATCTATCCTGTGCATTCAAGATAAAAGCAATAGATTTTCATTTGTATAAGAATCTTATGACATTTTCTACATTTTCTTAAATCTTCTTAAGTGTTGATGATTTTTGGCAGGCAAATATTTTTCAGTTTGCATAAATGTTGATTGTCTTGGCTGTCAGATACTTTCCTTTTGCATACCAAGATTGATTTTCCTGGCTTCCTGAATTTGAATTTACCAAGAACAAAAAGCTTTAAAGATATAAACTGAAAGTTTAAAATGATAGCTTCTACTGTACCTAATATTAAAACTCAATATTCAGCTAACATCAAAACCCTTGCTTTTAGATTAAGATAAAACAAAACTAGAAAACATCATGATATATGCACCACTACCTTAGAAAACTAGAGCCAGAAATGAAAAAAATAATTATTATCTTTAAAAATAAGCATTTTTAGTAGCAGGAAGTACAGGGCAATCTGTTCCCATGGCAAACAACAACACTCCTTCCTTGTTTTCAATAATGTAATTTATAAGAAGAAAGATAAGTTTACATTTTCTAGTCTCAATAATTACCAAAAGCAGCATTTCAAGTAGTAATCAATGAATATAGTGAAACCACCAAATTATACTTCCTTTTCATTGAAGTTATTTCAACACCAAGAAAGACTGTCAAAATAATATTGGAACCTTAAAAAAAGGTGTTCACATCTTGGAAGAAGAAATATCAGCTTGTTTTTTTATTTCACAGAGACTGGGGAAGCAACACAGGAATCTTCTTGTTTTAAAAATTGTTATTAAGTATTCACTTCTCTTTCCTCTACCCATCTGCAAGAGTTGGTAATCCAAATGCCTTCCTGAGAAACATGACATTTCCAGATTGTTTTACTTTTCCAAAGATTGTATTACTTTGACCTTTCGGCCCAAGGCTTTTTTGTGGGAAATAATGAGCAGTCTTTACAATCTTTTATAATATGAAAAAAATTCATTAGCATAGCCGCTGCTTAAAGAAAACATTCTAATTTAGAGTTTCATATAAATATTTTAAGTATTTGAAAGCTGATTGTATACATGCACATATGTATGTAAATAGATATACTGAGCTAATAGCCTAGAATATGTGTTAATTTCTGAATTTGAGTTAACATTAATTTCAGCTTTGTTATAGTCATTCATTCCATTTTTCAGCTGTTCATATAAGCTATTTTTGTTCCAAGTTATAACAAATTTATGTTTGTTGAATACCAATTACCTGGAATAGAAAATATGTGGCTATATTAAAATATGTGATCATTGGAGCATCCAAATGACTACATTTTTACATTATGTCATCAACCAGTATGTACATACATCTTATGCTTCCATGGGAATCTAGTGAGTCACCATTCACGAGTATGAAGGGAAAGCTATAACATGAAAAATTGGAAGAACTGGCTAGATTGGCTCATGCCTAGAGCTATGGAGGGTCAGGATTCCAGGCCAGTCTTGGCACAAGTTTGTAGGACTGCATCTCAGGAAAGAGCTGGGAAGTGTAAAATATGCAGATCGTGGCTTAGGCATGAACCAAGAACAGGGGTGGGGAGAGTGTGGAAAGAAGCAAGAACCCATCTCAAAATAACCAGTGTAAAGAGATCTGGAGTCATGGCTTAACAGTAGAGTTCCTGCCTAGGAAGCAATGTACTCTGAAGGGAAACCCCAGTAGAGGAGTTTTCGTTTCCTTTGTAACTTCACACATATTGATGCAACTGTATTCAGATATAAGATACTTAATTTAGTGTCCCTTGCTTTTTTCCAACTTGGTGCTGATACAAATAAATCAGAAAGTAGATTTCCCAAAATAGCAGCAAGGAAGGGGAAAGGAAAGAAGTGGGGACAGTGATATACAAACAACAAAGATAATTTTTCTGGCTTTCTAAATTAGAATTTGTCAAGAGTAAGAGACAAGTTTACATTTATAGGATCTACTACACCTAATATTAAATTTAATAGGTATATAACACCTTCTAAAGCTACTTAGGACATGTTTACTATGTACAAACCTAATATGTAAAGAATTTCATGAAATGAGAAAAGAAAAGAAATTACACACTGTAGGGAATGAATCCAATATGAATATATGTATATATATATATATATATATATATATATATTCATAGATAAAAACTAAATGTCTAGAACTTACATTTACCAGAAGAGATCAAGGAAATAAAAAGTAAAACAATGAGATACCAAATTTGATTGATAATATTTTGAGCTTGATGGCACCTGATACTGACAAAAGTATTCAGAAAATAGTTGACAAACTTTTAAGAAATTCCTATCAAAATTTTCATGCCATTTGAAGTGAGACATTCTACCTCGTATAGTTTGTTCCACATTCATGTACAAAATTTTCATTGCATTTGAGAGGAAAAAGTTGTAAGAAAACCTAATAATCTTTTAATGAAACAATGAAATATATTAAAGCCTTAAAAAGACAGTAGATCTTTTTACTGCTATATAAATTAAGCAAAATTACATGGTAGTCTAGACAGTGTTATGTATTTAATAGAGTAATATATATATATATATATATATATATATATATATATATATATATATTCTACTTTGCTATTTTTAAGCAGTACTCTGGGAATTGAACTTATTCTTGGTAGCCAACACTTGAATCATACTTCAGACCTAAAGTGATATAGATTTATTGTAAAAGACACATGATTTAAAATAGATATTAAATTTTATGTGCATGTAAGAACTAAGTGGATACAGAATAGAATGATAATGTTTCAACAGTTAACTTGCAGAGTAGAAAGGAGTTGGTAAAGGGAGAAAAACAACAAAATTCTTTAAAGCAGGAAATATTCAAATAATAGAATTGTGTGTGGAGATTAACAAAGTATAAATATGTACCAACAGACATATTACTTAGTGTCATTAATACGTAGATTGGAGTATCTTTAAAACCTTTTTATGTTATTTTTATATGTTTCATTGGGAAGTTCCAGAAGAGTATACACTAGCTTTTTAACTGTTATTTAGGGATCGGAAGAGAAAGTAAAGAGAAGTGAAAATTGATTATTCTCTCATAAGAGTCTTTATTGAATGAATCTTTACAACTCTGTTATACTTTTATAATTTAAAATATTTCCTTAAACCTTTAAAGGAAAGAGAAACTCAATGTTACATAAACTTTTTCAGAGAAGATACAAGAGAAAAATGTTTATTTTTAATGAAGCATAGTACTGATACAAACCAAAAAGTACACACAGAAAATGAAGCTATAAAATGTCATTGTGCTTATAATTATGAAGGCATATCACCAATGTTCCAAGGCAGCATTCTTCAATGAATTAGGTAAACATTTCTGCAGGAAAATATATGACAATCAAATTGAGAACACTGAATGTGTTAATGAGTCTTAAATAATTTTAGCTTAATTTTTAATCCCAATGGAATTTTTATGCTAGGACAAGGGGAAAAAATGAGTTTTTTCAAAGACTGTGGAAAGGAATTTTATGGTAAGTTAACAATCAGAAACCAATGTCAGATTTTAAAATTATGCCTCCTAAGCAAGAGGAATTTCCTATAGGTTAGCAAAAAGTTGCAACATTATGGATTTTCTTAGTATGTTTTTCCAAGATTAATTGATGAGAGAAATCATGTTATCATTTCTATATACCATTAAAGAGTGAATATAAATCAGCAAAACTAGTGACAAAACTTTAAACATTCCACAAAGAGATGGGCGCCTAGTCAATGCTGATTTTTATTTTATTTTATTTTTTATTTTTTGCCAGTCATGGGCCTTGAACTGAGCACTGTCCCTGAGCCTCTCTATGCTCAAGGCTAGCACTCTTCCACTTTGACCCACAGCACCAATTCCAGCCTTTTCTGTTTATGTGGTACTGAGGAATCAAACCCAGGGCTTCATGCATGCTAGGCAAGCACTCTACCACCAAGCCACATTCCCAGCCCCTCAATGCTGATTTTTAAAAACCAAGATGAGGATACTCACTTTTACTTAACATTTCACATGGATTGATATAAAAAAAGCACTCAGAACCTCATTTTTTAAATATATATATTTTATTGTAAAGATACTGTACAGAGGGATTGCAGTTACATGAGTAAGATGAGTCTATTTCCTATCAAGCATTGTTATCCCCTCATTTGTTTTTCCCCTACCATCCCTTTCCTCCCCACCTCCCCAACTCCTCCCTTCACCCCCTCCACCCCCACCCCACCCCCAGCAAAGTTGTAAAGTTCATTTTCAACATAGTGTCTTATACATCTCATTGTTCCAGTGGGTCATCTTATATCCTTATTTCAGCATTTTGTTATTTTCCTTCCCCACCCCAAATTAGAAAAATGTATATACAAGATGCAGGACACCAGAATCAAATACAGTGACAACAGGGGTTATACCATGGGGGGAAGAGCATACAAAGAAACAAAAAAAATCACATAGTACATTAGTACTATTTAAATATAAAAATAAAATTTAAAAATAGAAAAAACTCATCTCTTGGGTGAAACAGGCACTCTCATATTTCTGATGAATATAAAACATACAATTCCATGGAGAAAATGTCAAATATATATATATATATATATATATATATATATATATATATACACATACATATGTACATATGTATGCATATCCAGAATCTAGGTTCAAGCCCCATGACAGAAAAAATAAATAAGGAAATAAATTTTGTTTATACATTCATTAAAATTCACAAACGTTTACTAAGAATTGTAAAAAAAAAAAATCAAATAAAACGTACCAGGTTTCTAAATAGCAAACCAAAATTTAGATACTATTTTTCTACAAATATATTAGGAGAAAATCCTATCATTTTCTATGTGAGGTATACTTTAGGTTGACAAAAGAATTGTTTCCTATGGGTAATTTAAATTCATGAAAACAGATGCACTTAGTGGGCTTGTGGAACTTGACCTACTAACTGGAAGGAAAATGAATTCAATACAGTATACAATTAGTGATGGCTTAATATCTGATGGAAAACTTTCATTGTAGCCTGGCTCATGTCTGTTTTCCTAGCTACTCAGGAAGATGAGATCTGGAAGACTGAGGTTCAAAAGTCAGCTCTAGTAGCAGATCCCATCTCTTATTATCTAGCAAAAAGCTATCGTGGAGGCATGTCTCAATAGAGCACCGGCCAGGAGCACCAGCAAGCCAGTCCTCATTTCAGTGACAAGAAAAGAAAATATTGTTATACAAATAGATCACAAAGGTTTATCATTTTTTAAAAGGAGAAATTAAACACCTACCTGCCTTTCATATTAAAGTAGTATAATTACATATTTGGATTAAACATCTAAAACTAAAAAAGATGAAATCACAAGGGAACTTTTAAAAGAATGTTAAGTATTAACTTGACCTCAGGATAGTGAAGGTCTTCCCCAAATGTGAAGCAAACAAAGAATTTCTAAAAGGGAAACCGAAAAACACAAAGGAAGCCATGTGGTTTTATGAATTAGTTTCTCCATGTATTCAGAAGAGATAATGCTTGAGTTTGAAAGGTGAAGTGTAACAAACATGTGGGTGATACATCCTCCAGGAAGGAGGGTGATGTGGCCACTGGTCCAGCTATGACATGTCTAATAACTGATTAAAAGGGAAATACCAGCTGAGATTATGAAAATGTGCACATAGAGATGTCTATTCTAAGGTTGTTTGATTATAGCAAATACTTGAGAAACCTGAAACCTAAATATTTAAGAATGAAACAATTGTTCCATAGCGTTTCTAACATGAACTATCCAAAGGCCATATTACAACCAATATTGCAGAAAATAATTAGGGACATTTCACTTCTTCTAAATTGCACATCCATAGTACATTATGAAAATAGTTGTCTAGAGATTATATGGATATATATGTTACATATTATACATAATAGTTCATAGTTAATATATACATTATATTGTTAAAAGAAAATACATGTATAGAAAAAAGACTAGAAGAAAATACTTCCAAATGTTAATGGTACCTAACTGGTTAGTAGTCTAGTAGATGATGTTATGTTCTTCTTTTAACTAGCCTATGCTGCCTAAATTACCTACAGTAAAGACATGTCATTCTTCTTACTGGAAATTATAATTTAAACTAGAAAACCTCCTAACCAAAATGATAAAAAAATTTTCCTATTTTTATAATTCAGTGATTAAATACTCAATGACATATCTCTCCTAGAAATTACACTGTGACTCCTTGGTATAATTTGCACTCTATAAATTAATTAACCAACTAATAATTTCTACCACTTGACTTTTCAACTCCTTTAACTATGAAATTCTTTTTTAAAAGCAATTGGGAAGCTTCGTTGCCCATTTTATGCACCTATTAGGCAAATTGCTGAAATATTCACTTAAGTATATCCATTTACCTTTTCATGAAACTGTTTTGGAAAAATCAGCCTTAATTGGGTCCAAGTCTTTCACCTTAATTTCATATTTCCTTGTTCGCATTCACGTGGACAATTAGTAACAAATGTAATACAGTTATAAAGCAAACACACTGAAGATGAAATCTTCCTACGATCCTCACAGCATGTATCCATTGGCTACAGGGACCTCAGAACCACTCATGATGAAAGCATGTAACCATGAAAGTCGGTTTCAAAGTCTGTATTTCATTGACGCTACAGCTGAAGGTCAGAATTATCATATTCTTATGAAGTAGATGTCAAAGCAGAGTAATAATCAGTAGATATTTTAATGAGCCACACACAATAATTTTTGGCTCCTTTCATAAAAAATCCTCTAGAATATGAAAGGGAATACTTATATTTACCTTCTCACAGACCAACAGGATTTCCCTTTTAATTCATCAGCAAACTAGACTTCAAAAGCATTATTTTCCAGTTGTTGACACAATTAAAATGAATGTCACATTTTAATTTTCTGCTAATCATATCCTTTTCTATAATTGTCTTGGCTACCTTGGAATGCAGAATAGAAAATCAATACATGCAATTAAAAAATGTAGTATTTTCCAGTGTGTTTCCTTTAATATATAGGAAATGTTTCTGTTTCTCTCCATAAGTGTTTGGAACATTGAGTCCATTTCTTCCACAAAGCATGTACTTTCTCTCTTGAGAATAGACGGCATGGCAAAGTTGCATACTCTCCTTCCAATACCATAGAGTGCTATAATGTACTACACAGAGACCTGGTTAAAAAAAAAAAGACTATTGAACGCACAGCACACCTAACACCTCTCCTTTTGAACATTCATACAAGCTTGAAGCAAACCTGACTTCAACAGAGTAGCTAGATGTACCGTTGAATGTATCCCCCTATATTAATCTGTCTTATGCTGGAGATTCTTTTCAATTATTTTTATGGACTATTACTGTCTTCTAAAGACTGAGTGCTAATAAATCACCTCCATGAACCGTGTATGGTAGAAAATGTGCTGTTGAGAGATCACCAATCAGCTTCTTTGGGAATTGGATATAGTTTCAGAAGTCATTAGATAGGGTAGGACAGAAGGGAGAAGACAAAGCATTGGGTCTTGCCAAGATTCATGAACACAGACATAATCTCGTCTCTCTAGAGAGGCTCAAACCATTGACTGTCTCTGGGAGGCTCTCAGTGAAGATAGAATGGGCAAGGGCACTCCTCGGTCTCTTTCTTCTGAGCTGCTGGTCTGTAATCACCCTCCACCCTCAAGATACATCCAGGCCATTCATGTATCTCTTACCAACAGGTCACTCTCCTACTAAAGGCATATAACCTCACTTTAACGTGAACCCCTACCTAAGGGGATATGCTAGCAAGTGTCACTGGTTCATTTGCATTGCCATGCAACAGTGTAAGCTTTGCATTGGCTGGAGTTCCAGAACAAGCTGTGCCCAACACATAATTCCCCTCAGCAATGAATGGAAATGGGTTGACCTACCAAACACTAACTCTCTCTCTCTCTCTCTCTCTCTCTCTCTCTCTCTCTCTCTCTCTCTCTCTCTCTCTCTCTCTCTCTCTCTCTCTCTCTCTCTCTCTCTCTCTCTCTCCCACCACATAATATACATAAGAATTGCAAAAGCTATCTAAACCTCTTCAAAAGTATACAGGATTGATGAGCCTAGGAGGTCACATAAAAAAAAAGTATCACCCTTCCCCTCCATCATCCAGCAGAGTTACAAACTTTTGGAGCAAAAGTCTTTAATGGACACTTCCCTCAAGCATAGACTCCCAGATTATGTTTCTTACAGATAAGACCAAATAGTCCTGACCCCTGTGTTCGCATGTCATTGGTAAGGGTTTAAGACTGGTGCAGGATCCTGCTAGGTTTCTACATTTTTTCCCCAGTAGTCACCATCTCACGCATCTGACGTGAGACTCTTGGGACTTACGCCTTTCTCCCTGCTTTCAGCAGACCAAACAGAAGCTCAGAACCACTGAGGTGCCTTTCAATACCTGACTCTATTTCTCAGGCCATGCTCTGAGCTATGGGTTACCATCCCAAATTCCTACTCTCTATTTCCTTTCTCTGCCTTAGATTGTCCATCATACCCAATGCCACATAAACCTGAGTCCATGCTGCTTTCTAATCTGCCTGTCTTGTCTCCTCACTCAGATGTCTCTGTGAGGACATGGGTTCACAGTTCTATTCCCACTCATTATCACAACACATCGTAAGCATAAATATACATTTTTGAAGAAACACAGGAATGAATACATAAAACTCCTATATGCACCTGTGAGCTGTGAATCCAAGGGAAATCTGATTCCTTGAGTTTATTGTTTTAACTTTTGAAATCTGCTTGCCTTCCATTTTGTACAGAAGTTTTCTTCTGGAGAGTCTTGGATGCCTAGGATGGTGGGAAGGGAACTGGGTCTCAGGTTGCTCTCATACTAAGTTTGGTTTGGTATACCCCTAAGCTAACTGATAGAAGGCCTAGCAAGATCTAGGAATAGCTAAAAGAAATGGGCTAACTACCAGGGGAAAGTGAGTCTAGATTTAATTTTATGGACTCATTTCTCATATGATCATCAAGGGCTTCTGTTTGTTAAGAACAGAATTCATGTGTACATCACTTTGGTGCAAAATTAATGCTACACTTTAACCAGAGTTATTCTTAATGATATATCTTATCTAATTATAAAGATTAAATATGTTAATGCCTGAAATGCCCTAGAACATATAAGGGCTTAATAAATGAGAACTGGCTCTACTCTTAGTTGTTAGATTAATTATCATCATTAGACTAGGCATTGAGAAAACATCTGGGAAGGGAGCTATTTCTCTTAGCATAGGCTATCAGCAGACATGCCTGCCCTTGCCCATCTCCCAGTATTCCCTGCTCCCTGACTCATCCTATAGTCAACTGGCCTAGATGTCCTCTCGTCTGTGGGTCAGTGCCTTCCTGCTGTCTCTCTGGCTTCCAGGCTGTGGAATACTTTATGTGCAAACAAATTGGGCCTATGTTTTATGATTAGTCACTGGTAATCTTAAGAATGCTCCAGGTTGGGGAAATACATGTAGCTGAACATTGTTTCCCAATTAATTATCTCCTTAACTTCAAGTTTCCCAATTATCAGAAAAACATTTTAGAAAAAAATTGTAAGCACAAGAGTATTTGTGTATGTGTGTGCATGTGCATATGTGTGCATGTGTGCAGTGGGCGGGTACCGAGGTAGGTCAGAGGGGTAGCATTCTGGTGAGTTTAATAGCTTTGCAGTTCATCTGAGAAGATTTTGCATAGAGGGCTGATGAGTTGTTTTTTTAAAAAATCTTAAAATAGTTGTACAAGGAGATTACACTTTAACATGTCCATTTATATGTACAACAGGTCTTGGTTAGAGTCACCTTACATCATACTTTCTCCCTCCACATCCACCATCATCCCACCAGTCTCATCAAGTTTCCTAGTTCAATATTTTCATATATAAACTGAGTGTTATGACTATATTTGTTCATCATTCTTTTTCCCATTCATATGTCCCTTACTATTAGCGAGCAATGACCATTGACCAGATATGTGCTTTGAAAGTATTTGATAAAAACTAGCTGAACTTAATGTGAAGGTAAGAAGAGAATTCAGAAAATGTGCCTGGATATCAGCAGAGAAAATAAACTGACTATAGGAGATGATATTTAATTCTAGAAATCAAAGAATGAAACTGCAACTTCAAATGAGGACATAGGAGAGTTTTAACCCATTCTACTTCTACCACATAGTGGTTGGAAAACCTTCCAGGAGTGTTGTGGCTGTGACAGAAAACCCTTGCAAGGCCTCTGACACTTCTCTTGAAACATACTTGTATGTGGATGCCCCACCGCTGGAAAAAAGAAATAGGAAGGTGCTGTGTGCATAATCATTTTGCTAATATGTGCTTTATCGGTATAAGATGACAGCACAGAGAAGCCATAAATGCTTGCGATTGTCAGAGTAGACAACCAATTGACCCTGAGTCCTCTAATCCTTTCACCCATCACTTTTATGTGTTTTGCAGAGAGGTCCATAAAGCAACACATCTGCCTTCTGGAAGGCTAAGCTCAGTTAGTTTCCATCAACCTTAAGTGACAAAATGGTCTGCGATGTTGTGTCCAGATCTTGAAAGCCTCCTTGCTCCAACATTCTGTCAGCATTTGAAATAGAGGCAGGATGGAGTAATTAAGATGAAGGGTTCTTGGTAGCAACATTTTCTTTGTCCTGCTTGCCTGGTTGAGTTTGAAGATTTCTCTGAGGCTAGAGAGGGTGACAATGAAAAGGAGTAGAACAGGAGGAAAGAGCTGTGAAGAGGGAAGCCTGTGATCCTTAATGTGGAATTCCCGCATAAAGATGGAAAAAATGTTTGATTTTATTTACTCAGTAAGCCTAACAGTCAGGTTTCTAAGCTGAGTGAAGTAACCCAGACCTTCAGCCAAAGTTATACTTGTCATTTAAATCTCCTTTTTTTTGAGATACAATAGTTAAATAAATAATTGCTCATTTTTAAGATGTACAACTTCATTTTTTGACATATACCTTTTAAACTAGCATCACAATCAAGGCAGTGCATTGGTCCTTCATCCCCACACACTTCCATCAAGCCCTGGTATCATATTTACCTCCAACCTCCCTCTACCCAATCATGTCCCATCCAACCTTTATTCTGCTTTTGCAGGCCTAACCTCATTGGCCAATTCCTAGGCACTCACTATGGATGGAATCTTTCAGTGGGTTTGGCTTCTTTCACTCAATATAATTACTTTAAGATGTGTTTATATTGCAACATATACCATTCTTTTTCATTTATTTTACCTTTGAATTATCATACAAATAAGGATTTCATTTTTAAAATTATGTTTAAATAGTTGTATCCAGGAGTTACCGTTTAACAAAGTAGTTTATTAATACAATGCATCCTGATCAGTGTCACTCTTTTCAAAAAAGTAGTTTATTAATACAATGCATCCTGATTAGTGTCACTCTTTTCAACAGTCTTATCCCACTTTGACACACCCTTTCTCTTACTTTTCTTAATTTCATAGTATATACAATGAGAGTTGACTGCATTCTCACCCCTTCTCCTTTTCATTTGTCTCCCTTTCTTCTTGTGGACCCAACCCTGTAAGTACTCATTTTCTTGCATTTATTTTGATGGATTTTGTCTTTGTCTTTCTAAGGAATTACATTAAGTTCTTCCTAGAGTCCATAATATTTTAGTTAATAAATTTGTAACCACTTCTTTATCACCCAACCTTATAGCTCTTTGATTTATATGAAAATTCTAGTTATCACAAATAAGGGAAAACATGCTAACTTTATCTGTGCAGCTGACTTTCACTTAATATAATTTTTTCAGTCTTCTAATGGGTGAGTAAAAGTCCATTGTGTACACATAGCACATTTTCTTGATCCATTTTTCTATTGAGAGGCATCAGGGTTGATTCTATATCTTGGGTATGGTGAATCTTGTTGAAATGAATATGATTGTTCTGGTGGCTTTATTATAACCTTGTTTGTGATTTTCAAAAACCATGAAAGTCATCAGTTACATAATTTTCCTGGAAAGGATATGCTTTCATTCTTTTTATGGCTGAATGATACTCACTGTGTTCATATACCACATTTTCTTTATCCATTCATTCACTGGTAAATACGATATTTTCTTTATCCATTCATTGATAAGCACTTAGGCTGATTTCATCAGTTGGCTACTAACTGCTGCATTGAACAGCAGTTTATCATAAACTGCCATTTACTCCTTTTGATAACTACCCAGGAGTGGTAAAAGTGGGTCACGTGGTAGTTTTAGGGTTTTTTTTTAGAAGAACCTCTACACTGACATCCATATTAACTTTATCAATTTATAACCCTATCAGCAATAAGTATTATTTCCTTTTCCTTTACATTTATTAAAGTATTTCTATCAGCCTTTGTTTAAGCTACCTCAAATATTTGATTAAATGCAAAACCATTTGAGATTTATTAAGAAATTTTATGAAATGAGCTTAATATAATTATGAAATGCTTATCACGACTTTGTATTTTGCCCAATATCTACTTTATTCTGATCTTGATCTACTCATTCTACCTTCCTTCCAATGACTATTACTGTATGATGTGTTGATCCAGCATTCTACTGTTATCTATTAGTGTTTGTATATTTAATGTCCTTCTCTTAGAAATAGTAGGTATTGGTTTCTCTTTTTAATTCAATCTAATTATTTCTGCTTTATAACTGAGTATTTAATCTTTTTATATTTAATATGTTTCTTGATAGAGGGGTAGGTCTAAATATAGCACATGTTTTTTGTATACAACTTTTCATTCGTCTCTGTTTTTCTCCTTATTTTAGATAAGTTGACTATTTACCTAGTCACATTTTGTCTATTTAAGCATAATTTTATTTTGTTATTTTAGTGGTTGTGTTGGAGTTGAATGGCATATAACTTTAATTTTTCAGACTTGCCCTTTAAGTCATAGTATATTATTTCATGTACATTACTGGAATATGTTAATAATACTTGACTGTAAACTCTTTATAATATTGTCATATTTTAATTTTACATGTTATTAAAATTATATCTTATATTTACAATACTGGGTTTAATTTTGTTTCAAAAGTAAATGAACTCTTAATATGATTTGAATAATAAAAAATGTATCTTGGAGTTCATTTTGACTAGCATCATTTTGTATGATCGTATGTACATTACTATTGAGCTATTGTGATGCTCTGCTAGGATGATCACATACATTTATCACACATACATTTATTACAAATAAGGGAAAATGTGGAGCCTGTGTTTCTTTGGGTCTGGCTTATTTCTCTTAAAATTATTTTTTCCATGTCTTTCCATTTCCTTACAAATGGGGGTAGTGTCATTCTTTCTGATGGAAACATAGAATTTCACTGTGTATATATACCACATTTTCATCTACTGAGGGGCATTATCAAAGAATGAACTCTAAGATATGGAAACAAGAGTGATGGGGAGGATTTTTGTTTTGTTTTGTTTTTTTAATTTTTTGACCAGTGCTGAAGGAATATCAATACCAAACTCCAAACTCTATTACAAAGCTATAGTAATCAAGACTGCTTGGTACTGGCACAGGAACAGACCTGAGGACCAAAAGAATAGAATTGAAGATCCAGAAATGAACTCACAGATCTATGGCCACCTAATCTTCAATAAGGGAGCCAAAATAGGGTGGAAGAAAGACAGCCTCTTTAGTAAATAATGCTGGCAAAATTGGGTAATCACCAGTAGAAAATTGAAGTTAGATCCTTATAATTACCCTGTACCAGAATCAATTCCAAATGGATCTAATACCTTGAAGTAAAAGCAGACACCCTGAAAGCATTACAGGAAGGGATAGGAGAAACTCTAAGGCTCCTTGGCACAGGCCGAAACTTTCTTAATAAAGACCCAGGAACACAACAAATCAAAGAAAGGTTGGACAAATGGGATTGCATGAAATTGCAGAGCTTCTGCATGGCAAAGGACATATCTAGCAAGAACAATAGAAAGCCCACGGATTGGGAGAAGATCTTCACTAGTCATACAACATATCTAAAATATCTCATATCTAAAATATTCTTAGAACTCAAAAAATTAAATCCCCCAACAAAAAATCCTCAAAGAAACAACTGCTCCATTAATAAGTGGGTTAAAGATTTAAGAGAGGCTTCTTTGAAGAGGATATAAGAATGGCCAATGGACACATTGAAGAAATGCTCAATTTCTCGGCCATAAAAGAAAGCAAATCAAAACAATATTGAGATTCCATCTCACCCCAGTTAGAATGGCTATAATCAAGAAATCTTATAACAACGGATGTTGGAGGGGATGTGGACAGAGGGAATGCTATTGCACTGTTAGTGGGAGTGTAAATTTGTTCAACTACTCTGGAGGTTCCTCAAAAGACTACATATAGAGTTCCCCTATGACCCAGCAATCCTGCTTCTGGGCATTTACCCAAATGATCCCAAACAAGGCCATACTAAAGCTACCAGCACAACTATGTTTATCACATTATTCACCATAGCTAAAATATTGACTCAATGCAGATAGATGAATGGATTAAGAAAATGTGATACACACACACACACATACACACACACACACACACACACAGAGAGAGAGAGAGAGAGAGAGAGAGAGAGAGAGAGAGAGAGAGAGAGAGAGAGAGAGAGAGAGAGAGAGAGAGAGAGAGAGTGGAATTCTATGCTTCCATCCAAAAGAATGGCATTGCCCCATTTGTTAGGAAATGGAAAGACTTGAAAAAATTTATATAAAGTGAAGTAATCCAGACCCAAAGAAATATAGATCCCATGGTTTCCTTTATTGCAATAATTAGTATATGTCTAGGATAACCTTATCAGATGAGCATAAAAGTTCAAAAGTCATAGCTATGTACATATGACTATATAAGATGATGCTAAGTGAAATGAATCCCAATATATGGACACAGGAGGTCTTTCTATGTTGTTGTTGTTTTAATGTACTATGTGATTTTTTTGTTTCCTTTGTATGTTCTTCCCCCCATGGTGTATACCCTGTTGTCACTGTACTTGATTTTGGTACCCTGCATGTTGTATATACATTTGTCTAATTTGGGGAGAGGGAGGGGATAGCAAAACACTGTAACAAGGACACCGAATAACCCATTGCAACAATGATATCCACAAGACAGTATATTGGAAATACATTTTACAACTTCTGGGTGGGGGGTGGGGAGGAGTGGTGGGGGGAAGGAAAGAGATAGTGGGAGAACAAGGGAGGAGGGAACAATGCTTGACAAGAAGTGTGCTCATGGCCTTACTCATGTAACAACCCCTCTGTACAGCATCTTTACAATAAAATAAAATTTAAAAATTATGATTTAAAAGTTAACAGCATACAATCTTTCATTCCTTTTGAAGGCATTAAACTATTCTACTGTCACCTCCTCCCGCTCCTCCTCCTAACCCTCCCCCTCCCCCTCTCCCCCTCCCCCTCCTCCCCCTCCTCCTCCTCCTCCTCCTCCTCCTCCTCCTCCTCCTCCTCCTCCTCCTCCTCCTCCTCCTCCTTCTTTTTCTTCTTCATGTTCTTCTTCATGTTCTTCTTCCTCTTCTTCACGTTCTTCTTCCTAAAAATATATCTACATGCCATGCCATCCTTCTCTTTATTCCTATTAATGAGAACTGCTTCTCCTCAGTTAATTACTTTTGATTTATTGCCTTTATCCTCAGATCTGTGCAATGTGTATGCCTACAAAAAATTTCTTCTTATTTACTGAGCTCATTAAGCTTCTTGGATTTGTAAATTTCTATTTTCAATCATACTTGAAAATTTTTCAGCTATTTCTTCAAAATTTTTTATCACCCAGCTTAGAAAATTCCTGCTAGTCAAACCCAATTTGTTCATGATGTTTTGTGTTATCTCAAGAGATTGAACTTGCTTTTGTAAAGTATTCCTGGTATATACTTAAGATAACTAATGTGTTATCTACTTATTCTAATCTTGATTAGTTCTTTATCAGGACACTGCTCAGTCTAGGGCATTTATTTCTCATAACTGAAGCAAAAGCTTCTGAATAATATACTCAATACTTTATTTGTGATAATATGGTCTTCAGTTTCCCCAGACCTGACCCCTGGTAGTTCTTTTTTCCCCTTGAGTAGTTTCTTCAGGTAGGTGTTCTGATCAGTACTCAACTTAAAACTCCGAGGAAACGATCTGTGGGTCTTTTTTCTCCTTTACTCTTCCCCTCCTCTCCTCTCCCCTTCCCTCACCCTCTATTTTCTCCTCTCATTTTCTCTTCTTCTAATTACCTCTTCTCTCCTCTGCTCTGCTTGCCTGTCTTGTTCATTTCTTCTCTTCCTCCTCTTCTTCCCTCTCCCCCTCCCCCTTCCCCTTCTCCTTCCCCTCCCCTGCCCCTCCCCCTCCTCTTCTTCCTCCTCTTCCTTCTTTTTTTTCTTCCTTCTCTACTCTTCCTCTATCTACCCCCCCTCTCTCCACACACCTTTATATCCTTCCTTTTTCCCTCCCTCTCTGTCTCTCCCAAAGAAGCCACTATTACTTTGTCTTATGAACACAAAGTACTTAAAAGTACTCAAAGTACTTATAAATTTCATATACATGTTTTTCAGGTTTTTAACTAAGCTTAAACCTTAGTCCTGCTGATGAACCTTTGGAAGTTGCCTAATTTTCCTACCCTATTCTCTAGGCAGAAACATGGAAAATAATACATCTTCCTCATGGGTTGTTTCTTTTGGGGGGTCGGTCGTGGGGCTTGAACTCTGAGCTTGGGTGCACGTCCCTCAGTTCTTCAGCTCAAGGCGAGCACTCTACCGCTCGAGCCACAGCGCCACTTCCGGTTTTCTCGTGGTTTATTGGAGATAAAAATCTCACAGACTTTCCTGCTGGGGCTGGCTTTGAACCATAATCCTCAGATCTCAGCTTCCTGAGTATCTAGGATTACTGGCGTAAGCCACCGGCACCCGGCTCCTCATCGTTTTTATTCTCTCAAGTTTCAGTGCACTCATTGCCTGTCATGCAGTCACTTGGAAACTCTTACGTGTATAATTTCTAAAAGTGATAAAAGTCTGGTGGAAGACTTTATCAAGTGGAAGATCTTACTTGAACATTACAACTTTTTTTTTTTTTAAGAAATAAAGCTTATTCTGCCATTTTCTGTTATGACAATGCTGAGAATCCATAACTGTTCTAAAATACTCACTGCCCCCAAATATCTACCAAATGATAACCATTTCATAAACATTTGATACTTCCTTGTCTTAGTCATTACACCAGATAATTCACATGCTATTTCTGTTCTATAATACTGTAACATATTATGATGTTTCACCAGTTTTTCCTTACCTTTTATTTAAATAAAGAAAAACAGTATTAAAAATATAAAGTTCGGTGTCAAATACATAGTAAATTATAGATCTAGCTTTTTAATCCACTTCCATTGCACATTAAACAATGTTTTTTTTTCTAATTATGGTTCCTAGCTAAGGACATTCAAACACTTTTTAATTTACCACCTTGAAAGATTTAGCTGACTAGTAAAATTTTAGAAGAGATTTTTCTGTGGATCAGCAGGAAATGAAAATTTATATTGCAAGAACAAAAGTGATAAAATGGAAAAAATATAAAGTGATTAAGTTGATCACTCAGTTTCATGCCAAAACTGAAAATAAGAATTTGTGGTCAGAAGAAAATGATTTCCCAGAAAGGCAGGCATCAAGGGGAGCTCCTGGGAGAAAATGGTTCATGACACAAGCCATCAAATAATACACGGGATTGCTGACATAAAGATAAAAATGTTGGGCATGTTAGAAATAATATTACTTAGGTGACTTATAATCTATCCAAAAAGTTAAGCAAATCAGTTTTGTAGCAACATTAGTTGTCAATTTAATCACCATTGAAGTTATCAAGTAATTTTGGGCTTAAATATTATGAAAATTCATAGTTTCTTCACTTAATCTTAGATCTTAGTTTAAAATGTGTGTGTATGTGTGTGTGTGTGTGTGTACACATGCGTGTGCACGCATGCGTATGTGCTTGTGTATGTAATGAAGCTTGAACTCATTCTGGCTTGGCTTTCTAATTCAAAGCTGACATTCTACCACTCAAGCCACACCTCTACTTTTAGCTTTTATCTGATTAACCGAAGATGAGGCTCTCTCAGATTTGTCTTTCCAGGCTAGCTTCAAACTGAAATCATCAAATCTCAGCCTCCTGAATAACTAGAATTATAGATGTGAGCTACCACCACCCAGCTCTTAGTTTTAAAAAAAAGTTGACATTTAATATAGTTTAGTACAAAAGCAATTTAATCTTACCACTAAATTTTAATCAATGACAAAAATACACAACATGCAATAAAACCAAAAGAATACTCCAGACATAGTGTACCAATGATTATATCATACATTTGAGAATGACCAAATATCTCCAGTGTAATTCATTCAGTTAATTACCACTTTATGTGAGAATTTGGTCTGCTTTAGTTTTATACCTCCCCCCCGAGAGCTCTTTATATATAAGAAGATGAAAATCTATATGGCACTTAAAATCTCAATATTTTCTTGGGAATAACTACAAGTCAAACATTGTCATAAAAGGGATACAGAAAAAATTATAAAACTTCCAAAACTCTTTTCCATTCATTTCAATTACTTAACAATTCCTAAATGGATGCAAAATATAAACTTTAAGTCTATTTTATTTCTGTAGAAGAAAAGAATAGTAAGAATTGTGGTTGTATAAATGAATACTCATGGCATGGTTATTTTTCTTTATAGAATAGTTGTAAAGTATGGAAACAGAAATATGTCTCTTACATGTCAGCATTCTTCAAGCATCCAAAGAATGTACAGCCAGCTTCATTAGGAGAAGTGAGTTTGATACCTTTAAATAGTGGTTGATTTTTAAAAGAGAAAAAAGCAAAGCATAAAATCATATTCCCTGTAAGTCCTCAGACAAACATTAGCATATGCAAAGCATTAAGTTGCTAATGTGGATAGAAGCATAGACTCATTACAGGTGTTTTTCTAAGAGGAGAGCTGGACTGCAGACTCAATGAATAATTTTCCAAATGACTTCTAAATAGAATTGGATGTTGCAAAAAAATGGGATTTTCAAGATGAAAGAGGCCTTGGAAATTTTTTGATGTAAAAATCTTTATTTTACACTTGGAGTAAAGAAAACACAATGACAGGACATGACAATGAATCATTCAAAAGATAATCTCATGGAAAGTAAAAATGCAACCTAGCTCTGCTCTGTCTCAGGAACCCATATTTCAACCCAAATAAATACATATTCTGTGTGATACCCCTTAGCTACTTATTGGTTTGTTTTCCTTTAGCACAGTTGCTTGTACAGTTTTATGACAAGTATTTTATAGGATTTAATTTGTTTTTACATGCTGCTGGGTGTTGAGTGCCAATCAAATAATTCTTAAGGTTATTTTTGATTTTGCAAGTACTTGTGCTCTTACAAGTAAAAATGTGTGCTCAGAATATTAATGACCAAATTTACTAAAAACAAAAAAGTAGAAAAAAAAGAAGAGAAGAGTAGCAGATCTGGCATGTTAATAGATTTAGGAAACATCATGTCCAAGGTCACTTTTAAAAACAAGTCATTTTCCCCCCTTGGGAGAAGACAACCCAAAAAATTTTAGTAGAATAATGATAGTTCCTTTTCAGCACCCATACATTTTCAATACTGTCAGTATGAATATAATCTGAAACACAATAAATTAAAATAACCAATATCTTGTGCTTAAAGCAGTTTAACAAGTATATATTAGCTCCCTTCATTCAGTAAAGTCATTTATTAAATACCTACTATGTACCAGATTTTAGGCTTACTGGTAGAAAATCAGTAATGACTAAGACACAATCCCTTACTTAAACTCCCAGGCTTAATGAGAGTATAAGAGAAAACAAACAAGCAGAATCAATCATTTTCATTGCAACATGCTCCACGAAAATTACAAGAAAATGTTGCCTAAGTGTGCCTAGAAAGAGGAAAAACGTAAGTGGGACTTCAGTCACATTGGTGATATTGAATAAGATTAATCACAAGTAACCAATAGAGATCCTTTATTGGTCTTATTGATCCTCAAATAGGTCCTATTAGTCCTTATGCTTTTCCTGCTGATGAATATTTGAACTATATGTGCACTTTGCATAGCTGCTAAGATTGATTTCATTTATTTGTAATTTAATAAATATCTAATACTTTTTATTAGTATCTGGTTATATAGAAGATGGTAGAATATAAGGAATTAGCATGCCAAATAAATATCTGTACTGCTTTCTGATACATTATCCCAAGAAAAGAAGCAGAAAAAAAAAAAAGAAAGTAGTTAGGAAAAAAATGAAAACATGATTTGAAGATGGGAAACTAAGGAACAGTTTATTTCAAAATACCTATACATAACTTCCATTCTTCCTCCTCATCCTCATACCACTTGGTGTTTCTCATGCATCTTCCTCTGTTTATCTGAAAGTCCTAGTGCTGCACTCATGTATAATTTCAAATTTAAAACTCCAGCTGGTAAAAGAACAAACTAATTCCAAATGGAAACATCTGTGGCATGTTCTTTTACCTCTTAGAACTAAATAGTTTCATATTGACCTCTGTCACTTCTGGAGCTTCAAGAGCAAATTCTAAAGTCTATTGGAGGACTCTCCATATTTACTTCTCAAAGCATAAATAAGTAGTAACAAGAGGACCTCAGTTTAAAGCCTTCTGTTGAGATAGACAAAAATGATTGTGTCATGGCAGGCAGATCAAGACTAGGTTAAAATAAGTTCAAAGTCATACTTTAACAAAAAGTATCTTCCTTACTACAAAGGGATCTTTCTCTATGAGTTTTCAAGGCTATCATATAGTTTCTTAGTAATTTTTATTTTTGCTAAGAATGTCTCAGTAAGCTTTCCAACAGAGGAAGATGACCCTATCTAGGTTTGCCTGGAATTATCTTCTGGGAAAAAAAGAAAAAGCCAAGCCCCATGTTCTTCTTGAGTGTGTGGAGTCCTTCCTTTGCCCCTCCTGGATCTACAATGATATATAATTTAAACAGAAGATTAAGTTTATTCATTAATCAGTTCTACCAGCGATTGAAAAATGAATACATGAATCAATCAATCAATGGGCTAAGACAAAAATAGATAGGACAGAATTGTTAATAGCTCTGTTGGATGAATAGCTTAGATGTAAACATAGCATTTATGAAAAAGTAACTTTGTAAAATAGACATTTATTGGGCTGCTATCTCAGTTAGTCTATACATGTAATCTTATTTTATGTTCACCACAGCCTTTAAACAAATCAGAATGAAGTATTGAAAATTACTTATCATTTGGCCCATGGTTGTAAAATTATTGTACCATGATTTCATATTCAAAACCCATATTCTTTCCACTAAATCACACAGCTAGTATATATTCTATGAGTATACTTTGTGAGTATATAAGTTCATTAGTACATTTCAAAGACAAAACTGAATGGAAGTTTGGGCTGTTGAACAAACTTCATAGCATTCTATAGATTGTGTTGTTATAGATATGCTCTGTACAGTTTCAGTTTTCTACTTTTCTCTGGTTGCATTGGTGAGTACTTAATGGGTTACAAATAACCGAAACCCCAGCTCTAATAGCCTTAAATCAAATTATTCACCTACCTGAAAAACTGAAGGGTACCTGATTGGAAATTGAGCCCTTCATTGTACCATAGCTGCCGGCTGATCCAGGCTTTCTTTCTCACGTATGTAAGTGATTGTAGGGGAGAGGAGGGTAAATCTTTTTATCTAACAAGTGTTTCATGTAACTTACATTAGCTTGAGTTGAGAATAAATAGATTTCTGAACTAATCCTACTGAGAGGAAAAAGGTGACGGGCTCAGTTTGCCAGAATGGAAACACCTTATGATTCCTGAAGATAGGGATGGAGACAATAGCAGAGAACCGTGATAGAGACATTGTGTGGTTCTTCTGAGGGAAAAAAGGGTCTGGTCGTGGGGCCTGAACTCTGGGCCTGGGCTCTGTCCCTCAGCTCTTCAGCTCAAGGCTAGCGCTCTACCACTTGAGCCACAGTGCCACTTCTGGCTTTTTTTCTTTTTGCTTATGTGGTGCTGAGGAATCAAACCCCAGGGCCTCAGGCATGCAAGGCAAGCGCTCTACCACTGAGCCACCTTCCCAACCCCTGTTATATTTTTAATGTTCATGTCTTACAGGGGTCAAAGCAGTCTAGAATCAGGAAGGATGTATTTTTGACATCAAAAAAAAATCTACAGATCCTGGTGCCAGTCTGGGCTCATGCCTGTATTCATGGAACTACTCAGGAAGCTAATATGTAAGGATTGAGGTTTGAACCCATTCCTGGAAAGAAAGCTCTGCTCTTAGCTCCAATTAGTCACCAAAAAAGCCAGAAGTGAATCTGTGGTTTAAGTGGTAGAATGCCAGCTTTGATTTAAAAAAGAAAGAAAGAAGAAAGAAAGAAAGAAAGAAAGAAAGAAAGAAAGAAAGAAAGAAAGAAAGAAAGAAAGAAAGAAAGAAAGTTAGTTCAGAGGCAGCTCCTAGACTCCAAGTTCAAGCCCTAGGACTAACACAAAAAAAAGGAAAGGAAAAGAAAGAATACACATACACACACACACACACACACACACACACACACACACACACACACACACACACACACACACACACACACACACTGTGAAGATGGGCATGGTAGTAAATATACCCTAAAAAGGAAGTCTGTGTTCAAGACCAGCTTTGGTTACACTTCCAAGACATGTCTCAAGAATGAAATCTATGTGTGTTTACTTATCTCCTAACAAATATAATATCCCTTGGATATTACATTTTGAACTAATTTTTAGAAGTTTGTTTAAAATACTTTTCTCACATTTTTAGTACCATCAGTTTATTGCACAGGGCCTTTCATTCTGACATGTCTCCATAAGCATAAAATGCATCCTGATCAGTCTCACCCCTTCTCCCAGACTCCCTTTCTCTCATCTTCCCTCCCCACTTCCCAAAACTATTTCAACTAGCTTCATTGTTCCATCTTCACACATGCACATAATGAATTTTAATCTCAATCACCCACTCCAGTCACCCTTACAGTAAAAATATTTTATAAACAATTTAGTAGAACTTAAGGCCAACCACTTGGTAGTCAAAAGCAAGTAGAAGCAAATATTAAATAAAAATTCTCTAAGAGTCCTAATCAGTTGGAATGAAGCAAACTGCTTAAAACAAAAACAAAGGCAAGTCCATTTCCCATCATGATCCAAAGGACAATAATGAGAGAATGATTGTTATCACATGCCTATAAGTCAAGAAATGTACCTAACATCTCCCATGCATTAATTCTGTATTAACTTCTATAACAGATTAATCCTTAGTTTCAGTGGTAGGTTGTTATTATTTGTGTCAGAGCCGAAATATAAAGATGGATTTCATTTGTCCTCTCCCAGGCAGAGACCCAAAGATGAAGTCTCCATATATCCTGAGAACTCATACTATCCAAGTCTTCTTACTCATTGAGCACAAAGGAGGAAAGCATGGGAGATCACCTGTGCCAGATATTGAGTAAATAAGGTTTTTATAGTCTTTCAATGATGCAACATAGATTTAATATAAGGGGATATTATTAGAAATTAGGGTGGAGTGAGTTAGTAATATGTTCATTTTAAACTTATAGATTATCCACTTATTTATGGATAAAGTTGTCAGATTGGCCTGGTGTCTTTGAAAAGTGACTGTGATGACACCATATTCCAGAAACAACAGATTGCTACTGGGTCCTGCAACCCTTTGTTCCCATCATGAACCAAAGAATTCTGTCCTGCTAGGTACTGCAAACTTGAGCAGGGAGCCTGGGAGAATCAAGCCCCAAATAAACAGCATCTAATACACTCCCTTAGTAATGGACATAATAAACTGCTAGCATGTATTAGTGCCAGGTCCTATGTGAAGCATTCAACATAGGTTAACTCATTTAATCCACATAATTACTCTAGGAGGAGCATGTTGTTTTCCTGCATTCATATGTGAAGGCCAAGTTACTGGGAACATAAGAGCCCATCCGAAGTTGCATGGGTTATACTAGAAAGCTAGTCTCTTTCTTGCCACAGGCTCTGCTCAGAACCATTTCACTGTGTCCTACTATGAACTTGATGGTTTTGAAAAAAGAAATTTTATGGAACAAAATAAATGGCTTACTTATGGAATAATAATAAAAAAGCATGTTCCCCTCAACTGTTGTAATGTTTCCACATAGATGTATCTTTGTCTCTCCCTAATTCATGTTAAACAAAACTTCCATTCAATGCTCCCAAACACTCCTGGGAGGCAGGCAGGGCAGGTCTTGTTGGCTTCACATTGCCAATGAGAAAAACTTGCCCAGGAGAGATGAAATGACTTGTTCAAGCTCATATTGCTAATGGAATTGACCCACAGTCCTCTGACACCATGATTTTTTTTCTTGTTACTAGATTGTGCTCCCTTTTTGTGGGGAGAGGGGCTAACTTTGGTTAATAGCCATACTCATCTTCTATAAAGTGAGGGGAAAATAACCTAGCTTTAATGTGAACAGTAAAAAAATATTTCTTTTTTTTTCCTTTCAGTGTTGCAAAAATACTGATTGCAATCCAAAGAGATAGTATTGGGAACGGAGGTATAATGACTTGGCCATCTTGTTCATTTTTAAACTTACAGATCCTCCTGTTCTTCATGGGCAAAATTGTCAGACTGGCCTGACATCTTTGAGAAATGCCTGTGATGATTAAGTTCTTTCCTCATGGAATCAGGGAAACTATAATCGATCATCTCCCTTAGACATGAGCTAATAGGATCTAGATGATTGTTGGGCTTGCTTGCGTCCATAGATACAGATTACCTTTTCTGACCTAGATCATGTCTCACCGAAGTTATGAGAATGATGAGGAAAGTGGATAGAGATTGATAGGGGCTAATTTTTTCTCATACCACCCAAAGCATGAAAGTCATTTAGAACTTTCCTTTCTGCTAGGATTTAACTATATCTTGTGCCCTTGAAAATTCCTACTGAAACTTTTTTTTCTCAATATAACAGAGTTGAGAAGTATTGGAAATTTGTAGAGCGATGACTAGGTCATAAAACAGGATTAATGTGGTTCTGACAGAACATAATTAGTGATTATGAGAGGGGTTTTTATGAGGGTTTTTGTTGCACTCTCCATGAGACATAGTAACATACTCTTTGAATTGTTATTCTCTAGATCCATGAACTAAAATTAATTTCTTTCCATTATAAATTGCACAGTTGCAGATACTTTGTTAATAATCATGGGGAAAAAAGAACTATTCTAAACTTGAGTACATCAGAAAAATGTTCATTATCTATATTCATGTGAGTGAATATTCACCAACAAGGTGGCATAAAAATATAACATTCCTCAGACTGTCTTCCACAACATGTTAATAGATTTCATGTTTGAGAGATGTTATTATGAAGTTATGGTGTGTCTGAGAGCAATGAGAGATAACAGTGATGTAACTCAGGGCAGAGGCTACTGTAGGGGTGAAAATCTTTTTAGGTTTGGATGAATCAGAGCCAGGCATTTCTCAAAGGTAGATACACAGTGAGATTTGCTCCCTGGCTCCAGCTTTACTCAGGCTGGTCCATATTTGTTGTTGTTGTTGTTGTTGTTGTTTTTGGCAGTTGTGGGGCTTGAACTCTGGGCCTGGGCACTGTCTCAGTTCTTCAGCTCAAGGCTAGCGCTCTACCACTTAAGCTACAGTGCTACTTCGGTTTTCTGAGTGGTTTATTGTAGATAAGAGTCTCATGGACGTTCCTGCCCAGGCTGGCTTTGAACTATGATCCTCAGCCTCTTGAGTAACTAGGATTACAGGCATAAGCAACCAGTGCCTGGCTGGTCTATATGATTTTGAGGGAAGGTGAAATGTCCCCTTCCAACCTGACTGGAGACAAATTGCTTATAACTGTCGAGCATGGCATTTGCCTGGCCCCCAGAGCCCTTCTTTTTGAAAGCTTTACGTTGCTAGCAGGAAGGCCTTTCTGTGGTTATTAGACCAAGACAGTACCTCAAGGTAATTCTCTCTGTGTTGTACATCAATGAAGTATTGAAGAGAAAGCATCTGTTGAGAAATTTCTTCTAGAAACTAGAAATGAGACCTTATTTCACAATGCACTTGGGATGCCGTGTTCAAATGCTACAGGGCTGAGCAAATAAAAGTAAACTGAAGTGAAGCTCATATTCCTTTTATAGTGGACCTCTTCATTAGCAAGGTAAAACCAAGTGTGTGTGTGTGTGTGTGTGTGTGTGTGTGTGTGTGTGTGTGTGTGTGTGTGTGTGTGTGTGTGTGTGTGTGTGCGTTGTGTGTGTGTGCAAGTCCTGGGGATTGCACGCAGGCATTGGCACTGTCCTTGAGATTTCTTGCTCAAGACTAGTGCTCAATTAAGATTGTGCTGTGGAAGCTGGGCATCAAGGGCTCACGCCTGTAATCCTAGCTAATCAGGAGGCTGAGACCTGAGGATCACAGTTCAAAGCCAGCCTGGGCAGAAAAGTCCACGAGAGTCTGATCTCCAATAAACCACTAGAAAACCAGAAATGGCCCTATGGCTCAAGAGGTAGAGTGCTCACCTTGAGCTGAAGAGTGCAGAAACAGCACCCAGGCCCATGACCAACCAAAAAAAAAAAAAAAGAAAAGAAAAGTGAAGATTGGGAATTTTAGGTTGTTTCACCACTTTAAATGGAAATTCACATACTGCAGAATATGCTCATAGGATTAAAATAATCTTAAGCATAGGTAAATGGAAAGAATGATGAGAATTCTTCTGTGGACTTCAGAGTGTGATGTATGGATAAAATAAGTAACATCTAAAACATCCAGCCTGCCACGTGAGATGTGAGATTGATACCAAGTCCTCCAGTTCCTAAACAGAAAATTAGAAATCGAATTAAGTAGGGTCTTCTAATCTTTAATTATTGGGATAGAAAAAAATTAAAATACAGCTCAGGGCAACTGAAAGTAATGGCAAATCAAATGTGGCATTGAAAGTGCTGAGAATTCTAAAGCTTCCCCTTTGCAGAAAAAAAAAGTCACTAACAGGCAAAGCAGTTAAGGGACTTTTCCAAGGTCACATTGGTTTTCATGAAAGCAGACGTTGAATAATTATCCATTCCAGAAATATTAATCTTCTCACACTCAAACTAGCTACAATATTGTTGATAACAGAATGCGTGAAAATGGAAGAGAACAGGGAAGTACATGTGCCCTGTTTGTGCCTCTCTCTCTTTCTTGTCTCAAGGGATTTCTCCGCTTTCCATGAGTTATCAAACCCTAATCTCCTTTTCTTGGTGTGATAATGACTCTCACACTTGAAGGAAGCAATCCTCTATTTGGTAGCTAATGTCTTTGATTGAAGAAACTACACGGCAGTCGATATGCAGAGTTGATTTGGTACCAAAAGCACATATTGTATCATTTAAATCAATATTTCGATGATATATATTCATAACAAGATTATGCACATTCAAGCCTCTGGCTTGACTAGTTTTTAATACCAGAGTAAGATATACAGAACATATATTAACATTCTGGTCAAAATGCTCATTTCCATATAGCATAGTAATTACAGAAATGCTCACTGGGTTATAGATCAGATCAATGCCAAATACTAATGAAAAGAATTTTGTTTGGACATAGTGGATCTAATTTGCCCATCCTCTCATGCTCCAATGAACCACAAGCTTAAACTAAAAAAAAATTACTTATGGTTACCTGGTGAGCTAATGCTACCCAATCCAGAGCTGTATGACAGCAGGTACTGAATAGCAAATTAATAAGAAGTGGAGAAACAGTGATTAAAACCTGAATCTGGCCTTTTAACATTCATAATTAGATTTATTCAGTGCATCAATTCATTTGGATGAAAAGCTCACATTTCCCTTGCTTTTCAGATTCATTCTCTCTCTCTCTCTCTCTCTCTCTCTCTCTCTCTCTCTCTCTCTCTCTCTCTCTCTCTCTCTCTCTCTCTCTCTCTCTCTCTCTCTCTCTCTCTCTCTCTCTCTCTGAAACACTTTTATACTTCATGTACTTATTAATAGTGTGGAACTCAAGGAAGAAAAGCTGAACTTGAAACATTTATTTTGGCAATTGATTATGTAGCTGGAACCAAGGTGTTCTTTAAGGGCATTGATTATCTTCCCTGAAGAATCTAAGCCTCTTTACAACCCTACCCTCAAGGAGATGCGCTCTTACGCTGTGATTAAATCGAAAGTTGTGAACATGAGGGGGAAAGGTTACTAACATTAATTTATCTTCTGTTGCTAAAGCGACGTGACACCTGTAACTAATACCAGCTCTTTGGAAGAAGTAGAGCCTCAAAAAGATGTATGCGATAGGAAAAAAAATAAACCCCAATTAAGCAGAACATAGAATGTGTGAACATCCTACTCCCCAGTGAGCCTGTGAATGGAGTTATTACTATAGTGTGACAATATTGGGAAGCAATGGAGGAGCCACTATGCTCTCCCGCTTCTTATCATGCTTCTGGAAGCCAACGCGTGCATCCATATTTCAGGAAAACCTTGGAGAACACGTAGAGGTCCAATACTAGGAGGGTCTTATTATGCTGATGCAAATATTGAAATGCCCTCTTGATTTGTAGGAATATCTCCTTTGCTTCTATGGCCATAACCTCCATAAAGGAAGCAAACCTGCCATTTTCATCACCATTTCCATAACTATCGTAACAATTAGTTAATGTATGTGGAATACAGTGTCTTTCAGAGGAGCTCTCAAAACATTGGGAGGTACCTGTAATTATTATTATTATCACTGCCATGTTACATCTGAGAACACAAATCACTGGAAATATTAAATATCTCACATACTATTATACAGCTGGTAAATGGTGTGACAGATAAGGTTTGAACCTGGCTGTCTGACTCTTAACCCTTGGTTATGTTGAATGTACAGCAAAAGTCCTCCTCGTTTTCGGAGTTTCATTCGCTTCTAGGTAAAAGTATTACAATACCAATGACACTGTGTAAAAGAAACAGCAGCTGTTATAAAAGGTCACTTTTGCTCAGAAGCATGTAATTAGCTTATTGATCAAGAGTAACATAAATTATGAACAAATGTAGCAGTTTTCTTTATGACTCTTGCCTTCTTCCTTAAACTTCTTTAGTGGGAGTTAATTTTCCTCATTCTTAAATGAAAATTCAGACAAGGCCTTGGGCACTTCATGTCTTGAGCATAATTTCAACCCCTTCATTACTTCATCTAAACCTGATTTTACCAAATGATCCTGAGCTTCAGCATCAGCTTCAGCTATATATCATTATGATGTGAACATCTTGGTACATGCTACAGCCAGGACTTCCTCCTCTACACATTTGCAAACTGCTGTTCCCAAAAGAGTGAAAAGTGATCCAATACCACTCCTGGACGAGACTCCAAATGACTCTATAGGCCTTGTCTCTCTCGGGCAGCCCAGAGATATGTCCGTAGAAATAATCAAGCTTCGCTCATATTTCTGAGCAGCTGCTCCATCATGGATCTGTCCAGTTCAGTCAACCATTCATTCACCTTTATTCATTCCAGATCCCTAATCATAATCCTACCCTATCTTTCCTAGGCATGAACCCCATGTCAATCTATTATACCTCCTACATGTAGGAAGTTTATGTCACACCTCTCCCACAAGGCGCCCTTATTAGACAGGAAGCACCAAAGTGGGACTTGAGATTTCAGGAAGAATATGCTTGCCCAAGAGTGGTCCTCAGTGTGGCCTTCTGATGTCATTCTACCTTCTGGCCTGTCTCAACCTTTATGTTGCAGAAGTGCTCAAGAATCATAGAAAAGTATATTAGAAAGCATTCTGTTGATAGAAGGTTTACATTTATCAACTTAAAAAGAGGAAAGTTTTGTTTTGACTCATGTTGGCAACTGGAAGAGAGAGAGAGAAAGCCTGTGCTAACATAACAGGCTCTCTCCTTTTCTACCTTTTATTTCATCTGGAACCCCAGCTTCTGAGGTAGTGCTGTACATATTCAGAGACAGTCATCCTTCCATAGTGAATCCTCTCTGGAAACATTCTCAGACATCCCCAGCTGTGCTCTACAGAGCCCCAAAGCACTTGTCAATCCAATCAAGTTGACAATCAAGCTTAACCATCATATGAGATTTTTAGGTTGCAAAACTTCAGATTTTCATCTTTTTTTTAAAAAAAAAACTGTCTACCAGAATGAAGCAATCAAAATACAAAACTTGTTAAAGGGTTCACTTTGTTCAAGGATTGACTGCCTGAATTGAATTTTCTATAACCTAGAAATAGAATGAACAGCATGAACATTAAATAGAATGAAAGTGTTCGTTTGAAAGTTTTAGTATTTTTTAATAGTGACTAGGCCTTGATTTTGTACAGTAATAAAAGAAATAAATAAATAGAACTAAGAAAAACTAAAAAAATAAAGTCATTGGTGCTGATGATATTTTAAAAGTTATGCTTGGATTCTACAAAGAAAATAATGAAGGCCTTAGCCTTATATGATTTTGAAAGAAGAATAGACAAATATTTGATGGACTCCAAACATTCTGAGTGGCTAATTACAAAGTAGAGATATTTTGCATTCAGCACAATCTGCAAAAAAACAAAGGACCATCTCAATTTAGTAATGTATGTTCCTTCCACCTTCAAGAAATATGGAAACCAGTTCAGGGCTGGTGTAACACTTAGATCTAGGAACGCATGCTCCTTCTGCCTTTGCACTCCACTAGATGTTATTACCTTTCCTAACGTCACTTCATGACCCAAGAAGGCCATTGGATTATGAGTCATTACAACTGCACCCTGTGCTGCAGGAAGGAAGGAACAACATACCTAGCATATTTGAAAATCACCAAACGTCATAATTTGACAACTGACATACCTCACGATGTTGGCTTTTGCCTTTTACACAAACTATACAGTACTGTTGTCAACTAACCTCATGACAAATAACAAAACATTGACTTGAACGCTAACTTTAAGATATCATGATATTGGTAATATCGTTTGTTTTATTTTCCTTCCTTTATGCTTCCTCTCCTTCCCACTCTCCCTTCCTTCCTTCTTTTCCTCCTTTCTCCCTCCCTCCCTTCCTTCCTCCTTTCCTTCCTTTCTTATTTCTTTCCTACATTTCTTCCTTCTTTTCCTCCCTCCCTCCCTCTCTGTCTCCCTTTCTCCTTCCCTCCTTCCTTCCCATCCTTCTCCCTTCCTTCTCCTTCCTTCCTTCCTTCCTTCCTTCCTTCCTTCCTTCCTTCCTTCCTTCCAGGCCCTTTGAGACAGGATCTCACTATGCAGCCTAGTCTAACCTTGAGCTTCCAGGCCTCCCACCTCTTACCTCCCTACTGAAGTGGCCCTGTGGCTCAAGTGGTGAAGCACTAGCTATGTACTAAATTGCTGAGAGACAACACCCAGGTCCAGAGTTCAAGGCCCATGACCAACCAAAAACAAATAAAAAGCAAATAATTTCTTTCATTATATCATATACATCAAAACGGCAGACAGCATCAGTGATTATATTTTAGCAAAAATATTTTCTGAATCTATGTGGACAGGACTGGAGATGTGGCTCAAGTAGTGAAGAAATGTACCTAGTGTAAGATTCTAGTTTCAAATCCTTGTACTGTAAAAAAAGAAAGGAAAGAAGAAAAACAAAGAAAGTAAATACAGCTACGTGGACATAACTAACATGCAAAATCACAAAAACTGAGTAATTAAGATTACAGACCAAAAGTAGCCTCTATTCTTCCATCCCTCAGAGTAGTGTTTGTAAGCTATACATCTTCATTTCCCTCAATGCTCACTAACACAATTGATGAAATTTGATAGCTCAAATGGTAAAGCATTTACCTCGTATATACAAGACTATGGGTTATCTCTAGCACAGAAAGAAAAATAATTAACATTATTAGAGCTTCAAAAGAACCCTAAAGGAACTGGAAAGCAAAGCCATTTCCTCCAGAGTTCTACTACTCAGCTCCTCCCTACGTATAACATCTTGTCATATAGTGAACTAATCCCTACCTTGCCACCCTAGTACCAGCTTGGAAAAGATTATTTCTCCCCTTCTCCTTCTATCTTAATCAACAAATAAAAATTCATTAATTAATAAGAGAGGGATAAAGCAAGAGCTGTGCCTATAAAAACAATGAAAACGTTTAAATTTACTATTGATTTTAGTTTACTTGGTAGCTGGTTTAATTTTGGTGTTGCTGCCCTAGTTCTGTCGAAGGCCTGTTGTCCTGGATTCTGAGCATCTGTCCGTTCCTGCGTGGGTGGAAGTGTCAAAAGACTGCACTGCACTTATTTGCATGCAGTTTCTCACCCACCCTTGACAGCACAATGTCTTGCCTTCCCCCCCCTCTCTCTACCCCCTCCTTTGATCACAAGCAGAAGTGCCCAAGCTGTGGTAGGCTGGAAATCAATACACTCTCCCTCTCCCAGAATCTCCATTACAAGGATGAGGGGACTTGAAATGTGAACCTCTAACTGGATGGTTGTTTATGTGTCATGGAAACAGAACCTAAGTGCTTCAGTGTAAAATAGCAGTTCTGGTCACAGAGTCTGAGTTTTCCACAAAATGTGATTCTGTCTGGATTGAGATTGAGTGTAAAGTAAGTGTTATTCTTACCATCTCTAAGAAGGCAAATAAAATGGGGAGTGAGAGATGAATGTAACATAATACTCAGTAATCTGAGTTAATAGCTCAACTATTTTCGCTTCTATGTCAGACTTTCAACTGCCATCACCATGGCAAAGATCAGAATAACATATCTTCTCTCCACCAAGAAAAGGATTTTGAACATTGCAACATACCAGTCAGTTGTTTAATTATTTTCAACATGCCAGTCTGCTAATTGTTTGAAGATTAGATCTCTACAAAACACAAAGTGCTTTCCCTCTAACCTCTAACAAGTGTGCTCTTTTATCAACTCTAGATTTCAAAATCCACAACACCTAGGAAGTAATTTCTCTGTGCTTATCCTTGACTGATAAAGGGGAGAAAAAGAAGTAATACATTTACATTGAATTTAAATAGATCACTGCATCCTGTGATGAGATTTAAGGTGACTTCCAGCTAATTGGAACAAAAACAGCAGTAAGTGTGTTTGTCAGGTGTAAGAGGGAGGATGGATCAGAGTATAGATTGAAATGCCACCCATATTGGAGCACAGGATTCATGCACTGGCAATGATGATAAACTTCAGGCACTACAGTAACAAGGATGAACTGTGGTGAAGCATAAGCGGCTGCATTGGTTTCTTAGGGCCTCCATAGCAAGATGCCACACACAGAAAGGCTTAAAACCACAGAAATGTAGTCTCTAACTGGAAAGGAAGTGGATGAAGTCTATAGCTGAGGTGTTGAGAAGTCCAGGAGAAGAATCTTTCCATCCTTTTCTAATGACTGGTGGTTTGCAGTGACCTTCAGTGTTCCTTGGCTTCTAGAAGCATCATCCCGGTTTCCATCTCCTCCCCTGGCCTCTCCCCATGCTCCTGTGGCTTCTCCCTCTTCTTCTAAGGACACTAGTTATTGGATTAGGCCCCATCCTCATCCAGTATGACCTCATCTTAACTAATTGCATCTGCAAAGACATTATTTCTAAAGGACGCCACCTGAGATTCTAAACACAAATTTCAAGGTACATCGTATTCAACCCAGTTCAGGAAAACGAAAGTCAAGTAGTCTGAATTTCCCCCCACAATTTTCTATTTGCTAACTGCCTGACATTGGACAGCTCACTCTACAACCACACATTAGCATGCCTTAAAACAAAGGGCATTGAACTAAATGTTCTTCAATCCTAGACACTTGTGATTCTCCTAGCTATAATGTTTCAGATCACATGATTTCTCCTAGGATAAAAATCAACATCTGTTACCCAGCAGGGCAAAGCTCAAGCAGTGAATAGAACTAACCAATGGAAAACAGTCTCTCAGTGGGCAGCTTAGGCAGGGAGAACCTATTTCTGGGAAGTCTACCTATGGGTGAGATCTGAAGAGGCAGAAATCATGGAGTTTTGAAATTCTAAACATTTGATTTTACTTCAAGCATGCGTGTTATACCTTTGGAAAGGTATAAGATGTGGGGCAAAGTGAATGAACATGATGAAACATGTAAGGTTTTCCATAACTGAAATTAGTCTTTACAAGTCCCGTCTCACAAATACTTGGCCTTGGCCTCCTATCAATGTCAAACTTTCCATACCAATGAACTTTAAAGAAACACCTTTTTCTGGCTCATCTATATTTTTTTAGGATCAATATTTTCATAGTATGAAAGCATACCATCATGAAAATTGTGATAGACCTCCATGAATCTAAGATGTGAAGAACAAACATTCTTTACCTATAGAAGTTCACATCTTCACTAGAAGTTGGCAGAGAAGAGACCGTGCAATGGTAAAGCAACAAGCCTGAATTTGATATCTAGCTGTGTGACCTTAGGCAAGTCACATCAGACTTTCTACTTCCCCATCTGAATAAATATAGTAAAAACCTATGCTTAAAGCCTAATGCTGTTGGCTCACCCCTATAATCCTAGCTACTCAGGAGGCTGAGATCTAAGGTTAGAAGCCAGTGGGTCCAGAAAGTCTGGACCCACTCTAATTAACTACCCAGAAGAAGCTGGAAGTGGTGTTTAAGCTCAAGTAATAGAGCCTTGAGCACAAACAGGCTCAGGGATAGCACCCCAGGCCCTGAGTTCAAACCCCAGGACCATCAAAAAACAAAAAAACAAAACCTATGGTCAACCTATGACCAAATGATAATGATGAACTATGACAATGATGTACACATCTCACTGGCTCAATGTCTGCCATACAAGGGTAAAAGATTTCTACTATTTTGATAGATATAAGTCTACCACTTACCGCCTTCACCTAATACATACACCCTCCTTTACCTGAATGCTAACACTGCTTCTGCCATACCTCCAGTTACACTCAGAATTTGGGATCATATACACATATATATGTATATATCTTCCCATGCAATTCTTTACTCTGGGAGATCCTTAAAGACGATAATTATGTCTTCTTCATATTTCCGTCTCTAGTACCTGAGTTGACAATCCAAATGAGTGAATCAGTGAACTGCAAAGAAACAAATACTTGGGAATTTTTACTTTCATGAATAAGTATTAAAAATATAATAAATTCTGAAAGGCTTACTTACATAAAACAATAATTAAAGGCACAATAGATTAAATCCTGACCCTGGTATATTTCTCATTTGGTCATTTCAACTGAAATAATAATAACTGGTCTTTTTTTTCCTTTTTAGTCTTTTTAATGTGTGTGTGTGTGTGTGTGTGTGTGTGTGAGAGAGAGAGAGAGAGAGAGAGAGAGAGAGAGAGAGAGAGAGAGAGAGAGAGAGAGAGAGAGAGAGAGAGAGAGAAGAGAGTGTGTGTATGTGTGTGAACAGAACATAGCCATAGTTATACTAAGATGTAATTATATACTCAAGAACCCTTTTATGGGCATATATATCACAGCAGCCTGATGAAGAATGTCACAGATGTTATTTTATTTTACCATGGGACCCTGAACATTTAGTGGCTTAGTGAGATGCATGCAAGAAATCTGAGGAGAATAGGAAGTTGAGCTAAGAGCCCTTAAGCCCCCTGCTTATCATCTAGCACCCAGCAAGTGAGGCAGCACTGTTTAGAGTAGCTTGTTGTTGTAAGAGGTCTTAGGAGACTGGCTAGGGGAGTGAAAATTGATCTGAACCAGGTAGCCATCTTTTGAAATATTTTTCTTGTCCACAAGCAGACTGTCATTTATCTGGCTACTTCCTGGTGCTACCCAGAACTACATTGAACTGCATTTGTTGTTATTTTTCCTCTGTATCCATGTATAGAAATTTGCCACTGATTGGGGGTGAGGAGGACAGGGAGGCTGAATGAAAAGCTACTTCCCAGCCTGCCAGAGGACTAGAGCAGAGCTTAATATAGCTAAGAACATTGACCACTGGACTCTGCACACTGGGTCTCTGAGAGGTATTTCATTTTTTCCCCTTGCTGTTGAATGCAGCTTCTCCAGACTATTGCTAGGTCTGCTTTCAGTGCATTGCCTTTGCTTTTAATGTGTTTTCTGCCATAATGTAAAGCAGAACCCAAAGCTCTGGAGGAAAAAAAAGAACTAACAAGATTTGTTCATTTATGTGCTGAATTGTAACATCTGCAAATTTGTGAGTTGAAGTACTCATGACTGATTCCTGCGAATGTGACTATTTGATAATAGTGTCTATAAAGGGATAATTAAGTTAAAATGAGATTATTAGGCTGGTTCCGGATCTAATATGACTGTTATTATTATAAAAAGAGGAGATTAAGACATAGATAACTACATAAGGCAAAGTTTGTAAAAACAAAGGAAAAAGCCACTCGCAAGCCACAGAAAGAGGCCTCTCAATTTAGAAGAATCCCAACTCCTCCAAAATCTTGATCTCCATCTTCTAGCTTTCAGAACTATGAGACAATAAATTTCCATTTGTAAAAGACAGCTGGTCTATACTACTTTATTATGGCTTCTCTAGAAAATTAACACATTGAATAATCTCAGTATTACATTCACCACTACACAGCAAGTATTGGCTTGAAGAACTGAAGGTATTCAATCATCAAAGGGCAATCACCTACTGTGTGACAATCCCTGTCCAGTTGCTGAGCTAGATATAGTTACTGCCCTTATGAGGTTTACGAGCCTACAGGGGGGAAGCAGACAAAAGAAGTAATGATTATCACAGTGTGATATATTAGCAGTAACACAGTAGCATGCTCAGTGTACAACTAGAACACATCTGCAATATACAATCCCAAACATACAGGAGAGGGCAAGGTGTCAGGCATCCAAGAGCTGTTTCAGTAGAGCTCTGTGCTGAGGAACGAATAGCAATCCATAACTAATGAAGGTCTCTTCCTTGAAACAAAAAGCTACACTTGAAATGGTAAGAGTCCCTGGAGCACAGAGCAGCCCAGTATGGCTGATGAGTGTTGTGTGAGTAGAGGTCCCAGCAGGGCAATAAGCAGAGGACCAAGTTGTGGTGATAGAATATGACATCTTTTGGACACAAGCAAACAAGTAGTCACATTCAGCTTCATTCAAGTAAAAGAGAGAAAAAAAATCACAGAAAAAAAAAAACCCTCATAAACCAGACAGTCAAATCTCATGAAGAGAGCTATAAGTTTGTTGATATTCTGACTACTTCAACAAAATTCAGTTCCTCCAGAATAGCTGTCTGTGACCTCTAATCTGGGGATTTGCTATAGTTTAGACTTTGCTTTTCTTGGGCCTTGATTGAATGTGGTGATGTATATGTGTGTATGTGTGTGTGTGTGTGTGTGTGTGTGTGTGTGTGTGTGTGTGTTAAAGAGAGAGAGAGAGATCGAGAGAGAGATCTAATATGATGTGTACCCTGATAAGAAAAGATTAGGGCACAAATAAATTAGACATATATATATATATACATATATATATATATACAAGTAGACATATATATATATATACATACTACACACACACACACACACACACACACACACACACACACACATATATATATATATATATATATATATATATATATATATATATATATACATACACTGTCCTGCCAAGTCTTTTCCTCTCATCACAGCTCACAGATTCTGCTTATTAGCGTTTTTGCTGCTTCATAGCAATGCCTTCATTCAATCGACTTTACTATATCCTTATGTAATGCTATTAGTATTTTTGTCTCTTATTGCTCAAATTAAAACTTCCAAAGATCAAGAATCTGATCAGATTAAGACGTCTCAAGCCAATCCAGAAAATCTCTGTTGAGTAGAGTTGAAGACAAGGCTACTCATCAGAGGGCTGCTTTTGGTTCACTCATTTATCCCTCACATCCACTCAGCTTTGACCATAGTACAGTAGCAGGTCATGTTCATATCAGCATGAACTCAGAGAAATAATTCTGTTCAATTAATTCATAAGAGGGTGGTAGTGACAGGCAAATAGAATTCCATGATCCTTATCTAGAAAATGTTTAGGAATTGGTAAAAGATTTTTTTATTGTGAAAATAGCGTACAGAGGGGTCATAATTACAGGAGCAAGATAATAAGTATATTTCTTATCAAGCATTGTTGCCTCCTCCTTTATTTCCCCTTACCATCCCTTCCCATCCCCCTCGCCCCCACTACCCCTGTTTCCCCCCATCCCCCCACCAAAGTTGTAAAGTTCGTTTTTTGACATAAGGTCTTGTATATATCATTGTTGCAATGGGTCCACCTGTATCCCTATTTAAACAATTTGTTTTTTGTTTTTAAGAAAAGAAATAGAATGCAAATGTTTGTTTTAAGGCTATTAAGATAGGAGGATATATTATAGTTAAGTCTTCCAAATATCAGAACCTTAACACCATGAATTTGGTTCTTGTACAACTGATGTTGGAGTTGAGAATGCTTTCTTCATGTTATCACTTAGATTGTCTCCAAGGATATTTTACAGTAGCCAGCACTGGATACGTGAAGAAACATTGTAACAGAAGTACACTGCTCTTATTCTTCTAAGCTCTGAAATGACACATCCCTTTCAGTCACTTTGTTTGGACAAGAGCCAGACTGACCAATAATACATTTGGGAAAGTATCTATTGCAGACTAGCCCCTGGGTTGCATAATTTTTCTCTTCTTACTCATCTGTCTGCTTTAACTACTTAGACAACATGGTAACTAGAGAAAATATTCTTGGTTGTCCAGTGTAAGCCATGTGTCACTCTACATCTGACTGACACTCTACTGTCACTCTACATCTGACTCTACATCTGGATGACTCTTGTTTTACTGGATGAATCTGTTGAGAACCATGTAAAACTATATAGATGGCAGAGGAAGAGGAGGGTCAAGGCCCAGAGATGTGGAGAGTGTTTACAGGGACTTGGAGAAGGGAGCAGAGTTGGTCATATAAGCAAATAAATAATTACTACTAGGACTGATTAAAACTTGACAATTGAAACTTTAAAAGCATAAATGATCAAATGAGTTTGTAAAAAGAAATGGGCTCTAGCAAAAAATGCTGGAAAATACCACCATTTAAGTGCTAGGAAAAGAATGCTAAGCTTTTAATAAGTGCGTAGAAGAAAAACTACAGGTCCATAAGGAAGGAAAGAGGCTCAGGAAGGAAAGAAAGTTCAAATGCTTGATTGCCACAAAGAGATCAATACAAATATGAACAGTGAGGGATTACAATCAATGAGAAAGAGCTACCAGCTTTAAAAACCTAACCTATAGCTGCAGCGAATGGAAACATTATGCCAAGAAAAAGAGCCAAATGAAAAAGCCCATATAGTATAAGATTTTATTTCTATGAAATATTCAGAAAATTTAAATCTGTAGAGATGGAAAACAGGTTGCCAGAGACTTGGAGTAGAGGATAGGAATGACTGCTGAATTGGTCTGGGCTTCCTAATAGAGGGCTGATTAAATATTGTGCAGTTGGTTAGTTTCATAAGCTTGAATGTATTAAAACACACTGAATCATATACTTTAAAATGGTTAAAATGACATATTTTGAAATATTTAAAATTATTTTAAAAATTTTATACATGTAGGGCAAGTGATGCAGCAGTTCATTAAAAAATGATTTTTTTTGAGGGTTCTACTATTGGGGGCTTGAACTCCAGTCCTTAGCACATACTCTTGATTGACCTTTCCATACACAACAAACACTCTGCCACTGAGCCACACCTCAGCTTCGAGGTTTTTGCTGGCCAATTGGAGTCTATGTGCAGGCAGTCTGTCTTCCTTGGCTGACTTCAAATCTTGATTCTCAGATCTCAGCCCCCAGTAGCTAGAATTATAGGCCCAACCCACTGGTACAAGGGTGGAAGTTTCTACTTTATTGGGAGAGTACTGAGCATGTTGTAAGTACGGATATGAACAATAAAAACGGTGAAGTAAAATATGGGATGGTTTCGGGTGTATTGTTCTGAGTAAATAGGAATATTTAGATGATAAAAAAAATGAGTGATAGGTTTAATTTGGACTAAAGAAGGAGACACATTTTCCACCAGGCAAGAGAAGAATGAATCTTGGAGCCAGAGTGCATAGGAATATTAAAGTGAGTTGTAGAAATATCTCTGCTTCTAGAGTCAAATATTTAGATCTTTGGAAAACCACATTAAATTCCTAGTTGTGATGGAATAATGACATGGTGCTCAACTCCTTCGTTAACTGTGAAGTTGAAGTACCTCACCCCCAAATCATGGATTTCTTTTAATATCCTAAGTCACGTTTCATTTAACCACATTCTATGGAAGGAAGATAACATTGGAACCCAGTGCATCTCCTTGCCCAAACTACTTAAGCTCTTGAATTGTATTCCTACGTAGGTAAAACTGGAAAAATGATATCTACATTTCAGTTATCATAGTCCCTACCCCAATAATAGACACATGATGAGCATTCCTCCCCTTGTTTATCCTGTACTCTAGCCTCACTTTCTGGTTCCCTCCCAATTATGAGAAAGCTAAAATTTGAAGGAGGAGGAGGAGGAGGAGGTGGAGGAGGGGGAGGAGGAGGAGGGGGAGGAGGAGGAGGGGGAGGAGGAGGAGGGGGAGGAGGAGGAGGAGGAGGAGCAGGAGGAGAAGAAGAAGAAAAGAAGAAGAAGAAGGAGAAGGAGAAGGAGAAGGAGAAGGAGAAGGAGAAGGAGAAGGAGAAGGAGAAGGAGAAGGAGGAGAAGGAGAAGGAGAAGGAGAAGGAGAAGGAGAAGGAGAAGGAGAGAAATCCAGAAAATGATTTTTAAAAGTATTATTTTGTTTTTATTTAACACGTTTCTATGATCAAGATGGAAAAGGGAAAGTAGCACAACCCAAAATAACTGCAGTGCCCCAGGACTGTCAAAGCCGAGGGATGAAAGTGATCGTGATAACAGTGGGTCTCAGGAAATTAACATGGCAAACGAATTAAAGAGGGACAAAAGCAAAGGGTACGGTTCTGTGTAACAGAGTATCTGGAAAGCTCAACATGACTCAGGTGACCCAGTACGCTGCACAGAGACCTTCAGAAGCAAGAGGACAGGTGAGGAGTATCCCAGAGGAAGGAGTTGGTGACAGGGATGTGAAACACTCAGTGTGAGGGGTGACAATAGGGAACAGCTATCAAAGAACTCTGCACTCCATCAACCATGACCACAAAGGCCTACTACAAAGGAGCTGCTGCTGTGACAAGTGCCTTCTCTTGTGACATTTGTTGGGAGTGCCAGTGAAGAGCTGTCAGCTTAGAGCATCAATGCATCAAAGAGACCCACAAAATCAACAGTCCAATCCACACAGAATACTGGATCTTGAGACAGAAATGACCACCAAAGAAGAAAAGGGAATAATAATACATTCAGAATTGAAAAGAACTTTACAATATGTGTGAATTAATTTTTGGATTATGAATATTATAAATGCACCAGGGAAACTATTGATATAAAGGAGATGTCCATTGCTCTAGCAATCACTAACTTCAGTAATTTTTTTTTTTAGTTTTGGTATGCCTATGTTATCCGTGGATATTTAACCGGCTTTGCTGCTATAACAAAATTCACATTTCAGGAGCCTACAAACATGAATATTAGCCTTGGACAAGAGAAAAGTCCAAGCTTCTTGTTCACATCATAAATTGACTGTAAGGTGGTTGTGGCTCTACTTCTGATCATTGTTTTCATTCTAGGATCAAAGCTGAAGGAGCAGCCACTCCCTGGGACACGAATTTTTCTTAGCAGAAGGGAATAAAAGATGAATGGCAGAGCAAAGTTCTGCTCACTCAGGCAGCTCACCATCTCCATACATGTGTTGCTGACTGAAGCAAACTTCCTGACCAAGCTTATGTCACTGGGCCAGAAAGAAAGAATTGTTTTTCAAGGAAAAAGACATAAATAATCAAAAACAATATTAGAGTCTATCAGAAGATATGCCTAATGTAAGTTATACTTGCATAGATGAACATGATAAATGTTTTCAATGATTCTAGCACAGGTTAGGTTAGATCAATTTCTCTGAGAAAACCAATCATGATGTAACAAGACCCTTCTACTGCCAGGATAGAACTTTATGGCTTCTGAAAAGCAAGGAATTAATAACCATGACTTCTTTATAGGTATCATTTCTATTAATCTATATACAGTTTGACTAGGTATCCATCTTTGTGCAAATGACAAAATCTAACCCTTTTTAAAACAAGGCCCAAAGGGAAAACTACTGGTTTCTATGATTGAAAAAATTTAATGGAAGGTATAACTTTCAGTATGGCTATACCCAGAGGCTTAACAATTCTGGCCCTTCAACTTTCCACACAGGGCACTGCCTTTCCCTGTGTTCCTTTTATTCTAATCATTCTTAGTCGTGTTTCTCACCCTCACCCTCTCTTAGGGTGAATGAAGGTGACCACTGTTTTTATATCTAACAACCTAAGAATTATAGTTAAAATAAATGAAATAGCATCCTAATAGCTCTGGCAAAACTTTCTGAAGAAGATTCTGTTTATAGTTCAGTTCAGGTGATGTCCTACTCTGGCACCAGGCAAGAATTGTCTGAGGTCAGGCTTTGGTTACCTGTCTGTCTAAGGTACTAACGTTGAGATGGGCAGTACAAAGTGTCACTACACTTCAAGAATAGAACAGGATTGTAGAGTTGTCTAAGAGGTTCTTGATCGAGGAAATGTTGTTCAGAAAACACATAAACAAGCGAACAAAAGAAGCACAGCTAACACCTACTAGTAGATATTCCTGGGTTCAAATTAGGTCTTGCCTTATTCACCACATATCCACACATGTCTGATTCTGTCATTCTTCAACTTTATGATGATCTATTCTAGTAATCCCAGCTCCTACCAATCAGAAGAACAATCTATAAAGCCAGATTCTATAATCCTATTGCAAAGGGAAAAATCAGTGGCACTAACCACTCCACTTTGTCATGGTTATTGGATTTTATGCGAAATGCATCTACCATATCCTCATCAGAACATGATGAGACTAGAGTGATTTTATTTAGCATAACTTCATTCCCACGTGAACAGCAGATACTGCAAATTACTTACCTAAAGTTTTCATTCTTCCTACAAAGCTTGCAATGATTTATCTAGTCCTAGGTGTAATAAAATATTATAATTTATTCTCATAAATGTGAAATACAATACTCTCCAAATTATTCTCATCTGGATTTTTTTAGGAAACAAAAGCTCTTTCTTATGCAGAGCTAGAATTAGGCCAACAGAATGACTTAAGACAGTCCTGACAAACACACTACCAAGAGCATTTCTGCAACAAATCAAACAATGAGATCCCACGCTACATGTCTCTGAAAGGTTTCTCAACCGAGGATCATAAAATGACTTTGGCCTTTCTCCTCCAAGTCAACCAATGTTCTTTAACTTCTCATGTCTTTGACAGTTCTTCCAATTTGAAGGAAAATCTCTCAGCTTATCTTTGAGTCTTCAAGTCTCTTAAGATCAACATTCATTACCCTTGCCTCCTAGAGATTCTTAAAGTCAAATCAAAATGAAAGTTTAATAGAACTAGGCAGGTGTTGCCTGCCTCAAGATTTTAAAGTACTTAAAATTCATCCTTGAAATGTTATACAACTATGTTTTTTATAGCACTAAGTTCTTTTTTTCAAGTTTCTAATTTGGTGTCTTGGGTGTTTTCTTCTTGTTTTTCCTTTCAAGGGCATCCTTAAGTAGAAACTTTTTGAAAAAATGAAAAATATACTGCAACTCTCATTTACCCATGACATAAAGTTTGCATCTAGGACAACTCTTAGGCACGTAAGGCTGGATTACTTTTACTACCACAGTAAAAATAACGCATGATGGCCCTCATAGAGGTTGCCTTCAAAGTGGTTTAATTTAACAAGCATTTTCATAAACATCTCTCTCACACTTTCATGTTGTTGTCTGGTTCCACCAATTTTATTGTTTTTGCTCTTTATATATTTGTCTGATTTGGAAGCTCTCTATATTAGAAAACACTAATACTTTCAAGTCATAGAGATATGCAGAAATTATAAAATCAGTCCAATAAAGCTGTTTCCCACCCTTTGTTGGCCAGTCATGACTGACTTCACTATCCACCACTGAGCCAACCTGTCTGTGAGTGCCAGCTCTGGGAGTGTTTGCTGTATCTATTCTTATGACAAGACTGGGACTTTCTTGAGTGTTTGAGTTTTTGTGCTTGTGTTTGTGTGTTTGTGTTTCATGCCAATGCCAAAGAAACTTCTCAACAAACTTTTCTCTATTGGCACAATCTGGCAAAACAAATCTTATTGCTATTTGTTAGGAAAATGCATCCCAGGATGTTTTGACAGCAGTGTGGCTCAGCCTGCTGACCGCCCCTGAGGAACCACTGTGAGATCCTTGCCCCACTACTAGTCTAGAGTGCAATCCTCCAGCAGACCACATCATCGATTTCGGTTCCAGTCTCCTCTAAGGATGACTAATATGTTTCCACCAGACAGTCCCCAACATGCATTGCATAAAATGGTTATAAGAATCAATTTCTTGGGGGGAAAACCAACAGTATTTGATCACTTTGAAAATTCTAATACCATTTTCTTTCCTAAAGGAATGCAAGCCCATAAAAACATTCACACCCAAGCTATGTCATCTTATCTATAAAGATGTATGCTTGAAAAAAATAATATCTTTGAAATCCTCATGACTACTTTCAAATCATGAAAATTATAGAAAATAATATTTTGTCGGTTTGAATATTTTTCAAGATAAATAGCCTATATTTGAAAAGGAGGATGCTCCCACATGACATGAGATACCTTCCTGTCCATGGGATGATTGATTTTTAAACTCACTCAGGACATTGAATATCCTTTGTCAGACCATGCTGTTATTTTACCAATTATGCTTAGGCTTCCAGACTTATCAATCCACAAAAACTCCAGCTTTCAGAGCACTGATAGACCCCTTAATTAATTTGCTATTTGTAAGGACATGCACATTGCCCTACTTCATCCACTTGAGGGTTTGATTTCATCATATAGAGAAAAGAGATCTCTACCAAAAGCACCTGATTCCCCAAAGGAAGTGCAAAGTAAAAGGGAAAAGTATGTATTTACACATTCCTGCTTTGTAGTTGCTGACCAATTAAATCTTCAAACACCAAGTTGTATTTCTTCAAACAATAAAGCTAGAATTTTACCAACCACTGATTCTACAAACACATTTGTATCAAGGTCTTTTCTTACTAGGCAACTTGATTCTCAGTAGAGATGTGATGGTGATAATATCTAAAGATAGGCATGGTATGTCTATAATCAATGAGGAGTGAAGGCATATATTTCATGTACCTTTGTATGCCCATTGTGTATTTGGGCCTGGGTTCTTTTCATACCTTGCTCCCATGTTTCTCCAATCATGCTAATTACATGGTACCAAAAGACAATATTTATTTGATAGAAAAGTCTTTCCACCATTAAACTGAAACACAGACTGTGTGTATGTGTACATGTGTCTCTGTGTGTCTGTGTGTGTGTCTGTGTGTCTGTGTATGTCTGTGTAAAAGAGTGTCGGTACTGAGGCTTTATGTTAAAAACTGCCTGGCTTTTTCTGCTCCAGACTGGCATTCTACCACTTGATCCACATCTCCACTTCTAGCTTTTTTGGTGATTAATTATTAATAAGAGTCTCATAGATTTTTCTGCCCAGGCTGGCTTCAAACCATGATCCTTAGATCCTTAGCCTCCTGAGTTACTAAGAACACAGGTGTGAGCCACCAGTGCCCAGTACATGTAGACTTCAAAAAAGGCAATCAAAGGTTAAAGAAGCTGATACTTAAGAATCCCCGCTGGATAAATTTAGAGCATTGGAAAAGATCCAATCCAAGAATAATTTTTGGCTTGAGGCCTATAACATTCGTATTTGATAGTGTATTGAAAAGGGAAGAAAATCATTTATTTTAAGCTGTCTCCATTCCACATATTGTTCTTCTGTGATGGGTGAATTGGTGTTGATAGTGGTGTTGGCCTGAAAGTCATCGCTTCCTTAAGTGTTCTACTTCAATTGTGCTACTATGTCAGTTTAAAAATGCTTCCCGGTTGAAAATGTTTATACTGAAATGATCAGCTCCTGCCTCTATGAATTCAACTGTTGCTTCTCATCATCATCCAATCTTTGGACTCATATCTTCGAGCTATTATTTAATTCAAAATATGACACATTCCCAGGTACCCAGGTGTTAAGACTCTTGGATGCAATATGGCACTTTTCCTTAACAATTTTTCCATTTAGTCAGTGACTTTTAATTTCATCCGCTTACACTTTGGCTCAACATATAACCTGCTGTTCCTTTCTAACCCCAGCCTCTCAGCTGCCATTTCTGCAAATCCATTCTCTTTATCAGTGCTCTCCCAAACGTGCATCAGTCACCTGGAGTGGTGATTAACATGCCTGACGCTGGGCCCCATCCCAGCTATAATGAATTGGAATCTCTGGAAGTTAGACCTGGGGATTTGTATTTATAACCAATCTTTTCCCCAAAGGATCTGAAGTTTAATAACTGCTGATCTGCCCTGCTCTGCCAGCTTTTCATAATGATGCTCACGTCGTAATTTCTGTTAAAGGCTGTAGCATTTGTGTATTCGTTAATATTATGCTGGGAGCTATAGCAGATCAAAAACAAAATCCCTATGGCTTGATCTAGTAGATGTCTGGAGAAATATGATGCTTAGTCATTATATGAGGAAGTCTAACAGAGACTGCCAGTTTCAATACTGTCTCATAAGGTCACTCTGAGTATAAAAATACAGGTAGTCAACCTAAGAAAGGAAGAGGGAAGATTATCCAGAAGATATCTGCAAGTCTGGCCAAAAGTGGCGTACACCAAGTTTCCTACTGGCTTACCTCCTGACTCTGAATCCTTACAATGAGTCCCCAGCAAAAGACCGCCCAGATGAGTGAGCCCTGATAGCAAGATCCTGAACAAATATACAAAATCTCTTTTGTTTAAGATAATCACATATGAGGTCATTCATTCCAAAACAATGACTAACCCAAACTATTAAATATTATTATTACTTTTCTGTAATGCTTTCCTTACTTGTTACTTCTATATCCAGGCTCCGCTTCAGTGAATATCAACACTGAAACTGAAATATTGACAAGTTCTCAATGAATATTGGCTATGATTATGCAGGTCACTTTGTGAGTGGCAATATCTTCCACATTTTGCATTTGCTAGTATTGAGAAGTCAGCTGACTTCATATAGGCATCTAGCTTCAGAGACCAAAACAATCTTAAAATTATCTTTTTGACAAAGCTGCACCCCCTGAACAAGAACAAGAGTTTAGATCTGGATTTCTTCCTGATAGGTGAGAGAAATGATATTTTCAGAATCAAACTTTTTACAGTATCTGATGCAGTGACTGCAGGTGACCTGTTCCGGATTCATTCCAGGCTGACCTAAGTTATGCAATAGACAGGTACACAGTAATTAAACCCAAAAGTGTGTCTGGCCACACCAATCAGAATGCACCCAATCCTGTCTGTCTAAGACCCAAAGTCATTTCAAGGATTCATGAAAATACTTTAAAGTTTCTTCAATTCAAAATTTAAAAAACCTGTGTGGAACAAAGTGTTTTAATACAATATTAATAGATTCAAAGCCCACAGTAAAATATAATTAATGTCTTTGGGTAACATGTCTACAGCCAAGGAAATTTATATTGTGGGCCGAGATTTATCAGACCAATTGTTTTCAAAATGTAGAAAACATGAGAGTATCCCAGGATGCATTTTATAATCCAGACTCTAGTCACAATAGCAGTGTTGTATAAGCAAAGCTAGAATAAATCTCTGGAAGCTGCATACTTAATAAGCAATTTAAGTAATTCTGCTGTACACTAAATTGGAGGAAAACTGAAAAAGTTAAACCAGAAATGTTGAAAGTTTTTGCCTCAGCTGAGGCATGGGCTGAGGGATGAGACTAATAAGGTGTGACTATGTTGCTTTTCATGGTATCTCTTGTCTCCTAATTGATGTGCTCTCGCCATGTGCCCATGGCCTGCATTTAATCTGCTGGCTGTTAGATCAGCAGCTACCTGCCACTGCCTTGAAATGCTCCCATTTGTGAATAGATTACTCTGCAAGGCAGAAGCACAATCTGTTAACTTTAAGAAAACCACTTACAATGGTATGCTGACAAAAAAAAAAAAGATACATCAGACTAGCCTTAAAATCAGGTGGAGTCCAGGCATTATACAAATTGTAGCTAGGTTTGGTTACAGAAGAGACCAGTTGGATAGATGATTAATATACTAAACAAAAAATACAGATTTCAAAATAAGAAGATAAAAATGTTCTTTGCTCTTCATTTTGAATAGTTTTACATCCTCCCCCTACCTGCCCATCCAGAGAAGGGTGAAAGCAAGATGTACCAGAGAAAGTAAAATCAGGAATTAATCTAGTTGGAAGGGCTGATGTTGAAACTAGCTCCTTCTGACCCATGCACTCACTAAGATGAATAAAACCTTGCAGGATTCTGGGATGGATTGCTCTCCATACAAGAGAGAGTTCTCTGATTGCTCACGTGTGATGGGTGCATAAAAGTTCTTGATGTGGCATGTGTGTCTGATGGTTAAGAGAGCTGAGATTTATTGAGAAATTCAACCAGCTTGTCCAGAAAATACCAGCTTCTAGCCAAGCTGGTGCAACCACACAGAAGCCACTAAATTATTCTTTCATTAGATGAATTAACAAACCATCAAAGGATTTGTCAGAGGGGCAGGGCCTGAATAAAACTAGACGTCACAGCCCATTACAAATAGTAATATCTTCTTCCCTAGAAGAGAACATGGTATGTTCCATAGCGTGAACCGGCATGATTGGCTATTCTCACATCTTGGGGAGTATAACCCAGAGCCTCATGACTGCAAAGTACTTCATAACATTCATTACTTTATCTTACAACAAGCCTGTTGGGCAGCCTGGGGAGCTGATTCCCATTTTACACAGGAGGAAACTATCGTGGAGAGATTAAGTAACTCACCCGATGTTCCAGAATGAAAAGAGGATAAACAAGCCTAATTTGGAGCTCATTGCTTTTGCTTGCCTAAAATCCCAACATAAACTGGACTAGTCTGGACATTTACAGAGATAACCGTAATTAGTAACATTAAAGGTGTCTTGAAGAAGAGACTAATTCTTGTGTCCTCCTCTCACCCCAGACAGGGCCTGTGAAATTTCTATTCTCAAGGACACTGTTGAATTAATTGGAAAGAACTGAGCTCTGCTTTCCTTTTTTGGCCACCATGGTATCCCCGGCCACATATGCACAGCGGCCATCTGGAAAAATCTGTTTCTAACTTTCAGGGAGCTTTGCATCCGATTGCATCCCTGAATCTGTTTACCTATTGGCACAGCTCGTGGATTTTAGAAGCAGTATGATTTCTACTTGGATTTACTTGAGATTCTGCCTAATAACCAAAACAAACAGTGGAATGTAAGCCTCCGTGGAGAATATGCACACAGATTTAGAGAATACTCCCCCAGAACTACCCTATAATTTGTCCTCTTTTTTTTGCACTTTTTAATTTTTTTTAAAGAGCTGTTGAAATCATCCTTTGTTCATTGTATTCATGACTATAAACACTGATTTTTTTTTCAGGCAAGAAATACTCAAAGGTATAATCAGGTCCTTCCATAGTATTTAATTAGCCATAATTAAAAGACATCTACACAAAGCACAGTGTTTTCAAAGTCTTTTCTTCTGTTACATTGCTAATAAATTAAGAAATTAATTGGCATTGTGAGTTACAACAGAAAATGTCAGTGGAAAATTTTACCTCTCTTATAAAATTACCATCTTTTTGTAGATTATTCTTATCAAACTTGATGACATTATCAATCATTAAAGTAAAAAAATAAAGAAAATACATGAGAATAGTGGGAGGGAAAGACAGATGAAAGGATAAAGAATGTTCTCATACCTATATATTCTGGTAATTTAAAATCATAATTTTGTTGTGATTATTAATGTGTTGTACAGAGGGGTTACCATTTTGTAAGTCAGGTAATGAGTACATTTATATTTTTTTGAACAATGTCACCCTTTCCTTTGTTTCCCTATTCCCCCCTTCCATCCTTGCTCACAAGTTACAGAGGCAATTTTTTTCACGATCAATTCTCCAAGTTATAACAATAGCTTTTAGAGATGATTTTTGACCTCTAGATCTCATAGTGATGTTGCAAAAGAAAGGGCTGCAGCAGGAAATAATGGGAAGAAGGTACACTGATTTTTATATATACAAATCTTACTTCATTGCCTAAGAATATATGTGGCCAAATTATACTTATGATTACCCTAATACAAATAAGAAAGACTCAGAGCACAGCTGAATGAAGAATTTAAAAAATAGTATCTTTTGTTTCCATCTTTAGTCTTTCTAAAGACATGTTTAAACTTGGTCCTCTCCCTTTTTTAAATAAGTTTTTATGTGAAAATATTGTACAGAAGGTTACAATTACATGAGCAAGGTAATGAGCACATTTCTTATCAAGCATTGTTGCCTCCTCCTTTGATTTTCCCCTACCATCCCTTCCCTCCCAACTCCACAACTGCACCCCACCCTCCAACGACCCCCCACCCCCCACCTAAATTGTAAAGGTCGTTTTTCAACAAAGTGTCTTGTACATCTCATTGTTGCAATGGGTCCACCTGTATCCCTATTTAAACAATTTGTTTTTCCCCTTCCCCTCCCCAAATTATACCAACATCAAATACAGTGAAAACAGAGGTTATAGCGTGGGGGAGGGACATACTCTAAATGATTCTTTAAAAAGGCTTAAATTTGAGTAAAAACAAAATAGAGAGCAAACACTGTCACTGTTCCAAAGCAATACATATGAAAATCTTGTATAAATCTGTAAGATATTACAAAAATACCAACACAACTGGCAGAAGGGCATGCCCATACAAACAATATGATCACTAAATAGATCAGTTTTACTAATAATCACTGCATTATTACTAAAGGTTTTTTAAATTCTTTATACCTAGTGTTTAGAAATAGATATTCGGATTGGCTGATGCTAGGGATACCAGTCAATGTAACTTTCTGGAAATCAACTTAGCTATAAGTATCAAAAGTTTCAAAAATCATCACTTGTTTGGACCCAAAAATAATCAGCAAAAAGTTGTAATGGAGGCATGCTTTAAGTGGTTAAATGGAAGCCAACAAGTGCAAAGCTCTGAGTTCAAACCCTAGTATTGCCTCCCCAAAAAAAGAGAGGAAGAAATAATCCAAATGTTAATCATGAAATTCAAAACATAAACTTTGTCAAATATTATGACACCAACATAAACGTTTCTAAAAAACATACAATGATAGAAAGACATTTTGTGAAGAACATAATGTAAGACTACATTAACTATTTTTTCAAGTCCATGTCTAAGCACATGGAAGGAAGAAAGAAATACATTAAAATTAACAAAAGCTTTTCTAAGTAATTGCAATTACTGAAATTTTTATCCTGTCATTTTTTTATAAAATGTTCTACAAGAAAATGTACTATTTGTGATTATAGAATATAAAATTAATTTTATAAAGCAAGGTCAGGACAGTATGTTTCTTTGAAGCTATAAATAGTGGAGCAGGTAGATATTTTGAAAATAAAAATTACATACATTTAAGTTTGTGGACTTTTCTCAGAATTAGATATATCTAGAAATATTTAGAATACTTAATTTTCCATATTGAAATGTAGCTTAAGATTTTTTAAACATTTATATTGTGTCCAAAGAGTTAACGTAGCTTAGTACTCAAACCATAAACCTTTTTAACATTATTTTAAAAATTACGATAAAGTTTAAGAAGATAAATGAATATCTAATCAACATACTCAGAGTGTGATTAGAAATTGAGCTGTATTTGCAGTCTTTAATTCTGTGTTAAACAAGTCCACTAGTTGATCAATCAGTCAGAGCAATTGCATACATAAAATGATCATAGAAACAAAATTAATAGTCACTGATAATCATTTCACATGTATTGCTCTTTTTAATACTAAAAAGGAATAATGAATGCTGTCTGATCCAAGATGCAGAGAAAGTTAGAGAAAACTAGATGGCATTGTCCAACATCTTTTGTTCTATCTGTGATGGAGCTAGGACTTGTTCCTGATTTCTAATTGGGCATAAGGATCAGGGCCATCATATCATATTGACACACTAAAGTCATTGCTACTTTTTTTTTTAATCTACAGTGGTGAGACTTATTAAAAAGCATTGATTGTTAAAGCTACATATATGGGTGAAATTTTGTTACTGTTTGGTGAGCTTGATGGAAGTGAACTAGAAGTGAGTTCAGATTTCCACTAGGTACACATAGCCTGCCTCTCTTCTGGTGAGTGGTTCTCAAGAGATTGCCCTTTATTTATTTGTTGTATTTTTCTTTAATATGACGTAAAAAAATCTCATTAGGTGTGACAGCATCCACAAAATTCTAACAATTAATCTAAGTAAAGAGTAACTACATTTTTAACTTTCAAAGGAAGAGGTTAATTCTATTTCTTATTCCAGACTATAGAAATTATCTCTGTAATTTTGAACTACTAGAATCAAGATGGCATCCTTTCCTCTTTCTTCTTAACTCATTCTTCTTTACCTGTTCTCCTAATCTGCATGGTTACATTTTATATATTGTCAAGGCTGACCATATTTACACTAAGCAAGTTCACAGTCTGTCAAGTTTTGTCAATGAAATGATTCTAAATAATAGTGATAGAAACTTATGTTTCATAATGTAATTTTTATAGTAATAACAAAGCCATTTGCAACAATCACTTTCCCTTTCTACATAGCTAGAATTATTTTGTCTTTAAAAGTTCAAATTAATTCCTTTTTGCTCATTAAATTCCTCATCTTTTCTTCTAATACTGTTGTATATTTCTGTGTGGTGTGTGCATGTGCCAGTCCCAGAGTTTGAACTCAGGGCCTGGGTGCTTCCCCTGAGCCTTTTTGCTCAAAGTTAGCATCTAATGCTTGAACCACAGCTCTACTTTTAACTTTTCTGGTATTTACTTGGAGATAAAAGTCTCACAGACTTTCCTACCTGGGCTGGCTTCAATACATGATACCCAGATCTCAGCCTCTTGAATAGCTTGGATTACAAATATAACCCAGCAGTGCCTGGTCAGTTTTATACTTTTTTGTGCGTCTTTTTTGTCATTTATTTATTTATTTATTTATTTATTTATTTATTTATTTATTTATTTATTTATTATGTTATTGTTACTGTAAAGATAGTGTACAGAGGGGTTACAGTAACATCAGTAAGGTAATGAGTACATTTCCTATCTAGCGAGCATTGTTACCTCTTCCTTTCTTTTTCCCCAATTATCCCATCCCTCCCTACCTCCCCAACTCCTCCCTCCTCACTGCAAGTTGTAAAGTTCGTTTTCAACATAGTGTCTCGTACATCTCATTGTTACAATGGGTCAACCTGTATCCCTTTTTAAGCATTTTTTTATTTGCCTTCTCTTCCCCAATTAGAAAAATGTATATACAAGATGCAGGGCACCAACATCAAATACAATTAAAACAGGGGTTATACCGTGGGGAAGAACATACAGGAGAAACAAACAAACAAAAAGCACATAGTATATTTTAAATGCATTAACAACAAGATAGCAAGAAAGAAAAAAACTACTTATGTCCCTATCTTGGAGGTCATTTCACTTAACATCATCTTTTTTTTTTTTAATTGTGAAAATACCATACAGAGGGGTTAAAACTGTATGGGGAAGGTAATGAGTACATTAATTTTTTTTATTGTGAAAATACTGCACAGAGGGCTTACAATTACATGAGCAAGATAATGAGTACATTTCTTATCAAGCATTGCCTCCTCCTTTATTTCCCTTTCCCATCCCTTGCCATCACCCCCTTCTCCCCTCCAAAGTTGTAAAATATGGTCATATGTACATAGCTTTTGACCTTTTCTGCTTGTCCTTGACTTATACCAGTTATTACAAATAAAGGAAACCATGGGACCTATGTTTCTTTGGACCTGGTTTACTTCACTTAATATAATTTTTTCCAAGTCTTTCCATTTCCTAACAAATGAGGAGATGTCTTTCTTTCTGATGGAGGCATAGAATTCCATTGTGTATATATACCACATTTTCTTGATCCATTCATCTATTCAGGGGTGTCTGGGTTGGTTCCATATCTTAACTAGAGAATAATGCTGCAATAAACATAGTTGTGCTGGTAGCTTTAGTATAGCCTTGTTTGTGATCAGTTGGGTAAATGTCCAAAAGTGGGATTGCTGGGTCATAGGGGAGATCTATGTGGAGTATTTTGAGGAACCTCCATACTGCTTTCCGAAGTGGCTGAACAAGTTTACACTCCCACCAAGAATTCAGTAAGGTTCCCTTCTCTCCACATCCCCTCCAGCATCTGTTGTTATTAGAGTTCTTGATTATGGCCATTCTAACTGGGGTGAGGTGGAATCTCAATGTTGTTTTGATTTGCATTTCTTTTATGGCTAGAGAGATAGAGCATTTCTTCATGTGTCTATTGGCCATTCTATTTCCTCTTCAGAGAAGTTTTTCTTTTAGTCTTTGGCCCACTTGTTGATGGGGTGGTTGTTTCTTTGAGGATTTGGTGTTGAGGAATTTAGTTTTTTGAGTTCTAAGTGTTTTTTAGATGTCAGACCCTTGTCTGTTGTATGGCTAGTGAAGAACTTCTCCCAATCCGTGGGCTTTCTATTGATCTTGCTATCTATGTCCTTTGCCATGCAGAAACTCTGCAGTTTCATGCAATCCCATTTGCCCAACCTTTCTTTGATTTGTTGTGTTTCTGGGTCTTTTTTCATGAATTTTTGGCCTGTTCCAAGAAGCCCTAGAGTTGTTCCTACTCCTTCCTGTAATGTTTTCAGAGTGTCAGCTTTGACCTCAATGTCTTTGATCCATTTGGAGTTGATTCTGGTGCAGGGTGATAGATAAGGATCTAGCTTTAGTTTTCTACAGGTGTTTAATCAATTTTGCCACCAACATTCAATGAAGAGGCTGTCTCTTCCATTCTTTTTGTTAGCTCCCTTATGGAAGATTAGGTGCCTATAGGTCCGTGGGTTCCTTTCTGGGTCTTCAGCTCTATTCCATTGGTCTTCAGGTCTGTTCTTGTACCAGTACCAAGCTGTTTTGATTACCATGGCTTTAAAGTAGAGTTTGAAATTTGGTATTGGTATTTCTCCAGCACTGTTGTTTCTGCTAAGGATTGTTTTTGCTATTCAGGGTCTTTTATTGTTCCATATGAATTTTTGGATTGCTTCTTCTATTTCATTGAAGAAAGAGGTTGGAATATTGTTAGGTGTTCCATTGAATGTGTAGATAGCCTTTGGCAGTATTGCCATTTTCACAATGTTATTCCTCCCAATCCAGGAGCCTGGGAGGCTTTTCTTCCTAAATTCTGCCTTATTTCCTTTTTAGGTTTTTAAAGTTTTCATCATAGAGGTCCTTCATTTCTTTAGTTAGGTTAACTCCTAGGTATTTTATTTTTTGTGGGGCTATTACCAAAGGAGTTGCTTTCCTGATTTCAGCCACACTCTTCTCATTGTTGGCATACAGAAAAGCCATTGATTTTTGAGGGTTAAAAACCCTGGTACTTTGCCAAAATTTTAAATCAGTTCCAGTAATTTGGGAGTGAAGTCCATGGGATTGTTTCAATACAAGATCATGTCATCTACCAAGAGGGAGAGTTTTACTTCATCTTTCTCTATTTGGAGCCCCTTATGTTTGCATCTTCTCTTATTGCTGTAGCTAGACATTCTAATGCTAAATTGAAGAGAAGTAGAGAGAGTGGACATCTTTGTCTCATTCCTGTGTATAGAGGTAATGGCTTTATCTTTTCACCATTGAGTATAATGCTGGCTGTAGGTTTGTCGTACACAGCCTTTTTTATATTGAGGAATGTTCCATGGATTCCTAGTTTTTCCAGAGCCTTCATCATAAAGAGGTGTTGGATCTTGTCAAATGCTTTTTCTGCATCTATGAGATAATCATGGAGTTCTTATCCTTGCTCATGTTGATATGATGAATTATATTAATTGATTTACGTATATTGAACCAGCTTTGCATTCCTGAAATGAATCCTGTTTGATCGTGGTGTATGATTTTTTTTTTATGAGTGGCCAAAATTTTGTTGAGAAGTTTTCCATCAAAGTTCATCAAAGAAATAGCTCTATAGTCCACTTTCTTTGATGAGTCCCTGCCTGGTTTTGGGATGAGGGTTATGATAGCTTCTTAGAAAGAGTTTGGTAGTGAACTTTCTCTTTCAATTTCATTGAAGAGTTGGAGGAGTATTGGTGTAATTTCTGATTTGAAGGCCTTCATAGAATTCAGCTGTAAATCCATCCAGTCCTGGGCTTTTCTTGGGTGGGAGGTCTCTTATTGCTGTTTGTATTTTGATGTTTGATATGGGTCTGTTAAGTTGGTTTAACTCATCTTGGTTTAGTTTCGGCATGCCAGTTGTTGCTAGAAAATCATTCATTTCTTCTAGATTCTCAAACTTATTGGGATAAAGTTTTGAGAAATATTCCCTTATAATGTTCTGATTCTTGGTTGTTTCTGTGGTGATATTTTGATTCTCATCTATAAGTTTGTTTATTTGGGTGTGTTCTCTTTTTTTCTGATAAGATTTGCTAAGGGTCTGTCAATTTTGTGAATTTTTTCAAAAAACCAATTCTTTGTTCTATGGTCTTTTGGGATTCTAATTCCTTTAATTCTGATTTAGTTTTAATTATTTATTTCCATCTCCTGGATTGGGGGTTTAGCTTCCTACTATTTTTCAAGGACCTTCAGATGTCTCATAAAATTGCTGGTTGATATAAGAACTCAGAGCTATACACTTGCCTATAGATATTTTTAAAAAATTATTTTAAGTTCTAAGAAATCTCTGAAGTTCCCTGATCTTATATGAAATAGGCTGTAATTTTACTAATGAAGGTTTTGTTTTTGGTTTTGCTTTCTTGAAAACCTGCAGGAGAAATTAATATGGTGTCTGAAAGAATTTTAACTTATCAATATTTGCTCTTTATTTTATTCTCTTCCTTTTTCCTTCCTTCCTTCCTTCTCTCCTTCCTTCCTTCAATTGCCATGCCTCTCAGGGTGTGGAATCTCAGGGACGTGATGACACTATGTGCTGGGTTCCTCAGTAGGACTCAGTCAACTGTGCTTGGGTTTGAGAATTTACCTTTTGTGGCTTCTTTCCTTCTTGGTTCATTTATTCTCTTTCCTCTGACTTACTAGAGATCATGTTCCATAAAAACTATATCTAAACTAAGTGAACTTTCTAAATCTTGACATGACATACATATTTAAACATGAAGCAATTTAGCAAGCTGCAATATTTTGTTGGAAAATTCCTACTTAATTATATTTTGTTATTTTCTGGTCTTGAACACTAATCATTTCAGCCAGTCTCCATTTCTCAAGATGCTTGGCATACACTCCAAGACTTTCTTTTGATATATTTCTTTAGGGAAAAGCTTTACTACTTCTTAAGCATTTATGTTTAATGTTGAATGTTCCTAGAAGGTAATGCCCTCATTGCTGCATATTGCAGATTTGACTATGGAACTGATGGGGAGTTAATAGGATGAATAGAATTGATTTGAAGACAGCCATGTTCAATTATCCTCTTCCTCTCATGGCATCTTCTCTGTCCTGCGTTTCCCAGAAGTAAATTGCTTAAGGTCCTATGGTGTATTTTCTCTGCATGGCTCTCATCTCTTGTTGACTGATTTTAGCAACATTTTTCACCTCTCTACCTTAATGCTCACTTACGCTCCTTCTAGAATAGTGGTGAAATTTCCAGCTGATGAGGCCTACCATCTCTTTATGACTGTGGATTTTATAGTTTTTATTCAATCATTTTCTTATCAATTTAGGGAAAGTTTCTTGAAATAAGAAAACAAGGAAACCTGAATGCTTTATTAAAATGAAAGCTAGCTATTGTTGTGAATAAAGTTAACACCAAAATGAACTTAATATAACTAGGAATAATTAAAATAAGGTCTCCATTGATACAACTAGCAAATATACAAGATTTTGGTGTGGAAGGTCCTTGGCTAAATTTTGTGAGCCCTTGCTTTTTACTTAAAGTTCTATTATAATTTTATTTTGTCTCTCTTCAGAAGCAGAAAGTCATATTTATTCTGGAAACTTGAATTCTAGTAAGTCATTAATGGGATCCAGGTGTAAGCTAAATTAACTATTAGAGATTGTAATGTTCAATTGAGTTTCTACTTGTGGACTCTCAGTGGCACTGCTGAAATGTTTACAAATTACACTTCATTTCTCATATCCAAGTAGTATGGGTTAAATATTTAACACATGTTCAAGTTCTCTGGCACTTCTTTTTTGGAGCTTGCTTTTTGTTAGGTCTAGAAAGTCCTCAAGAAAACTATGTTATTAACTGGGCACTGGTAGCTCATGCCTGGAATCGTAGCTACTCAGGAGGCTGGGATCTAAGGATCACTGTTCAAAGCCAGCCCAGGAAGGAAAGTCCATGAGACTCCCATTTCCAATAAACGACTCCAAAAAGTCCAGAAGTGGAGCTGTGGTTCAAGTGGTAGAGTTTTCTTGAGAAAAAGAAACTCAGGGATAGTGCCCAAGCCCTGAGTTCAAATCATAGGACTGGCACCAAAAAAACAGGAAGAAAGAAAGAAAAGAAAGGAAGGAAGGAAGGAAGGAAGGAAGGAAGGAAGGAAGGAAGGAAGGAAGGAAGGAAGGAAGGAAGGAAGGAAGGGAAGGAGGAAGGAAAACTATATTGTTTCAAGTTCCTGCCCCCCCCACACACAGATGGGGAGGGAGGGCAAGAAAGAGACTATATCCTTCAATATATCCTTCTAAGTAATGTAGACATGTACTTGATAGTTCTGAGTTTCTATCTCACCACCATACCTCAGAGGAGTAACTTATTCAGAGTTTCACCACCTATGGTTCTGAAAAGGGCTTTCAAAAATCTAGCTAAAATGCTGAGGGAGAAGCTATTCACTTCATGGTACAGTGGCTCCTCCAGTCAGCAGGAATCACCTCCTTCTCCATCTAAGGATGGATCAGCACTTAGTCATTCCTTCAACAGATAATCGCTGAATAAATGAATAAATCTTAGAATATCTCTTCTTCTCAGCCCAGTATGCAGAACAGTTTTCCCCTCTCCAATCCCCATTGAAGGGAAATTTACAACCTGCCCTCCAATCCCCATTGAAGGGAAATTTACAACCTAATTCTTTAAACCTGTGACTAACATGACAAAAGGTTCTTTATGAATGCAATTAAGGTTATGGACCTGGAGATGGGAGATTAGCCTGGATTAATTAAAAAGCCCATCTTTTTCTACACAGTAAGTTCTTTAAGAGCAAAAAGCCAACAAGCTTTACTGTTAGATGTTCAAGGGTAAGAATCTTATATTAATCCTGTTATCCATCAACATAACCAATGAACCAATATAGAAATGAACCAATATAGAAATATCAGTTTACACGACAAAAAAAATGAAAACTTGTAACCACAAACTCACAGATTGAATTGTGTCTACAAAATTCCTTGAAATCCTAACACCCAATGTGACTATGTTTAGAAATAGTGTCTGTGGAAAGTAAATCAGAGCGAGCCCCTCATGCAATAGCACTATGATTTTAAAGAAGAAAAAGTCATATTATACATATATAAATCTGTGTACATATATATGATATATATGAAATATACATATATACAAAATATAGGACATGATGGCTACCTACAAGCCAGAAGGAGAAGTAAACCTCTTATTTAAATCTTCCAATCTGGGATACCTTGTTATCACAGTTTAAGCAGATGAACACATCCATCTGGAAAAGAGACTACAATGCATTTCTCCATGGGTGATATATAATCTCATGAAATGATCTATTATTTAAGCAAAAATGTGCAAGGGAACTGAATGAGATGAAATGATGGCCATATATATGTACCTGTATGGCTGATATTCTGGGGTGTGCTCTGTATAGGTCATGAACCTAATGCTTTTCTACAGTAACACCTGCTGCTTCTCTTTTGAAACATGTTGTACGTCAACCATCTCTCTATTACAAATGAACTGTCCACTTCACTTGTTTCTTATAACCTCAGATAAGACACATTTGAGGCATTAAAATGAATTTTCATTCTACTTCATATCATCTGGGAAGCAGCCATGTTGCCACCTGCTCAAGCAGAGTTAGGATAGCAGGTTGCCTGTCTGTTCCTTTCACTGAACAATCAAGATACGTATACTATGTGGTGTGCTAGGAATCATTAGCATTTTTAAATCATCGGGCTTTGTCTTAAAATTTTTCTTCTGTCAATGTGACAGGTATCTGCAGATGAATTACAGGGTTTGTGCTACAATCCAAAGATCAGTACTACCAGTTCAAAAATGTAAAATTCAAGAGTAGATGCATTAAATTCAACACCCAAGAGTTTTAAAGTTAACAGCTGTCAAAAGTAGCAGTTTCCCTCATACAACAGTGAGCACAAGAAGAATGAACGTGTGGATGTAACTGGAAATGAAATCATTTATGACTTTATGTATAAAGGTTGGCATGATGAATTACAGCTGGAAGTAAAATGATCACATAAACCACAGTTTCTAAGTGAAATATGTGCTAAGAAGTTCCTCCTGAAACATCAGTGGGTATCAGTGCTCACTGCTTTCAGGTCTTACTGAAACTGGTGATTTTCAAGGTTGAATGCTCATAGAATCTCTCTAGTGATGATTCGACGATCAGGAGTTGATAAAAGCAGAATGCCCTATCGATTTTAAAGGGTATCTGCTCCTTGGTTGTTCAGTTTGATACAATTAAAGATGATGGTACAGCTATAAGCAAGGGAAAGTTAAGAATCACCCTAGTGCTGGTGGGAAGATTATAGAGATAAATGTCATTTGGGTCAGAAAAGTCATTCATTTGGGTCAAGGAAGAACTCCCAAGTCATTCTATGTACTACACTTTGTCACGACCTTCATCTTGAAATTCAGTCATCAGACTTCCCAATCAAGAAAATCCACAACAATGGTTATGCATATCAGGCTAATATGTTTGGGAACTGATTATTGAATGATGCTTAACATATCAAAATAATAGTCCCAAGTAGTGATTATGAAGTTGTGTAAAATGTTAACTCATGACTCCATCGGAAACATTCTATATGGAGAAAGTTCTTCCATACCTACCATTTAATCTTCAAAAAAGGAATGTCTATGTATGTTATGGATGCATTTATTCATCCAGGTAGCCTATATTTCACTTTGGGAGTCCTCAGGGTTAAGTTTTGTTTAGTAGTCGTATTGCCCTCTGTCTCTTTGCTTTATATAATAAAGAATCTACAAGTTAAGGGAGAGCCTTACAACTCACAGAACAAAACCCTCTATGTAATATGAAAGTATCATCCGCATCATCCTTGGTGAGAAATGGCCCATGCTTTGTTTAAAATCTTGCCTGAGCTCGTGGCTCACACCTGTAATCCTAGCTACTCAGAAGGCTGAGATCTGAGGATCGCATTTCAAAACCAGCCCGGGCAGAAAAGTCCATGACACTCATCTCCAATAAACCAACAAAAAACCAGAAGTGGCGCCGTGGCTCAAGTGGTAGAGCTCTCACCTTGAGCTGAAGATCTGATCTTGCAGAAATCTCTAAAGACAAATTTGCAGATGCATGAGCTCGGCCCTCAAATAGCACAATCGGTCAGATGTCATTCTCAGCTCAGTCAGCAGCAGGAAAAAAAAAGTCAGATGCCAAAAGAGGTCATTAAGGATGACAGCCGGTGTTGGTGGAGCCAGTATCCTTGGCTTGGGATTTTATTTATCAATGAGAACAGATTGATAGCTCAGCCCACATACACACACTCATGTTAATGGCTTCAATTTTTCCAGCTCAGACTATAATACCATGTTCATTTGGATTAGCAGTTGTTAAGGTTCGTATCAAAGGTTTATTCATTTCTGTAATCATTTACTTAACATTTAAATTTTTTGCCTCTCCAGCTTTCCTGTGAAAGTTGTTCAAAGACTATCTCTTTGTACACAGAGACTGAATGCACTTTCACAGCATTACATGGAAACAAGAGGCACAGAAAAGCGTCAATTTCTGATTCCAAGGCAATAATTTTCTCCTACCATGATGTGATTTTATGTAGAACTGTGAAATATGATATTTTAATATGAAGACAACTTGTTGTGAACATAGTTTGAAAGTTCCCCTTTCCAAGGATTTAGTCTTTATCTAGTTGCAGATATAAATAAATAATATAATGGTAATGAATATAGCAATTTCTACAACTAAATAGAACTCTGCTCTAGAATCTACAGTTGCCCAATGGGCTGCATAGTAAGAGGAAATCATGACATCTTTTTGCACCTTCTGGATCTAACCTCAGTGGATATTAAGTTCTTATAGTACTTTACCTAGAAATCCTGTGTTGGGTCAACAGCAGAGCGTCTAGTAATGAGAAGAAGGACTGGACCCTGTAAATACATGCACATGTCTGAGTGCAGGCAGTTGCTTTTTGGTGGCAGCGTGTTCTTCTCAAATTGGCATAATCACAGTTTCCACCTCGTTTACGACCGACATAAAAAATTGCATAAAATATCATGCACAGCTGTAGTCAGAAGGAAGATTCAATTTGGGCTTTGTGCAGACTTGACTTGCTGCCAGTGCACTTACATACATCAACGAGGGCCGCATTTATACAGATCAAATACCGTTTTAATTCTTGTGGCAAATTTAGTTTTTTTTCCAAAGAGAAATAAAACTGGTAATATATATATATATATATATATATATATATATATATATATATATATATACATACATATCATAAAAAAGCATGAAGTCCTTCCATGCCCCTGCCCAGTCCATCTTTTGTTAATATAATATAGAAGGGTCACCAAATGATGAGAAAGCCAAAAAAAAAAATGAAAGGATGGATTTGCAGCTCCAGCTATGCTCCAAATGAGGCTGCTGGTGGGATAACACACACCTTTTCATTATGTCGACAGCCTCATTGGGAATATTATACATGAACAACCTCAAACATCCCCGCTGGGTTCTTTGAGAAATCTCAAAGGCCACAGTGACAGAGAACAGCATGCGCGAGCTACTGAGGAAAGACGCTGTTGCAGTTTTCGTCTGAAACCCAAAAGCACAGGAGAGCACAGCTTTACAAGATTGTTTCATCCCTGTGGAGAAGTGAGCGGACTGCTGCACTCCTGCAGGATGCCCATCCAGCAACTCTCAAGAGTCTTAAAGAGCCAGCTGCCTCGTTGTCCAACCTTGCTCCAAAGAAAGCGAAGAAGGTGACTAATAATTAGCCCAAGGCTAATTTTGGCTAAGGCAGAGCCTGACTGCTAGTCTTTGGAATTTAATAGTGGTATCTTCATGCTATTTGAAGAAGTCTATGGCACCCCTAACAATGAGTAAGAATGTCCATTGAAAGCTATTGGAGATGATATTTTACTTTTCCAATTGGGGATGCACGGCCTGGACAGTAACTTCCTGACTCACATTCAGTGACTTCATTCTGGTAACTTGAAACAGCATGATTGGTACATTGATATCACTGAAATTGGCAATTACTGCAAATCAAGCCTGCCTCCTACCCTTTGCATATACATCACAATATCCTTCCTGTGACTACACTAAAACAAGCATCAGCTGATCAGTGATGAGCTATGATGCTGCTGTTCAGCTTTAACCTCTACCTTTACTCATGGTCTCTATTATTAACTCCTAGTCCTAAACCACATAGCTTGCCATGAACTACTATAAATCTCCTTCAAGACCAAAGGGAATCTTAAGCAAAATTGTGTTTCTGGAGTTCGAGGCCTATTACAGAGCAGGGTGTTTTGACAGTGACAAAGAAAGTATGTGCAACAGTTGTTCCCAAAGAGACTCCCAAAGTGAGTATCCAAATAGTTTTCCTTTCATCTACAGGGTTTATCAATACATTTACTCTATATACATAATCTAAATAGATTATGTATAGTTGTCTTTAAAAAAGATTTTCCTTCAAGAAAGAAGAGATTTTGTGGTCAAGTAGACCTCTATTGCATCTCAGCTCTAAGAACTGTGAGTTTCATGACCTTGTACAAATTACTACCCTCTCTAAACCTCCCTTTCCACACACAAAAAGTGACAAGAAAATAATCATTGTCTCTTAGTGTTATTTCAAGACTTATGAGATAAAGTACATGAGCCCTCATTTGCCTTTTCCCAAGGCACTGATTCTCCCCTCATGTTCTCTTTCTCTCACTCTCTTTTCTCTATAGCATTTGTATTTCATTCTTAAGATTTTATTTCCCACTACTACCCGGATGGCCCCTAATGATCTTGTCTGGGTTACCATGATCTTTGTTATATCAATCTATAGTTGAATCTTTGTTCTCATCTTTCTTGACTTGGCATTTGGTACATATAAACACAACTTCCTCTTAAAAGTACTTTCATCATTTGGCTTTCTCTACCCGACATCCATGTTCCCTTTTTAATAGGGCATTACCAATTCCAGAGGTCTAGAGGCTATTTAAGAAGAACTACATGGTAGCATGACAAATAATTATTAGGTCATTGAAGCCGGAGAAAAATGGAGATCTGAGTAGAAAATACACAAAAGCATGGTTTCCAATGTGGACTGTACATTTGAATCACTTGGAAGTTTTTGGAAATCATGGTGCCATTGGGGAAGGAAAAGGAAAGGGAAAGAAGAAGGGAAAAGAAGGGAAAGGAATTTCTTTCCCTTCTACCTTAGACATGCCACGTTTTCTTTCCACTAGTCTGCTGCAGTGGTCCCATTTTCTACCCAATGGTTTTTTCTTAACACACATTTCCACTTGGTATATCCATGCACCAAATGTACTTCTTCCTTCAAGTTCACTGTTAGATTTATCTATGTAAAAGATATGCATTACAACTATCTACATATTTTAAACAATACTAAAAGGCTTAAGTACATTATATTGCACCCACAAAACAAAGCATTCTAATGCTATTAAAACACAGTCCTAAAAGTATAAGTCTATTTAGCAGTATAAAAACACAAAATGTATTGGTTGCTGATACAACTCTCACACATACACATTCACACACCTGTGTGCGTGTGCACACACACACACACACACACACACACACACACACACATACATTAACCTTCTGTGCTTACCTAAGACCATGTTCAAATAAAATAAGCAAACTACTATGTTAAATAATATCATATATTATCCATCAGCCAGAGATAATCACTGCAAAAATGCAGACATGTATTTTTCCAGCTCATTCCCCACTGATGCTTACTTTCTAAAAACAAAACCGAAATGAGTTTGTTATTTTATTTTTATTTTTTTATTTCGTTCCTCTCATGTAACATCCTAGCTAGAGAAATTTTTCATTTATTAATTATTTATTATTCTTTAAAGTTTTTACAGCAGCAGAATTTACATAGCAGTTTCCATACAGTAGAGAGTAGTGATTTCTAACCTCTGTTATAAATGACCCTGCAATGAACTTTCTTGACCATGAGTCTTTGTTCATATATTCACTTATTTCCTGTGACTAGCTATATAGAAGTAAAACTACCAAGTCCAAAGACAAAAGATTTTCAGTGTTTTGAAATATATATTCCAAATTGCTTTCCAAAAAGGTTATACCAGCTGATAACTCTCACCAATGATGAACTGCAGTGTCCATAATTCTCATTCCTGCCAGTGTTGATATTATCTTTTGCCATCATTGCCAATGTGAAAGATGAAAAACAGTAGCTCTTTTTGATGCTATATTCTATTAAAGGAAAGTATACAAACTATATATGCAATATTATCCCCACAATGTATAACTGAGTCTAGAAAAAATGAAGAAAAAGAATTACATGAAAATACTAAAAACTTTAACATTTGGTCAAGTGCCATTGGCTCATGCTTGTAATCCTAGTTACTCAGCTCAGGAGGCTGAGATATGAGAATCTAGGTTAGAAACCAGACTGGGAATGAAAGACTCTTATATCCAATTAAACACTAAAAAAGCCAGAAGAGGAGCTGTGGCTCAAATGATAGAGTGCTAGCCTTGAGCAAAGAAGTGCAGAGACAATGCTCAGGCCCTGAGTTTAAGCCCCATGACTGCCACAAATATGTTAATACTTGATGTTGGAATAACAGATCAGAGCTATTTTCATCTAACACTAAAAATAGTCTATACTATTTATTCTAATGCTACCATGATTTAGGAAACATACTAGTTAACTTCTATGCTGCATTTCATTTGATCCTCAAAACCCTACTAAATTTTATTACCCAATTTATAGTAGAAAATATCTATTTTTAATGTTTTTATTGTGAGCATGCTGTACAGAGAAGGGTTACTATTACATGAGCAAGGTAATGAGTACATTTCTTATCAGCATTGTTGTCCCCTCCTTTGTTTTTCCCTACCATTCCTGCCCTCCCATCTCCATGATTACACACCCCTATCCCCCGCCCCCCCTGGCCCCCAGCCAAAGTTGTAAAATTTGTTTTTCAACATAGCATCTTATACATCTCATTGTTGCAATGGGTCCACCTGTATCCCTATTTAAACAATCTGTTTTTTCCCTTCCCCTCCCCAAATTATACCAACATCAAATACAGTGAAAACAGGGGTTATACCATGGGGGAGGAACATACAAAGCAACAAAAAAATCACTTTACAAATACATTAGAAACAATAGCAAGAAAGAAAAAACCACTTGTGTCCTTATCTTGGGGTTCATTTCGCCTAACATTATCTTATCTGACCTTTTCTGTTGGTCTCAGACATATACTAGTTATTGCAAATAAGGGAAACCATGGGACCTATGTTTTTTTAGGTGTGGTAGAAAAACATCTAAGCCAAGAAACCTGAATAAAGACTGGGCTAAGATTTAAACCCCAGCTTAACTAATTTCACAGTTGCTGCATTTTCCTTTTCTCTCTCTTAATTTCCACAATTTTTTTGCTCTTCAGTTAATGAGCATGTGTTCTTTTACAAATAATCAAAAACAATAAAAGTCATTTTTATAACCTGTTATAAATAAAAGGGCCCCTTACTAAAATTAGCATCAGTGAAATCTGGCCCAGTTCCCTTTTTAGAAAAGTAGCTCACTGTCCAGCTCAGGAAGGTAACGTGAGAGGTTGAGATGTCACCCAAGACCATCAGCTTCATTACATAAAACATCACTTCCTTTGCACTCCAGAATCTACAACACATTAGTGGCTGCCCAGCCCAGAGACAGGCTTATAGCCTGTCACTCTGCGTTAGCCTAGATTTTAATAGTTCTCAAGTAGATAACTGAAAGCTCTGGTGTGAATGTGGCTTATTCTTGTGTTTAATCAATGATAGCTTATTTATCTTATTATTAAAACCCAGACAACAGCTAGACAATCTTGTTATTGTTTAAGATACACACACATATATTATTGTGTGTGTGTTTGTGTGTGTGTGTGTGTGTGTGTGTGTGTGTGTGTGTGTGTGTGCTCCAGGGTTTTAACTCAGGGCCTGGGTACTGTACCTGAGCTTTACTACACAACACTAGCAATCCACCACTTGAACCATAACTCCACTTCCAGTTTTTTGGTGGTTAATTGGGGATTCTCAAAGTCTTTATTTCCTGGGCTAGCTTCAAACCATGATTCTCAGATCTCAACCTCCTGTGTAGCTAGGGTTACAGGCATGAGTCACCAGCACCTGGCTTTAAATATTTTATCCAACAAAAAAAAAAGTATCTCTAAAAAGGCATAATTTATTTTAAAGGAGCATTTGCTTATTTTTTTCTAAAACAATTCAGATTACTTAATTATCATGAGCTAAAAAATACATGTGTATACAGAGATGAGTACAATAGCTACTTCATAGAAGGAGAAGCTACTTTTCAAATTATTTTTTATTAAATTCTGGTACGTTAAATATTTATACTAAAACACAATACACAAAGCAATAAGGAGGAAATGAGGAAAATTTGTGTGAGAGTAAAAAGTCCCGAAGCTTACTTTTTTAATATTTGAAGATCATGTTTCTTGAGTGCATACGTAATATATTCATACACATCATCACACAATATATGAACAAGTATCCTCAGACTTTGTAAGTAGACTTTTAGGTGAAAGGAATCAGATAAACATCCTGAGAGAAATAACTTTCATAATTGTTTTGTCCTTTGATAAAGACTCCTATGTATTTCTAAGGCAGTGGTTTGTGGGTTTGTGGTATGTGGTGTTGCCCAGGGGCGTTTCCCTTACCCCATTCCTTTCTCCCAATTCATTTCCACTCATCTGCTAATTGCTGACCTCTAAGATGGCACAAATGGATGCTCATAGCCCTGTAAGCATTCTCATTCTAGAGGGAAGGGTGGCTGGATCGCACAAGTATTGCTCTCCAAGATCCATTGCCCATTGGGAATGCATTGCCTCTGGCTTCCAAATCATTTGCAGTCCTTTCATAAGCTTCCTGTTTGCTAGTTGCTCTTTCCTCTCTTAATGTGCTTTAATGTGCAAGTTCCTGTAATAAAGCAGACTTGATATACACTTTTTAAAATTGAGAAACTGAGATTTTTTCCCCATAATATGTGAAAAGAAATGAGGATGTGATGCCAACGAGAAATTAATATGGAACTGTTGTTTCAATATTAAAAAGGCTGAAGTCCTGCCAAATATTCTTCTTTATTGCTAATAGTTACTTCCTGGAGTTGGCATTAGCTCTGAAGGATAGCATAATGAAAGGAATGGCATGTTTAATTTGGACAGGGTAATTAAAGCATCCATGTCTTATATAATCATAAGTTTATTTTGAGTCAATACGTATTCAAGAAGAAAATTGTTGGAATGATGAAAGGGGTGACATTGATCAAGAGGCATTGTATTCATAAACTGATTTGTTGTTAAATGGCAACTCCTTTTCACAGCTATATCAAGACAATAAAAACAAATAAAATTTCAAATATATTAAACCAAGTCATATTTTGTCAGATAGGTCATTTTTAAAAGCAAAGCAATTCATTATATCCTTTGTCAACTAATAGCCATAAAATTTATGCTATAAACATGTCTTGTCAACCTCCTAGTTTTCTGGTCCTATCCATTTATACTATTCTCAGTTACTAAACAATAAAAAAAATCAAACACAAAATATCACCCTAATACTAGGAAGAACAATATCTCAGTTATTTGAAGCTATCCAGCTCTGCTTCTACTAAATCTATTCCAAAGACTTCTATATCTTCCTTGAAATTCTTAGATCTCAGCTAAGTTTGATGGCTTGTTCTCTCCTCCTGTGGGCTAATGCGTACGTTTTCTGATGTACAAAAATCAGGGAAATAGATCAGAAGTACTTCCTGGCTTTTTTAGCAAGGAAAAATATAATTAATCCAACTTTGATTCTAACTTACTGTATATTTATTTTGCAAATATTTACTAAGTGCATGACTGGCATTGTGGCAGGGGCTAGGACCACAGGGGTGAGAAGTCAGTTCTGTCCCAGTTGACTTTGACGTTTTCTCACTAATGCTCTGCTCTCTCCAAATGAAAGACTACTTTTGTTCTTATTTACAAGAATCAGGCTATTTGGCCATCAAATCAAGCATATTGTAGACAGTTATCATGCAATCTTGGCTCGAACAAAGGTTAGAGAAACACTGAAAAGGATTCTATTCCTCTACTGACAGCCTTGGAGCCAAGGGTGCTACAGCTGACTTTATGCTTTTTAGAAATGTCAAATACAAGACAGATCCTCCCGTCAATTGAGTAGTTTGTGCTTAGAAAAGCCGAGGGTAGGTGAAAGGGTGCACTTTCTTGCTCTCCCTCTCCCTCATCTCCTCCTCCTTCATCTCCATCTCCTACTTCCTCTAAGTCTCGGGTTTTAAATAAATAATGAGCTCATTAATTCTCATGAATTCTTTTTTATTTTGTTTTTGCACTGAAAAAGGACTTCCTTGGTCTATTTTCTTCAAGGAAAACTAGATGTGTGAGATGCTTAATCACCTTGAGGGCAAAGATTCTTTTGAGACTCAAAGAAAAGCAATGAAACCAAGGTTTGGGAGATGAGAGAAATCTTAAAAAATAATGAAGGTCAAGTACATTTGTGCAAACTGACCAAAGTTTACAAAAAGTCAAGAAGTTTGAGACACAAGTTTACCATTTCTGTATTTTAGTTTAAACGACTGCATTTCAGCTGGGCATCAGTTATACATGCTTTCTCATATATAAAACATGGATTTTTAGAAAAGACTGTGCTATTCTTATGAGAATTAAATGTATTTGGAATGGGCATGGTGACTCATAGCCTATAATGCTAGCTGCTTGGGAGGGAGAGGTTGAAATGATAATGGTTCAACACAAGCCTGGACAGAAGTTAGTGAGATTCCTTTTCAACTAAGCTGGGTGTTGTGGAAGGTACATGTTATCCCAATCACAAAGAAGGTGTATGAATATGAGGGTTGTAGTCCAAACTAGCCTGGGCTAATAGAAAATAAAGCATGAAAAGAGGGGCTAGGGGAATGGCAAAAGTGGAAGAGTACTTGCTTCAGGAAGCAGGAGGCCCTGAGTTTAAATTTGAATACAGCCAAAAAAAAAAAGTATAGAAGGATTTGTACATGTAAAGTTCTTAGGCGAATAGCCATCATATAAGTACCCAATAAGTGTTAGCTATAATTTTATTTTTTATAGTTGCATTATTTCATTTCTTGAATATATATTGCATTTCTAAGAATATATATATGTAACACATATACAATATAGGTAGTATATGTGTTAAAGTATATACAATACATAGTATATGTATAATATATACAGTATATGTGCTGCCTATACAAAATATATACAATATTAAATAATTTTATATATGACTATATAAGAATATATACATAGTATATGCATTACTTATGTATTCTTACACATTTATATATATAATATATTCAATATAAGAATATATATTCAATCTGTAGAATATCTATTCTGCATATGGATATGTATTCAATATATAGAGAATATATTTTAGAGAGAGAATATATATATATTACAGAAAAGTGATAAATTTTAGTATTTTTTGAAATCCAGTAACAGCTTCCCTTGGAATATCAGGATACAAATTGAAAAATGTGGTGACAAAGTTAGATATTTGGGAAAACAGCTCTTTTCCATCCAAAGAGTTGGCTATCGTTCTGCTTCATTTTATACATATATATGAGCTTCATCAACATTTAGAACTTGGCTGGATACTAGAGTGGAAATGGATTGATTCTCCCCGCCAACATCTCTCCATCTCCTTTGACATTATGTAGCTCCTTTCTGGTAGTCTAAAACAGATGACATAATTAAGAGCAGTGGCATTTCATGACAAAGCTGCAGCTTAATATAAAGAGAATCATCAAAAACAATATGAGGACATAAAGCCTAAAATAGAGATGATCTAAACCTGGCTTGATTCTACCTTTACCTGCATGCCATAGATAGAAGAAACTAGAAATTTAATTTGCTCCTCCATTATTCTCCAGAATCTCTCCTCTCCTCTCTTCAATAACGTCTGCTTTACTATCCACTTTATATTTCTAAAAACATCAATTTTTGACATTAACTAATAAGTTAATATTGGCATCAAAGTTGTTCTAGTAAGTTACAAAGAAGATGAAATTCATAACTGCTATATTTCAGAGAGTAGTTCTCCTCATTTAGTTGTTACTCTATACCAAGTCCTGAACAGTAATCTGAAGTGCTAGTTTATGCCTATCACATGATAAATCACAAAGTCTATTATCTTAAATCAACCCTGTTGGTAGAGGAATCATAATAACAGATTGAGGAGACTAAAGTTCATACACTTCATTGAATTTTCATGTTTTCAAAGAGGGAACCTGTTTTTTCTCTTGGCTAATCCTGTAACAGCCCTAAAGTGTTTTAGGAACTCATGAAGTCAAACATGTCAGCACTGAAAGAAAACACAAATGCCTACCAACAGCCTGCTACCTAATGTTTGAATTCCATCCATGGTATTCCTATCAGTGGTTACATTCCATTAGTAAGGACATTACCACATCATGCACTAGCCATTTCTTTTTTGAAGACTTCCAATTTCAAAAAATTTCCTAAAAGATGAGACAAAATGTGTTTTGTAATTCATTGGCCCTAGTTCCACTTTGTAAATGCAAGTGGAATCATATTCATCTTTCTTGTACACATATCCTTCAGATTTCATAACAACAGTTATAATATCTCCTCAACTCCTTTCCTCTGAGGTAATATTCTTTTCAACTATTCTTTTTTTTAGAATGAATTGATTCTCTTTTAATGGGCTAGCCACCCGATTGTGAAGCCTGTTTCTTATACATTCATGACTACCAGCCACCTGATTCAATGACATATTCCACTTCTCCAGCAGTGTTTTTTTCCCCTCTCTCCTTCCCTCCTTTCCTACTTTGATACTAGATGTTGACAGAGCCTTGTTCAAACTAGGTAAGTACTCTACCACTACATCCAAGCCCACCTAATTAAATGCTTCTTATTAGAATCCTCCAAATTAGACTGAGTACTTCAATCAGCCTCTGAACAATGGCCATTTGTCTTTTTGTTCAGATACAAGACATCAACGTGCCATTCTAAGGGGACCCATTGTGATTGTTTTCAATCTGTTGGGGTGATTTCATTTACCTTTTCCAATTGGCTGCATTTTGTGGTGAACATGTGATCGATTCTAGCTAATTAGATGTGGAGTCAAAGTCTAATGGTGGATTTCTGGTTCATTTTTCTCAACTATAGCCCAGTCAGGAAGACTGACACACTGTAGGTATTGCAAGCAGGAGGGAATTTCATACAGGAAAGTAGGTGGTCACAAAACTGCTGACAGGGCTGAAGAAACATCACTCATTATGCCAAAGAGTTCCTCAACGGTGGGAGATACCCGGAACTTGCAGACAACTCAACCTGATGTCCTCAATGGGGGTGGGTCTTCTTAGCTGTGCTGTAGCACAAGGAGTTGATGGAAGGATTAGATGAGGTGGGCCAGCTTGATCATGGCTTCTGTTGCTCTGCCTCTAGATGCACACATGCACCTGTCCTAATAACCTCTTCTAGATTCTGTTTCCAATGTCTTTTGTTCCATCTCCAAACTACCCCACGCCCTTCTTTATCAGCTAGCTCCAGCCTTTATCTTCTCATTACTCCTCAGCCCTCAGTGATCTGACTCCTGGTCTCATTATCTCAACTATTCTTAATATACCATTATTTCAAATTCCCACCAGAGGATAATCTTAATTTGTATCACCTTTTTTTCTAGCATGTTTAGCAAGTAGAACTCAAATTTGAGCCACTTGCTACATGAGACTGAGTTATTGAAGAACAGAACAGTCTGTCAAAACTCATGTTCGTGAGGTCAAAGAATGACAACAGCAACCACAAAATATCAGTTTAATGGAGGAGAAACTAAAGAACAGGCCTAGAGAACAGCAACTATGCACTATCACTATCCTCCAACCATTTGTAGTCTCTACTCTTTTTTGTTTGTTTTTGTCAGACATGGGGCTTGAACTCTAGGCCTTGGCACTCTCCCTCAGCTCTTCAGCTCAAGGCTAGTGCTCTACCACTTGAGTCACAGAGACACTTCCAGTTTTCTGGTGGTTTATTAGTGATGAGAGTCTCACAGACTGGCTTTGAACTGCGATCCTTGGATCTCAGCCTCCTGAGTAGCTAGGATTATAGGCATGAGCCACCAGCGCCAGGCTTCTACTTTTTTACAACTAAGAACATAGAGAGTCTCTCCTTGAAAGTATAGACAATAATGTACTCACATCCACTATACAAAGTTACCACTATGTGATTATTGTAATCTACATTAGTGGCAATTGCTTAGGGCCAGAGCCAATGTATCAGGCAGACATAAATGAAATATACTATGAACATTGTTCAACTGAGAATTATTCAATGGAGAATGAGGATTTTGCATAAGGTAACAAGCTAGATAAGAACAAAAACAGCACCAGAAGCCAGACTCTGACCAAACATCACCACCGTACATGGCTTTTCCAAAGGATAAATTTGCTACCCAGGGCAACTATTTGCCTTGATTGGTAGCAGATTTAGATTTGGAAATGGGAGTAGGATATAGAATTTTTTTGCTTAAAAAAAAAGAAAGAAAAGAAAACCTAGTCTGGAACCAGTAGCTCATGCCTATAATCCTAGTGACTCAGGAAGCTGAGATTTGAGGATTACAGTTCAAAGCTAGCCTAGGCAAGGAAGTCCATGAGATTCTCATCTCCAAAACCTATTCAGAAAAGGCTGTACATGGTACTGTGGCTCAAGTGGTAGAGTGCTAGCCTTGAGTGGAAGAAACTCAAGGACAGCTCCCAGGACCAACAGAAAAGAAAAGAAAAAAGGAAACTGGCTGAAACCAAATCACTAATAGGTTGCTGTTATATTTAATGTATTCTTACAAGCCATTTCTTCTCAAAAACACATGTGATTGGTTTCAGTGGCATAGGAAATCACTAAGACAATTTGAAAAAGCACTTTGACCAAAGCTATAGCCAGGTTTGAGATATGTCCCTTGGCAGTTTTAGATAAATTATAAAGTTTCTTTACAAACTGGGTTCACAGGGAAAGCTCTGTTTCACTCTCATTATCACACTGATTCTACACAGGTGTCGCCATAATATCCAAGGCAAACAGCACTGGATTTTCCTTAATTTAAAATCCCAGATCGATGGGACAGTCACATCATCTCTGCGACTGTGTTTACACTCAGATATTTGCTGGCTTCATCCCTCATCTTTTGCCAGATGAGGACTGGCAGTTCAAGAGCCTTCATCATAAAAATCATACCATTCCATAAATTCCTCCAAACATCTTAAGCACACACACACATACACACACACACACACACACACACACACACACACACACACACACACACACACACACACACACACACAAGCTTCTTTGAATCTTATAGCAGCAGCAGCAGCGGAAATAACAGAAACAATGTTCAGAGTCATGAGAATTACAGTTCAGAGGAGAACTTGCCATGTGGGGGGAAAATTGCTCTGCACTTAGGTTTCCATTTCCTTTGCGGAGGCACTTTTCAAATGAATATGTGCCAAGTGAGGCCCAAGCCAAACCTTCTCTCCTTCACAGTTCACCTTTCCTTAGCTAAAACAGAGGACCTTGTGACAGCAGCACCATTCCCATGGCATTGTGGTAGGTAGTTATCAAAGACAGCCAGTAATTATTCGATAAGGGGAGAATGTTAACGGCAGAAGCAGAAGTGAGAGGGGGCGGGGTGGTCAAGATTACCTCTTGAGCTCAACTGTTCAAAATACCAGAGTCTTCATTTTCTAATACCATCAACTCTGGACTTCATTTTGTCCTTTGGTACAATGTGCGTCAGACACCGTTCCTTCATCTCTGCTCCTATGCAAGGGCAGATAGATACTCCTTCATTAATGACACATTCTTAGTACTAATGAGGCTGACCAGATAGTCAGACCCGGCCTCCGACTCTTGACTCATGGTTCCTGGATTCCTGTGGAACTTACAAAAGGAACGTTGGAAAACAAGGACCTGGGGAACCAAAAGATGGAGCTTTCATCCTAGTGAGATGACAAAAAGGCCTAGGGATACAAACAGATTTCCATAAATCATACCTAACACATGCAAGGCTCTGAAACTAAGTGCCACAGGTACCTGGTTACACTTGTTTCAACCACATAGCAAATTAGTGTTGTAGGTACACATAACATTTGCATGCCCTTGTAAGTAAAGCTCAATACCAACACAGCATTAACCTGGTAACAGTATCATAAGAGGATCTCTGAAATCTCTAAGCCACTGCTTACATAGCCATATTAACTTTGTGTGTGGGTATGTTAGCTGCATTGGTAATCATAGTAGAATGAGTGGGAGAAAATGAAAAATATTGTTAGGTCAACAACAGGAGTGATTTCATATTTTCACCCACACAGTAATTGTAATCCTGAGTCTAGGATATTTCCATTCGCATCCTTACGTGAACTTTACTGTGTTTTTTGCATCAGTGTACCTACTTCTCTGCAGACACAATAAGATCGAAAGGAGTTGGCTACTCCCCCGTGGATCTTTTGTTCAAGAACCCTACAAACCTTGTACTGTGTGGAAACACAGAAAACAAGGAAATACAAATAACAGAGTAGGATATATGGTGGTACATGCCAATATTCCCAGCACCTTGGAGTCTAAGACAGGAAGATTACGGTTCAAGGTCAGCCTCAGCTATAGAGTGAGACCTCACCTCAAATGAAATGTAAACAAGGCAGTACCAAAAAATGCAAGCAGAAAAGCTGGCTATCAGTCCTACCTTGCCAGCAAAAATATCTGTAGGACTTCTGACATACAAACACAGCCTGACTGTGTGGGACTATGCGAGTCAAAACAGATTTTTCTGCTGAGGATTTGAGGAAACACTGCCAAATAATTACTACTTGGAAGTAACGAATGTGTTTTAGATCAAGTTATTTTTTTTTACTTAATGTGACTCTCCTGTTTCTAAATGTATAGAGGAATAGGTAATTCGTTCTGGCACAGTAGGGGAAAAATGTGAAAATAAAAGAAGCAATTTTAGATTATGTCTGTATTGGAGTATTAGGTCTATCCTGCAGGTAATCAACTTTTCTACAAGTTAAGTGTTCTATTTTTCAGGGAGGGTGAACTCTTCTGTCAGTGGATGTCAAGCAAAGCTATTTCTTAAGTGGGCTCTCTGCAGAAGTGGTTGGCTTTGTCTTAAGGTAGAGTCAGAGCTACCATGGCCCCACAGGACATTATAACGAAAGTCATTTCTCAGGAGAAAACCCATGGAAAAACATGACTGTTTTTCTGATTAGAGCAGAGCAGACTTGAATGGCAGAGGTCCGAGATCGTAGTTATTGTATCTATCACAATTTAAAAGATAAATGGAAATGAAAACTTAGAGTAACAGACTCAATTATTATAACAGACTCAGTATTTCCACCCGTCTACTAATTATATTATTTCTACAATCTATAATCTTTTTCAATTTTCATCTTCAAGGAGTAATACCATAATACTTGCTGTTTCTCTCTAGGCTCAGTAGGTGTAGAAAAACAAAAAGAAGCATGAGCTCATAGAATGCAAAGGTAGCCATGGAGATAACATAGACTGGTAGTAGGAGCCAACTCCATGATTTGATATGTCCGTTGTGTGAGTATGTATCTGTGTGTGCTCACATGCATATGTGTATGCCTGCTATGACTGGGGCTTGGATTCAGGGCCTTGCCTATTTTAGTAAAAGCTAATATTCTACCACACCTCCACTTCTGGCTTTTGCTGGTTAATTGGAGATGAGTCTCATAGACTTCTTGTCCCTGTTGGCTTTGAACCATGATCTTTCAGATCTCAGCCCCCTGAGTAGTTCAAATTTTAAGTGTGAGCCACCAAAGCTCAGTATAATTCACTTCTGACTCCATATGAAATATGTCCATAGCACCTTGTACATAGCAGATATGCAAGAAGTAGCTACAACTAATAATTATGGTAATGATGTTTAGACTAGTCTCACCATTATTTAAGACTCTGGTCCAAAAGCTGGTAATAAATTTCTTGCTTTACACACTTGGATATTATTGAGGTAAGACTGCAACTTTCTAATAAATGTAGTATTTAAAGAAACACCTTGTTTCATTGAATCCATACTCAGAAAGAGAGGCCATATATTTTCATTGATTAGCCTTCTCATAAAACATGAATGAACAGTCAAATTCATACCTTTTTATGATTCTTTTGAAGTGTCGTTAAATTTGTTTCCTATTCTCTTTGGGTAGCAAAGTTAGAAAACAAGATGAAAGTCTCTTCCCTTTTTAGCTCATGGCGATTTTGCAGGATTCTTGTATGACTACCATGTTTGTGTGTATGTGTATGGTTATTGTATGGCTGTTTTTAAGTCAATATTACAAAAAAAGAACCAGCTAATGGAAAATCTTGTCTATTTGATAGCGTGAACCATCTGAGAATGGGGGACAGGTAGAAAGGTGATGGGTAGAAATCTCTTGACACAGAAATCTGAAACATTTTCCCACCTCAGTCTTTGCTTTCTGAGACTCAATAGGAACAGCCAAAGGTATTAACAGATGACAGGGATACCATGTTGTTGCTACCTTGTGCTAGTAGGGGAGGTCCCCAATAAGTTGACTTTTGCATTCCTCATATGACTTTATCTCCGAAACCCAGATGCTTTCTGATCCTTACAGCAACTCCCAGAGTCAGGACTCCTCTTTAGAGACCAAAACCCAAGAGAGGCCACAACTTCTACAAGTGAGCAGAACAAAACTCTGCCTACACCACCGTGTCTGATTCACAGCTCTGTCACAAATTACCTGAAAAGCCACTTAACCTTGCCATGCTCTAGTTTCTTTTGTAACCCAGAAACACAGTAATGTGCAAAGCTACCTCATGGGATGGTTTTGAGCAGTAATTAGACAGTACATGTTTATGTATATTTGTGTCAAAGCACTTCTGCTTTCTGAGGTGTGTTAGCAATATTTAAAGATAAAGCCAAAATAACTGAATAAGCCAACAGCAGTAATGGATCTGGCTCTCTATGAGAACTTTCTGGTATTAAACAGTACAATGTATAGTTGGTTTCCCCCCCCCCCAGATCTTGCCCCTTGGGCCTTCCACTGACTTCCTATTTAACTTCTGTGGATTCTGTTTCCACATTCATTTGAAAAACAATCTAAAGTGATCAACTCCTTTCAGGACATAGATGGGGAAAAAGAAGTAGGGAAGGGAAAGCCAAGGGATTTCATAATTATAATTGAAAAAAGAATAAAATAAAACAAATAGCAGACAGGATCTAACTCTCAAATACACATTTGTGGTTTCTCTTCATATAAATGCAAATTCAGCCGAAGAGGAAGTTCACACCGAATTCTCTGATTTAAAGCATTCGGCTAGTAATAAATACAGACATTTTTCTGATTGTAGTCAACCAAGTGAAGAACAGGAGGTTCTTAAGGAATGTCTGTAACTTTGCCTTGAATTATTTGTTATGTGGCTTCTATAATTTAAATTGCTAGGGTTATCTATGGATAGCGGCAGGCAGAGCTTAGCCATAAAACCTTCCCAGTAACTGTGACTTCCTGAGCCCCTCTCCTAACAAATATTTCTAAACTGTTTTCCTTGACTCATTGCCAATAAAACGGATGGAAACACTTTCAATTCTCTCTTTTTCTTTCTTGGTCATAGCTTCAGAACGCTAGCGCTGCTTGCTTCCCTTCAGTTGCAGTTATTGGTGGCTGAAATCAAAGGCCAGGCCCCAGAAAAAGTTCACAGGAGGGACATACATAGGGCCAAATTGGACCCCCCGATTCACAACGAGTTATCTCTGAGATGTGTGGTAAGTGTCTGAGGTACTGATAATACCGCAGCCAAGATGGTAAAATATAGCCAACATGCCACTCATGATGTCCAGCTGCCCTGTCTCATCCTGACTCCAGTTGTGCTGCGATGCATACTATTCAGGTGCTATGCTCCTGAGTGTTATGCATTTTAATTGCACGTGCTGCAATTAAAATTTAGGGCTGAAAGAAATGATTCTATTTCTTGTGTTTCCAGGTCAATTGTGTCTCTGTGCTCCTTGACAAAAAAAAAAGTTAAGAACTGAAATTCCAATATGTGGTTGAGTCATCCAGGTTGATTTCCAGCCTTTTCCCTCCCAACTGAGAGGAATACATTGCCAGCAGTGAGAAAGCATGGGTGGGAAGGACAGACAGTGTATACAACCAGGACAGGCCACATGGGGTGGGGGCAGGGCGCCATTCAGGAGCACAGGAGCAGCAGTAGACTCTGCATCTGTGTAGCAGAAACTGTCTGTAAGGTCAGAAATATTCCAGAGAAAGTTTCCTAAAGGAAAAAAACAGAGTTACAAACAATTAGAAATACCCATCAAGAAGGTGTAGTTTCTAGTTCTGTTCTCTGGGCCTGAATTTCCTCATCTCAAAGAATTGAGGTTTACACAATACCATGGGCAGTGTTAAATCCAACTCTGAAACTCTGTGAGTACGAGTCAAGGACAAATTCTCAACATCAGATGATAGTGATTCAAACAAATGTTTGTCTCTTTTAAGCACTGTTCTTGTAACCGGTGTTCTTATTAGTGGAAAGAACAAAAAGAAAAACCCCATAACCCTTAGTCATTTTGAAATGAGCCTCCATAGAAAGAAATTAATATCCTGGACTGTCTGAGTAGTCTTCTTTGTTTCAACATTAATGAAAATTCTGCAAAAAAAATAATAATAATAGGTAGAGTGGAATTATTTTAAAGGACCAAAGAAGCAATACAGAAAGTGATTCAGAAAGAATTTAAATTTGTGTCCCAAAAGCTGGAAACATTCTTTAAATGAGACTCTGCTTTAAATCAAAGAGAATGCAATATCCTTGATTTTTTAAACTATGCTCCGAATAATGTTTTCTCAAGCTATCTTTTGCATATCGCATGCATAATTCTTTATTAAGCTTTCCTTTCCATCATTTAATTGATACAAGTAGTGGGTATAATGAAGATGCCTTTTATTTCAATTGATCTCTCCACTCCCCTAGTCCAAAATTCACATATTACATGGTACTTTTTTAAAGAAAACCCTTAGATTTGTCACCTGTGGACAGAATTCGCTGCTACCATAAAGACTATAAACCAAGTGTAACTATGACTGTTCATAAACCTATGACTGTTCATAAAGCTTTTGTTTCAAACCTACAAAGAGTATCTCCTAAAATTGTGTTGTAAGTCATCCTAATTTCAAACATTGAATATAGTCTGACAGCCCCACTGAACTTGATATATCTGTACAATATTTAGATGAATTACAAAGAGTTTTATAGCAGAAGTCAATAAAATCTTGATAGAATCTCAAAACAAGTTACAAAAAAAGTACACAAACACATATAGAAGCTGCCCTTCACTTGGAACTATTGAACATAGAAGATATAGGATACTAACTTTAAAAAGTGGATAACATACAATGTTTTCTAAAGGGGAGTAGAAATATATAGTCTCTCTTAGGCTTCCTATCTAAGCCCAAATGTACCCTTGGACAATCCTGCTAGATATACCCATTTAAATATCCTTCTATGTCTTTCATTGGCACAGAGGAAAGGATTTCTCTTTAGTTTCTTCTTATCCATTATGCTGTACTTGTGAGACCCAAACGACCTATTTTGTCTAATGCCCAATGCATGTCACATAGTAAATGTTTGGTAAATATTTGTTGGATTGTTGAATGAACCATCTCATAATTTTTCTTTCACCAAACATAATGATTGCATGCAGCACTTAATGAACATATCTGTAAATCATAATATCATTGTAATTCAAATTCAGCTTTAACATGAAAGAAAATGGTGAGGTGGGATGGATTTGTACTAAGTTCTCGGACTAGTAGAATTCTCTTGTACCTCCCATGAGCATAAGAAACTGGAGTGAACTTAATGGGCTCGAAAACTTCTTATAGTGCTGGTGTACTTTACATGCAGCTCAGCGATTTGACTCATGACCAGCTCATACTTAATCTACCATGGGAAATTTGTTACTTTGGTTATATCCTATTGTGCATCAAATACTTATGACTTGTGGGGAGAGAAGCAAAAGACACATTTTTATAGTCTATGCTTCCCTTACTTTTCCTTCTAAAATGTAATATATTAGTGATTGAGGAAGCAGCTAAATGGTAGAGTGCTTACTTACCATGTGCAAGCACTAGATTTGATGGTCAGTACTACAAAAAAAACTGTTAGCATTGTTTTCATATTTGTATATACTCTCATTGTTTTTAGAGATAGTTTCCTAAAAATATATGTCTACCTTCTTCACTCCATGCTCCAAAAACCTTTAATATTTAAAAAAAAAACAAGTTGTGATTCAAAGTAGGATTTACCAAAGGCTTGGTAATCTGGTCTCTTTATTCTGTTGTTCTACAAATTCATGCCTAGCACTCTCCTGACATCTTCCCCAAATCACACACACACACACACACACACACACACACACACACACACACACACACACACACACACACAGGCATGTGCATGCACGCATGCGCGCACGCAAGCACACATACACTCTACCAAGTTGACCTCTACTTTCATTTTTGATTAGTTCAGGAACCAGTCTTCCAAAATACTTGTAAATCTTTAGTCATCACCCTTCCATAATCTGGTTAGGTGCCTCCACCATCTACTTTGCATTGGTAAAAATCAAAATCACCTTTCCACTCCTTCCCAGTAATCTATAGGCTCAGGCAAGGAAAGTCCTAAGTTCTAATGTTTTTATATCTTTTAACATCCAGCATAATGCTTGGTACTTCGAACAATACCATAATGCTTTGAGAAATACAAGATCATGATGAGTAGAATAGCATGTTTCTTCACCTGTTCTCTTACTGGTGGACACTTAGGTTGATTCCATGCCATAGCTAAGACAGAATACGTAGTTCTACTTTACAAAGTAGGTAATACACCCTTCTTTCTAAGAGAAAATGGGAATAGTCTCCTCTCTCCCTCTATTTCTCTGTGTCTGTCTCTCTATATCTCTGTCTCTGTCTCTCTCTCCCTCCTTCCTAGCCTATTTCCTTCCCTCCCTCCAAGCCTAAGTGATACCCCAGTAATATTCTAGGTCTACCCATTTAAGTATTCTTCAATACGCCTTTCTTATAAATCTGTCATTTGCAACAACATGGATAATCACAGAAGATATTATACTAAATAATAATCCTGGTACAGAAAGACAAAAAATACGTATGTTTTTATTTATTTATATGTGGATCTAAAACTATTGCAATAATGGAAGCAAAGAGTAAAAGGGTAGTTACTAGAAGATAGTAGTGGAAGGAATAGGGAGATGTTGTTCAGACAGCATATAGTTGAAAGTAGATAGGAGAAATACAGTACATGATAAGCATTTAAGATTAGGGCTTCATAAATTGACTTGATTCAGTCATTTCATTGCATACATATAACATTCTGGTCTATACCACCATTACATACGATTTTAATTTGTTGAAACTAAATAGAATACATTTATGCTACCTATTTTACACTTCTTTCTAAAGATGGTATATGAATTTATTGTTTGCCCCATTAGCCCAATTCATGAAGGCAAAGTGACCAAGGATGAGTAAATTACTCCTAAGTAGATTGATAGTGGCCATTCTCATGGATAAAATTGTGAACAAGATCCTGAATACACATGTATATTATCAGGCTCTTCCTAATCTCTTCCTTCATCCGCCCAAGCACTTTGTTCTTTCCCCAGTCTCCTTTTTGGTGCATATGTGTGCCTGTTGTCATTCTTCATGAGGGCTCAGGAGGACATAGATGAGTATGATTAGAATTGGACTATGAGTGGACATAGTGAACAATTCCCTAGCTTCTCCATGACCATTGCAGACCAGATAAAGAGTAGAACACTATTCACTGACAACTGCCCTTCATGAACGATTAATCACCTCCCTAACCTGGAAGCTGTTATCTCTCTACAAAATCATCAATTTGATTAAACACATTCATAGACAGCCTCCTCCTACACACTGTAGGTGAGTACAATTGCCTTCTTGTATGAGCAGAGAATCGGTAGGATGCTTGGTGTATTTTATGCAGGTCAAATGAACATTGGCATGTTACGAATGTCTCTGCCTCAATCTTTCAAAAAAATGTGTTAAGCAAGTAGCCATGGCTTTAAGTGGTTTGGGTAAGGCAAAACTTCTAATGAAAACTTTAATGAAGCTGATGAAAAAAATTCAAGTGAATGCAAATACTTTCAATAGACTGATCATTGCAATGTGAACTGGTGAACCTGCAACAGATTTGTAGAGTCAGTCAGTATATTTTAGAATAATTTGGTATATATATTTATATATACATCTATGGTATGTATATTTATATATACACATCTATATGTATTTATATATATATACATTTATCATATACTTGTAAATGTGTATATGCATGTATATATATATTTAATAAAGTAGCATAATTGTGCAATTTTACTTAAAAATAATATCTCTATTTTTCTCTACTTTCTCCAAAGGGTATTTGTAGAATATGTTACTATTTTCTTAGTTTTGACACTGGTTTGTCAATGTGAAGTTACTTAGGAGCCAGAAGTGGTTGAGTAGGTAAATCCAGGGTTACTTCTGTCAAAATGCATAATTGTCGCCATTGTTTAAAAGAAGAAGTGTCTGTCTTGCTTTTTTTGCACAATGAACATTAAAATTACCATTGGGGAAAAGCAACCATAATTTCCAAACTGAGCACTTTTAAATTGCACTTATAGATCTTCCTTGCATGAATGGATATCTGGCTTGATATCTAGTGATACTTATAGCTATGCCTTCTCACAGAATTAAGCAACTATATAATCAATTACATTTTTCAAAAGGCAGTGTGATGGTGCTCTACTTGGATAGCCTGCTGTCTATGATTTGTTTGGGGACTACTGTGCTGATTGAGAATGGTAACAGATTCGTGATAATATTACAAAGAAGTTGTGAAGCAACTCAGCATAACCCAAAGAAACTACTTATTCTCTAAGCTTGTTCCAATCACAACGTTTTTGATTATTTTGATAACCCTTTAGAAAATGTCATTTCTTTTTCCAAAGTTCGCCTCAATCAAAATGCAGAGGAAATGCTGTGATTAGTAAAGTTGCCATTGCTAGCTAAAGTCCTTACATGCACCTTGCTACTAATCGGGAAACATAACAAAAAAAAAAACCTTTTTAGTTATGCTTCTGTTTGACTCCTTCCTATCTCAACCATTAAGCTAAGAACTTCCAATTTCCATGCTTACTCACACATTTTGATAGTGAATAAGGAAGCAAATCTAACCTTGAATATTAGCCACCACTAAGCTGAGGGTTTTACTGTGTGTTCTGTTTTCTAGTAACATACTGTTCTTTGGTTGGCAACTTGTAATTAGATTGTATTAACTTTTTATTCCTAACATTTTAGTGAATATACTAACACCAACTGAAAAATAAATTATAGTTCATAGGAATCACTGATATCAGCAAGTGCAAGGTATTATACAGTTTGATTAAGATAGTTTAAATTTCACCTCTAAAATGATTTTTTAAATTAAGATTAATATGATCTTAAGTGTTATAATACTTATGGGACTCTCTTTGTGTTTTGCCTGGAATAATTTTTTAAAACACAAACATCAGGAAATTAGTTATAAGAACAATACAAATATTTTTTTCTTTCTTGCTAATGTTTCTAACGTATTTATAATGTACTATGTGATATTTTTTGTTTTTTTTTTGTATGTTCCTCCCCCACAGTATAACCCCTGTTTTCACTGTATTTGATTCCGGTGCCCTGCATCTTGTATATACACTTCTCTAATTTGGGGATGGGAAGGGAAAAAACAAAATGCTTAAATAGGGATTCAAGTTGACCCATTGTAACAATGAGATGTACAAGACACTATGTTGAAAATGAACTTTAAAACTTCAGTGGGGGGCAAGGAAGAAGGGGAGTAGTTGTGGAGGTGAGGAGAGAAGGGATGGTAGGGGAAAAACAAAGGAGGAGGCAACAATGCTCCATAGGAAATATACTCATTACCTTACTCATGTAACTGTAACCCCTCTGTACAGTATTTTTACAATTAAAAAATTGTACCAAAATAAAAAGAACAACATGAAATTTAGGACTTCCCTCTTAGGAAAACTTTTTCCCAAGAAAATCTAATTGGAGTCAAGTATCACTCTGGAAATGTTTCTCTTTATTTGGTGAAGTTCTAGGTAAATATTGAATGATCTCTAATGATTACTGAGTAGAACCTGTCTGTGAAAGACACCACATGTATTGTGAAACAGGGTTTAAAATATGTCAGAAATGAATGGAAAGAGGAAAAGTGACAGAATCTAGTCATTATGTTCACTGTACATATGTGAAAATGGAACCAGTTAACTTGAAGACATGAGTTGGGAGAGATGGGGTAGAATAGTAGAAGGGATGATACTGAAGAAGATGCATTATACTTATGAACCCATATGTTGCATTGAAATTTATTCGGCTACCTTAAAATAATTTTCAAAAATTTAAAAATAAATAAATAAATCTCAGAAATACAGCATTAAAATTCAGAAAGACGATAATCAATTATACTAGCAGAAACAATATTTACCATTCAATGATCATGTAGTAGAATCTTAATGTGCATTATTTTCTTAAGCTTCACTATAATGTAGGAAGACAGCAGCCTGTTACATTTGAGGACACAAGTTCATGGAAGTTTTTTTCAGGGAGTAACTTCTGGAGTAAGATTCAGACACCAGCAATGTGACACCAGTGTCCCTGTTGAGAATCAATAAGCCATATTGCCTGTGAGGGAGGGTTTCTCCTTGAATCTGGAAGCCATATATTAGAGAGCTGGTATTTAAAACTCTTGAAATAACTAACGTCTTCTGCCTTTGGACAGAAGGCACTTATTTCCAGAATTCTGTCCTTTTAAATCTCATGAACAGTATATTCTAAGATTTACGTGAGAAAATTTTACCTCGTCTGAATTAGAGGAATCCCAAAGAAATTAATTTGCTCCTTGAGAAATTTCATCATAAATAGAAGACATTTTTTCTTCTAAAATGCTTAGTATCTGTCAACAGCACATTGAAAAGAAAGACAGGAGAGCCAGGCACAGGTGGCTCATACCTGTAATCCTCACTATTCAGGAGAATGAGATCTGAGGATCGCAATTCAAAGATAGCCCAGGCAGGAAAGTCCATGAGACTTGTATCTCCAATTAACCACCAGAAAACTGGAAGTGGTTCTGTGGCTCAAGTGGTAGAGCACTAGCCTTGAGCTGAAGTGCTAAAGGAGAGTACCCAAGCCCAGACTTCAAGTGCTACAACGGACAAAAAAAGAAAAGAAAAGAAATACAGGAGAAATCTGGGATGGATGTTACACCGTAATACATGACCCTAAAAGCCTTTTTTATGTTTTAGTTTTTTTATTTATTTATTTTTTTGGTCGGTCGTGGGGCTTGAACGCAGGGCCTGGGCACTGTTCCTCAGCTCTTCAGCTCAAGTGGAGTGCTCTACCATTGAGCCACAGCGCCACTTCCTAGTTTTTTATTTTTAATGCTTTTATTTACTTTTTAATTTAAATTTTATTGTAATGATGGTGTACAGAGGGGTTACAGTTACTTAAGTAAGGTAATGAGTACATTTATTTTTGAACAGTGTTAGCTCCTCCCTCATTTTCTTCCACTTTTTCTTCTCCTAACCCTTCTCCCCCTAAGTTGCAAAGTTCATTTCCAACTCAGAGTCCAGTGAGTATCAATGCTGAATTGGTTCACTCTTTGTCCCACTGTTTCTGTGATTCCTCTTCCCTTCCCCAAATCAGATTATTAATATACAAGACAAAGTGTGCAGAAATCAAAAACAGTGACAAAAGAGAATAAACCAAAGAAGTAAAAAGAAATAACTGCAAATAATACAATAAAAAAACCTTGTTTTCATTTCTTGGAGTTCATTTGGATAAGCATCATTATATATGGACATATGCACATAACTATTAAGCCATTGTGATCCTCTCCTAAGAATATCCTCCTTTATTCTCGGTGTGCAAATGCTTAGATTGTTGTTTAATTGATCATGTCCAAGTGTAATTATTTGTCTTTTACTATCCAATGGATTAACTTGTACATTTATAGACATATTCTAGTTATTACAAATGAGAGAAACTATGTAGCCTGTATTTCTTTGGGTCTGACTTACTTTACCTAATATTTTTTTCCAAGTTTTTGCATTTCCTTACAAATGGGACATTGTCATCCTTTCTGATGGAAGCATAGAATTCCATTGTGTATATATACCACATTTTCTTAATCCATTCATCCACTGAGGGGCATCTGGGTTGATTCCATATCTTAGCTATGGTAAATAATGCTGCAATGAACATGGTTGTGCTATTGGCATTAGTGCAGGCTGGCTTGTGGATATTTGGGTAAATGTCCAGGAGTGAATTGTTGTAACACTTTTAAAGTGTTCTTCTCTTCACCAAAAAAAAAAAATGTTCAGAGTAAAGCTTATCTTCTGCCAACACACAACAGCAAGCCAATGGATTTCTCTTCATTTACTTCACTTTCTTTTACTCCCTTCATATCTCTGAATTTAGCTTTTCCTTCCTCTGTCTCTAAGATTCCCTGGTGGCACCTTTTTCTTAAAACTTATTAGCTGGATGATAAATAATTGTCATTTAATATATAATAACTAATGCAAGAATAAGTAAAGTATTAATAACTAATATAATAACCATGATAATAACTAACTATTGAAGGGAATAGTGGTCTGCTTACAACTCCAGAAATAATTTGGTACACATGGTCCAATGCTGTAGAAGAAGATTCCTTGGACTGGGATGGAAAATGTCCGAATCTTCTACTTCGCCTCCTCTCAAAATGGCTCTTCATATAGTATATTCTTTATTCCATTCGATTTCTTATTTTGTTGTTAATTTTGGTACCACTCAAATAGGAAAGCAAAAACAAAACAATGCTTTCAGTGTCCTCTTCTTATTTATTTCTATATAAGACTGAACCTTCCAGGCATATATATCTTTCCACTAAAGTCACAGTTCCCAACCCTATCTACATGATAACTGCCTGGTTGCTCTATAGGATCTTGATTCACTGATCAGCCTGCTTCCTGGCATAGAAGAAAGCTCAAAACAAGCATCCTTCAAATAAAGGACTGAATTCATTTCTAGTTTATAATGGAAGGTATACTATCCCACAGAGTCTTAAGTATTATCACTCAAGCCCAATAAACCACGATTTTCTCATCTCTAAAACTAGAACTGAGAGGACTAACATGTACCAAACTCCGCTCCGTGGTGATAAGCAGGTAGCATTTACACTACTAACATGGAGATTTTCATAGCAATCACTGAGATTGATAGTCTATGCAAATTTTACTCTTCCTGAAGAAGAGTAAGCGCTGTTTATTCTTTCTCAGTTTCCCTAAGGTAAGCGTGTGGAATCTAATGCAGAATAATAATAAATATCTACCAGAAGGGGAATTCAGCCGCTGAAGTGCAGCTGTGGTTGTTTTATTTTTGCTCAGGTGGAAGAGGTCATTTACTGTGGGATAGTGTGGGCTCCCAGAGTGAATGTAATGCCGATGACAGTCTGCCTGAGTTTAATGGCTTCCCCTCACTTTACGTGGCCCTCACCGAGATTATTAACGCAATATCTTCAGCTCGTCCTTGTGCGCAGTGCAGTAAAATATTGGGAAAGCAAGCTGTGACTCCCAGAGACTATTTGCATCCCATCATTTACACACAATCTACCAAACTTCCAGGTAGCTTAGAAGATTACATAAACACCTCCAAAATGTACCTGGATGGCCCATACCAGCTGTTGTGCCTAGGGACTGGGATTGCCCATTGCCTTTTTTTTTTTTTTTTAACTTGCATCAGTGAACAATCATGGCTACTGACAAGACTGCAATGATCTTAACTCAAGGGTGGGAGCAAAGTTGAAGTGACTGAAATTTCTCCTGCTGCTGCCTGGCTCAGACTGACCCTATCATTCACAAATGTGCAGTTAATGCAAGATATAAATGCTAGTGTGAAGGCTGGTGGAGTTGCTATTCTAACTAGTGTCCACCACACAGTGACAGACAGTGGTGCTGTAGGCAAGTGAGAGTCGCTGCAGACACTAGTCAAAACAGGCTTCCTGCTTCTTATCATCTCACTAGTGTTCCTCTCACTATACCCTTTCCAATCATTCACCCTTCATAGTCCCTCTTGCCTCCTCCTCCTCCAGAAATGGATTTATCTCAGGTGTGAGTACAGCTATCCACTGTGCAGTTTTCATACACTTTTATCCATGCCATATTTATATAAATCTTCATATTACTAAAATGTGTCTTGTTTAGAAATGCTATGTCAACTTGAGGTTCATTCATTTAGTAAACTTTTATTATATGACCTCTCAGTTAGATTGTCACCATATCACACAAGTATCATTTTTGTGCATGCAAGTTTCCTGATAATTCTCATTGAAAAAAAAAACCTAAAGCTGCTCATAGAATGAAATGCAGCAAAAAAGAATGTAGCATTCATTCAATACATACAAGTTGCTTTGTGAAATACTCAGTAGCAACCAAATAAGCCTTTCTTTTACATCAATATGAAAAGTTGTCTTCTGAGTTGGAGAACTAAAAGATGTCTCCCTCCATTCCTCCTCATTCCCTTCAATTTATTCAAGTAATTTTTGAGATAAGAGTTTTATGTATTACCAAAGTTGACCTCCAGTTCCTGGGCTCTAGAAAACTCCAGCATCAGTCTCTTGGGAAGCTGGGACTACAAGTGGCCTGGGTATCAGGCTCTCTCCAGATTTTTAGAAATGTTGAATAGAGATGGCTTCATTAAGATGTGATCAAAGATAACTTTCATCCCAGCTGACCTTTACTTCATTTTTAAAGCCTCAGTTCTCTAGAGAGTGTTCACCTTTAAATATATTTGGCTTAACTATATAAAACCCATGTATGATAGCATTGATTTCATAAGAATGTGATTCCATTGAGCAGGAATTATAGAAAAAGACTAGTTCTATTTTATGACATAAAAAGTGAGTCAACCAAAGTTGACTTATTAATCAATTTCATCAAGTTCTTCTCTTCATATTTCATAATCAAGGTTGTTTCAAAATAGTTATTAATTATAATAGTCAATGAGAAGCATTTCTCTTATTCAACACACTTTCTAGAAAAATCAAACTATGCTGTCTTTGCTCCCAGAAAATGTATGGATTACTCATCCACTATCTGAATATGCTGTCCAAAAAAAATAGAGAGGGAAGAAAAAGACTATGGGAGGAAAATGAAGATGGTTGGCAAAGTCCCTAAGCTGACTCCAATAAACAAGAAAATTCCAGAAAGCATCCTACATGCTTCTCAAAGCCAGACTGCTCTTTCTGATTATAAAGTTCTTAAGTGGTTCCAACCTAGCAGTAGGAAGTTTTGGCGTTTGATTAGATCTACCAAATGCCTTTATTTTCATTGCATTGCTCAACATAAAGGAAAGGCTAAAGTCTAAAGGCTAAAGAGTATGATTATTTGCCAGTAACATGACTATGGAAATAATAAGATACTGTAGTGATCTTTGAGTGGCAGAAATAGTTTCTCACTTATTAGTTTACATAGTTGTCCTGCAATCCTGTGAGGATAAAGATAAGGGAGTACTATTGCTAGTCCTGTTCAAAATTGGAGAAATAAGATTCAGAAAATTTACCAACCTGAGACACCAATCCAAGACTAGGATCAGCTTTTGCTTTTTATTTGTGAGAGAGAAAGTGATGCCAGACATGAACAACCTTAACCAATCCTCAGTATTCTTAATAATCTGGGAGTGTATGGCACAGATGTAAATTAGAATCCCCGTGCTGTTTGTTTATTCATTCATTCATTTGTTTGTTTATTTATTTGGTCTGAGATGGGGACTCAAACTCTATATCTGATGCTTTCAATCATTGGCTGATGCTTTACCATCTGAGCTATGCCTCTAGCCCCTGTAGAGGTACCTTTTATCCTCAGAATTACTGAGGATAAAGTATTATGAGAGACTTAATTTGTAAAATCTTTAAGGAAGCAGTCTCTATCCACTGGTGGGTAATAAGTTGGGCCTGCTGACCCAAATTGGTCAATGCAGCCCAACTCCTCAGAACATCTGTGACATGAATGGCCCTTACCTTGGAGGTCATTGAGGAAGTGCCTCTACTCTGAACATCTTCCCCTGGATATTCCACCTTAAATTGGTATGTTTGATACTCCTTGATACCTGACTCTGTTCTTACAAAGAGCCTTTGGCCAACACTTGTAGACAACGTTTGTTTGAATAATGGTGGTGAACAGACATAGAATTGGAAATGTCCTTAGGTAAGTTTCATAGCTGCTTTGTTCCATCTTAAATTTCTTATCTACAATGTAGGCACTATTATAGTCATAAAAAATTGCTGACAATACTTACAAAATATTGATGGATCCATTTCTCATTTGTGCTTGGGTTCAGGGTCTCTTCTATGCCATGCAATAACTGTATGAGGTGGGAAATATTGTTACTATCCTATTATTGTCACTATTCCATCATTATTGACTTTTTTGTAGACAAAATAATCTACAGCATTAGAGGAGTCAAAGCCAAAGGCATTCAACTAGGAAGTAGAAAAATTGAGACTTCAATTGATTCTTTGAATATTCCACACCACTTAAACTCTAAATTCCCTTATGTTCATTTCTATGGATAATAGAGTTTAAAATAACCAGACCCTTCAAAATTCATTGTTAAATGCATCCATTAGCAATGATTTGTTATCTTCTGAGAAGCGTATATGATACATCTACAACTTTGAAAACTACACAAGGTAAGAACAGGTAGCAAGATAGCCAAAATCAGTCAAGACAGTTGAACTATTGATTTTCAATGTATCTTACAAAGATTAGCTAGATAGAATAACATCTATGATGGACTCTAGGAGCATTGGTGTGTGCTGATATCTATGTGCATTTTCCTTTCAAAAGCTATTGCTACAACCTGTTCATATTTAATAGTTTTGTCAGTGCTCTAATATCAGCCTTAAACAGGCTGCCTTGAAAATATAAAATGATATGTGGATGTTTCCTTTTGGATAAATGACAAGAAATTTTAGCCCGGTATCATAGTATGATCATTATGAAGAGAATGTTTTAAAAGGAAAGCCATTTTGCTCAAGATACGAAAGAAATCAGAGACAGCAATGCTAAATCTAAATAATATGGGTGGCATATTATACAGAAGAATATAACAAAATTATCTAAGGCTAGTGATGTCACTCAGTCATAAGAAGAGTTTCCTAATGTACAAGACCCCCACAAAGCTTTCTCAGCACTGTTGTACTAGGGAAATGAAAAATCCCATTAATATCCTGGGTACCACAAAAGCAATTATTTCATATTACAATATGACATGTTTGCTTTTTTCATAATCACACTATGAAGTGGGGAAAGTATCTATTGGCCATCCTTCTTTCCTCTTCAGAGAAGTTTCTCATTAAGTCTTTAGCCCACTTATTTATTGGGCAGTTGTTTCTTTGAGGATTTGTTGTTGGGGGATTTAATTTTTTGAGTTCCAGGTATATTTTACATATGAGACCATTGTCTGTTGTATGGTTAGTGAAGATCTCTTCCAGTCCATGGGCTTTCTATTGATCTTGCTAGCTGTGTCCTTTGCCATGCAGAAGCTCTGCAATTTCATGCAATCCCATTTGTCCAACCTTTCTTTGATTTGTTGTGTTTCTGGGTCTCTATTAAGAAAATTTCAGCCTGTGCCAAGGAAACCTAGGGTTTCTCCTATTCCATCCTGTAATGTTTTCAGAGTGTCTGCTTTGACTCTGAGGTCTTTGATCCATTTGGAGTTGATTCTGGTGCAGGATGATATATAAGGATCTAGCTTTAGTTTTCTACAAGTAGTTAACCATTTTTGCCAGCACCATTTACTGAAGAGGCTGTCTTTCTTCTATTCTATTTTTTTAGCTCCCTTATTGAAGATTAGATGGCTATAGGTCTTTAGGCTCATTTCTGGGTTTTCAATTCTATTCCATTGGTCCTGGGGTCTGTTCTTGTGCCAGTACTAAGCTGTTTTGATTACTATGGCTTTCAACTGCTCTAGCCATAAAAGAAATGCAAATCAAAACAACATTGAGATACCACCTCACCCCAGTTTGAATGGCTATAATCAAGAACTCCAAAACAACAGACACTGGAGGGGATGTGGACAGAAGGGAACCTTACTGCATTGTTGGTGGGAGTGTAAACTTGTTCAACCACTTTGGAAAGTAGTATGGAGGTTCCTGAAAAGACTCCACATACAGCTCCCCTATGACCCAGCAATCCCAGTTTGGGGCATTTACCCAAATAATCATAAACAAGACCACACTAAAGCTACCAGCACAACTATGTTTATTGCAGCATTATTTACCATAGCTAAGCTATGGAACCAACCCAGATGCCCCTCACTAGATGAATGGATCAAGAAAATGTGGTATATATACACAATGGAATTCTATAGCATCTCCCCATTTGTTAGGAAATGGAAAGACTTGGAAAAAATTATATTAAGTGAAGTAAGCCAGGCCCAAAGAAACATAGGTCCCATGGTTTCCCTTATTTGTAATAACTAGTATATGTCTGAGACAAGCAGAAAAGGTCAGATAAGTTGATGTTAGGTGAAATGAACCCCAAGATAAGTATTCAAATGTTTTTTTCTTTCATGTGATTGTTTCTAACATAATTATAAGATGATTTCTTTGTTGCTTTGTATGTCCCTCCCCCACGGAGGAAACCCCTGCTTTCACTATATTTGATTTTGGTATATAATTTGTGAAGGGGAAGGGAAAAACCAAATCGTTTAAATAAGGATACAGGTGGACCCATTGCAACAATGAGATGTACAAGTCGTTATGTTGAAAAACGAACTTTACAACTTTGGTGGGGGGGGGTTGGCGGAGAGATGGGAAGGGATAGGAAGGGGAAACAAAGGAGGAGGCAACAATGCTTCATAAGAAATGTACACATTATCTTGCCCATGTAAATGTAACCCCTCTATACGGTATTTTCACAATAAAAGAAAAAGAAAAAAAGTGGGGAAAGGGCAAGAACTCAATCTTTAAATATCAACTAATTCTAATATTGTGCAATGAGTCTAGAAAAAAATGATGTTCACCAAAAATAATTCATTCTATTTCCTAAATAAACAAATTCTATATCCATCCTCTATCACTTACCACTCCAACCCTGCTCACTGAATTCCGATCTTGATCTTAGATCCCATACCAGAGATTGATTGTTGTATTCTTGCAGTTGAGTGAAGGAGATAATATATACCCAAATGTTGGAGTGGTTCTAGTTTAGCTCCAGAAAAATCAATTCCTCTTACAAACAGTAAGTATACATTTTCATAAACTGCTTAGGTTGAATGTCACCTTTGTATAACTACTTAAAGATAATAAAAAAATATTTTAAAAAAAGTCTAGTAAACTCATCCTAAATGAGTTTCTATTTCCTGGAAGTATGGAATTTTTCGTCTCTTTGTAAGGCCAGGCTTTCTAAGCAGTCAGGGGAAACTGCTGTGACATTTGGTACAAAGCCACTAAGATACAGGAAGCTTCTGTTTGATTACTTCATGATCATTGTCCTCATTTCTTTCCCACCAAATGCTCCCTGGGTCTTATTTGTTGTCTCTTTTAACACCTCCTAGATTTTCCTGAATTCTAATGCGTTCCTGCATTTCTCAATAAAGCCCTAGTGGGAAACATGCAAAAGCACTGTTTTAGTCTAAAAATGGCCACAGTAGGTGTAATATTGCACGGCTGTGCGGCAGTTGTCCTCATTGCCAGCAATTGTTCATTTCATAAAAATGAAGTGAAATGTTCGCAGGAGAGCCAAGCAATTATTGCAAATATCAGATTCTCAACAACAAACAAACACAGGCATTGTTCAGGTTCCTGGGATCCTTACCACATGATTTCTCTCAGGATGTTTGCATATTTGAAGTGAATGTCATTCTTCCACTCTGAAGCTTGTTTTCCTAAAAATCATTTTAAGTGAATGTTAAGACCAGGGAATGCTGCAAACCCTAACCGTGGCTCAACGAGCGAGTTCATACTGGCGGTTGCCATGTGTGTGTATGATTCTATGTCAAAGCCAAGTGTCATCGAAGGAACTTCAAGAAGGTTCTTCTTAACACAAGAGGCAAAAATCTACTTTGCAGAATGTTGTTGGGAGAAATGCTACAGTTATTTACTGAAGTCTTTTGCAATGTACTGATTACCTTTCTGGCATTCCAAGCATATTCTGGAAATGAACATATGTACACAAACACTTTCTGTACCAGTCTCCATCATAAAGAGACAGGACACATTACACAAAGGCCTTAAGAGACAGGTGATAAGATCTGATTGCCTTTTGTTAATTGGGACATAGAATATCACCATATGTCAAACTATGAGTTGGGCGTTTAAGGAAATTCTAGGAAAGCAATAGAGAACACGTTCGATTCCATTCTAAAACCTTTAAAGTTTAGATCCTTCTTAAATCCTTGCATCAAACTTAAAATTCAGGATGATTCAAGGCATATAAGCAGAACAGTACCAAATAGGTATGTCTAGGTGCAGTCTGTAGGTTGGTGAAAGTTCTCTATACAATATGGAACAAGGCTACTTACTGGACTGAAATTGTTGCAGATGACCTTTTTAGTACACTTGTTAACATCTATGTTACTGACATTGGTATAAGGCACCCCTTAAAAGAACGCTATAATAAATGTTTCTCATGAAAAAGACTGGCATCTGCATGCAAGTAATTTGAGAGAAGATCCAACATAACAACACTGACTTGCTATTATCATAGAGCAAGACTCAGCAAAATTCCATCTAGCTTTATCCTCTGGTGACAGTATGTAATAATTGAAGTAATCTCAGTAATACATAATGCCGTAGGTACCTGAAATTACAGAAATTCCATGGAAATCTGGTAAGAAAAAAAAATCACATTCCCTAAGTGCTTGTATTTGAGAGGAAAACAAATAGCCTTGCACAGATTTCATCAGTTTTTACTTAGTATGACCTCTCTCCTACTAACAGCTGGAAACAAATCATTTTGTACTAAGGAAGCACTGTGGGTAGTGTACAGTAGGCATTGAGGCAGATCTCCTTGACTAACACCACGAACACATGAAAATTTACCTTTAACTGCAGGTGTGACAGTTTTCATTTCTTCTCCTGGCTCTCTTCTTTTTTTTAATTTATTTAGGTTTCATACTATGTTCTACAAGGTAATGTGAATTCTGCTTAATGTGAATTCTGTGTTCTCAATTTGGAGACAATGCCAATGTTATTTCAGGCTTGTCATTAAGTCTACAAAAATCATCTGACTCATAGATATTTTACTGCCTGATATTCTTCAACAGCAATAAACTAGCAGAACAATTAGTCACTCATGCTACTCCATCCTCGTCCGACTGGGACCACGTGGCTTTACATCTCTCCTCTGTCCTGGGTATTCTTTCTACTGCTTGACAACACAAGGCTTACAGTTTACAAGCCTAAAACATTTACACATTTTTTCCTGTTTTGTGCTAGTCTAGGATCTGCGTGGGCATTTTAAAAAACTGCCTGTTGGCAGAGACAATGTACTTTTTGATTTCTGCAAATGAACAGTGCAAGCCAGGACTTACAATTCATAAATAAATTTCCATGTTTTCCCTGCAGGATATAAATACTCTAAAAGTCTGCCTACAAATTCAAATTTGAGCAGGGAACTCAAGCAAATCTAGTGGATTGAGGTACCATTCTGAGTGTGATGAAGCATCCTTGATTTTTTAGTAGACACAAAGCAGCTAAGGGCAAGTCACAAATGTTTCTGTCAAATCCAACCAGTTGTTCATGTAGTCCATAGGTCAAGTGGCTTCTGTGAAAGTGTGCTTGTAATGGGAGCAACCATCTTGAGCCATGGTTAGGCTGGACAAAGCCTTACCTTTTTAAGAGCACTGCTAACAGCATTAGTGATCAATGCACATACACCTCTTAAAATCCACTGGGAAATTCTACTTTCTATCTATACATAACCTGCCTTAACATCATCTACAAGTTGATTCAAGGGACCGTGTTTTGCCTTCCTATTGCTTGTTAAACAACCACAAATCCCATTGTTTGAATGAAGAGAATTTTATTTTTGGTACAGTTCTAGAGGTCAGTAATGTGAGATGAAAGGGTTAACAAGTCTGCTCCATTCATTCCAGAAGTCTAGGGGTGAGGGAGACATTTTTCCTTACAGTTTCTAGTTTCTAAACATTCCCTGAATTACTTGGCTCATGATCCTTTACAGTTACCACTCCATCCTCTTGCATTTTTCCTACCAGCGACTCTGACCTCTTGTCTCCTCCTATAAACTCTTGTGATCACAATGGCTCACTTGAGTAATCCTTGGTTACATCCACATCACAAAATTCTTAGCTTAGGTACATGTGCAAACTCTGGCACCATGTAAAGTGATATATCCACAAGTTCCAGGACATGAGATATGGAACTCTTTGACAGGGCATTATTCAACCTACCACAGGCAAATATTCCAAAAAGGACATAAATACAACAGCTTTGCTTACTTACAGCATTATTTCTTACAGCATCAAAGAATCATGGATGGAAAGCTACCAATTCAACTGCTACAAACAGACTATAATAAGAAGCTGGCCTAGTTGTGTACTGATATCACAAAAACCTGAGATCTGGGTAGAATTATAGGATGCATTTCTTTGTTCTCATTTTGATTCCTTCAGTAACCAACTCAGTGTTTCTTCTATTGCCCCAGCTGGGTGTCTCTGCTAAGGCTGAGACAAAAACAGTGAATTGGATCAAAGGTGGTCTTAGGTCTCAGGGTCTCTCTATACATTTTCTGGTGCAGATATGCAAATTTTTTAAATGCCTAACTCAGTGTTTAGAACTCAGTTGACTTGAAAACCTGCATGTGAAATGCAAGTGCAGCACAAATTCTCTTTATTACTCAAATGCTCCAGAAAATAAAATCCCTAGGGCTATGGTGTGCCATTTGGAATGAAAATGAGCATCAGATGAAAGCTTGGGTGTATCTAAAGGTCAGTGGAGTTTCTACCAGATGTTTTGCTTCCTCACAACAGATTTGGCCATGGGAGTGTCTTCTAGTTCCAATGGGGGAGTGGAGAATGTTTATATTAAATAATTAAATAACATAATTAAATAGCATAATTAAATAAATAAAAATAATTAAATAACACGTTTCTATTTCAACCTCAGCTCTTCCTTTAAGTTCAGAAACATCATCTCATATCCATTTTTTTATTTTCTAATTTCATTTTCACTTAACAGTCATTCCAAGAAGTGAAATATTTTGGTATATCTAAAATTGACCTCCTCACTTCCAAATCCCACCTGTTGTCACTTTCCTCATTCTTGAACCTGTTTCTTTTTCCTCTTCCTCTTGGGAAGTACCATTACCCATCAACTATGAACCTATTCTTTGCCCAGTAAGCTACAACAAAATTTAGCAAGATAGTTTCCTCTTAGATTTTTTTAACCTCTTAAAGGGGACAAAACTATTAAATTTTTTTTAAAGGCAAATAATGTCATTAAGGAGGAGCAAAGCCCTTTGAAGTTCCAAAGTATAAAAAAATACATTTGGAGAGAGGAATTGATATAGCACTCACAACATAATTCCAGTATACATTTGGGGGAGGGAGAGAGAGAGAGGGAGATGGAGAGAGGGAGGGAGGGAGGGAGAAGGAGCTCTTGAGATTCAACTGGGTATCTCAGAGAGCTTGGCTGGGAGAAAAGCCCAGCATGCTTTGTGGTCTGACATGGAATACGTGTGTGGCTGTCTCCAAAGTAGAAGTCACACATTTAAATTGATCGAGGTTTGGGGGTTTTGCTAGACAACTGGGACTCAGCAAGAAAAAGGTTGAATTAATGAACCACAGAATCTAAGCTGGAAAGGGAAGTCAATAAAGATCAATAGGAAGTGATAGGTTGGATGGAAACAGCATCAATCATAATCATTGACAGACATGAAAGACACTACACTGTTGTAATACTGGATAATTGTCATCTAAGAATCATAGCCTCTCTCCATCAGAATTTTTGTTTCCACATGTTTTCCAAATAACCCAATGAACGCATTCACGATTGTGAAAGCTTTGCCTGGAAAATCCGAGGCTGCATACCAAGATAGCATTCCACTATTAAATCTGCCATAATTTTTAGGTCTTTAAAATACAAAGAGGACTTGAAATTGGTCGGAGGTCTTTAAAAGATCAGAACAATGTTTTTTCTTCTTCATGAATGTCTTTTTAATTTTTTTCATAATCATTTCCCATACATCACTTTTATAATCATTGAGTTCTAGCTTCATCCTCACAATGACATAGAAATTGCCTTTGTCAACATCACCCAGAACCTGCTAAATTCAATGGATGCTTTCAAATCTTTTTTGCTACACATTATTCCTTATTAAAGCCTTTTCCTCCCGTCACTTCCATTACAGCATCTTACTCCTGTTTCTATAACCATTTATCTCCAACCCTTTCTCAGGGCTCTGTTCCTTGGCTTGTGACTTAAAGGTCAGTTCCCTGGAGTTTCATCCATACTCACCTTTCCCAGTATTTGCTCTTTCCTCTAAAAACACATTGTCATAAAATCATTCATGACCAATATCCTGAAAATTTCTAAACTGATGCTTAAAGATTGACTATCTTCCCTTGAGATTTCAACCTTAACTCAACAACTACTTATAACTTGCTATTTATTAGAAGCCAAAGATTTTTTTTAACTCACCACGTCTAGTGATGATTCTTGGACCTTCCTGTTATATTTAGTGTAACTAAGTGCCTCTTGCTATCCAGCACATAAACAAGAAACACAGGTAACATTTTAGTTTCTTTCAAACCATTTGGATACCCATTTTCTATTTTCCACTTCTGTTTATCCATTCTAAGTCTCCCCAGCTTGTCCTCTCTTCCCTATTTCTCCTGACTCCAGTTTAGTAGGATTTCCCTTCGGTTATTGCTGCCTGTGGTCTCACCAGCCCAGGTATCTTGCAACCTCACCCAGTAGCAGGGGTAGTTTGGCTAAGGTATAAATATAACTATAAAAACCCTTGGTGTCTCCCCAAGCCTCATTCCTCCCTTCAGGAAAGCTTACAAGGACTAGAGAATCTGCATCTTCTTAGTTCTCGACAATCTTGTTGAGACCCTAAGATAAACCTACATAGAATTTCTCCCATTCCTCCTTCCAGGAGACCCCGACTCTAACTTTGTTCATGTTGTGGATTCACACATACTCACCACCACCACCATGATTCTGAACCAGTATCCTTTCTGTTCACCCCTCAGCAAGACTTCACTTCAAGCCTTCAAGGAAGGCTTCTTTTAGGTTTATTGGGTTCCATATGTTGTCCTCCTGTATCCTATCTAATTTTGTACTCACCTCTGTCTGGCAGAGAATAAGATTGAGAACTGAACATCTGTCTTACTATTACTATTACTCTATCTCCAGTGTTTTGGAATCTCTGGCATATAAGAGGACTTCAATAATGACACTGGTAATAAATAAATATCCAGTTGCCATCTGTTTATTGGCAATTTCTGGGGACACAGAAGATCTGGAGGTATCTTGGTAGTAAGAGTGGCAATGTTTTCATTGAAGATTAACTGACTTTATTGCTTTACTTTCCATCCTCCCCTCTAAAGTCAAGCAAAACTCATTTGCCCAGACAAGATTAAGAGGAACATTTCTATATTCCTATATATTCTATATTCCTATCAGACCTTACTCTATAATTTTATTTTATTTGTTTGTTAGCATGTGAAACTGTTTTCCTATTTTCAGAGAGCTCAGTGGGATCTTCCATAATATTCTACCATATAAAGCCTCAGGCCTTGAACTACCTAGAAGCAAATGTTGCCTAAAGTCCATTGATGTTTATGATACAAGGCTGGGATCCCAATTCATGATCTAAATGACCATACAGAATGTATTCTGAGAAAAAATAGCACCTCTGAGTGTCTCCACACATTAGCAATGCAGAAAGTTCCCTTCAAAGTTCAGTTTTTGAGGCTGTTTTTCTGCAGCAGTTCAAGCTTGGTCCAGACGGATGGGTTTTTGTTTTTGTTTTTCTTTTTTTTTTTCTGGCTTAAATTGCATTGTGAACCTTAAGGAAAAGAATATAAACAGTTGGAAAATTTACAGCTTTTAAACAAAACTGCCTTAACTTGAGGGGATTCCCTTAATATTGCTACTTAGATTTTTTTTCACTTTTTGAAAACTTTTCTATTTCACAAGATTTCAGGAACATGAAGTGTCACAGGAACTGCTTCCAAAAAAAAATCCACAATACCTTTCTAACATAAATCCCTCATATATTAGGTATCACAGCCAAAAAAAGAATAGGAGCTTAGATGATGTTATTCCGTATCCATTAGCATTTTAATCCTGTCAGCAAAACTAGCATATTACAATCTGTGGCCAGGAATCCATAACCAGGAAGACTTCCAATAAATACACACAATGTAGTGGTCTCCAAAATCAATGGCTTTGCTTTTCTTTTTCTTCAGTTTAACCCTTTAGTCTGTAATTGTCATTCACTCTCTAGTTAATATCTCTCAGTCCATTGTTCTGGCCATTACAAGTGCCTGCCAGACTCCATGCTGAGATAAAAGCTAATGCTTGGAGAGATCCACTATATACTAATAATTCTCAACACTTCATATACATTAATGCACTTAATACAACAATCCTATTGTCAGGAGGTGTCTTGCCTGAGTTTACACTGCAATTAAATGCTGACTATCTGCCTGGAGCACTCTTCCACAATATTGTTGAGCTCTGTGGGGAAAGATCACACAAGCAATCAAATTGCTACCGCTATAAATTGTAGTCACTTTCCTCCCTTGGACTGTCAACCTTGCCCAACAATTTCATTTACCTCCCCAGCTAGCTTTTATTTTCTCCCCAGTGACTGTTTCAACCTTTTCCTGTCTCCTCTTTTCTTTCCATTCTCAGCAGAAGCACACTCCTCATGCTTCCCAGAGAAAATGTAAATTGTCAGACAGAAACTTTCAGCTTCCTCTTGCCTGTGATGTGGGAAGACAATCTCAATGGTCTAATAGCACAGAATTCTATACCCGTTTCCTTCCTCCAGGAAGGAAATTACCAATTATCCTCCTGCCCCTTCTTATTTCATATTCAAGTTCCCCATGATTCTCTCCCACCCAGCATATAACATGTTTCTCCCTCTTTCATAATTTCTCCTGGGTTGTTTTCATTCCTACAGCCTTACTTCCCAACCATTCCTCAGCCTTCTCCAAACTCAAAGACATTGCTCTTGTCAACGTGACTGAACGTGACTGATCCATTACTTCTGTCACCATCCCAGCTTCTTCATAGCTGACAGTTACCCTTTCCACCAGACCAAAAACACCTTCTTTATTCACTGCTCTGATGCCATGTGTTCCTATTGCTATTTTTCCCTTCCACTTTGGACTCTCTTTTCAGACATCTAAGTAGGACCTCGGTACTGTGTACTATCCTAAGAGATAGTGCTGTGCTAGGTCCTCTTCTTTGCCATCTACCAGATGCTTCAGAGAAGTCTCACTTCTCTTCTGGCCTCAATGAACATTCATTTGTCAGACTCCCACTTCTCCATGCCCAATTTCATCATTTCTGGTCCCCTGTTCACCTCTGCATGGATGATTCCTGCCTTCATCAACTCAAAATTTCTAACATTAATATGATTCACGTTTCCCTACATCCTGTTCCTTCAGCAGTGTTCCCTGTAATTTGCTCAAATCAGAAGCATCTACCTTATTCCACGGTCCTTGTCCCTCACTAACATGACAGAATAGAGTCATAATGATCCTCTCTCCTAATCATTGCTTACATCCATCCCCTTCCTTCCACTCCCCATGCCCACCATCTTTGTCCAGCCCCTCATCTTTGACTCATGCAAGTACTGATTCAATCGGTCTACTTTGACCAACACAACCCTCATTACTGCTTCAATTCATTATCTACACTGAAGCTGATCTACAGATGAACAGTTAAATCTGGTATGGTATGACTGATCCTTTACATGCAATCCCAAAACCCTGGGTATGGGTTTTTTAAAGCATTCAAATTGTCCTCTACTTGTTTCTACTTTTGTTTTGTTTCCCTTGCTCTAGTCTACTTCATGGTGCCACCAATATTCCCCAATGCCTTAAGCCTTCACTGCACTTAGAAGCTGTTCACGGGTGGCTCCTTTGCCTAAGGCTTTTCATCTCCCTGACATCCCCCATTATGACACATCACATCCTCAGGGCTCCCAGGCTAGATTAAATGCCTTCAGCACATGGACTCTATTCTACTCATTATAAATTTTATCCCATTGTTACTCATTTTCAGTATCTAGTTTTACTACATCCATATAGAAAGAAAATCTGTTTCCTCCACATTCTATTTCTAGACAATGGCTGGTACATGGCAGGTAATTAATGTTTGTTTGTAGAATTGAAAATTATCTATGTTGGAAATGATCTGTACAATTTGAGGGGAGAGAGTTAGAGGAGGGAAAATGGGAGAAAAACAAGGGAGGGAGCAACAATGTTGGACAAGAAATGTACTCATAACCTCACATGCAACTCTAACCCCTCTGTATAGCACCTTGATAAAATTATTTAAAAAAAGAATTTTAAATTATCATTCCAAGTACTAAATTAACTATATGAATTACATATTGTTTGTGAACTCCTACTTATACTAGTCTTGTCAACATTTTTACAGGCTCTGTTAGTAATGCATTAAAGAAAATGCCACTGTGTTACTGATTTTCTCCGTGGGCATATCTAACAATGCATTTCTATCCAACCCCTGGAAATGTCGACAAGGCATCTGGATCTTTGGCGTTATGTTTCCATATCAAAATAATCTACCCATTATCTTTTTTTTCTTTATCTTTTTAAAGGTTAAGGCATTTTGTATCTTTGAAGTTTTCTGTTTCATCTTCACTATGAAATGTGCTGTGTATTCATGTGTGCATGTGTGTGTGTGTGTATGTGCACATACCCACTTTATTGACAAGCATAATTCACATACCAAGCCCAACTCTCCCTCAAAAGGACATGGGTTCCATTCTCTGAGGAAATGGAAAATAATGTAATTTTTCATCTATGAACTAGGCAGCTTTCAAAGATGATCCTAAATTAATTGCAAGCAGTAAGTTTGTTGCTAAAGAAATTTTATTTTCTAGGTGAAAGGGAAAGCTGAGTAATGCAATCTTTTTATAACCTGTTTCAACCCAAAAGACAAATATGTACTATTTTCTTTCCAATGATAACTGACTTGTTGTTTTTTTCTTCCGAAAATGGGGTCATTAAACCATCCAGAGTGGTTCCAAATGTCACATTCACACATGACTTTTTGATTTGCAGGCTGTCATACAGGTAAAAATCACACTTATTGAAGAAACACAATAATGACAGCTCAGCGTCTGATGCTGAAACTTGAAAGTAATTGAACCATTTAACCACCATTTACTTGCTCAGAATTTCTCCTCAGAAATGACCCTTCCCCAAAAGCCCAGGATCCTGGAGGTGCTGAATGTATTGTTTTTCTGGATAAGCTATGTGTAGAGTGAAGCTTCTTCCAAAACTGACACTAATGATATAATCTTCTTGGTTCCCCATATTAATTTTATGGTTTTTATTCAGACTCTGCCATATCTTCACACACTGGCTTCCATTTCAGAATCTCCTAGAATGTCACACAATTTGAAGGACCCCATACCCAGAGTGTATGATTTAGTATCAGATGGGCCTGGAGAATTTGTATTTCAAAGCTATCCCCAGGAAGATTGAGGCAGTTGATCAAGGACCCACATTTGCTTTAAAAGGGGACAAAGAAGTAGCAGAACAAAGAGGGAGAACAAATGCAGCAGTGATACTCACTAGGCTCTATATTGAAAATGAACTATGCAACTCCTGGATGGGCATTAGAGGGAGAAATTTAGAGAGAGCAAGGGAAGGGGTGATGTTGTTAAAAAAGAAATGTACTTTTTTGTACATTTTTTATTGTAAAAATATTGTACAGAGGGGTTACAGTTACATGAGCAAGGTAATGAGTCCATTTCCTATCGAGCATTGTTGCCTCCTCCTCTTTTATCTGACTTTTTTATCTGACTTATATAACCATAACCCCTCTATATATTACCTTTGCAATAACAATAAATGAATTAAAAAAAAGAAAATCCCATTTGAAAGGTAGTCTTTTCCCAATAACTTATACCATTCCTTTCCATCAAATAATGTAAAAAATTGACAGTCTGTCATCTCATTCTCCCAGTTTTTCTACTCGCAATGTTTAAAAAGTGAAAATATAAAGTTAATTGTAATATAATAGCTTCCTGAACCCAATAGATCCAAAATAATTTTCATTCAATATGCAATCAATATAAAAATATTAGTGAACCATATTACCATCTTTTTTTCCTGATGTTCAAGAGATACATGTGAAATCTCATTTCATAGACTTAACAGCAGATGATACCTTGGATTGTCCATATTTCAAATGTTCCAGTACTATACATACCTAGTGTCTGTCTATTGCAATAGAAAATGTAGTCCTAAAAGCTCAGAGACAAGCAAACTGGTGTCTGTTTACTGCAATAGAAAATGTAGTCCTAAAAGCTCAGAGGCAGGCAAACTGGTGTTGAAGCTCACTTGTTCTGTCTCTCGTGGTGACTGTCTTCACCATGCATTCTCATTTCTACCATATGCCAGACTCATTATCAACGTAATAGCAAATATCAATGACACAAAAGGACCCATAAATACATCATTAAGCATACACATTGGGGTGTGTGTGTGTGTGTGTGTGTGTGTGTGTGTGTGTGTGTGTGTGTGTGTGTGTGTGTGTGTGAGTGAGTGTGTGCCTTGGGGCCTCAAGTCAGGGCCTACTCAGGGCCTAAGTACTGTTCTGAGCCTTTGTCCTCAAAGCTATGCTCTACCACTTGAACCACAGTTCTACTTCTGGCTGTTTGATGGTTAGAGCTAAGAGTGTCACAGACTTTCCTGCCTGGGCTGGCTTTGAACTGTGATCCTCAGATCTCAGCCTCCTGAATAGCTGGGATCGCAGATGTGGGCCACTGACAACAACTCAAATTGATTTTTAAAATTATGTTGAAATTGATTTCTCTTTTTCATAATTATGATTTTATTATTTGTAACTTGGGCTTTTTATTTTATTTTATTGTAAAGATGCTGTACAGAGGGGTTACAGTTACATGAGTAAGGCAATGAGTACATAACTTCTCAATCTCTTCCCTTGTTGTTGTCCCACTATCCCTTTCCTCCTCCACATCCCCTCCCTGACTTCCCATACTCCCCCCTCCCAAAGTTGAACAGTTTGTTTCCAATATACTGTCTTGTGGTTATCATTGTTGCAATGGGTCATCCTATGTCCTTGTTTCAGTGGTTTGTTATTCCCCTTCCCCTCCCCAGATTAGACAAATGTATATAGAAGATGCAGTGTACCAAAGTCAAGTACAGTGACAACAGGACACTAAGCTAAATATAAATTTGTTACAGTGCTTTACTTTAGTGAAGATTTTTTTAATTATTTGTTCTTCAGCTCCTTTATTCTATTCATCTCCTCCCTCACCACCAACTCCTTCCCCTAGTAAGATAATCTATGCTAACAACACAGAATTTGTACTTCCTTATTTTCCCTGCACCCTCCTCTAATCCTGTGCAAACACACACTGGGAAGCTTGTTTGTCTACATTTGTTTTATTAAACTAGGATCATATTACACACACTTCTCTGCATAATTGCTTTTTTATTCAATAATAACTCATGAAAATCGCAAGTCAGCTGCAAGTCAGCTGTAAGTTGTAAATCATTCTTTTTAATGGCTGCTGAGAAATCCATGGAGTGGGGAGAGGGTACCAAAACTTATGCAATATTCCTGTTATTGGTGAGAAGTCACATGTCATCTTGCTTTTTAAGTACTAAGGACAAAATTGAGAAGTCACACTATACAGGGTGATTCATGAGAGAAAATATATATTTCATCTGTATATTCACATATATGCACACACATATATATATATTTATATTACAAATATGTATTATAAATTTAATATAATACATATATGTATAATTATAACATAAATTTATAAATATTATTTATATGTGTACCCAATACATATGTGTATATAACATATACATGTGTGTATATGTATGTGTATATGTGTATATGCATGTGTGCATATGTTGCCTACTCTTTCTTCATTTAGTTTTCAATCCCACTTTTACTCTGGAAGTTAGGCTTTTTTCTACATATCTCAGCCCTTTCTAATGAATTGAAGCACCTACTAATAGCCTCAGAAATCCATCTTCAGGCACTTGCTTGGTTGGCAAAGGGTTCAGGTCAATGTATCTTCCCCTAACCCTCCCCAGATATATACTATTCAATCATTTTCTTTATTCCTCTGGTTTCCTTGTGAGCAGTAAGCAAGCCTGGGGAAAAGCCACATCTTTATTGCTGTGTAACCACTTGATTTTTTTTTTTAATCACTGAGGCTGGGAAGATGGCTCAGTGGTAGAGTGCTTGCTTCGCATGCATGAGGCCCTGGGTTCGATTCCTCAGCACCACATAAACAGAAAAAGCCAGAAGTGGGGCTATGGCTCAAGTGGTAGAGTGCTAGCCTTGAGCTGAAGAGCTGAGGGACAACACCAGGCCTGGAGTTCAAGCCCCACAACCGACAAAAAAAAATCACTGACAGAAGTAAGATAAATTTCTTCATTTCTGTCTGAATTTTTTTTAAAAACACATTTGATTAACAATCAAAGGATCTAGATTCTAAAACTTACCCAATCATACAGATTGTTACTCAGGTAACAGCCATAGTTAGAATGATAAATTACAATATTTATTCTGCTTTACTATATGATAAACATTGATCTAAATGTGTTCTATATGCTAATTCACTTTCCCTTGAAAACTTCAAAAAGGTTGTAATAATGTTATTATATGACTGAGGACCTGGAGTTCACCCAGCCAACAAATAGCAAGACTGAGAATATGCACCATCTGACTCCAGGCTGTGCTCAGTTCACCTGACTTCTGTCTCTTCGTCATCTGTCAAATGGGTATAATATATCAACTCTGATTACCTTTAGGAATTCTGAGAAAAGATAGGATAATGATCTGAAAGTCCATCCAAAGTACTATCAAAGTGGGGCATACTTATGGTGGCATGGAACCTTGACTAAGATATTCTATTATTCAAAGCAAAAAAAAACATTAAGCAGATCTCAAACCAAGCCATTTCCAACTATCCATCAAAGGTAAAAGTGGACAGATACAGCCTACTAAGGTAGAACCTGAATTTTGCCTGTTTCTCAGAGCCTGCTGATTTGCTTGAAATTAGAAAAAGAGTGCCCAATCTTTATCTCTATATTGTAGCATGACCGTGTCATTCCTTCCCTGGCTTTAGCCCTTGCTTGCATTTTCCTTAATTGGAACACCAAGCTATAAATCTCACATACTTAAGGGCCAGCAAAGTCTCTGGAGCTCTCAGACTGAAATTTGTGTGGGAGTTCAGCAATATTGAATTTTCAAATAAAATGATTAACAGTCACCTTCAGGGCAACCTCAGAGAAAACAATTCTTCCTGAATCATGCCACCTTAATCTAAGGAAGCTTTTTGTTTTGAGGTGTAATAAAAAAAAGGTTCAAAAGTAACATAGGGATGAGTGACTGAAATTCAGTAGAGAGAAACACTCTGTTCTCTAGTTGGGACAGGGCCAGGGTAAGGGGTGGGGTGGCACACTGGCAATCAGAATCTAATCACTATTCCCTGTCCAGACCCATCATAACACACCACTGGGAAGTTACTGAACGTTCAGTTCCATTTTTAACCGCAATCATCTCTAATTACTTGTTTTATTAGAAACATCTTTTCCAAAATTTTCAATAATTGAAAAATGGGTATACCTGGTCAGAAAGCCTATTGCTTGTCTGTAGCACTGTAACATCTATCAGACTTCATGAAGCAGAGAATTAAAATCAGTTAAAAGGAAGGACATAATCCAATCCAATTCAATCATGAACAGAAGCCTGCAAGCCTGCTATTTGCTGAAACAATGATGTCAAAGCTCTGCCAACTAAATATAGGATGTTTATGGCTTTATACAAGCAGGAATCTGCCTCATTTGTGCAGCAGAAGCATCATTTAGAACTAATTTCTAAAAGATAACAAGTGTCAATACTAAATTTTCAAAGCAAACCCAGAGATTGGAATCCTCCAAAGAGGAATATTAAACAACATGAAGTTGTTGTTTGAAGGAAGATTTTTCAGGTATGTCATACAAATTTACAATCCTAAAGTGCCTATAAAGTGGTCGTGACCAGCTTGGCTTTCCTAGTCTCTAGGAAACAGAGAGCATGGCTGTTGATGAGAAACAAGAACAGAGCCTCTATTGAAGGGTCTTTGTGCCAACCCATCTACCTTCCATAGTGATGACTAGAATCAGTTCTAAATGCTTCCTGGGAAGAAAATCCTGCTGTGTGGTTACTGTGGAGAACTTGTAGTAGCTCTTTGAGGGGCCATTTCTCTACCCCATATGAGAATTTTAGAGCCAGACCTTCCCCTTTCCTCTCATATACTTACACATTCATCTTTTTACATATACCTAAACACACACACACACACACACACACACACACACACACACACACACACACACACACACAAGCACACACAAGTAATTTAGCTATCCTAGTGGTTAGTTACTAACTATGACTACTACTACTACTACTACTTTTACCACTATTACTACTGCAACCAGGTGCTATACAAACTTGTAAGAAACAAAAAATAGCTCCTCTGGGGCTGGGAAGGTGGTTCAGTGGTAGAGCGCATGCCTTGCATGCCAGAGGCCCTGGGTTCAATTCCTCAGCACCACATAAGCAAAAAGAAAAAAGCCGGAAGTGGTGCTGTGGCTCAAGTGGTAGAGTGCTAGCCTTGAGCTGAAGAGCTGAGGGACAGCACCCAGGCCCAAAGTTCAGGCCCTATGACCAGACCCCCCCCCAAAAAATAGCTCCTCTGTGCCAAAAGATTGCTTCCTAGGATGGAGCATGAAGAAATGGCTCTGTATCTACAACCTTAGTTTCATATTAGCTCTGTGACTGGGTACGTCACTTGATATTTCTATGTTTATAGTCTTAGCTAAACAGATAAAGAAAATAATAGTTGATATGAGGATAAATAAATCATACATAAAGCCGTCTTGACAAGGAATTAAAACCCAGTGTGGCTGTTGACATCTGCCATCCCATCATTTAGAGGCTCAAGGAGGAGAATCGTAAGTGCAGAGTTTACCTGAGGTATACAGGAGAATTCGACAAAAAATGAAAGAATGAATGAATGAAAGAAAGAGAGAAGGAAGGAAGGAAAGAGAGAGATAAAAGCAAGCAAGAAAGAAGAAAGCAAGCAAGAAAGAATGAAACAAAGAAAGAGAAAGAGGAAGGAAGGAGGGAAGGAGGGAGGGAAGGAAGGAAGGAAGGAAGGAAGGAAGGAAGGAAGGAAGGAAGGAAGGAAGGAAGGAAGGAAGGAAGGAAGGAAGGAAAGGAAGGAAGGAAGGAAGGAAGGGAGGAAGGAAGGAAGGAAAGAAGGAAGGAAGGAAGGGAGGGAGGGAGGAAGGAAGGGAGGGAGGAAAGACAAGGAAGGGAGGGAGGGAGACAGGAAAAGGAAAATGAGGTAGAAAGAAAATGGAAAAATATTTAAACTATTTAACTAATTTAACTATTTAAACTATTTGACAATTTAACTAAATTGCATATGAGTGTTATTTACTGGGTCTGAATTTCGCCTTAGTTTCCCAAAAAAGAAACTGTAGATTCAGGAAAAGGAGAATATAAGATTGTGGCTAACATTTAGAATAAATAGTATCACTTGGAATTGTGTCTTCTTTGACCACCTCCCATTCTATCCTCTTGGCCTAAGAAATGAATAAATTACCTCTATACAGTGATTGGGAAAATTCCTTATCTATGAAGAAAGCCTCTTTCCTAGTAAAGCTACAAATACCAGCAATTCACATTCCAGTGTTCCTTGTAGTTAGGGGGGCACTTGACTAGGTTCTGTCTACCAGTCATAACCTCCAGCTGACTTTGAATTACAAGCCAATGACACTTAGAAGCACAGGTCCAGGCCTGTCTCGCCTCCATTCTGGCAAAGCTGGTAGGAACCGTAGCATGAAGACAGCATCCGAGCATTGAGAAGCTCATGCAAGTGACACCTACGGGCCCAACCGGTTTCTGTGTCCACAGTATGTCTTCACTAAGCCCATGTCAAATTCCGTTACCTCTAACATTGTCTGGCTGTTCCAGACAATGTCTGGATAGAACTTTCTTCAATAAGTGCCTTTTCTGTTTAAATTGTTTTGGATAGGTTTTGCTACTTGAAGTCAAAGATTTCTCCTCCTAAACCCCTATGGAACCCCAACTCAATGGTCTTCCAAGAAATCACCTCTATACTCCAGCCCTTTATCTTCTCCTTCTCCTTCTTCCAATAAAAATAAAATCCCATAGGATTTTATTAAAATTATTATTTATTAAAATCCTAAGGGATTTTATTTTCCCTAATCTAATCAAGTAATTCAAGTCAATGTGTTAATTGCTGACAGTAATCTAACATTACACCAGCATTTTAGCAGAGACTTTAAATGCATCAAAGCAAAATGGAAAGAAATATGCTTCAGTTATCAATACCCAAGTACCAGGCCTGTGAGGGTCTAATCTTTGTCTGCACTTGCAGAAGTCCTGTATCCACTGGGGCGGATTCTCACCTCCATTCCATCATAGGTGCTTAGCAGACCAGTCACACAAGTAGTCATAGTAACCATACAATGAATTGGCAGTTTATCAAATCAGTGTCTACACCACGCTAATACACACACACACACACACACACACACACACACACACACACACACACACACACACACACACCATCATAAAATACTTCCCATTATGTTCAAATGGAAACCAAAATATTTAACACAACCAAGAAAGCCCAGAGTCTTGATCCCTAACTTAACCATATACTCATAAATACTTAGCAACTGGTAGGACAATGGGGAGCAAATGGAGCTGGAATAGAGGTTTGAAACTCTGACTTGTAGTATATTTGATTTGGGAGGCATCAATATTGTCATCATGTCTTATTAATTTAAATTACTAAATTCATAAAAGTGTGATTATAAAGTTCTAAAGCACTGAAGAATATGCCCTTTTAAATTAACATATCACCACCACGGCGACTTTAGCACTAAGCTCATCTCTCTACTCCAACCCCACTGGTGTTTCCCATTTTCTCTGCAATCACTTGCATTTCCAACTACACTCAGTAATTCTCCCCCCTCTGGACAGCACGCTGAACAAGGCCAGGTTCTCTGCTAACACCCTCTGTGTACTTCTCTTGTACAGCACTTATTTCAGGTTACATACAGATTCTTAATTCTCTCATATGATAGTCAACATTGCACGGAAACACGAATCTAAGAGAAGTATATTCAGAGTGACTATGAATTTGTTTAACCACACAGCTTTTATGTACTTTTAGGAGGGAAGTTTCAGGACCTATCAAGAAATTTTAAAAAACACTTCAGTGGCTGAGTGAATCTGCTTGGTTCTTACAACCACAAATGGGATACAGATGTTCAGTCTTCTAGTATTTTCTGGATTGCTGGAGCTGGAGGAAATTGTTCCAGATGCCTTTCTTCTGATCACTAGAATGTCTATGCAAGTGCCTGAAGGAAGTTGAGGCAAAAAGACATGCTACTACTCCAAAGACAGAGCCCTCTGGCTCACCACTGCCACCTCTCCCAAGAAATGCTGCTTTTTTATAGTTGATGGATTACTCTTCCTTATAATATTTACTTTGAGTGATTCTATTAAAAAAGTTTTTATTCTACAGTTGGTGCTTAGAGAAGTGTATAATCATAGGGGAATCACTTATTTTATTCATCGAGTATCCATGCCTTCCCATCTTTTCTCCCAATGCAATATTGTATTTCCAAAATTACAGCATTAAATAAATGAATCCTCACTGAGACTAGAACATATGTGCCTCCATTTATACTTAGGTTGCAAAGGGTCCTATAGCCACAAGATAATCAGTCATAGAACCACAACTTACAATAGTTTAAATGATCACATAGGCCACTTTCATTATGCTTCTCAAATGGTCCACACCCAACACCAGTGAGACGTTCGTAGCTGTCTTAAGCAAAGTCCTTCTGCCTATGCATTTTCTCCATGGGAAATTCTATTCTCTTATAAATAAACTACGAATTCTGGAGGCTCTATGAATGTACAATGTAAAGCAGGTAAATATATAAAACGCTATGGAAAACATCTAACTTGTTTCTCATCCTATCATATCTCTTACCTCACTATGTACCCCCAACACCAGAAACTAGCTCAACTTCTCAATGTTGATCAGAAATCCATGATCTGACCAAAGAATCCTTCTTCATTGCCTAACAAAATTAGAAGCCTCCTGTAGGTTGCAGAGAATTGAATTCATAATGGGGTGATGCCACCACATCTAGTGATTTTGACTATTATTTTCTATCTGTGAAGCTCAAGGTCCTGAGGGAAGGAATAAATGCCTCTCTGTAGGTTATTGCAAAGACCAAATGAGATGAAGTCCTGGCTTAAAGTATTTAATAAATAATCATAGTGTTTTTCCATCTTTAGTGAGTATTTCTACTATGTCTACAATATCTGGAGTAGGCCTGACATAGAGAAGGTCTGATCTCTAGCTACAGTAAAGAAGTTTGCTTCCAACACATAACTTGCTAGTTCGTTCTATTTCATTCTGTTAAACAAATATATTGAGTTTTTAATATCTGACAGATACAGCTTTAGGTCTAGACAATAAGAAATGAACAGATACTCAGTTCCTGTCCTTAAAGAATAGATTAGTTTTTCTCAAAACTCTCCAAGAGAATAGCTCACCACATGGTTGGCAAGTACCATATTCAATTCTCACTTCTGTAAAGAATGTATGGGTGTATGGGTGCATATGCATGTGTTCAATGAGAATTAATGCGTCATTTCCATTTCCTCTTATTCCAAACCCCAGAAGAAATAGTGCACAGTTGCTTGCCATTTGTCACGTCATAAGCCTCCTTTCTCTGAGCATTATTGGGTTGTTCCCCTATCTTCTCTTTCTAGATTAAATAATTCCAATTCCCTTCACCTTTTTTTCAGAGGTCCTATTAGCTAGCCTCAGCTTCATCATTTTCATTGCTCCCCTCTGGAGTTTCTCCAAGTCCTCTCCATTAAAATATGTGGCTTTGCCTCTCAGTTCACGCTTCTAAGCAATTTACCCCTTCACACAGACCAAGACAAAAGCACCAGCTCCCACCCCACCTAAACAAAGATGGTAAGAAATCGTGAGGGTAGATTTTCTACACATAGAACACTCCTGTGCTCAAAGCAAATTAGCGTTTACTGACACCTCTATTCAGCAGGAAGGACTAAAACCAGAACAGTTCTTAAATAGTGCCAACCATTCCACTTACAATTATCTCAATTACTTCTAAGTAGATAAAACTATTAACAGCAAACTTGAGACTTGCAGTAGACACACCTGAGATTCTCAGAAGTGCACCAATAAAACCACTGTACTACTAAAGTTAACAAGATCAAACAAAGCATTCTGTAAAATACTCCTGGGTCAGCAGGTTGACAGTTGAGAGCTCACTATGTTATTTATAAGGCAGTGCATTTGGTCAGTTTTGGCACATGTAAAAGGGTCTTTCTTGTGGTCTATACATCAACGTAATTAATATTTCTTGGGCTGCATGTGCAGCAAATTCTACATGACTCTCAAGAAATGATGGATAGAGGTTAATCAAATATAGACACATCATAGCATGCTACCCACATATGCACACTGGGACAACTGTGAAAAGCAGAGCTCTAGTAAAATTGCCCTTCAAGACAATCCTAGAGACTTATAAGAAAGCTCTTCTCATACACTCCTCCCAACCTATATCTCTTATTATGCCGAAGATACTTGCAGCCTCAGATGAACAAGAAACATATGTGCGCACGTGTGCGCGCGCACGCACCCCCCACACACACACACACACTTCCAAACTTAAATTATTAAATTTCCAAATCCTATCAAGAAGCTGTCAACATTTTGCTGGGAAATATTCTCCCTGTTTCATAGATTTCTTGATTCCAAACTGATTACTGAGGGGAAAAATGTTTTTTTTTTCCCCATCTGGAAAAACTAAAAGTAGAATTAGGGTGAAAAGTCTTGGTTAGATGTGTAGGTGAGGAAGCCACTTTTCTCCTCAAAGCTAACCTCAGGCAGACAGGTGGCAGGCAGATCTAGTTACATTTCTGAAACTACCTTGGCACCAGCAAAACCCGATTTGGTCTGGAACTGGATAGGCTGAGACACATCTGTCCACAACAGGCACTGGAGAACCAGCTGCATTCTGGGAAAGCCTCCTTGCCAAGTTCTTAGCAGACTCCCTCAGCTCTGAGTGCCAAATAAATTCATGGTTTGGTGTTAAATTGTCTCAGCTTCAATCAAAAAGACCATGCAGTTTATCAAGCAATGACTTAAAGCCCCAGATATATGGAATTAACATTGTGTCCATAAACAGTCGACACTTTGGCCAAGAACTTATCATGATAGTATCAGAACAAGAAAGGCCCTCCTAGATTAAGGCAACTCACCACAGCTGTTTAATCATCAAAGCTGACCCAGTATATTCCCCATACTTCTGAGGATCTTCCATGCTCAGGCACATGCCACAGATACTGTGTAAGAAAGGTAAGTGACAGGATGATACGGAAACACAAATATCATGATAAATGCATGCACAGTTGGTGTCTGGGAGTTCTGAAATAATGGACTCCTATAGTGTTTATAATAGTTCTGTGTTGATAAGTGTCTGTTGTAACTCGGTTTTTATCAAAGTAAGCCTACAATGATAAACTAAACTACAAACAGCCTCTGATTTCATTAATTTGGTGGTAATGGCAATGTCATAAATTCTCATCAACCAGTAAAGAAGTGAAAGTTGGTTACCAGTGTTGACATATGTGGTCACGTTACCATGTAGTGCCTATGCTTACTGGCCAGGAATTCATTAGTAGACACTGTATAATGCTCCCTCTTTTTACCAAATTGTGTACTTTGAAGATTCATATGGAATTATTCTGAAGAGCAGCAAATGTGGACCACTCTACTATCCTCCATTGGGGAGAAATGTTTATTCCATTTGCACTTGCAAGTGACTATCAACCAATACTAAACTTTGGTGAACCTCTATGGGAAAAGATAAAATAAAATATATAATTAGGTAAATTAAGATAAAGGATAAAGAGAGACAAGAAGTATAAATGTAAGATTTGTCAGTTTTTTAAGCATTCATCTTAAATGAAGAAGTGACATTTCAGTAAAGTTTTTTACACCTGAAAAAGTAAAATAAAATTACTGTTCATTTCTAAAACCCAACCATTTGGACCATTCTTTGTTGTTGCTATTGTTATTGTTTGGTTTTTGTTTTTTTGTGCTGGTTCTGGGGCTTGAACTCAGGGACTGGGCACTATCTTTGAGTTTTGTGCTCAAGGCTAGTGTTCTACCACTTGAGCTATAGTTTCCACATTTTTTGCAGACTATCGTGCCTGAGATGACTTTGAACCTCAATCATCAGATATCAGTCTCCTGACTCATTAGAAGTACAGGCATGAGCTACCAGCACCCAGAAACTTTTTGGGTCAGTCTTTAAAAAAAAATTTAAAATCTAGCAGATTAAAAGAACTCTACTTATAAGAATCAAGTGAGCCTCCAACAAAGCTTATCTGGAGACATGAATAAATCATCTAGTCATGAATTATTCATTGTTATCAAGAAACAAGCTGGGGATTCCAGGAACTATACTTGGGAGGTGTTGAATTCATTGCCCCACACTCGCCACATGAAGGGAGATCAGCCTCTAGGATTGCCATGTGTTGGAGAGCATGCCAGGCCTCCGTGTGCGTTTCAGAGGACACTGGCAGCCTTCACCCAGAGGACAAAACAGGCAAAGTTTAATCCAGAGAACCTTTAGAAAAGTACATGGACTCAGCAAGCAGAAATGCTCTCCTTTTCCGCTCTCTCTGCCTGTCTCTCTCTTTCTCTCTTTCTTCCTCTGTCATCCCTATAAATCTATAAGTAAACACGCTAGATGGTATAAAAGCAGTTCCCGATGAATTAACTGAATTATAATAGACTCCATGGAGAGCTTAAATCATGCAAATGTTTAGAAAGACTGTCAAAACCCAACAAAATAAGCACCAAGAAAACCAAGAAATGGGAACTTTCAAGGGGGAGCACAGGGCTAAGGGGAAAGGGGAAGACAATGAAGTGGGGAGGAGGGGAAGAATACAGTCAAGAATTCATTGTAGGGGGCTGGGAAGGTGGCTCAGTGGTAGAGCGCTTGCCTTGCATGCATGAGGCCCTGGGTTTGATTCCTCAGCACCACATAAGCAGAAAAAGCTAGAAGTGGCACTGTGGCTCAAGTGGTAGAGCACTAGCCTTGAGCTGAAGTGGTGAGGGACAACGCCCAGGCCCAGAGTTCAAGCCCCACAAGCGACAAAAAAATAAAATAAAATAAATAAACATCAATTTTTAAAAATTCATTGTATAGAACACAAAACTGAAAAATGTAAGGGAAGGAGTGGGTCAAAGGGGATGAGACCAAGATGCATTGTATTCATATATTACTTTGTTAAATGACATTTCCCCTGTACAGCTACTTAAAGATCATGTTTAAAAGAGTCCCTGATACACATGGAAAATATGAGTTGGGTGCAGAAGACAGCAGTGGTGAAAGTTACAATTGGAAGAGGATGGCTAGATGATTCTAAGACAATTCTTTAGCATGATCTGATCTGCTCATTCGTGGCTTGGGGTGGGTGGGATGGGGTTGTGTTGAGTGGAGAAGGGCCGGGGAGGGAAAAGTGGGGGGACTCTCAGATTGAATCAACTAATCAATGCGTGTGTATTCCAGGTCCCAACTGCTTTGCAGGAACTACAATAATTCCGGCTGGCATTGAAGTGAAAGTGGACGAATGCAACATCTGTCACTGTCACAACGGAGACTGGTGGAAGCCTGCTCAGTGCTCAAAGCGCGAATGCCAAGGCAAGCAGACTGTGTAGGACAGATTCCCGAGCAATGACAGAGTTCTTAGGAGAGGACACTGTGGCATCCACACTGCACATGTTGAACACAACACAACACAAACAAACAAATTCCTGCCAGCTACCACAGGGTCACCAGCAAAACCTTTTAGGGTTGACAAAAGTGAATATTTTACCAAGGGGAGATATCTCCCCTTCCCTCTTGCTATATAAAATATCTATAGTATATGGCTATCCAAACCGCTTTTGTAATTACCAATGCTTGGTGGTGACTTGATGACCAGATTTCTGGAATGAAAAGAAAGAAATAGCCTTGCCTAGACTCCTTCTGTGGTGATGCCTTTGACCTGCCAGCTCACTGTCCCCTGATCGACTCCATTTTTACTCTTCTGTGCATCCTACATGTCATTCCCTCATCCCCCGCCCTGTAGTATTTTACTTTTCACCTTTAGAGTCTAAAGGGCCAGATCTGACTGCACATTAAAGTCTTGGGTTGTATCAAAAAAAAAAAAAAGATTTAATAAAGCAATGTCAAGGGAAAGGATTCTTCCAGAACAAGAAGACACAAGTACATTCCACCAATTCATTCCCTGAAGTGAATGCCACATTCTATGAGCTGAGAAATGAGGGCAGACACATAGACAGACCCTGGGCCAGTCAGGGTGGAGAACTGACACTTTGTGCTTTAGAGGTGGAAGTTCACAATCTGATTCTTACAAACCATGCTTTTCATATACAAAACTTTGAAACTGCCAATCCAAAACAGTTAGGTAAAGAACATCATGAGCTTGACAAAAAAAAAAAAAAAAACCCAAAGAGACAGGTATTTATATTTGGTAGCCTTCATTACCAGACTTTGTAATGCTGGATTTAAGTTTGGTTGTAAACACACTGTAAACCCATTTTGTCACCGGGTATTATAAATTCCAGAACCAGGGTGAGTAGCTCCACTGTGATTCTGAATCCTTCTGAATGTGTCTGACAAAATTTGAGTTCAGATTTAGCTGAAAGAAGCCGGTCTTACACATGAACAAGTTTTTATGGTTTGGGACACTGTGTTTGCCATGTTCTAGTAATAACCACTCAGCCCTAAGTCTACAATTCCAGATTCAGGACACTTTCCACCTCAAGTGCTGATTTAAAATTACAGATTAGGGTAGAGGAAGTCTTGCACAATATAATTCCATTTGTTGAACATTTTTTTAATGTATATATTAGCTACTGAGCTATTAAAGTGAACCTTTGAAGAGTCTCAAGGTTGCCCTGGTAATGCTGCTAGTATAACAAAAATAAATAAATAAATAACATACACAGGGTATCTGATACCACCTCGAGTTAAGTACAAAATTTGCAATTCTGAGACCACATGGCATAGTACACTTAGTTGTTCATTCTACTCTCCTGTCCAAAAGTCCCTGGTACAGATCAGATAGGGTCCTTGAGGAAACTTCAAGATGGTCTTCATGACCAACAATCTTCCTTTCTCTGCTCTCACCCTAACCCTGGCTTCACCATGGCTTCTGTGGAGTAAGGTATGATGGCAACCTTCATGGTAGTGACATTGTTGGTGGAGGATATTCTGTGCAGTTTTAAGATACTCAGCAACACTTCTGTCATCTGTCCACTCTGCACCCATAGCATCCCCTCAGCCCATGTGTGGCAACCAAATGTCTCCAGACATTGCCAGATGTCCCCAAGGGATGGGGGCAAAATGTCACCTGCCTGAGAAGCAATGGTCTTAGAAAGAATAAAAAAACAATAGCAAAGTATTTGCTTGGAGATATACTGTGAAACTCTGCCCCCCATCACATACACAACCCCTCCTCCCCCATCCCAAGGGCTTTGGTGAGCTCCTGAGGCCTTTGAGTCATGAGCAAACAGCAATTGCAGTCAGTGGACCTCCTCCATAAGAAGTAACACTTCAAAGATTGGCTCTAAGGACACGTTTCTGTGGTCTCATACATTGGGTTTTCATTTAAACTTGCCAGCCTCTGCTCCCTGGAAGCATCTCCTGTCATCAAGAAAGAGTTGTCATTTCCAAAATTAATGTGCTGATGGGTTGGACCTGACACTTCCTTGCACACTGTGCTTGTGTCGTGATACAAATAGCCACACCAGTGCCATCCCGAGGAAGAGCATCCAGCTGCCTTCCCTTGAACACCAATTTGCTACAAGGTTGGTGCCTTTCCGTTTGCTACCGTGGATACATCATAGAGACAGTCGTGAATCATTCATGAACAATTCTGCATGATTTATGCCTGCACTCAGAACTGTGTCTAGACAGAGACGCATTATAGAGCTTTCTCTGCCCCTTAGGTTGCCTATTGCCAACTTCAAAAATCCACACTCTTGGAAAGAAATAATAATAATAACAAATGACAGGAATAAGGTTTGAAACTCAGAAAATACCACTAATAGAGCCATGCAGCATAGTACCTTATCTATTATTAAGGAGTTACTATGTCCTTTTTAGAAAATAGAAAGAGAAGGCAGCTGGGAAAGCTGAGGTGCAGAAATTTTGCATCAAAGTCTTGGCACAGTTAGAGTCACAGCAAGAATTTGCTGGAATAGGATATAACATCCATCAGGAAACTCTCTTCAGAGGTTCTGTGAGAGGCAGTCTGGTACCAGCTTAAGAGGGAAATTTTGATTGTTGTTTTCGTTAGTTTAATTGTTTGTTGTAGTTTCATTATAAGCTGTTTCTTTAAGACTTTGTAGCCTTGATATCTCTGCCCCATTAGGGAGAGGTAAACCTATACTGTGACAGAATTTCTCATAAACCGATCGGCACTTTACAAGTTTCTTCTACCGTGGTCATTGAGAAATTCTATCCAAACTCTGAACATCGGAGCTGTGGTCCCATCCGTTGTGTTTTTCCTTTCAACCCTTTATTTGCAGACACACTGTCACCTCTGTATCCATTTTTTTTCTCCACCTTTGGTTCTCGGCTTTAACTACAGTTATGTTTAAAAAAGGGATCAACATCCTGTTTGTCAGCTAATGCCTGTTAAAAATCCAGTTTCTAAAATCTTTGAAAAAAAATGGTGTGCCTGAAAACTAGTGAGGAAAAAAAAACCTAAACACTAAACTGTAAAAAAAAAAAAAAAAGGGAGGGGGGATTCTAGCAACAATATTTGATGTGTAAAAGAATATATTATTAAAAATTATTTTGTTAAATATAAAGTGTGTTAACCAGCGAATATTGTTTGTGGTATATTTTCCTCACCAATTTCTTCTCCCTGCTCCCCACTCTCTATTCAATGACTATTTCTCAGTGACTTCTACCATCTGAAAGTACATGTGTCATTACAGCTGTATTCAATGAGAAGTAAGCATTTGCTCTTCTATTTGCCTTTGTGCATTTTCACTTCTCATAATACAAGGGAGAGCTAGCTAGGGGATCAGAAAAAAAGGCTCAAATAAGCTAACAGTGAAAATGTAAATGGCAGGCAGGGAAAAAAATCTTTCCTGACTCTAGATCCTTCTTCGGTTTAAAGGATGATCTATGATATTGAGTGTTCATGTGTGCCAATTTCCGTGCTTGACTCTGAGCGCATAGAATCCTGCTCAGTCCATACTTGTACTGACTGTGGCTCACCTGTGAGAAAAACCAGAACATAGCAAGATGAAATACTTTGCCTAATGTCATGGGACATAAAATGGCAAAGCAAGGATTTCTTATTTTAAAATTTTTCAAACATTCACAAAAAAAAAATCAAGAAGATAATACAAAAGTCCTTCATTTGCCCACTGTCAAGATTCAGTAATTATCAAGATCTATCAGAATGCTTCATTTATTTCTCCCCCCTTGAGTTTTCTTTAAAACAAATACAAAGCATCAGCCTTATCATTTCACTCCTGTAATTTACAGTAGTCATCTCTTTCTAAACAGTGGCATTTTCTAACCAGGCGCCAGTTGCTTCACACCTCTACTTCTAGCTACTTAGTAGGCTGAGATATGAGGATCACAGTTCAAAGGCAGATAAATCCTAGACACTCATTTTCCATTAACCATCAAAAAAAAGCCAGAAATGAACGTATGACTCAATAGTAGAGCATCATCTTTGAATGAAAAGTAAAGCAAGAGTATGATGTCCTAGGTCCAACCCTACTAACTAACTGCACATAAAAAATAAAAATACATACATACATAAATAATGTGGCATTTTCTTACAAAACCACACTGTGGTACTATTAAACTGACCACAATTATTGACTCCTTAATACTACCCAATATCTAACTCATAGTCAAACTTCTTAAGCTTTTTCCTTTTTTTTTATTTTTTAAATTTTATTATCAAGGTGATGTACCAAGGGGTATGCTTGTATGATCCAAGCCACCCACAGCGTTGCTTTTATTCTCTTAAATTCAAAGTATAGATTCAGGCCCTGCTAACCTCAGCTAGAAACTCCAAGTGAATTTTGAGTTTTTGGTGTTATTTGAAGATGTCTGTTGGGAATATTTTTCTTTTAAGGTTCCATGTTAAACTCTCTTAGGCCTTGAGGCTTGCAGCCATCTGACCTCCAGAGGGCAGTAAAGAGGCCTAGAGCAAGAGCCATTGCAGGTACCAATACCTGCAATACTTACTCTGTGGGCAAAGTTACCTCCAGTTTAAAACAAACTACCATTTTCTTTCCCTTTGAGATAAGCACACTGCATGTGACAGAATAAAAATTACAAACTGCCATCATTTTTTGCAGTTTTAGAGAAAGAAAACAGGCAGCCACTAAGAAAACATCATCATGGTATCCCCAAACACACACACCTCTATAAAAGATTTTCTTTAAAAATAATTATCTTTAAGTAGTTTGGCAAATGGATTTCAATTCAATATGTCAATTTATACTTGATCAATGTTACCTGTTTCATCATTCTCCCCATACATTCTCTTAAAATAAGATTATACTCTTTTATTTCAGTTTCCTTGTTTTCAGTTCTCTTCATCTGTGCCTGTTGGAAGGGATGCTTACAGTTCAATTCAGACTTTGTTTCATGGAAAAATCACCCCAAATGGGAGACAAAAAATGAAATCTTGATTATGTTGGGAATTATTACTGCCTTAAAGGAAGATCTTTTCATGACTTTGAAAGACAAATGCTACCTCTAAGTCAGCAAATTGACACATATTTTCTCATCAGCCCTCTAACTGTCCTGTTTAACATTAACACCTGATTCTCCCTGGCCAAATGCACACACTTAGAAAGCATAGTTCTTTGGGTTAGCATGACATGATGCCTTTCATAAAATAAAAGTTTTGTAAACTAAGTTGATTTTTTTCAATTATTTAAAAAACTTAAACATATTTTGTCTTTCAAATATTTTTAGTGGTGATAATGAAATGATGGTTTTCTTTTTAATTTTTGGAAACCTTAATTTCATATTCCTTTAAATAATCTAAAAACTTCAAATAATCCTCATACCCATTACAAACTGGCTTTGAGAAGTGCTTGCAAAAAGCTATAGAAGTAAGTTTGAGTTTTAAGACTTTTTTTGCATAGTGAAGTGGGTAGGGTTGTGGAAAAATTTGGACATAAATTTGTCACCATTTGTTGGTAGTTTAATTTCATGTATCAAACAAACTTGACTTGCATTCATTAGTTCAACCATTCTCACAATTACCACGAAATTATGGACTGGTATTCTGATTTTGCTGGTCACAACATTGAAGTTTAAATGTTTTGTGGTTTTCTCACAATCATATGCCAGTTTTTTGTATCAGAAAGTTGAAAATTTTACTAAACCAAATTTTATCTATAGGATAGCTTAGAATAGACTTGGGATATAAGAAGGCCTTTTATACCTACCATAATTATTAGGATTGGTGTTTCAAAGAAAAGATGTGGACATGGTGGTACTGGATTTGGATCTTGTAGCATCAGTACGATTTGGATGGATATTCCAGGGAATGATATGGTAAAACTAAAAAATGAACAGTATGTTTGGATGTGACAAGCAGTCAGGTGTGATTAGAGTGTAAGGCTAGCGATGGAGTCATACAATCAAAACTGAATCTGGAAAGAAAACCCAATGGTTAATACTTGGGAAATTATGCTAAGAAACTTGGACTTGGTTCTGACCAGTATTGTGGTTTAATTAGCAGCAAATGACAAGGTTCTGTGGCCATATTTGTTCCTTGGAAACAATTCTAACAGCAGAGTGAAGGGTGAATTAGAAGCCGAAGAGAGAAAGGGTGGGACACTAATACAGGTAATTATAAAAGCTCAGGAAAAAAATAAAGAGGATATGATCTGATATGACACTCAGACAGAGCAGCTGGGAGAATAGGACTTCATGGAAGATCAAATGGGGATTGGAGAATTAAAACAGTCACGCTGCTAGCTCGAGGGAGTAGAAGGACATTCTTTTCAGTAACAACAGCTAACAATGTGGCACCTGCGCTTTACTTGGGGTGACACAGAATCTCATTTGAGGATATTATGCTGAAGAAGTAGGTAATAACACATCAGATATTTAGGATCAAATTCAATTATGTTTGTCTCAAGCAGTCCATTATTTTTCCATTTGCTCGTATTATTCTCACCTTGGCTTGAATAACTGCATCTTGAATAAACAAAGTTCATCGCTGCTCATATCACTGCTCCAAGTGTCCTTGGAGAAGAAAATCAATATTTTGAAGGACAAGGATAGCAATTATTTTACTAGTTGGCTGCAAATATTAATATCATACCAGAATTTATTTGCATACTGTGATACAAACCGTTTATTAGTTTCCAACACCATTTTCATACTTAGTCCTTCAGAATATAAAATATTGGCTTTATTTTCCATACTGTTCTTCACCAAGATCTTAGGAATTGAAAGAAAGGAATTATTTAAGTTCCCATTTTGACAGTCTCCATTTGCTTGTTTAATCGTAGACTATCTAAGAGCAAATGGCAAGTGAGGTCTTAGCAAAGCCTTGGAATTTGAGAGCTCTAAGATGCTTAAGCTTTTCCGATTATATATGTATTTTTGCCTTTGTTTGGTGTTTTGGTTTCGCTTTCTTTTTAATTAATCACAACATTGGGTCGGCCAGACCCATTAACTGCATTTCCCATTTAGACCTTTCAGAGATTCGGTTGCAGATGCAATTTAATTTGTTGACCTATGATCAATAGCAATTAATAGCATCTCTTTAATCTTGTTGAAAGGTCTGTCTCTGCCTTCAGTAGCCACCACCTCAAGGGATAGGTATCCATACACATGTTATTCAGCCTCCAGCTGACAAATCTCTACAACCACATCTTTCTGAGACTTCAACCTTCATTTCAGAAATCACCATTCTCCAGCATTTTCAGTGATCACTCACAAGTTTAAGTAGACTGGTTTAAAAAAAATCCACTATAGAATGGTGAGAAAAATAATGGAATGATGAGAAAAAAATGCTAGAAGATACTACTTTCATGTAGAAAACAACGTACAGCTTTTAAAGGTGATTATGTTGATGAAACAGATGCAACAGTTCCCTGGGATTTCTCTGTGTTTTGTGGTTGCTAACCCAGTCTCTGCAACCCTCTCAAAAAGCTTGCAGTCTGATGGGGTAAACATCAAGGAAAGTCTACAATAACAGAGCAATGAGTGCAGTGCTCTATGTGTGGACAAAAGCAATGCATCAACCCTGACACGAAGAAAAGGCTTTCTGGGACACAAAACTTCTTGGCTGAGTTTTAAAATAAGTAAGTGCTCGTTGCTTTCTTGCCATTATTGGTAAGGTGGGATTTCCAATGATACAGCTCAGATGACATAACTATCCCCATTCAAATCAGCAAATCTGTGCTTGGCACAAACCCAGGAGTTTAGATCAAAACACAATCATAAGTTGCCTTCCTATTGTGAAAGTCATTTCTCATGATGACATTAGTCCAATCGTTTCTATTCGAAATCACTGACCAATAGAACACTCTCTCTTCTTTCTATGGGATCACACTGCAGTGATCTACCCTTGCATTGCTGTAGCAATTTTCTCCTGTGATGCCAGTTGCATTGTTGGCCTCTTCTATTGAACTCCTACTTGATAACAGCTTGGTTGGGGGATGAAGACTAAATTAGTCAGCAAGAAAGTGATGTGTTTTTGGAGCAAAGATTTTTCTCAAAATGTACATAAATGACCATATGAGGATGAACACACACTTTTAGAACTCCTAGTCTTGAAGCCAGTTGGCAAGAAACTGTCTGTGTCACAGCTTCATAAGCAGATAATAAAAAGATGGCAGGTGATATATTGTAGATAACTTTTGAGGTTATTGGATATATAAATAGAAAATATATAATTTGTAAATAGCAAGTATACAAATGTCTAAGGTGAATGTATGCATATCTATGTATAAAGAGTAAAGATCTATATGTCTATAAAAGTATAAAAACTGTAAATATTATGGTAGAATGATGGCTGTGTTATAAGATCAAATACTTGTTATGTGTCCATCTATCTAGCACACTCTTCTTTCTCCTAACAATGGCAGGCTTATTTAGCTTATGATAATTCTGATCCCACCTTTGCTTTGCTGTGAAGCATTTCATTAGTTCTGCTTGTTCCTAGATTTAATTTCCCATCCCTAATCATTTGTTGCTCATTTGGTCCATCGATTTCAGAAGGAGGCAGAACTTGAGCAAAGAAGAGGTACCAAGGAAAATGAAAAACATGCTGCTGTGGAGCCTAAAATCATTTCAGTGACAAAGAAATGTGTGTTTAATAAAGAAAACAACATTCCTTATTAAATATGCAGACTATTAACAGACACATATGGTTGGGTTTTTGTTGGCTTTGCTTTAGTTTGGAATTTTCTGCTTTTCTTTTTCTTTTTTTTTAATTTTTACAGCCACACAATCATTTGTAAAATCATTCACAAAGGCTTCTTTTCCATTACCTGCTCTGTTCACTGTGTCATACATCGCCTTGCAGTACGCCTTCCAGCAAGAAGATCAGAGAACTTTCTAGAACTATCTAGATGTCTAGGAGGGCTTTAACACAGAGTTGGAGGAGAATGCTCCCCAAACCACCAAATTACTTCACTTATTTACATAAAGTACATTTGTGTCCTCTTGGTGGAGCTGGCTACTGTGTTCATCTCCCCAGAGATCCCAGAAAAGTTCCAGGAGGTTTCAGCAATTAATCACTTGTTTAGATTTTTTTGGGGGGGGAGATGGGGAAGAGGTGTTTTTTAATTTCATCTGAAAAGCAGACTGCTCTCAGCAATGTTAAATTAATTATCTGGATTTGCTTTGGATACCCATCTGCTCCTGGTAGTTCATAATTTCCTGAGTACAAGGCATGCATTGGATACACATGCATTCGAAGAAAAGGCTTCTGCACCACCCCTAAATGGAAACAGGACTATCCCCTCCCATTTCCTTCCCCCTTCACTCCAGCAAAACAGCTCTTATGAGCACCAAGACCACTGGTTTCCAAGTCTCTAGAGTTAGGAGTCTATCTGACCTTCAGTAGAAAGAACATCACAAACCAGTGTTCATTAAAATAAAGATCCGTTGTCCTCTAACTAACAGAAGGGCAAGCTCACAGCAGCAGTCCTGACCTGATGCATCGGAAAAAAGCATAAAATAACCTTTGAAGTGGGGCTGTGCACAGAATGATACTGCATACCACCACTGTAGTGGGCATGTCTACATTTCCTCTTTGCACTTGGAGGGGTAAATCTAGAACACTCTTCTTTACTCATATTCCACATCCATTGACTTACACTTGCAGAAAATGGAAGGCTAGTCAACAAAATCTTATTTCTCTTGAACATGATGTCAACTCAGAATAATGCTCTGTATTTAGCATGCAAGATATATTTCAGAGCATAGAAATCCACAGAGTGGAGGTGGGTCCTACAGCACCAGTGCATGTCATTCCCTTGGCTACCTTCAAGAGAAATGAAAGGGTGTATTGGGAAGGCAGCGTGCTTGCACTGAAATGCAATCAGGAACACCATCACCCTCCCTTCATAAACATAATAAAATACAATTCTTTTAAACTGATTAGTTGAGCGGTTGCCTATTTAGCATCATCAAAACTGAAATTTCGCTGAATAATCTGGCCCAAAGTTGTTTGCTTTGAGGCTTGATTTATGTCTATTGAGCTAGGTCAAATATAGTAGATCATTGTAAAGCTCCACTTCTTAATGGCTCCATAGATATTGCCAGAATCACTTTTGCAAAGGCAAGTGATTTCCTTCTTGAGAGAAAGAGTTCATTCCAGGTGAGTATATTTTTTTATTTTATTGTGGTAATAACACTTTGTATGAGATCTATTTACCCTCTTAACAAAATTTTTACCATACAATACAGTAGTTCTGATGTTATGTACAATATTGTACAACAAATACTCAGAATTTATTCATCTTGGCTAACGGAAACATGATGTCCATTGATGTAGTCATTCTCCATTTCCTCTTCCCATCACCACAGGATACCACCCATTCCATTCTCTGATTGTGTGAATTAGACTATTACAGGTATCTTAAGTTAACTGAATCGTACAGTATTTGTCTCAAGTGGCTGTCTACTCTCTCCTGGCATAAAGTCCTCCAGGCTCATCTGTATTAGCACATATTGTAGCATTGCCTTGCTCTTTAACAGCTGAATCATATCCCACTGAAGGTAGACACCACATTTTCTTGATCTATTCATCTACCAGTGGATGCCATTTAGCTGATTTCTGTATCTTGACTATGGTGACTAATGCTAAAATGAGCATGGGAATACATGATCATTTTTTAACTTTTTATTGAATGACACTAAACACACAGAAACATGCACATATTACAAGAGTGATAATAACAGAATAATACATAATAGTGTGAATCACTAGAACTCTAGGGACACTCCTCTACCCATTCCAGGTCAATACCCTCATCAACCAGCATGCTGATTTTAACAAGGGTGGCTAAAAAACATCCAGCAGCACAGCTTGGCTTGAAATTATATAACTAGAACTATACATTATGTAGTTTTCTGTATTTCAGATTTTGTATCTTTCACTTGATACTTTGTGAGATCTATTGTTTTTCTCTTCTTGGTGGTACTGCAGTTTGAATCAGGCTTTGTTTTTACTAAGCAAGCACTTTACCACTCGAGCCGGTGTGTGTGTGTGTGTGTGTGTGTTTTTGTGTGTGTGTGTGTGTGTGTGTGAAATATGTATATATTTGTACATGTGCATATGTGTATATGTGTATTTGTGTGTACATACATGTGTACAAACTTATCTTTTATCCTGGATAGCCTCAGACCTCAGTCCTTCTACATCTCATGCATAGCTTGGATTACAGATGTGTACCATTATGCCCCCATTTATTTGTTTTTTGTTTGTTTTTCAGCTTATTTCTCAAGTTGTGGTCTCCTTAACTAGTCCTCCTGTAATCCTCTGGATCTGAGCCTCTAGAGCAGCTGGAATTATCATGCCCTGTTATTTGTTGGGGGACAGGCAAGTTGAGACAGGGTTTCACTATGTAGACAAAAGTGCCTTGAAACTTGCCAAGTATACAAGGCTAGTCTCATGCTCTTAAACTGAATTTCCAAGTGTGGATATTGTAAGTGTGTGCCACTATGTCACTTGTTCTTTATGAGAAGAGATATTTGGTCTCATCGACGAAGCTCATCCCTTCATTTGCAAGGTGAAGTGAGTATTAATAATATTGACATTAATAAAAAAAGGGAATCCAAAGATCAGAGATGATGAAGAAATGTGGGTAAATCTTAGCAAAAAAAAAATATGTTTTCACCATTGGGGATTTAATAACCCATATGAATGTAGGAATTCACTGGACTCCTATGTTGGACGAACAGGGTGAAGTTAGGTTTCTGTTTTCCCCGGAAAGTATGTCACTGTCATATTTTCCTACTTCTAGCTGGACTTATTATTTATCCTTTTGTCCTTTTCCAATTCAATATTGTCTTCTACTAGCCTAGAAAAAGAAGCAAGGCTTCCTGACGAGTGAGCTCCGGGAGTTCAGAAGTGAAATCAAGAGTTTCTCAGGGTAGGATCACTAGAAATGAGAGGGACCTGATAAAGCTCCCCTGGCAGCTGCTGTGGGCCCTGTCAGGGCTGCCTGCTGGAGCAGCTCGGCCAGTCTCACGCACCATTCCTTCCCTGGCCTCTCTATTGGCGGCCCCTAAGCCCAACACTCTCTCCTCATAGGGGGCTGCTGCCTCACATTCAGCTCAAGCCAGGCTCTTCACCAAGTCTTCCTCTGCTTTCTGGACTTCTTGAAAAGCTCATGAATCCATAAGTCATTAATCTGATGGAATATAAAATGGCCAAGTCCATATGACTACAAGCCAATGGGGCACTTAGCAGTGTCCTTGGCAAACAGAGCATGGGCAATTAATATCTCTTGAATGAATTAATAAACAGAGATAATAATATTGTAGGTATCCTTGCAATGTAAAATTAAACTTACCTCTGAATCTTTTGACTTTCTTTCCTTTTTAATGTTCTTATTTCAAGATGTATATATAAGTCTTTCTGGGAAAATAAAAAACAGCCATCTCGGTCAAATCTACTTTTTTCTACAACATTTTTCCCATTTTCAAGAATATGAACAACATAATTTCTTTAGAGGTCTAGCTGTGCCAAATTTTGGTACTTAAACCCACCAAATAAAAAGATAGGTAGAACAGCATTTTTGTTTTGAAAGAAGCATCTTAACCAATGCCAGGCAAATTAACTGGTGGAAATGATCATAATACCATTGTTATAAAAATTTTATGTGCTTTCCCTCAAATCCATAGGTTCACTTAGGATGAATCATTTGACAGATAAAAGATATAGGTAAGATGTATGTTTTTGTGTTTGATTGTATGTTAACCTTCTGGGTTTGTTTGGTTTTTATATGGGTTGTACATAGACCAAGTAGTCTTACACAATATGACAGAATTTATTAAACTGATGTGAGAGAATTCATTAAATGGTGTGAAAGAATCTATTAAAGTGATCAAGAGAGCACATTAATACAAAGCATTTGGGCTTTCTTCATAAATGATGCAAAGGCTTTATGATGGGCCTACTCTTTGTAATTCTGTCCAACATCAGGAAATGGGACTCTGATCTGGTATCTGTGATAAAGTATTTTTTATTTTTTTCTTGAAGTTCTTTTCTAAGTGGCAGTTATTCCAAAACTTCAATGTGTCTTGGAGACTATAAATGACTTAATCTGCCAGTCATAAAATATTAGTAGTAAGTTTCTATGGCTACTACCTCAAATATTGATATTTAATATTATTGTGAATAATAGAAATCATCATTCTGTTCTGGAAATTCAGCCAATTTCCAGAACTTGGTAGTCAGTATCTAAAAAGTATAAGTTGAAACCTTGATCTATACCCATTAGGAAGTTATTGTTACTATTTAAATATTTTCATTACTATTATAAAGGTAATGTACAGAGGGCTACTGTTTCCTAAGTCAGGTAATGAGTACCTTTCTTTTGGACAATGTCACTCTTTCCTTTGTTCCCTCCTGGTTTTCCTCTCATCCCTGCCCACAAATATAGTTCATTTTCAACACAGTGACTAGTGAGTACCAATACTGCATATGTTGACCCTTTGTCCCTCCACTTCTGGAAATTATTGCTATAACTCTCACTCATATATATATATATATATCATAGTTATTATTAAGATGTTGTACAAAGGGGCTACAACTCCATAGCTCAGGTAATGAGTGCAAGACTTCTTGGACAATGTCCCCCTTTTCTTCACTTTCCCTGTATAAGTTGTCCTGTCCAGTTGCGTTTTAGATCTAGCTTCCACATATGAGAGAAGACATGCACCCTTTGTCCCTCTGCGCTTAGTTGATCTCACCTAACATAATCTGTTCTAGGTCCACCCATTCTCTGCAAATGATATAAGATTATTCTTTCTAATGAATGAGTAAAATTCCATTGTGTGTATGTATCACATCTTTAGATCCACTCATCTATTGTAGAATATCTGGGTATCTGGGCTGTTTCCATAACTTGGCTATTTTGAATAACGCAACACCATGGTTGCACAACATGGCTGTGCAAGTGTCATTGCTGTATCCTGACTTGCAATGTTCTAGGTACATAGCCAAGAATGGTATGGCTGATTGTAGGGAAGTTCTATGTTTAGTTTTTTGAAGAATTGCCAAACTACCTTCCACAGTGGTTGTATTATTTTACATTCCCACCCACAGTGCAGCAGGGTTCCTTTCTCCCCTCAGCCCTGCATACAATTGTTATTGTCCAAATTATTGCATTTGGCCAATCTAACTAGGATGAGATAGACTCTCAATGTTGTTTTGATTTACATGTATGGCCAGGGATAAAATACAACTCTCACTCCTAAAACTTCTTTTCAACATGTATCCCATAGCGAATTCTTCCTCCAAGATCCAACTACTAATTTCTCCTATTCAAAGGGAAGAAAAAAAAATCTATGTAAAACTAGCATTTTGAATTTAACTCAAATACGATTTAGCAAGCATCCTTAATTGTTTACCACGAGAAGAGTGATGGATTTGAAGTTCTGGATACAAAGATGAATGCAAAATAGTCTCTTTTTTCAAAAATGTTATAATCTCATAAAGGAAGAAAGGATAAAAACTGTCAATCGAATTCCAATATATAGAGTTTTGCCTAGGATAGAATAGAGTAAAAAAGAGCACTTACTGTTTCAAATTAGGTTGCAGAAATGGTTTTCTGGGGTAAGAATGAGATGAGGAAGGGCTAATCATATGAAGCTGAGAGAAAACAATGAATAAAGATGCCAGATGTGAACCTAGTATACCATTTGTGAACATGGACAGGTACAACTACCCATACTCAGACTGAAAGATGAAGTTCATCAGGTTGATGCAGGCCAAGCCAGAAAGGGCCTGAGAGTCTTGACAAGTTAAACTTCCGTCATCAGATATGGGGAAACCACCACGTTTCTAAAGAAGGGAGCTATACAGCCAATTATGTCCCTGGGAGAGAGGATTCTGGGTCTAACTATACCATGAAGATGCATTTAGGAAAGTGACAGCAAACTAGAATCAAGACCACAGGATTAGCTGTATTTTTAAAAATCAGTAATATGAATTGATGCTACAATATGTTCATAGGAATAAAACAAAGTAAACCGATTTGACTTTAATGGAAGCAATATATGAGAATTTGGCAGTTTCTTGAAAAAAAAAAGTTGAGGAATAGAAACACTGAACCTGAAGTGAGACCTGAAGTACAAGAGAACAAAAATTCAGATTGTGGAAAACACAGTGAGTTAAACACTAGACATATTTAGTTACTAGTCACAAGAAGATATTTCAGTCTCTCTTGCCAATAGTCCATCAAATAAATGATTTTGAATGTCGTATCTAGGCTCAAGGTAAGGATACAGGTGGAAATGTGTTAAGAACACAGGTAACAGTAAAAAATAAAACATAAGAAACAAGAAAGATCACTTAACAACCATCTGTAGAATGGGATAATCTTTTCTATTGAAGCATTTTTATTGTTACTGTAAAGGTGATATACAGAGGGGTTACAGTTACATAAGTCAGACAAAGAGTATAGCTATTTTTGAACAATGTCAAACCTTCTTTTGCTCTCTACCAGTTTTTCCCTCCCATCCCACCTACAAATTGTATAGTTCATTTTCAGCGTAGTGTGTAGTGAGTACCACTGCTACATTTGTTCACCCTTTGTCCCACTATTTCTGTGCCTCCTTTATCCTCCCCCAAACAGATCAATGAACAACCAAGACACAAATAAGACAGAAAGAAAAACAAAAACAGTAACAAAAAAATGAAACTCATTTCCATTTCCTGGAGTTTATTTCAGCAAATATTATTTTATATGATCTGATGCACATAGGTATTGCACCTTTATGTTCCTCTCCTAAGAGTATCCTCCTTTGGTCTCACTGTGTATAAATGCCTAGAGACCTGTGCAATTTAGAAAAGGATAATCTTAATAACTTATAGAAACAAGTCAAATGAGATATACTATGACTAGGATCAGGAAATCATAAATATTTTATAGCCATGCATTTTTCAATGTTTTCTTCCTAAGAGTCTTCCTTACTCAGTGTCTCAAATAGTCAATATATTCATTAACTCTTGCCCACCTATGGAGAAACGGAACCAGTATCTAATGATGGATTCCTAACCTAATTTTAGTGGCCAGAATGAAAATTGATTCTCAGTTTTCTAAGAAATATTCAACAGAATGCTTTGGTGCTATCTGCCATGTAGACAGATACATATATTGCTGGATAAAGCGCTTGTGAGTAATGTCTTCTCACACAAATAATTCTTACCTATACAGACTGAAATGTTCATTTCTCAGTCCATTAGTTTCAATTTAATGCATACAGAACACAGAATCAATAGAACTTCAAAGGTTTTTAATTTTACTCGGATAAAAACTTCTGTGTGCTGTTTGATATTTCCATCACTGGAACAGCATTAGTGATGGGCTCCACAGGAAGTATGAGGGCAAGGTTAAAGCCCCCCAAAGTCAAGATGCTATGGTATCTCCCTCAAAACAATTCCCATTATATTATTGTATGTCTTTGGTATTTTATTGACATGCCAGGAGTCTGTGCATGGGAACTCATTTCAGTTGCAGATGGACAACTCCTATCATTAAAAATTCCTTAACTCTCACAAAATCCAAGGCTGCTGCTTTCGCTTACTAGTCATTAGCTAAATTTAAATCATGATAAGAAATAGAAGTAGGAGTGCTATTTACCCTCAAAACGTAAGAGACAACAGTAGAATGGGAGATGCTAGTCCCAGCTTCAATGGAATTAGCAAGTTCACTCTACCTCCTAACCCTAGGCTCTACTTCAGTGGATTTAACAAAGATAGCAGATAGTCAGGAAAAAATAAATTGTGTATTATGTCCTGACTTTTAAGGAAAATGTCATTAGTCCTTAAACAATATATTACAACCTGACTTCCATTATATTCAGTATTAAATGTTAATCAAAAGATAACATAGAAAGTGTATGGGAGGATGTATGTAGGTTATATGCAAATAACTGTCTTATAGAAAGGATTTGAGCATCCCTAAAATAATCCAAAATCACCCTTTATGAATATCAAAGAATGGTTTCAATTAAATCACTTAAACTTAATCTAGTATTTTCAGTGAATATGTGTTCTGCAGTCCATCACATGTGGTCAGGTATGGAATTTTTCCATTTGGGGATGATATTTTCAGCAATCAAAAAGCATTAAATTTTGGAGCATTTTGGATTTGTTATTTTTTATTTAGAATGCTCAGCCTGTACTAATTATAAAGTGCCAAATTTCTCATGAGAAAATATTCAGCACTGTAATAATGGGGGGAAAGGAATGTAAGAACATTGTAGTATTCCAATTTTTTCTCAAATCTTATCACATAAGCAATTTGCAAGATCAGATAAAATTATTTCAGGTTAACAAACACTCACAATGGACATTTGACATGTAAGGGATATATCCAAAATACTCTATACATCCTTAAACTCACTTTTTCAGAATGTGTTACAAATGGTTTTGCTTTTCTATGAAATCATATTCTACTACAAAACCACATTTCCTTTCCATATCCAAGCCAAAAATTTAAATTTCTGTCAACCTATATGTTTTATTTGAAACCAAAAATCAGTTTTGATCACTTAGTACAATAAAGGTTAAAATGTACATGGGAGCAGCAACATTTAAGGTTGTCTATAAGCCATTTGGAAAAATTCAAATGCATAAATGTAATATCCATAATATCAAAAGTATAATAGACATGGAAGGTCAACTATATGCAAAACACAACAAGTGCCATACAGAATTCAGTATGAATAATTGTCTCTGCTCTAAATTAATTAATCCAGTACCTCTATTTCTGTTTTATTATTGTTTGGTCTAATATTTTTATTTAACAGAAGTTCCTGAAAAAATGGCCCAAAGACTTCTACTCAAAATACATAGGCTTCTCCATAATGCCCACCCACTTAGTGTTGATTAATTATACCTTTGAAAACTTTTAAAAATAGAAATTATAATGACTATAAATAAACCAAGGAGCTCCATTATATACCATAATTAAAATAAATAGGTAAGCAGAGGTTACTTGATCAATCAGATTCCAGAATTGTTTATAATGCATTCATAAATACAGACCTATTAATATGTACAAATATATGCACATACATGCATGACTATGAAAAGTCTGTGACAATTCCCCGGATCGTGGTTACTCAAGGGTCATAACTAGACAATGTCATGGAACAAACTGTAGATGTATCGATGTGAAAACTGGCTTGGAAAAGGAAAAAAAAAAATCAGGTCTATAAAACTGCAGACAGGTAGGCACTTAGTGACTCAAGCCTGTAATCTTAGCTATTCATGAGGCTGAGATCTGAGGACCAAGGTTCAAAGCCAGCCCAGGCAGGAATATTCATGCCATTAAAACCACAAATAGGCTGGACACTGGTGGCTTATGCCTGTAATCCTAGCTACTCAGGAGGCTGAGATCTGAGGATCACAGTTCAAAGACAGCCCAGGCAGCAAAATCCATGAGACTCTTATCTCCAATAAACCACTAGAAAAACAGAAGTGGAGCTCTGGCTCAAGTAGTAGAGCACTCACCTTGAGCTGAAAAACTGAGGGACAGCACCCAAGCCCAGAGTTCAAGCCCCACAACTGACAGAAACAAACAAACAAAAAAACACAAGTAGAGCTGTGGCTCAAGTGATAGAGTAATAGCCTAAGCAAAAAGCTCAGGGAAAGCACCAGGTCCCGAGTTCAAACCCCAGGTTTGACAAAAAAGGAAAGAAAGAAAGAAAGAAAGAAAGAAAGAAAGAAAGAAAAAGAAAGAAAGAAAGAAAGAAAGAAAGAAAGAAAGAAAGAAAGAAAGAAAGAAAGAAAGAAAGAAAGAAAGAAAGAAAAGAAAGAAAGAAAGAAAGAAAGAAAGAAAGAAAGAAAGAAAGAAAGAAAGAAAGAAAGAAAGAGAAAAAATAGACATAGGTACAAAAGTCATGGAAAGGAAGTATCCCTCAAAATGAGCTTGCATACTGAAATTTCAAACATATTAAAAATAGCTAGGCTAAAGAAAATCCAGTCAAGAATATTTGAAAATTACTTTAAAATACAAGCATTTTAATATCCTTAAATAAATAAATAACATCTGTGAGGAAAATAAAACACAAAATATTATATCCAGGTACCAGTGACTCCCACCTATAACTACTAATTAACTCAGGAGGTGAAAATATAAGTTACCACTGTTCAAATACAGCTCAAGCAAAAACATCTGAGACTCCCATCTCCTAAATAACCAACACAAAGCTGGGCTGGAGGGACCAGTTGATATTCAAGTCAAGTAAGTGTGAGGCCTTGACCTCAAACTCCAGTACCTGAAATAATTAATAAATAAATAAATAAGCACAGGCTTCCCATAAGGGCCCCCAAATAAAAATACCCAGCATGCCATGCATTGCACAATCTTTCTATCTGAGCCTATCAGAATCTTCCTGCTGAACCACGAGGGATACTCCACTCTGATCTGGGTAACAATAGTTGCAGGGTAAGTAGAGTCATGTAGAGTGCACAGGACTTGTCTTGGAGTCATGTCTTTTAAGAATGGTGCAGGCTATCTGGAGTGGTTGTGACTGGAATAACTTCTCCTGAAGTAAAAGGCATGGTCCTTTTGGTGCTGCTGGTGCAAGGCTACCTTGAAGGCAGTGTGTCCAGCTTCCAAGAAGTGGCTGCTTTAATCACAGATCACCCTCAAGGCTGCCAGGCACAATGGAAGGATCCAGCTGACAGTCCACTACTGACAGTTTTGTTCATTCACATGGAAAAAATAAAGACTTAACAAAAGCTCAGCTTGGAACTCGTGTTCTCAGTGACATTGTAACATAGTTAACTCCTAGCCAAAGGACGGTAGGAAGATCAGTCCCTTGGCACACAGAGACAAAGAAGTAAAAATAAAAGAATTTGATCAGCACAATTGTGATCAGCTAGCTGTGATTTCTACCTACAAGTTTTCCAAATTAAAGTTCTTTCCTTCTATAGAAACAGGGACACATGCTCTCATCTCCGTTTTCAAGGAATGGCTCCCAGGCCCTTGAGAAAGGCTCTTGAGAGTAGCATGAGTTACATTTTTACATTTGTAAACATGTCTTTGTAAACATCCTAAGAAAGTGCGGTCAAGGGCCTATTGTTGGGTGTGGATTAGAAAGAACAAATTGCAAACTTGCTTGGTACCAGAGTGATTTCACAAGTAAGCACTTTATCAAACAGTTGGGATTCGTTTATAGTTATGATTTTATGCTGTCTACAGATCTGCCAGAGTTTGAGCAATCATAGTTCAGGAGTTTACATGGAGATTTCATACACAGAGAATTCTGAAGTTTTCACGTGCAGAAAACAAAACATACACACCTCACTCAGTCCATCAAAGCCAGTTTTGCTTAGAATGACCTTCAGGAAGTAGAATTACTAATTGTATTAAATCTTGACCTTGGGAATATGTCTTTTTAATATTCAGGGTGACAAAATGGAAAACATGAAAAAAGCATTTTCTGCTGTATATGGAAGCATTCAAGTTGTCGAGAAAAAGCCATTGTTCAGGTGTTTAAATTGTGAAGTGACTATTACTTCTGTGGAACATAGAAAGAATGACTGGCAGAAAAACTCTAACTTTCAGTGTTTGGCATTTGGCAAACATTTTTTTCAGAAATAACTGTAACAAGTTTGACACTTCAAGGAAAACAACTGACAACTAACAATATCTATTGCCAATGCTAACACTCAAGCTTTCAAGTGAAAATTGAAATTTTGGAAAATTATACTCATCAAGTGAGCTTGAAAGCTTTGTGGTATTTAAAAACTGTTCTACAAGATTGGTGGTTATATTAATGAATGTGATTTTTATGCCACTTAATAAAATTTGTTACTTGAAATATCTGTATAACTTAGTGAGCTGGTATTCTTTCAATATCAATGCATGGTGTTATAAAAAGGTTGCATTGTTTCCCTCATTTGTGGTAACTAAATTATGCTTATAATTCTAAAAGTAAACATACTGGATGGTAAAAGACAAAAAATGTACTAGGACATGGTGAATTATACAGGACTGTAAACATTCACAGTGAGACCAATGGAATATATTCTTTTTGTTTTTTAACCTCAGTCATGGGGCTTGAACTCTGAGCCTGGGCGTTGTCCCTGAGCTTCTTTTGATTAAGGCTGGTGGCCTACCACTTGAGCCACAGCACCACTTCTGGTGGTTTATTGGAGATAAGAATCTCACAGTTTAGTGGGGCTGTAGCTCAAGTGGTAGAGCGCTCGCCTTGAGCTGAAGAGCTGAGGGACAGCACCCAGGCCCAGAGTTCAAGCCCCACGACAGACAAAAAAAAAAAAAAAGAATCTCACAGTTTCCTGTGGAGGCTGGCTTCAAACCATGATCCTCAGATCTCAGCCTCCTAAATTGCTAGGATTATAGGCATGAGCCACTTCATAGGTGCCCAGTTCAAAGGAGGATATTCTGAGAGGATCACAAAGGCTCAATAGATATGTGCATATAATCATATAAAATTGCATTTGTAAAGATTAACCCCAAGAAATGGGAACAAAAAGGAAAATCCCTAGCCTGTTAGCATGTTTGTAATTCTAGCTACTCAGAAAGCAGAAATATAGAGGTTTGAGATACAATCTAGAGGTTTGAGCTTCTAGCCTGTGAGACGCCATCTCCAATTAACTGGAAAAGAATGCCTGACTGGAGTCATGATTCAAGTGATTCAATTGCCAGTTGAGAGTAAAAAAAAAGCCAACTCAGAGGACAGAGCCCCTAAGTGTAGTAATAATATACATTATTTTAAAATAACATCAAATTGCAAAAAAGAAAACCTAAAGTCTGGCAGTATGAAGAATGTGGGGAAATACTAATTTTTACATGCTTCTCAAGTAGGCGCAACCAATCTGAAGATCAATTTGGCAATATTTAGCAAAAGCATCAACCTGTAACTGGCCAACAAGATTCTATATATACTCATTTAAAGATAATTTTTCTCAGCAATTATGATTGCAGCATGACTATGCAGATTTACTTTTCCTAAGCAATAAATACCACAGGCTATGCTTGAGCAGTTAAGGTAGGCCAGCTACTCTGGGATGTCCACGGAGATACACTCTAAACGTTAAGTGAAAGGAAGTTATAGAATGGCAGAAGTATTAAACCATTTATGTTGCTTTGAAAGAGCACACAAAATATATTATTTATGGATAAATATATATACAGTGAAAATATTGAAATGTAAATGGAATCTAAGCCAAATTAATAGTAGCATTTGCCTTTTAGGAGAGGGAAAGCACATGATCTAGAGGAGCATAAGCAAATTACCAGTATTGATTTATTTCTTTGATAAAATAAACATCTGAAGGAAATGCAGTAATACATTAACATTTGTTATATTTTGATGGCAGGTCCATGAGTGTTTATACCATTATCTTTTGTTTGTACTCTTTTAAAATGCTTTATATCTTTTCTCTTTAAGGAACATAATCATTTTCCCTTAGCTTCCTATATTTGTTTTGGAGAGAGGAAAAAAAAAAGACTCAAGTTAGAGTAAAAGCATATGGGTTATAATCCAAACTTATTAGATATCTATGTATTTATCCATGGATAAGCTTTTGGCATTTAAATGAGAATGTAGCAATTGCTTCCAAGAGACAGATTAATTGAAATGTCCTTATTACAGGACACAAAGTTCTGGTTGCTAGGGCCATCTTAAAATATATAGCACTCTGTGAAGCTTAAGCAACAAACATGTATTGTCTCACAGTTTGGGGACTGTAAGTCCACAATCAAGGTATGTGTAATGCCTGCTCCTTCTGAGGCCTGTGAGAGGAAGACTCTTTCAGATCAGCGGCTGACTGCCAATCTTCCTCCTATCCCTTGACATCACCCCTTTATGCATGCCTGCATCCATATCTTCCATTCCTATAATGATGCTCGCCATATTGTATTAACATCTCCCTGATTACCATGTTTTCATGATAAGGTCCTGTCTCCAACTATTGAAGTACTAGAGGTTTGAACTTCAACATCAAATCGTGAGGGAGGACCATTCAACTCTTAAGACCTACAGTATTCATTTAATACATAAAATATATAAAGAAGGAAAATTCTGCCTTCTTAAAGGTGAAGCTTATCCCTTCCATAAAGTGACTTTAATTTATTGGTAATATTTAATTGTAGGGGAGTGAGAGGGCAGCTCTGAGGAATGACAGAATGAGGTATGGGCTTCAGCACCACCCTTTGCAAAGGCAATCTGACATTGGTGTGGGTGAGACCTGTTGCCAAAATAAAGGCTGGACCTGCCAGCTCCTCATTTGTCACTCTACATCTAGTTTGCTCAGGTGGATAGAAGGTGATGCTAATGATGCCAAGGTCCTACGCTCGATTCCCATCTGAGCTAATTAGCTTCACTCATCCCTCTACCACGACTAGTACTTAGCTGTTCCCTGCTTGCCCAGGGAACAATTGAGGCCAATCAAAAACAGGGCACTGGCTTTCCACCAGGTATGACTTCTATTCTCAGTCCACAATTTATAACCAGAACACAAGAAAGAGGCAAAGGAAGCCTACTTGTATCACAGCTCAAATGACCCCTTTCCTGTGACTCCAGACCTCCATAATCAAATGATTAACACTGGGCAAAAAGTCTTCACAGAGGGAACAGTCAACACAAACCAAGGAGAGGAAGCAGCAAAGTCAAATAAAAGATAAAGAAGGAGCCACAGCTTTGACTTATCAACATTGTTTTCCTAAGAGCAGTTTTTCCCTCCTAATTAAAACATAGTTTCAATTTCAATGCTTACAAGTAGGCTAAATGTTCACAAATATACTAGCCTCACTTATCAACCAACCTAGCAACCTTGCAGAAGATGAAATGTTTCTCTCGTCTTGCTCTTGTTTTTTGTTTGTTTTTCTCAAATCTAAGTTGTAAGTGAAGATGAAGGCTTAGCCTTCAGACCGTAAGAGAGAAACAACACTCCTGCCTTTCCAGATTTTTCCTCTTTAAAGTGAGAAATGTTTAGGCCCCTCTCACCTCAGGAGGCATGACTGCCTGAGGATTGTACTTAAGAGAATTCAGCTCGAAACACAGTGTGCTGGACTCTGATTCCTCAGTGTGATTTGGGGAAGCTCTTTTAGCGGTTCTCTTTTTTTGTAAGCTTTATAGAATATTGACCAGTAAATATGACCAAAATATTTTGGCTATGAACAGAAGTCCATTCCATCCAAATAAAGGTAAATTTTTGTCCCCCAGAGTTCTGAAATCCAGAAATCTACTTCAGGTACAAACTCAGGCATCTCTACCACTCCATTTTTATTTTCTACTTTCCTTTAATAGTTTCTCCCCAGATAGCAACACAAAGATCCAACAAAGAATGTCAAATTGCAGTATACTAGTTTAGCAGCAACAGAAATAAAATACAAAGCATCTCTTTTCTAAAATGCGTAGCAAGATTAAATCCAGGTTGCATGATGAGATGTCCCTCCCTGGACTAACATGTGTGCCTAGGCAGATGTCAGATTCCCATCTACCGTGCCTGGTCACGTGACACCAAGAGCCTAAGAGAAGAAACAAACTCATGTCAACCATACAGGACTGGAAGGAGCAGACACAAGTTCCCTAAAGCAAAGTAGATGCCAAAGAAAAGTAGAAGGCAAAAGCAATAGATGTCCAGCCATGGTGACCCATACCTGTAACCCTAGAAATAGGGAATCTGAGGCAGAACAATCAAGAGTTCAAGGCTAGACTGTACTACAAAGCCAGTCCCTGTGGAAGGAAGGAAGGAAGGAAGGAAGGAAGGAAGGAAGGAAGGAAGGAAGGAAGGAAGGAAGGAAGGAAGGAAGGAAGGAAGGAAGGATGGAGGGAGAGAGGGAGGGAGGGAGGGAGGGAGGGAGGGAGGGAGGGAGGGAGGGAGGGAGGGAGGGGGGAGGAAAGAAAGAAAAAAGAAAGTAGAGGAGGAGGAAGAAGGAAGAGAGGGAAGGAGGGAGGGAGGGAAGGCCTAGGCTATTAGCTCAATATAAATGCTATTAGTCACCTAGGGGTAGGATCTGAAAGCATGTAAATCAGTACAAATTCAGCATCATACCTGGAAAAAAAAAGAGTTAAAAATCCATTTTGTACCCTTGATGGTTCAATACCACATTTCCACATGGACACATAATTATGACAAGTTACAATTTTCATTTGGAAGCTGTTATGTAGGTATAAGAAAATATCAAATGAAGAGTGACATCAAAAGCCAGTTTAGTTCCTACCCAGCCACTGATAAGATCACATGTAAGCCTTTAGTTCTGCAAGACCCACAGGAGCAAGGTTCTGAAATAATGGCTCCACTATAATTAAATTATTAAGAAAAATGATATGTGCCGCCTTTTGAAGCCCTCTCCATGCAAAGGAATAATTTCTTCTGTACATGTAATTCATTAATTTGTTGTAACAATTAGTCTCAGTGCTCTTGTGAGGTGTACTCAACTCTCACCAGGGTAAAATGACACACTCGGATAAAATCTGTGCTTCTAAAAGAAGGCCTAAATTTCCAACCCTGATAATGACTTTGGTTCAGAATACTCCCTCGACCAAAGGGACTGCATAAATAAAGATCAAAAGTCTGTGAGACACTGGGTGCTGGTGGCTCCTGCCTATAATCCTAGCTACCCAGGAAACTGAGATCTGAAAATTGGGTGGTGTGGTTCACCAGCCCAGGAAGGAAAGTCCTTGAGACTCTTACCTCCAATTAACCACAAAAAGCCAGAAGTAGAGCTATAGCTCAAAAGTGCCATGAACAGAAAAGCTAAAGGACAGTACCATGCAATGAGTTCAAGCCCCAGTACTGGCAAAATCTGTCTACCTGCCTGCCTGTCTGTCTACCTGCCTGCCTGTCTGCTGTCTGTCTGTCTGTCTGTCTGTCTGTCTGTCTGTCTGTCTGTCTGTCTGTCTGTCTGTCTGTCTGTCTGTCTCTCTCTCTCTCTCTCTCTCTCTCTCTCTCTCTCTCTCTCTCTCTCTCTCTCTCTCTCTCTCTCTCTCTCTCTCTCTCTCTCTCTCTCTCTCTCTCAGAATGTGGCTTAGTGGTAGAGTGCTTGCCTAGCATGCATGAAGTCCTGGGTTCCATTCCTCAGTACCACATACACAGAAGTGATGTTGTGGCTCAAGTGCTAGAGTGCTAGCCTTGAGCATAGAGAAGCTCAGGGACAGCACTCAGTCCCTGAGTTCAGGCCTCAGGTCTTTCAAAAGAAAAGAAAGAAAAAGAGAGAGGGGGGAGGGAGGGAGGGAGGGTGGAAGGAAGGAAGGAAGGAAAGAAAGAAAGAAAAAATTTGGCCTCTCTGAGTTACCTGTCCAGTATATTTATAGTAATATTCTACTTTATCACAATTAGTGGCAATGTCAAAGTGTACAAAATGTTTGTCCAAGTAAACTAGTGTCATTTCTTTTTTTTTTTCCAGTCGAGGGGCTTGAACTCTGGGCCTGGGCTCTGTCCCTCAGCTCTTCTGCTCAAAACGAGCACTCTAAGGCTTGAGCCAAGCACCACTTCTGGTTTTCTAGTGGTTTATTGGAGATAAAAGTCTCACGGATCATGGACTTTCTTGCCTGGGCTGGCTTTGAACGGTGATCCTCAGATCTCAGCTTCCTGAGTAGCTAGGATAACAAGCATGAGCCACAGGCACCCAAAAACATTCAGGTTGCTGTTTGTTTTTAATCAGGAATTAAATAAGGAGCTCACCATATGTACAAGCTGAGACATTGCTTCCAACATTTAGCCGGGTCAGATGATCAAGTTTCATTATCTGAAACATTTCCAGGCTTGCAATGGAGTCATAAGGAATTGATGGGAGCAGCAAATTCATTTTCAAACAGGTTTATCGCTTCAATGGGTATTCATTTAAGCAGAATCGACAGCATAACTGGATCTGTTTGGCCCTATGTGACATGTTTTTCCAAATGGAATGATAATAACTACAGAGATGTAATAAGTAGTTAAAGACTTTCCATTTCCACAAGGCACCCAGACATTCAAGGGAAGAAATTACTTTCATTCTCAAGCTATTGCTAACTAAAGGATCAATGCCCAGATATTTTAGGGTCTTACTTAAAAGGAAATTTACAGGTGCCACAATCCTTTTGGTTTTCAATTAATGACACTAACATTTCTATTATAAAGAAATCCTCATAAAAGATTATGTTTCTGATGAGAAAAAATAATAGTAAGTTGAGCATTTAAAAGTATTATATTTTCTTACAGCCATTGAGCCAGATAAAATAGGATAATCACTTGTTAATTAAGAAGATAAAATAATTTAAAGAAATGTTATTTTTTAAAATGTCAAACTGGCTCTGATTTCCAAAGTTTGGTAAATCATACATATCATATGCACACACAGAAAATAATTTGTGTGAAATCACTAAGATTGTCCACACTACCCTCTATTTAATCAGTTGTCTTATGACCCAAAGAGTCAATTCAAAGCACATATTACTGATTTTCTAAATACATACTGGCATTCTATCTTGAAAGTGTAAAATGACATAGGTAGAATAATAGTATATAAAATTGTTTCATATCACACAGATTTCTTGAATAATAGATTTCAGGGGTAACCACCATTGGAATACTAAGATATTTATTAGAAAAGCTCTAAACCCCCTATTTAAAACATTGGTCTTCCAAGTGTAGTCCTGGCAGTAGCAACCATATCACCACCTGGGAATCATGTTACATCTACAAATCAGGACTTGCTTAGATCTATTGAGTGATAAACCTAGGAGAGACAAACAGTGGAACAGACTCTCCAGGCGATCTGATCAAGCCAATATTTGAAAAACTTTTTACCGTAATTACAAAGGATTCAGGTAAGGTTTGGATCTCTAGGGCAGATTCCCTGATCATCAGCATTCACTGGTCAAGAGTAGAAAAAAAGGCAGAAGCCCAGGATTGATCCAGACATGGAGGGACTTGAAGACTACAGCTTCAAATGTTTAAGAAAGAAAATAACAACTATTTTCAAATAAATACTTATTTGGAAAGAAAGAAATCTCAAATTTAAGTGTTAAAACACTAACAAATTTCACGAACTACAACATCATGCTTTATCAGTCAGTTTACTAGTCGACCATTCTAATACTCTTTTCCTACATTTGTTTTTCACAGAATATGTTGTTTGTCCTATATGAGAAGAAGTTTGCTAGAAATTTCTGTAGGAAGAGGAATGGTAATTTAGTCTTTCCTCTAGCATAATGATTTTTTTTTAAGTTTTACTGTTGACAGCTTAAAGCAAGTTGCCCAAAGGATTGTTGTTGAATTTGGGGAAACTTCTCTCAGATTTTATTAGTATATGAGCTGTAGGATTTTAGGGCATGTTAAGTATTTCATTGTAGCAGCTAATCTTTCTAACATTTTTAAAAATCAGAGTCTCTAGCGGGGGCCTTGGAGAAAGCTATTCGCAAATGAGGGCCTGATGTTGTATTCGCATCATGTTGAAACCACCTTGCATCAGACCTTTAATAAATCAGTTTCCCCAATCAACCATCAGCCCACTACCCCCATAACTCACTTTGCACCTGTGAGGAAGAGCAATAGACAGGGCACAGAGTCAGGAATATCCAGGCATAACCCCTTCGTATGAAAACTAAATGAGGAGAATCACTGTTCCCTTGAAAGAAAAGGGTGGCCTCTACTTATCCACACATGGAGAAATGTGTCCAGTGGCTTGTCACAGGATTAGATTCCCTTATCTTTCTTGGTCTAGAAAGTGTGATGTTTCAGCTTAAGTGGGAAAGGCCCCTCAGGATCTGATGTGACTTTGTTGATAATGACGTAACATAAAGATGCTCCAAAGCCTTCTTGCTACCTTTGTAAGGGCCCATTGCTCAAAAATAGAGAACTGAAGTTGCCCATTAGATAAATCCCAAATGAGAATGTTTATTTTGGATACATTTTGAGTTGGATTTCTAGTCTTTGTGCTCAAAAAACCAATAGTAAGCAAGCAAATATAGGACAAAGATACTTGCCCCTACCCCCACCCCATGGATGCAGCTATGCCATGTAATGAACTTAAAACACCACTGGAGAGGAACCCATAATCTAAGATTGCTGTCTTTAATACCCATGGCCACATTAGCATACAGACACATCAATTATATAATATATAGGAGCCATAATACCACTACTTATCAAATACATGTCTAAACTCTAGGTATTCAAATTTCTAGTAATCATTCAAAGAAACTTAAACCATGAAGTTGAAGAGAGCTCTATGTTCATACATATATATATAATTGTATTTCCGGTGACAGTAACAAAAATATATGGCCATCCACAAATGAACAGATAAAGAACATGTACAAACATAAATTTTCTTAAGCATATTCAGTAGAATAAGATTTCTGCCATTAAAAAGAGTAAAAATCCTTTGATTTGCAATAACAATAATAAAACTAGAGAATATGATGCTAAATGAAATAAGCCATGGACAGAAAGACAAACACCACATGTCCTCACTTGTGGAATAAATACCTGCAAAAATTAGCCTCTGTTGGTATTTGACTCTTTATAAGGAGAGAAAGATAGAGACAGAGACAGAGACAGAGACAGAGAGAGATTTCATATCTTTTGAGGAACTCAAGAAGTGAATGGCATTTTTCATGAATATTGAAGCCTAAAATAAGATAACTCTGCATTCAAGAATGCAGCATGGACCATAGAAGTATGTGAATAGATCCACAGGACCTTCTAGGATATTAAAATAATAACTCAGTATAAAGAAACAAATTGTACCTGGGACAGTCTGAAAACAGAGGAGAGAATAAATGTGAGAAATAAGAAAAGAGGCTCTTGCAAAATGTTTCAATTGGGAGAATGTGTGAGCAGAAGACAGGACAGAGAGCATACAGTAGAGAATATCATCCAATAAAGCACTGCTGTTTGCAACCCGGAGTCATCATGGTGAGTATATTGGAAACATACTACTTAATTTTCAAGCATTGGACTTTTATATGAGCCCAGTATGCCAATAGTTGACCAGTTCTAGACCTTTGGAAGTCATATCTAGATCTCACCAACAAACTCCATGTAAACAAAACATAGCATGAACAATTGATGCTGTTCTTTAAGAAGTTATGATTAGAGAAAGGCAAGGGAGATTGAGTATAAGCATATTTTCTGAATACTTTAGAGGTCAGAGAGGAGATATTTGAGTAACATGATGCCAGAATGAACACTTGAATGCTAGAATACCATCTTCATAATGCAGGTCCAGCCTATTCCTCCTCAGTGTAAAACCTCTAATGACTTGCCAGTACACAGACATTGTCTTGGAAAATCAGTTACCTGCCAAAAACTCTGGTCCTCCTTTATGCCTCCATTGCTTACACCCATGACACCTAAGACATGGTTTTTCCACAGTCTTTAACCTCTTCTTTTTCCTTGTACTTGAAATACTATCCCACATCCTCTATTGACTTCCCTCATGTGCTCACATCATCTAGAGGACATGTGCTCATTCTTTAAACATCCATTCTTTGGAGAAACTTTGTTCCTCCCTTGTGTTAGGTCAGATCTCCTTGTTATAAACTAGTAGCGTTTTAGAGGGCTTCCCTTTACAGCCTTTATCATGGCTTTATATAATCAGGCACTAATTGGTCCCTTGAAACAAAAAACTTCACTCTCTGCCAAACTACCTTCATCTCTACAGGGTATTGTCAAGTTTGGGTAACTTTTATACTCAGAACATCAGAAGGAATGACACCTAATAGTTGTCTGCAAAGAACTTGTGGGTAATATCAATAGCAAAAACAATAATAAGAAACTTTCTTGTCTGTATTAAGTAAATACTAAGTGGTCTAAGTATTTACAGGATCTGTGGTGTTAAAATCATGGTCTTAAAAATGGACAGCCTGTTGGAGGAATATCACAACTACAAAGCCATACTAATCAAAACAGCTTGGAACTGGCACAAGAACAGATCTGAGGACCAATGGAATAGAATTGAAAACCCAGAAATGAACCCACAGACCTATAGATACCTAATCTTTGATAAGAGAGCTAAAAAAATAGAATGATAGAAAGACAGCCTCTTCAGTAAATGGTGCTGGCAAAATTGGTTAATCACCTGTAGAAAACTAAAGCTAGATCCCCATATATCACCCTGCACCAGAATCAAGTCCAAATGGATCAAAGACCTCAAAGTCAAAGCAGACATCCTGAAAACATTACAGGATGGAATAGAAGAAACCCTAGGTCTCCTAGGCACAGGCTGAAATTTTCTCAGTAGAGACCCAGAAACATAACAAATCAAAGAAAGGCTGGACAAATGGGACTGCATGGCAAAGAACATAGCTAGCAAGATCAATAGAAAGCCCACAGATTGGAGAAGATCTTCACTAGCTATACAACGGACAAGGGTCTCATATCTAAAGTATACCTGGAAATCAAAAAATTAAATCCCCCAACAACAAATCCGCAAAGAAACAACTGCTCGATAGATAAGTGGGCTAGAGACTTAAAGAGAAATTTCTCTGAAGAGGAAATAAGAATGGCCAATAGACATATGAAGAAATACTCAACCTCTCTAGCCATAAAAGAAATGCAAATCAAAACAACATTGAGATACCATCTCACCCCAGTTAGAATGGCTATAATCAAGAACTCTAATAACAACAGATGCTGGAGGGGATGTGGCCAAAAGGGAACCCTACTGCATTGTTGGTGGGAGTGTAAACTTGTTCAACCATTTTGGAAAGTAGTATGGAGGTTCCTCAAAAGACTCCACATAGGGGCTGGGAAGTTGGCTCAGTGGTAGAGCACTTGCATTGCATGCCTGAGGCCCTGGGTTCGATTCCTCAGCACCACATAAGCAAAAAGAAAAAAGCCGGAAGTGGCGCTGTGGCTCAAGTGGTAGAGCACCAGCCTTGAGCTGAAGAGCTGAGGGACAGCACTCAGGCCCAGAGTTCAGGCCCCACGACCGGACCCAAAAAAAAAAAAAAAAAAAAAAAAGACTCCACATAGAGCTCCCCTATGAGCCAGCAATCCCACTTTGGGGCATTTACCCAAATGCTCACAAACAAGACCATACTAAAGCTACCAGCACAACTATGTTTATTAAAGCATAATTTACCATAGCTAAGATATGGAACCAACCTAGATGCCCCTCAGTAGATGAATGGATTGAGAAAATGTGGTATATATATAATGGAATTCTATGCCTCCATCAGAAAGAATGACATCTCCCAATTTGTTAGGAAATGGAAAGACTTGGAAAAACTTATATTAAATGAGGTAAGCCAGGCCCAAAGAAACATAGGTCCTATAGTTTCCTTTATTTGCAATAACTAGTATATGTCTGGCACAAGCAGAGAAGGTCAAAAGCTATGTACATATGACCAGATAAGATGAAGTTAAGCAAAATGAACCCCAAGATAGGGACACAAGTGTTTTTTTTTCTTTCTTGCTATGTTTCTAACATATTTATAATGTACCATGTGATTTATTTTTTGTTTCTTTGTATGTTCCTCCCCCACTATAACCCCTGTTTTCACTGTATTTGATGTCGGTGCCCTGCATCTTATAAATACACTTCTCTAGCTTGAGGAGGGGAAGGGAAAAAACAAAATGCTTAAATAGGGATACAAGTTGACCCATTGTAACAATGAGATGTACAAGACACTATGTTGAAAAATGAACTTACAATTTAGGCAGGGAGGGGGAGGGGAGGAAGGGGGGAGTGTAGCTTCCGAGGTGGGAGGGAAGGGAGGGGAGTGGAAAAACAAAGGAGGAAGTAACAATGCTTGAAATGTACTCATTACCTTGCTTATGTAACTGTAATCCCTCTGTACAGTATTTTTACAATAAAAAAGTATTTTAAAAAATGGACAGCCTGGATTCAAGCTTTATAACATTAAATGTGCACACTTGGGAAAATTATTAAATTATCTGTTCCTGAGCTTCCCCTTCAATAAAATGAAGATAATGTAGAGCTCTGTGGTGATTAGTCAACTAAGAAGCAGAGATTGATTTCCTGCCCAAGGCTTTAAAACTATCAACAACAGAGCTGGGAACCAAATGTGAGAAATTTGTGTTATTAAAACCACAACATGAAGAAATATATAGATATATGTGTGTATATTGTTGCTACCTATAAAATTATTGCATATATATGCAGAAGTATTCTCTAGCCTATACTACTACTACTACTACTACTACACACACACACACACACACACACACACACACTAGTACACACACATCGATCCATTATCCTTCCCTTTTCACCAAAACAATACAAAGGACTCAAGGCCTAGGTCCATGGGAGAATATCCCAAGAAGCAAGCTCCAGCCATGACAATCTATCTGGCCACTGTGATGGAGTCAGCAACAGATGATATATGTACAATGATGGGTTCCTTGGAGTGGACAGATAACAAAACTGCTGAACTTGTATTTTGTGTTTAAGTGAAATGTGTCTTCACAAACAGATTCCAAATGCCACTCCATTGCATGTACATACCAAAATTGCTTATTTGTACTTACCACTTAATAAACACATGAAAGATTGCACAGATCTATGCCCAATGATGCTTGATGGCAGAGAATTAGTGACCCAGTCTTTTCCCAGATCTAATGCTATTTTGCTCCAGTAGCCTAATGTTGTAGGTCCTATGAAACAAATAAAGCATCCCTGCATAAAATTGATATAGGGAGATCTCAGCACAGATAAATTTACAAAGAAAGAAGATCCCTATAATCATTGTATACCTCTTGAAGGCAGATTTTTCTATGAAACCTTGAGTTATCTATACTTTGGCTTGAAATTTTCTTTTAGAAATTTCACCATTGTCATTCAGGAAAGCCAATAGGTTTTCTGGGCATGTATAGTCAAGGTGGATGAAGCTATTGAGAAATACAACCACTTCATTTTATGGCAATTGATCGGTAAGCCTTGGGAGAACTCAACTCACCCTTTCCTGTCCTCAACCACAGATCCTTTCAGTTGACCTAATTGGGATGGGCTCTGAATTTCCTTCTATTATATAAGGATAGCTGAAGCTGATTGCATGCTTTGGAAACTACGGATAAGCAGCAGTATCAAGGGCATCATACTGAACAAGCAGGCTTTCCCTCACAGCTTCAATAGTCACTAAGAGGCATCTGGGCTTCTTGAAAGCATGAAGTTCATAAGGATATTCAGAAATAAACCCTGGGTGTCCTGGGAAACACACAGTGACCCTGACAATTGAGATCCAAGTTGAATTATGAAATATTGAATAAAGTACATTTTTAAATGTGAATAAACTTTGTGTCCAAAAATCCCCATTTGCAACTTTCAAAGAATAAGCAAGGCAATGCTTTCTGCCTACTCACCTGAACAGAAAAATGAAGGATTTGTTTATTTAAGAAAGGAATTGTTAACTTGCTTTGGATGTCATAGGTAAAATAAGGCATTCCAGTTGAAATGATATGGAGGAAGGCAGTAATTGGCTTCACCTTGCCAATTCAAAACAGCATGTTATAAATGTCAGCCTGCTATGCTTTTTTTTTAAACTCTCATTGCAAGCCCAATGATAGTCTCCAGAGTTCATGTGTTTTGTGTCACTATTGTAGATTCAACAAATTATGTGTGTACATATGTTTGATTGCTTCCTTTTGACGTTGTTAGTATTTAAGGTTCTTGTTTTGTCATTCACACAGAAAACGAAAACCAAATATTGTCTTCTAAGGTCCTCTTTTCCAAATGTGGAAGTAGCAAACAGTCTGTTTTCAGCCTTTCCAGGTAGGGGTCCTGAATGACAAGAGAGTAGTTTACACGAAATTGAAAACTTAAATCTCTAGGGTGAATAAAAGGCAAGCTAAAATGTACCCTGGGGGTATTCTAAGATGCACAAATGCGATTTCACTTCTGCCTAAGCAAAGCATTAATATTAATAGTGAGTTAGATGTAATTCCTTAACGAGCCACACTCTTCTCCCCAGGGTGTTCTCCAAGTGCTATCAATTCTCCTGGTCTGATTTGTTTCTTAACTTTGAGACTCAGGCACCAGGATGGAAGATCTTCTTACTGATTGATCTTTCTCCTTACATGTCAAAAAAGAACTGAAACTTGAAAAAGGAAATCAAAACAGAACTTAGAAAATGGGAAAAACTCCCATGCTCCTGGATTGGAAAGATTAACATCGTGAAAATGGCAATACTTCCCAAGGCTATCTACAAATTCAACGCAATACCTATCAAAATTCCAACCTCATTCTTCAAGGAAATAGAAGAGGCAATCCAAAAATTCATATGGAACAATAAAAGACCCCAATAGCAAAAACGCTCCTCAATGGAAAGAACACTGCTGGAGGAATATCAATACCAAATTTCAAACCCTATTATAAAGCCATAGTAATCAAAACAGCTTGGTACTGGCACAAGAACAGACCTGAGGACCAATGGAATAGAATTGAAAACCCAGAAATGAACCTACAGACCTATAGCCATCTAATCTTTGATAAGGGAGCTAAAAAAATAGAATGGAAGAAAGAAAGCCTCTTCAGTATATGGTGCTGGCAAAATTGGTTAACTACTTGTAGAAAACTAAAGCTAGATTCTTATATATCACCCTGCACCAGAATCAACTACAAATAGAGCAAAGACCTCGGAGTCAAAGCAGACACTCTGAAAACATTACAGGATGGAATAGGAGAAACCCTAGGTCTCCTTGGCACAGGCCGAAATTTTCTTAATAGAGACCCGGAAACACAACAAATCAAAGAAAGGTTGGACAAATGGGATTGCATGAAGTTGCAGAGCTTTTGCATGGCAAAGTACATAGCTAGCAAGATCAATAGAAAGCCCACAGATTGGGAGAAGATATTCACTAGCCATACAATGGACAAGGGTCTCATATCTAAAATATACTTGGAACTCAAAAAATTAAATTCCCCAACAACAAATCCTCAAAGCAACAACTGCTCAATAAATAAGTGGGCTAATGACTTAAAGAGAAAGTTCTCTGAAGAAGAAAGAAGGATTGCCAATAGACACATAAAGAAATGCTCAACCTCCCTAGCCATAAAAGAGATGCAAATCAAAACAACATTGAAATACCACCTCACCCCAGTTAGAATGGCAAAAATCAAGAACTCTAATAACAACAGATGCTGGAGGGGATGTGGCCAAAAGGGAACCTTACTGCATTGTTGGTGGGAGTGTAAACTTGTTCAACCACTTTGGAAAGCAGTATGGAGTTTCCTCAAAAGACTCCATATAGAGCTCCCCTATGTATAACTCAGCAATTCCACTTTTGGGCATTTACCCAAATGTTTACAAACAAGACCACACTAAAGCTACCAGCACAACTATGTTTATTGCAGCATTATTTACCATAGCTAAGATCTGGAACCAACCAGATGCACCTCAGTAGATGAATGGATCAAGAAAATGTGGTATATATACGTATTAGAATTCTATGCTTCCATCAGAAAGAATGACATTGCCCCATTTGTTAGGAAATGGAAAGACTTGGAAAAAATTATATTAAGTGAAGTAAGCCAAGCCCAAAGAAACATAGGTCCCATGGTTTCCCTTATTTGTAATATCTAGTATATGTATGAGTCAAGCAGAAAAGGTCAGATAAGGTGATGTTAGGGAAATGAACCCTAAGATATGTATTCAAATGTTTTTTTTTCTTTCATGTGATTGTTTCTAACGCATTTATACGATTATTTCTTTGTTGCTTTGTATGTCCCTCCCCCATAGTATAACCCTTGCTTTCACTGTATTTGATGTCGGTATAATTTGTGGAGGGGAAGGGGAAAAACAACTCGTTTAAATAAGGATACAGGTGGACCTGTTGCAACAATGAGAAGTACAAGTTGTCATGTCGAAAATTAACTTTACAACTTGGGGTGGGGGGATGACTGGGGAGGGAGGGAGGATGGGAAGGGATGGGAAGGGTAAACAAAGGAGGAGGCTACAATGCTTGATAAGAATATACTCACTATCTTGCCCATGTAATTGTAACCCCTCTGTACAGTATTTTCACAATAAAAAAATTAAAATTAAAAAAAAGAACTGAGATTCATCTTGCAATTGTAATACATGTAGTCATGAATCAATAAATAGCAGGGTCAGGTTGAGAAAAGAGCCTTCTTGGGCAATTTTTCCATTGTACAAACATCAAAGAGTATCCAAACATCAAATCTCGACCAACCATCTAGGCTATTATATCTATATGATAGAGCTATTGGTACAGATGTTAAATTTTATATATATATATATATATATATATATATATATATATATATATGGCTTCTAGTTCCATAACAAACAAAACAACACAAGATTCAACCAAGCATAAGCGAACACAAACCAGAAGTAAAACAGCATTTTGCTGTGCCATGATCAGGATTTCTACTCTCATGGGCACAGTTCATACTGCTCCTGTGTTAGTCATATACAAACTTTAGGAATTTGGAGAAAACTATGAATCACTGCTGTCATTAGTCATAAATAGTACAACATGCAATATTCAGTATAATAGGGTTTTTATGAGTTACTTCTCATGACAATATGTGTGTGTGTGTGTGTGTGTGTGTGTGTGTGTGTGTGTGTGTGTGTCTGTATGTCTGTCTGTCTGTGCCAATCCTGGGGTTTGAACTTAGGGTGTGGGCACAGTCCCTAAGCATTTTTGCTCAAAAATAGCACTGCACTATTGGAGCCATAATCCCACTTTGGGCTTTTTGGTAGATAAATTGGAGATAAGAATCTCATGGACCACAATAAAAAATAAAAATTAAAAAAAAAGAATCTCATGGCCTTTCTGTCCCAAGTGGCTTTGAATGACAAAAACCTCAGATTTCTTGAGTAGTCAGGATAATAGGCATGACATACCTGGCACCCCAGCACTATTCATGATTATTTACCAAGCATCGTAATAAACAATTAAAATTAAACCCCATTTTGCAAGCCATGAATGACAGGGTGGAGGATGTAAAGATGGAATATGATATTTGACTTGGATTGTGTAAAATGGATAATGAATGATTTAAAGATATAAATGTAAGGGTGCTGTGGATAAGACTTCCCTGGTAACTCTTACTTTAGCTAGTAACTACAATTGTAACTCTGTAATTCCCTAACCCTGTAACTCTGTAACTCTGCTTCTGCTGTTTTCTGAACAATGGGAGCTCTAACCCAGTGGTCCATCACCACCCTTTGTTCTATTCCCTTGCTTCCCACAAGCAAAACCTTGGCGGGAAATTTAAACTTAAGGTGTGTATTTCTTGTAACAATCCGGGGAAGGGGGAAGGGGGGGTGAGTTTCCTGGGATCCTGACTCCAGGTGTGGACCTGGCGCATCAGCACTTTTCGCTCAACAAAATCTTTTACATTTTCATGGAGGACTGAGTGGTCTCACTGCCCCTCCCCACTACAATGAAGATCATTCTCAAATATGTGAGAACTGCATCAAGAATATATTGGGCTATTAAGGAATTATGAGAGGTTGATTCTGTTTCTTTTTCTTTCTTTCTTTCTTTTTTAGTGTACTTTATTTTTATTTTTCAGTATCTTTTTTTCTTTTTCCTTTTTTTTTTTTAGCAGTCGTGGGGCTTGAACTAAGGTCCTTTGTGCTGTCCCTGAGCCTCTTTGTGCTCAAGGCTAGCCCTCTGCCACTTGAGCTGCAGTACCACTTCCAGCATTTTCTGACTAGTTTATGGGAGATGATTCTCACAGACTTTTCTGCCCAGGCTGGCTTCAAACTGCAGTCCTCAGACCTCAGCCTCCTAGGGCTAGAGAAGTGAGCCACTGGCATCAAGCCTTTTGTTATCTTTAAATAGTTGTACAAAGAAGTTGCACAAAGCAGTTTATAAACACAATGCATTTTGACCAGTATGCCCCCTTTCAACCCTCTCACACCCCTTCTGACCCCCCACCTACCTTACTTTCTATAATTTTACATATAGTACGTTCATCTACCCCTCAGCCGTTGGTCCCCCTCTCACCTTGCAAGTACCCATTTCCTGGTGCTTATTTTACTGGGCCTTAACTTGGTCTTTGTTGTTGTTGTTGTTAGGTTTGTTTATTTAATTTTACTTTGTCTTTCTAGGAAAGTACACTTAACTTCTTTTGGCTTCTAGCAGAATAATCTGGTCTCTGCACAAAATAATATAAGGACTTTTCTTGTAGACAGAGAGAATGTCCTGTCCTGTTGAAGTACAGCTAATAGAGATGGTTGCTGGAACACATTATAAACCTATTTCAAGCTACATCATGTTCTTTCTCCCCACAAATAAACAACTCTCCATATTGGAAAAATACTCCGCTATCTCCTTAAACCCCTATGCAGTGAGAATGCTAAATCTGTAATATCTTCAAGTTTATACTGTCCACCTCAAATATTTTAAACAAAATGAATCCCAAAGAGAGAAATGACTTCTGCAGAAACTAGCATAGAACAGATCATACTATATAATTACACAGAATTGAGATACTTAGATTATTACAAGAAAACTTAGAAGGTAGCTCACACCTGTAATCCTAGCTACTCAGAAAGCTAAGACCCAGAGGATCTCTGTTTGAAGCCAACCCAGGGAAGAAAGACTCTACCTCCTAAATAACCAGCAAAAAGCAGGGCTGGAGGCATGATTCAAGTGGTAGAATGCAAATGGAACAAGCAAGTTGAGTAAACATAAAGCCTTGAGTTCAAAGTTTCAGTATACATGTATATATATATATATATATATATATATATATATATATATATATATATATTCCCTAGTGAACAGATTGGTAAGCTATTAGTAAAATATAAGTAGTAATTTACTCAGTATTATTATTAATAAATTCTTACTAATATAAGAATAGAGAAAGCCCATAGGTGAGAGAGATCACAGAAATTTCTAGAACTTAGAGCTAGGTAAAAAAGGATAATGAATGGATAATGTTAACATGTGGGGCAGATGGCAGGAGAAATGGAAGTCCCAAAGTGGCCAAAGTCCAACAGAACCAGAGAAAAACCAGCCAGTACAGAGCAGAGAGACAGATGGTTTTACAAAAAGAAGTTTCCTAGAATAAAAGGTAAATGCCAACAAAATGGAGCATTTGAGAAGAGTGGGTAGGGGTGTCTGTGACAGAGAAGTCATATGATATGATAAAAATAAGACAATTGTCTTATGAAAGAAAAATATAACCATGACTGACAATCAGACCTCACCTAGAACTAGACATGTTAAAGCATTTGTTGAGGTGTCTTTAACTCTCATTTCCCATATAAGACAGGGACAGGAAAAGTTTCTCTCTTTTTTTCTCCTATTTCTCCCCATTTTATCCTCTTATACAAAAATAGGTCAATAAAACTTTTTTTCTTTTTCTTTCTTTTTTTTATTGTGAAAATACCATACAGAGGGGTTACAATTACATGGGCAAAGTAATAAGTACACTTTTTATCAAGCATTGTTGCCTCCTCCTTTGTTTCCCCTTCCATTCCCATCTCCCCCTGCCAAAGTTATAAAGTTCCTTTTTCGACATAATGACTTGTACATCTCATTGTTGCAATGGGTCCACCTGTATCCCTATTTAAACGATTTGTTTTTTTCCCTTCCCCTCCACAAATTATACCAACATCAAATACAGTGAAAGCAGGGGTTATACCGTGGGGGAAGGGACACACAAAGCAACCAAGAAATGATCTTATAAATATGTTAGAAACAATCACAAGAAAGAAAAAAACATTTGAATACTGGAAGCAATCCAGGTGCCCCTCAGCATATGAATGGATCAAGAAAATGTGGTATGGGGCTAGGACGGTGGCTCAGTGGTAGAGCGCTTGCCTTGCATGCATGAGGCCCTAGGTTTGATTCCCCAGCACCACATAAGCAAAAAGAAAAAAAGCCGGAAGTAGTGCTGTGGCTCAAGTGGTAGAGCACTAGCCTTGAGCTGAAGAGCTGAGGGACAGCACCCAGGCCCAGAGTTCAGGCCCCACGACCAGACCCTTCCTGCCCCCCACCCCAAAAAAAGAAAATGTGGTATATATACACAATGGAATTCTATGCCTCCATCAGAAAGAATGACATTGCCCCATTTGTTAGGAAATGGAAAGACTTGGAAAAAATTATGTTAAGTGAAGTAAGCCAGGCCCAAGAAAACTTTTAAGAAAATTATTGAGCAGGGCTCTGGTCGCTCATGCTTGTATCCCTAGCTACTTAGGAGGCTGAGCTCTAAATCCAACCTGGCAGAAAGTCTATGAGACTCTTATCTCCAATTAACTACACCAAAGCCAGAAATGGAGCTGTTGCTCAAACAGTAGAGTATTAGCCTTAAGCAAAAGAGCTCAGGGACAGCGCATGGGCCCTGAGTGTACACATGTACACCTACACATACACACAATTCATTGAGCATTTACCAAGCACAAAGAACTGTCAAAGTGATGATCTGGGTAAGTAAAGGTCCTTGAGTTTGAGAGTTTAAGTCTGGTGATGGAGACAATCATATTGACATCCAATTATGATGCAAGACATACTAAAGTATACTCTGTGAGACCAGTACAAGTATTCTCTGGGGAAACTCAAAAAAATGAATGTTAATTTAGACTCTGGATACAGAAAGCATTTATATTAGGCCTTAGCCTTAGAGATAAAAATTTTAAAAGGTAGAGATGTGAACTCCAGGAAATGGAAACAAGAGTTTTTTTTTGTTGTTGCTGCTGATTTTGTTTTGTTTTACTTTTAATTTTGTATTTGTTCTTTTATCTGTTTTAGGGAAGGTATGAAGAAGGCACATAAATGGCTGGGAAAAGGTGAACAAATACAGCAGTGGTACTCACTAGACACTATATTGAAAATGAATGATAAACTTGTGGGTGGGATGGGAGGGAAAAACTGGGAGACAATAAGGGGAAAAGCAACATTATCCAAAAAGAAATGTACTCATTACCTGACTTACGTAACTGTAGCCCCTCTGTACATCACTTTTAGAATAACAATAAAAAATGAAAAAACTAACCAAAGCAAATGGGCTAGGAATATGGATCATGTGGTAGGGTATACGGCTAGCAACTTTGAGGCCCTGAGTTCAAACTCCATTACCATCACACACACAAAAAAAGCCCAAAATAGTAAACATGACATCTATTTGGCTAGCTGTGTGTTGATGCTGCCTTTAAAAAAGACTTGATATTTAGAGTATAAATTGGATAATATTTAAGAAAAACTCATATCCTTATATAATACTGTTCAATGCAAACCAAAATATAAAAGTGTGAGTGTGTATATATACATAGGTGTGTGTGCAAATCTCCTATAACATGGACTGAATTGAAATTAAAATTGTTTAGAGGGAAAGATAAAAGTTAAGAGATGATGTTGGAGAAATCCTTCATGAGAAAAGACCAGGTGCGGTGAAGTCGTATTCATACACGCATAGGATTTGTGGGCATGAAATAGGTGGGCGTGGGCATGGAGTGCATCATATTCTCCATGGAAAACACCTTTCCTAGATCAGGGGATACCTGAACTCCCAGAGGAAGGGATCTGGATACATGTTAAATGCCCAGACAACAGAAGCTACTCCAAATGTTTAGTGAAGAAGAAAAGTCATCTTATATTCTAAGTAATTTTATTTATCCATGTCCTATAAAATGTACCAGCCTTACAGATTCAGCTTGACAAGTTTTGACAAATGTATGTACTTAGGTAACCAGGGTCTTCATCAAGATACATACAGAACATTTCATCACTTTTCCTGCTCAGTCTCTCTACTTCCTACCCTAGACCTTATTTCTATCATAATAGATGAGTTTTTTTCAAGTTCAGAAAATTTATATGGATGGAATTATGTAGTGTGTACTCTTGAGGTTAGAGTCATTTACCCAGCATAATGATTGCTGAGCACTGCTTTACTTGGTGTTTTTTGTTTTGTTTAGTTTTGTTTTTTTAGCCAATATGCCTCAGAGGAAGACTTTAAACAGAAAATGTCTTCTCTCATAGGTCCAGTAGTCAGCTTTTGTCCTAGTTTATCTACTGCTTTCTAACAAATAACCCCAAACTTAGTAACTTAAAAAAGCAATAAGCAATAATTGCATTTCTTTTCACTATAAATCTTGACCAAGACTTGATAGGAACAGCTCTGCAGGAAACTGGTGGGAAGTTCACTTGAGACTGGAGTGGTCACTTCAAAATGACACTTACCTGTGTGGCCTGTTGGGGTTGGCTTCTGGCTGACAGCTTAGTGAGGGTCTTCAATTAGGGATCATAGTTCCTTTCTATGTATGTCACTCCAGTGCTGATTGGGCTTGGCATCTAGATTCCAAGAACTGGTCTCCAAAATACAGAAATGGAAGTAGAAATTGCTGTCTTTACAGACCTGGTCTCAGAAGCCGGCACATCGCTTTCACTGAATTTTATTAGTCATGTAGTGACAGCACTGGTCCAGAATCAAAGGGCAGAGAATAGACACCTACTTTTCGATAAAGGAAGTACCAAAGAATTACATCTCTTTTTTAATCTATTTTACTTTTCATGCAAGGTAGATGGCTTTCTTTTTTTCTTAAGGGAAACCTACACAGCAGCCTCCAGAAATTAATCTGATAGTGTTGTCAAACATTTTTTGCAAACCAGTGCAGGAAAAAGGAAATGACCAAAATGGACAGGCAGAATAATGGAAGGGGAAACAGAACAGATACTATTCATTGAAAATAATATCTCCAAGCTAACTAAATTCCATTCAAACTCTAACCATCCCTCACAAATAGTAGATGAATAGGACATACTTAAAATAAGCATAAGTTGCTATATTTTTCAAAAAGGGATCTGAGAACAAGAACAGATTCCTGGAAATTATATCTTTAATTACCAAAATACAAAACTCACCAGAGATTGGATTTTAGAATGGCTATGGCTGAAGACCAAGTTAGACATCTGAAAGATAACACAAAAATAAATCGCTTTGAATTTAAAGCTTAAAGGGCAAAATGATAAAGCAGAGAAAAATTAAAGCACACAGAAGTTAAATCCAGAAGGCAGAACATCTGCCTACCAACCATTCCATAAGGAAGAAAATTAAAGAATGTAGAAGAAAAGAAAGAAAAACTCCCCCCCCATGCTCCTTCTGATTGAAAATTCACCCATACAAGAAGAGTGAATGACAAAATCTTCCCACTAAGCCATGTTCTGAAACTTAAGATTAAAAAAAGTGAAGATACCTAATAATAAAAGGACCAAGAGTCAAGTGAACATCAATATTAGAGTTAATCTTCATAATTTCAAATGTCTGAGTAAAAAAAATACTTTTATGACTAGCCAAACTATCAAAAGAAGATATTGACAAAATAATTACATTTTCAGACACATGAGAATTCAGGAAACTTATGCTCCAAAACCCTTTCAAAAACAGCACTTAAAATTGTCTTCTGGCAACATGAAATAAAGACATCCAAGAAAAAGAAATAAGATCAAAGACTTAGTGGAACCAAGCCCGGAGTGCAATGAGATAATATCCTAGAAATACAACAATAAAGCAGAAAGTCAGAAGCCTTAAGAAGAATGACCCAATTATAACCCCCAAAGGATATGGAAAATCTTAATGAGATGTCCACAAAAATGAAAACTACATTTAGAAATGGGATGCAGAAGTAAAAGCCTACATAAGAAAGTTACTGCTAGGCATTGGTGACTCATGTCTATAATCCTATCTACTCAGGAGCCTGTGATCTAAGAACCATAGTTTGAAGCCAGCAGAGGCAGGCATCCATGAAACTCTTATCTCCAATTAACCACCAAAAAGCTAGAAGTGGAGCTGTGGTTCACAAAAACAAAAAACAACAAAACAACAAACAACAACAACAACAACAACAAAAATCTCTGGGACATTGCCCAGGTCCTGAGTTCAAGCCCCAGGAACAGCTCCAAAAGAAAATAAAAAGTTATCCTGCCAGTATTAAGCCAACTATTGAGTAAAAGAAAAGCAAACAAACCCATATAATCTTAGAACAGAGAATATTCTCCCGTGAATGGCAGAGGCTGACATAACATTGTATTTCTTCCCTGGGTTTCATCATAAATGTCTGTTTAGTTCTATCATGAATATAACTTATGTAGTCATAATGATACATGTTAGTAGAAAAGTAGCCCATTGAAGATAGCTTGCAGATGGCAAGCAAATAAACCAAAACCTACCCAACAACAAATGGGAACAGGAGGCTACGAAAGAAAGAAGTGAGCACAATCAAAAGAAGAAAGAAGACTTTTTGTGTCATAACCTTATGCACAACAGACCGGAGTCCCACCCATCAGAAAGCCATCTCACTGTTTAATGGAAGGCCAAGATGGCGAAGATGGGCTTGTGGTCGCTTCCACGTGGCAGCTATGTACAGCATACTCTTTCTCGGCATATTTCTTTCCTAATAAACTTTTCTAGCACCTTTAATTATATTCATGTCTTACCCTAATTCCCTTGCCAGATACAAAGACAGAGGTTGTTCAGCTGCCCTAAGTTTTCTAGTCATTATAATGCTTGTGCTCAATCTATGGAGAGATTTTGAGAATCTTAGAATAATAATCTCTGTCTCTTAACTTCCTTTTGCATTTCTCCATTGTTCACAGCTAGCTGCTCCATATCAGTAGCCAACATTTCTGATGGGTTAGGAGAAGGGAGTCCAAGAACCTGTGGATATTCTAGGAAAGAAAAGGGGTCTGACTTTGTTGAGACACCAAGCCCTCTTGGAAACAAGTGGAGTAAAAATGCTGCTGTCCCAGAGGGCACCGCAGCATTCAGTACAGGAGACAGCTACACAATAGTCAATTGCCACAACTTTGTAGGAAGAGAATTCAGTATTTAGATTCCCCTTGTGCACCAATTTCTTACTCTACTCAGTAGTCATTAGGTGATTCTCATTTTTATCAAGAATATATTTATTGTTAGAAATAACAAAAAACACTTTAAATCATTTTTTCCTTTTGAATATCTTTTGGGAGGCAACTCTCTAAAATCACATGCAGTTAAAACACATTTATTCAACCTCCAAAACAGAAGACATGTACCTCTTCTTATGCAAAATGCAGCTTTTCAACTGTGCCAAAGGACCATCCCTCCTAATCATAAATTCCCTGTTAACTTTCCACACTTGTATTCTGTACCATGAAAAGATAATAGTTATATTCAATTCTACCAGTTCTTTGCCTCTAAGTTATAAATATATTAAGACTTGGTAATTTGGGTTCTACAAAATTATATTTATAATGATTATAATAGAGATTGTAGGAACATTCATTTCTGTTTTAAGGTTTTAAAGTTAATATTTTATAGTTTTTTATTTTTATTTTTTAATTTTTTTAATTTTATTTTTTGTAAAGGTGATATACAGAGGGATTACAGTTACATAAGTAAGGTTATATGTACATTTCTTGTCAAACTTGTTATCCTTTCCCTCATTTTTCTCTTACTTTCCCTCCCCCCCAACCTCTCCAAATTATACAGATCATTTCCAACATATTGTCTTGTGTGTATCGCTGTTGCACTGGTTCCCCCTTGTCCTTTGTCTCACCATTTTGTTGTTCCCCTTCACTTACCTAATTCAAATAAATGTATATACAATACCAGGTACCAAAATCAAATACAGTGACAACAGTGATATACCATAGGGGGAAGAACATACAAAAGAAACAAAAAAATCACATAGTATATTAAAAACAAAGCATCAAAGAAAAACCTATGGACCTATGTTTCTTCGGGTCTGGCTTATTTCACTTAATATGATTTTTTCCCCCACATCTTTCCATTTCCTTACAAATGGTGCAGTGTAATTCTTTCTGATGGAAGCATAGAATTCACACACACACACACACAAACACACACACACACACACACACACACACACACACACACAGCACATTTTCTTGATCCATTCATCTACTGAGGGGTACCTGGGTTGGTTCCATATCTTAGCTATGGTGAATAATGCTGCAGTAAACATAGTTGTGCTGGTAACTTTAGTATGGCCTTGTTTGTGATCATTTGGATAAATGCCCAAAAGTGGGATTGCTGGGTCATAGGGGAGCTCTATGTGGAGTCTTTTGAGGAACCTCCATACTGCTTTCCAAAGTGGTTGAACAAGTTTACACTCCCACCAACAGTGCAGTAGAGTTCCCTTTTGGCCACATCCCCTCCAGCATCTGTTGTTATTAGAGTTCTTGATTATAGCCATTCTAACTGGGGTGAGGTGGAACCTCAATATTGTTTTGATTTGCATTTCTTTTATGGTCAGAGAAGTTGAGCATTTCTTCATATGTCTATTGGCCATTCTTATTTCCTCTTCAGAGAAGTCTCTCCTTAAGTCTTTAGCCCACTTATTAATGGGACAGTTGTTTCTTTGAGGATTTGTTTTTGGAGTATTTAACTTTTTGAGTTCTAAGTATATTTAGATATGAGGCCCTTGTCCATTGTATGGCTAGTGAAGATCTTCTCCCAATCCATAGGCTTTCTATTGATCTTGCCAGCTATGTCCTTTGCCACACAAAAGCAATGCGGTTTTAGGATTTGTTTTTTTTAAATAAAATAACATATATTCATAAAATAGTAAGTGTATAAAAGTATAAAGAGTAAGGCAGGGCTTGGAATATGGCCTAGTGGTAGAGTGCTTGCCTAGCATGCAAGAAGCCCTGGGTTCAAGTCCTTAGTACCACATAAACAGAAAAGAAAAGGCAAAAATATACCACTCTGAAATTATCAATGATATCACAACTTGGGACATCACTCTGTGGAGATGAATAGGTGCAAAATCAGAAAAATATAGAAAATAAGAGAGAGAGAGAGACAGAGAGAGAGAGAGAGAGAGAGACAGAGAGAGAGAGAGAGAGAGAGAGAGAGAGAGAGATGAAAAACATCATTTTAATTACATGTACCTACTGCTCTATGGAATCTCCCTTATCCTTACAACAAAGTAATGGCTATGTGTCAAGTCTTAAAATATTTATGGCAATAATCTAGTCCCTTAAGATTTCTCATTAAAAATCACTGTGAATTGTAACCTGGAGGCTTTTCCTCTCATTTTAAATAATGTGAAGTAAATTAATTTTAAGTTCACAATTTCTATTTTCATAATAATAAAAACACCACCAAGGTATGTTAAACATTTACAATGTGTCAAGAACTGTGTTAATTATTTTTACAAGAATCATTCAATGCCTCCCGTAGTCTCATAAAAACTTGAGTCCTAATAGAGAGATTGAGCCATGTGCTCCAGGCCGCACAGCTGAAGTAGATTAGATGTGATGTGAACCAGGGTCTGTCCTCTTAAACCCTGGTCCATACAAGATCCATTAGTATCTCAGTAAATTACCTCACTATAAGACCAAGTATTATGTTCTTCCTCATTTGCATTTAAGATATTTTAAATTCATGACAATACACTCCCATATTCATTACATAATGATTAAGAAATTACCAGCTATCAGATACCCTACTAGAGAATAAAGAAATAGGGCATTCCTGGCTCACTCCTATAATCCCACCTACTCAAGTGGCTGAGATCTGAGGATCACAGTTCAAAGCTAGCTTGGGTAGAAAAGTCTGTGAGACCCTTTATCTCCAAATAACATGCAAAAAGCCAGAAATGGAGCTGTGAATTAAGTGATAGAGTGCCAGCCTGGGGTAAAAATCCAAGGGATAGCACCCAGACCCTGCCTTCTAGATATAGTACAAGCACAAAGGAAAATGGAGAAAAGAACAAAGGAAATAAACTATCTATGGAAAATTCATCAAAGTAACAACCAAGGAAAATACCTTGTATATTTTTATAATGTTTATATTAACTAATTTTAAAAAAACTGTGATTTAGTTCTTATGCTTTTTTGTAAATACATATATATATATTTTACTTGAAAAACTGAGACCATACTCTTCAGTCTGCTTTTTTCCCCTATAACATCACAGATGAGCATTTTAAGTCATTAAATATCATTAAGTCATTAAAAGAAATAAGTCTTAGCTCTCTAGATTGAAGTTTAATGAGTGTGTTCTAGCAAATGTTTGAGCTATAAAATACATTTTATTAATCCCATTGTTATATTAATCCCCATTGTTTAATGTTTATGCGCTTAACATTTTCCTTTAAAAAACAGTGTCTGTAATAAAGTATAGGAAAATTCTAGGGCAGAAATAAAAAGTTTCAACTGCTCATTATTCAAAGTAAGAAAGGGATGAAAATTTACTCAAAGCAAAATATTTCTCTGATATTGTGAATCCCAAACTAATCTTCCATTTCCAGCTGAAAATAGTGTTTTCTATACTTTTATACTTCCATGTGGTAATGATTCCATATTCTTAAGTCTCTTCAATATCAATGTGATTTTTATGCTTCTTTATGGGCTTGTGTGTCTTGTTTAGAGTTACCTTTAACACTGTAAATCCACAATTAAATAATATGTAAATTTCTGGGAAAAGTAACTCTTTTTCTTTTTCTCTCTGTGTCTCTGTCTCTATTTCTATCTGTCTCTGTCTCTGTCTCTGTCTGTTGTCTCTATCTCTCTGTCTCTCTGTCTCTCTCATGTGTGTGTGTGTGTGTGTGTGTGTGTGTGTGTGTGTGTGTGTGTGTGTGTGTGTGTGTGTGTGTGTGTGTGTGTGTGTGCCAGTATAAAGGTTAACCTCAGAACCTCTCCCTCTCATTTAGCTTTTTCCCTCAAAACAAGAGCCCTACCACTTCAATCACAGATCCACTTCTGGCTTTTTGTTGGTTATCTCCAATGGAGATAAGATCTCAAGAACTTTTCTGCCCAGACTGGCCTCAAACTGTGATCCACGTATCTCAGCTTCCTAAATTGCTGGGATTAAAAACTTGTGGCACTGGTGTCCTGCCTCTTTTTCATTTAAAAACAATTTTTTTTTTTTTGCTTTCCAGTAAATCCAGGGAAATTGACAAAGCATCAGTCTAATTTAGAATCATCACAGAATAATTTCTCAAACTTTTTTTCAAATCATGCACTTTTAGTGAGATCCAATTCTTAAAAAAAATAGTAATGTGATATTAATGGCTCTGGTTATTTTATTTTGCTTAGCAGAGAGAAATCGTTGAGTGGCTTAATTTTGCATGCTTTCACAAATTTGTAAATAAATATCCAAAGGCAATACATTATTCATCATATTGCTTTGTCTTAAATCCCTGATTAATTTTTCCCATCATTTCCACATGTACTTTTTTCTGCTCCATAATACTTCAGATACCAGTTAATAAGTGTGTGTGCTTGTGTGTTGATCTCTGGGTTTAATCATATGAATATGTTTATCAAATCCAAGGGACTAATTACTATAAGCTTTCTACTGCATCAAGGCATATTTTGCTGGGAATTGAATATTAAAAATGCAAAAGATCTCTCTATGCAAAGAGTAAACTGATTTATTCTCACAGGGAAAGATTGGATAAGCTAAGAGTAAATTGGCATAGGGAAGGAAAATATATTCTAATTGCCTTCCTTGATTCCATTTTTGTTTTCCTTGTCAAATAAAAAGTTGGAGGAGGAGACATTTTAAGTAATGTGCATAAAACGACCAGAAATCAAAAATCATGTATGATACTAAGAATGCTCCTGGAATCCCACTGAATACATTTTGAGGTTATTATAGCTATAATCACTTGAGTAAAGAAGTAGTAACCAATATTTAAATGTAGAATGTGACTTTTCAAGTATGAAAACACAACCCTCCTGGGTCACTTAATCCAGAAAAATTGCTGCAAGACTTTCACCAGTGTAAATATAAAACTTGCAATGGCAAAATGTCAGCATTATCAGTTCTTATAATGCTGTCAGCATTTTAAAAAAAACACAGTCAGATTCACAGCCTATCAAGGTCATATATCAGAGCAGGTACAAGTTGAGGGAGCAGTTGTATTTGACAACTCCGGGGGAATTCTGAGGATATTGAGAAGAACTTTTTTGTCTAGTCTTAGTGGGAATTAGTCCCTCAGACTGTTTTGTACAGTGGTTCATAAATTGTGCTTCCTAGAGGCAGGGAGAACTTCTGGACAGGCTACATGAAAACATGAAGAGAAGAAGGCAAAGCTGGCCTGTCCACCTTCAACCAAAGATCTCAGCTTTTATCTGTGCTATAAATCAGGAAGAAATATAAAATTTCATTTGAGAAAAGAGAAATAAAATTCTCTAGTTCAACTTACTCCTTTTACAGATGAGAAACTTGAGTACCACATAGATTGTTCACTCACTTTCTGGCTAGTACTAATATTGTTCCTTAATGATATCATTTACACATTCACAAGAACCCACTAGGGATTAGATGTTTCCAGAAGTGAGATTATTTGGGGCCAAATTTCTTTATATAACTTGCCAAATTCAACTGGAAAGTGAAACTCAAGGAGAATAATCCAAAGGGAAATATTTTAATGAACCAATTTTATTCTTCTATGCTCCAAGCATTGCTTTCAGGTCTATGACCTTGAGGAAATTATTCAGCTTTAAGCTTTAATGTTTTCATATTTTAAATGAGAATAATGGGATATCAACAGATGAAGGCAGCAGTAAGGCCCCATTCATCATGGTAGCAAAGATTAAAAGAAAAACTGACCATATTAAGTATTGTTGAGAAAATGGGAATAAGAAAATTCAAGTCCTATTTATGGGAGCATAATTTAATTTGACCTTTTAGAGACAGACTGAGTACAACTCTTTACCAAACCCTGAAGTTCTATGTTTCTTATAAGCCAGGAATACTGATGTTTATCTATCTATCTATCTATCTATCTATCTATCTATCTATCTATCTATCTATCTATCTATCTATCATCTCCTGGGATTGACACATGAGGGAGTTCACTGTACCATTGTTTCTTAAAGTGGAAAATGGGAAAAAGATGTCTGCTTACAGGGGGATAGAAAACTAACAGTGTAACCCCCATATCTGGGTCTGTCTACCACATTCATAACCAGGGACCTGGTTTCCTCCATTCTGCATGGTTACTTTATAAGTATCCTTCTCTTTTTCTGGAATGAGTAAATTCTCCAAAGGATCTTGATGATGATATAGTAATCCCAAATCTGGAACAGACTTCCTCCAGGCTAGTTATAGGCAAATCTCTCTCACATTTGCCACACTCTGTGTGCCCCACCAACCAGACCAACCAGTCTGGGCATAGAGCTCCTGAGAGTGCTGAGGTGGTACTGAGCATCCTGTGATGCTGACACGTCCTTCTTGCAAATGGTGCTCCACATTGTGGATGTTTCCATTCTGCTCGCATTCCCACCTGGCTGCCTCTGACCTCTAATGTATTTGCAGCCATTACCAATGTATGGCACAGTGCGGAAATCCATGATTCCAACTAAATGTGAACACCAAAAAGAAAAGGAAGAAAGGAAACTTTACAAAACATAAATTGTAATAATGGTAAACTACCCCTGCTGTTGTTACAAAGATTACATGAATTAATACTTACGTATATAAGTATTACATTATATTATATAAATTTATATACATAAAGCACTTAGAGCAGCTTAACACACAGGAAGCTCTTTAAAAGTATTTTCTCTCTATCATACACTTAAAATTTAATGTTGACTAAAATAAGCAAGTACCAGAAGCATCCCAAATATATGGACATATATTAATTTTCAAAGTTTTATAAGAAATTAAAGTTTTCATAATTTGTTTTATGATTTTTTTATAAGATATTTTTATATATTATTCTTATGTTTACTATTATAATATTAAACAGTCAAAAAATTGTGAATCATCTGATAATAGAAAATATTTGCTGGGTGCCAGTGGCTCACGTCTGTAATACTAGCTACTTAAGAGACTGAAACAAGAAGAGTTGAAGTTCAAAAATCAGCCCAGATAGAAAACTCTTATCTCCGATTTCTCACTGGAGACTTGGCTCAAATGGTAGAGGGCCCAGCTGTGATGAAGCATGCTTTAGCAAGAATTTGAGGCCCTGAATTCAATCTCTGGCACAAGAAAGGCAGAAGGAAGGAAAGAAAGAAAAAGAAAGGAACAAAGGAAAGAAGGAAGGAAGGAAGGAAGGAAGGAAGGAAGGAAGGAAGGAAGGAAGGAAGGAAGGAAGGAAGGAAGGAAGGAAGGAAGGAAGGAAAAGGAAAGGAAAGGAAGAAGAAAAGGAAAACAAGAACAATGCCAAAATGTTAAATATTAAATAAGAAATAATAATTGTTCCACATGTAAGACTGACTTTCACTTTGTGGTAATGCTATCAAATGATTGAATTTTAACCATTACATTTTTAAGAGGTCTATCAAATTAGATATAGGGCAAGTATTGCTACTTGTGTCATAAACCACTGTGTCATATTAAAAGGAAAATACTATATTGGCTTTATACTGAATTGTAGTTTGTAACCAATATCCAAATATCAGAAAATGTCAGCAATATTGTTGAAACATATTCCAATTATTAACATTTGAATTGTCTACCAAAGTTAACTATACCATATAGAATTACATGCAAAAATTGCAACTTAAATCTGTTTTCTCCCATGAAAGTTTCTGTTTCTTGGAATATCATCAATCCAAAATATGCTGTTGCTTGTACATTCTTAAATGTTTACCTTCTGCAAGATCAACTCACTATTAGCAGCAGATGGACCCATGAGCATACACTTAAAACACAACCACAGTGATAACGAAGGCTCTCTGATGATTGTGGACTTAAAACACAACCACAGTGATAAGGAAGGCTCTCTGATGAGATTGTAGACACTTAATCCTGATCAACCTCGACTTGCTGGTCAGAGCTTGCTACTTTTTACTTGACCTTAACACATTTCTTCCCATAAACAATATCTCTATGATGTTTATTTTCCTAATTTCTCAACTGATATCTCAAGATATACAATTCAGTAAAACATATAAATTCCCCCCCCAAAAAAAAATTCCTAGGAGACATGACACCATAACACACACTTTAAAAAAAAGAAACAATATGGACTAGGGGCTGGGAAGGTGGCTCAGGAGTAGAGCGCTTGTCTTGCATGCATGAGGACCTGAGTTTGATTCCTCAGCATCACATAAGCAGAAAAAAAGTCAGAAGTGGCACTATGGCTCAAGGGGTAGAGTGCTAGCCTTGAGCTGAAGAGCTGAGTGACAGTGCCCAGCCCCAGAGTTCAGCCCCCACGACTGACCAAAAACCAAAAAACCATGGACTAGAGATAACTCACCACTTTGCTGACTTCCATATCACTAGGAAGAAATAAATCCCCTGCATGCCAGTGATGCCAGTGACAATTCTGGCCAGAAATGCCATGTCCTGGGTCTAAAGACTGGGATGATTCATTTTTGCTACCACTTGATTTCAGGGCAGATGCACAAGATAAAATGTGGGTTAATGTTGGTCAAATAGAGAGAAACCCAGACACAAACCAGAGATATTGGAAAAGAGTCTTAATCATGACCAAGCAGGATTTGCAAATGGTATCTTGAGCCAAAGGAATAAGCAGGAACAAATGGATGCTGTTGATCTGGGTGTGCTTCCTATTCCTTAAGTCCTAGAAGTATAGACAAAGGTGCACAACTCAGGGGCATCAGTTCAGTGGTAATATCACTAACCAGCACTTATGACTGCTTGTTACTCCCAATAACTCCAAGGCTGAAGGGAAAGCAAGAAAAGGCAAAAGATGAAAATCTACATGGATGGAGCAATAGTTGGGAGTTCCCAAAGTCTTCCCTCATTAATAATAAGAAAAAATTTCCACTGAGGTTGGCCTAGATGGGTAGATGGATATTGGGGTGATGGAAGGAGTGGCATCTTTGGTGCAGGGGTGAGGGGGAGTGGTGAGGGGGGTGGGGGATACATTTTAAAAAAGGATTTATTGACCTCATAAATAGATCTGTTGAATAGAAATGACTGTAAAACTAATAAAAATAAATTTAATTAAAAAAGAACAGAACATTCCAAATAGCAGTCATTCGTTTTCCTTCTTTATGAGGTATTTTAAAAGGTGCGATGGGGGTGGGGGCTCTTTGGCAGGGCACCAGTGGCTCATGCCTATAATCACAGTAGCTCCTAGCTATTCAGGAGGCCAAGATCTGAGGAACATGGTTCAAAGCCAAACACGGTCAGGAAAGGCCATGAGACTCTTTATCTCCAATTAGCCACCAAAAAAGCCAGAAGTAGAGCTATAGCTTAAATGGTAGAGTACTAACCTTTAGCAGAAAAGCTTTGGGACAGCACTCACGCCCTGAGTTCAAGCCCCAGAACTGGTACAAAAGGGAGGAAGCACTCTTTGATCTCAGAGTATTTCTTTTAAAGCCACTCAACCAGTTAATGATTAAATTATAAAGCATTATAAAGCAATAATATTAATAATGTCCTTGTTTCTTTTGAATATCTGATTTAAAAACGTTAAATATACCAGAGCTAGTCCATATGCATAATATTTGAAAAATAGTTATACTTGATAAATTTATGTTTTATGCTACTACTAAGTGGCAAAAGCAAGCTTTAGGGCTTGTGATGATTAAGAGAAAAACTTGACTCTGGATTTCTAAGACAAAAATATTTTCTTCATTTCCTGTGTGCAGAAAATAGGTCTCACTGAAAAGAATCATGACCAAGGGAATCTTGTGTTCATGTTCTCAGATCCTTGTTTCAGAGTCAGTCACCTGGCTCTCACAACAAAACCACTAGGAGATTACTGAACTTGACCTAAGCTGCTTGGCTCAGCTTTTCTCTCCTGATTCTTCCATTTGGGTGCCAGGAAGACTTCTCTTACCAAATGCAGTCAGCAAGGCTCATTGTCATCCTGATCAAAACTAGAGCATGTGGAAATTATTTGCTAATTTGTCTAAATACCAAAAAAAAAAAAAAGTAGAGTATCATCTACACAAAGGGTTCAGGCTATGCCTCTGATTTTAGCACTTAAACAGTGCCACCATTGCTAATGTGGTACACCTGGTCACCTTCCATGCACAAACTTTCAAATACAAAAAACTTCAGATTTAATTTTTTATGACTTCCAGTAGAAAAAGATACCTGCCTTGATACAACAGAAACAAGAGTTTTTCCATATCCTAGTACTAAAATCTCAAGGTCTCCACTGCAACTCTGAGACAGAGAGACTGAATGTTGACTGTGGGTTGCTAAATTAAGGTTTGTGTCATGAAATTCAAGTACTAGGAATTAAGACAGGAAGACATGCCCGTGTCCCTCACTGCCTGCTCCCTGAGTTAAGTATTTCAAAGTTGCTAACTAACCAAAACATGATGAAAGGCAACTATCCTTCAACTGAGTAAGTCTCCTGTTCTGGAAGAGAGATGAAGCCACCAAAGTCAAGAACTTGTCCTCATCTTCACTGTGGTTTGACAGATAGGGAATTCTAGAATGCAATCAGGTGTCAGATAGGAAAGAGCAATGAGGAGAGCCATACCTCTTTACAAGGAAAGTGCTATGCAGAGAGAGGGAGAAAGGAAAAAAGCTGCTAACAATCTGTACTGAAAAAATAGTGTTTATGTTTTATCCAATGGTACATAATACTTGAGAAAATAATACAACAGTGAAGCTAGGCATGGAGTTGCATGCTTATAATCCCAGCACTTGGGAGATTGAGGCAGGAGGGAGGCAAGTTAGATTCCAGCATGGGATATTTAAATAGTTCCAGGACATCCTGGATAAATAGTAAGACTCTGACTGGAGGGACAGAGAAGAGAGAGAGAGAGAGAGAGAGAGAGAGAGAGAGAGAGAGAGAGAGAGAGAGAGAAGGAAAGAAGGAAGGAAGGAAGGAAGGAAGGAAGGAAGGAAGGAAGGAAGGAAGGAAGGAAGGAAGGAAGCGAGGGAGGGAAGGAGGGAGGAAGGAAGGAAGGAAGGAAGGTAGGAAGGAAGGAAGGAAGGAATAAAGAAAGGAAGGATGAGAAAGAAAAGAGTATACAAAATAAATCTTAATCAACTTAATCAAAGAGCTCGAAGTCAAAGCAAACACTCTGAAAACATTACAGGAAGGAATAGGAGAAACTGTAGGGCTCCTTGGCACCGGCTGAAATTTTCTGAATAAAGACCCAGAAACACAACAAATCAAGGAAAGGTTGGACAAATGGGATTATGAAACTTCAGAGCTTCTGCATGGCAAAGGACATAACTAGCAAGATCAATAGAAAGCCTATGGATTGGGAGAAGATCTTCACTAGATATACAAAAGACAAGAGCCTCATATCTAAAATATATTTAGAACTCAAAAAATTCAATCATCCAAAACAAATCCTCAAAGAAACAACCACCCCATTAATAAGTAGGCTAAAGCTAGGCATGGAGTTGCATGCTTATAATCCCAGCACTTGGGAGATTGAGGCAGGAGGGAGGCAAGTAAGATTCCAGCATGGGATATTTAAATAGTTCCAGGACATCCTGGATAAATAGTAAGACTCTGAGGGCTGGGAAGGTGGCTCAGTGGTAGAGCACTTGCCTGGCATGCATGAGGCCCTGGGTTCTATTCCTCAGCACCACATAAGCAGGAAAAAAAAGCCAGAAGTTGTGCTGTGGCTCAAGGGGTAGAGTGCTAGTGTTGAGCCTAAAGAGCTGAGGGACAGCACCCAGGCCAAGAGTTCAGGCCCCACGACCAGACCCCCCCCCCCAAAAAAAAGAAATTTCTCTGAAGAGGAAATAAGAATGGCCAATAGAAACAAGAAGAAATGCTCAATCTCTCTAGCCATAAAAGAAATGCAAATCAAGACAACATTGAGATACCACCTCACCCCAGTTAGAATGGCTATAATCAAGAACTCTAATAACAACAGATGCTGGAGGGGATGTGGCCAAAAGGGAACTCTACTGCATTGTTGGTAGGAGTGTAAACCACTTTGGAAAGTAGTATGGAGGTTCCTCAAGACTCCACATGGAGCTCCCCTATGACCCAGCATCCCACTTTTGGGCATTTACCCAAATTATCACAAACAAGGCTATACTAAAGCTACCAGCACAACTATGTTTATTGCAGCATTATTCACCACAGTTAAGATATGGAACCAACTCAGATGCCCCTCAGTAGATGAATGGATCAAGAAAATGTGACATATATTATATAATATATTATATTATATAATATATATTATATATTATATTATATATAGCATATTGTAATAGCCAAGATATGGTAGTCAACATTTAAACTGATTTTTTTAAAAATATTTGGTACATACATAGAATGGAATATTATTCCATCTTAAGCTTAAAAAGAAGAGATTCTGTAACATGTGATAACATGGGTAACATGTTGGCATTATGCTCAGGGAAATAAGCTCAGCACAAATATGACAGGATTCCCCTTTTATACAGTATGCACATGAGTGATAGAACCAAAGAGTCGAATGGTGGTTATTGGGTTAGGGGAAAGAGTACTGTGAAAGTGTTATCCAGTTACATAAATTTTCAATTCTACAAGATGAATAAGTCTAAAGGTCTTCTGTCCAGCACTGTGCCTATAATTGACAATAGTGTAATGTGCCCTTAAAATGCTATTCAGCTGATAGCTGTCGTATTGTGCTCCTACCACACAATAAGGTACAGTAAATATTAAGTGTATTCAAAGTCACACAGATAATTAGTGATAGAACCATTTCTCAAGTCTGAGGAGTCTAAGTATAGGGACCAAGCACTTAGCCATTCTGCTATATATCTTCTTAAGTTTATGACTCTTAAGTCCTACCTTGTCCTGGCCAGTTATCCCAAATTCCTAAAAGCATAGTGAGGACAAAACACTTAGGAAACAAATATTAAGGAATAGATGAAAGTAAACACAATGCAGAGAATCTAAAGATTCTATGATAAGCAAGAATGCATCGATTTTGAAACCTGTATGATATACACATTTAAAATGTTATTTGACATAAGATTTAACAGCATGGAAATTGTTTTGTAGTATGCTAAGTGGAAGAAATCATATTGCTACATACATTTTAGTGTAGAGGAAACAAAGATAATAATGACACATATGGAAATATTTATGGCTGTTCTTATCCTGAAAGAAGGATCTGGCGAACATTTTATTGTCTCTATTTTTCTGCATTTTATGATCTCACCACCTGGCTAGAATAAAATACCCAAAATTCTAGCACTTATCACCAATTTGTCTGGTTTTTACCTATCATTATAGTCTTAGCTAGTCCGAGCCTCATGGATTCATTTTTAGTTTCTTTAAATATATTTAAGCACCAAGTCAGTACCAGACTGTATGCTAAGCACTATAGTTACAATTATCAACAAGACAAATAGATTTACAGTGGAGAAAATGTATTAATTTATGACAGTTTTGTCAAATGGGAAATTATAGATGTTCTCGGAGTGTATCAGGATACAAAGAAGGGCTAATTGAGAAGGCTTAAGATAAAAAGTAGACATGGAGTTAGGGTATTCTAAGGTATACAACATGTCCTTAAGAAGGAGAATATGGAAGTCAGGGAGAGAAGGAGGAAGCCACAAAGATTCTGCATAATTAATGGTAGTGAAAGCAGGTCTGGTGAGATTTGAAGAGATGTTAAATACTGTGGACATCTTTACAAAGAGCTGAGTGAGACATCACGGGAGTTAAGTTAGGAAGTTTTTCTGGAAAGGATTATGGTTTGGAGCTGGAGATGGGCAATAATTACGGAGACATGCAAATGGATCCTGAGTATTTAAGAAGTAGAACCAACAGGCTTGATTGTATAAGTGGCTTGGTGGGGTGATAAAAACTTCCAAAGATAGTTCACTGATGTCTGAAGTGAGCTTCTGGATAGAATGGGTGTAATTTACTGAACTAAAGATGCCGGAGGTGGAGGAGACTATCAAAGACTGAAACCAAACCTCCACCCATAAAATCTAAACTAGCTTCCCCAAATTCAGAAATAATGTCTCTAACACCCAATGAAAAACTAGGCTGGCAGCTGGTCTAGAATGTAATTGTTGTGGAGCTGAGAATAAGTGATTAGCTTTCAGAAGTCCTTATAAAGATAAATGATCTTCCTGACAGCTGGGATTTGAAAAGAAATGCATAACCTTAAGTAGAGCTTACCATCACTTTATCAACCAGTGTCAGCCCCAGAAAAAGCAGGTGCCTCTTTCAGCTCTAACGAGAATCCGGAAGAATGCATCTTAGCTCAATTAGAGAAACATGGCAAGCTACTTCTTTTCCAGAACCTGGCAATGGTTTAATGCTTCTTGCTGGTATCTAGTCTTTTTTTTTTATTTCACTAGTAAGATGTTTTAAAGATGCTTTTTGTTTTGTTTTAAAAAATCTTTTGTTAATAATTCTCTCAAAATAGACTACTTTGTGATATCGTTGCCTTAAGGGATCTCTAGTGATGGATTGTATTTGTGTTGAACAGGTAGCATTTTTAGAAGGCCATGTGAGGGGGAGAGAGACTTGAAAAATTAAAATGCTCAGAGAGATCAGGCAAGTTCTATGAATGACTGAAACAGGCTAATTAGGGGATGGAGAGGCAATACAAGTACAATGTCCAATGGCAAATAACACCTTGCTCATGGCAGGTGTGGGGAAGTAATGAATTAGAGAATGGTGGTAACTATAGCATTATGAAGTATGCAGGCCTTTGCTTAAATCAAAATAGCTACTCCACTGCCTCTCATTATAAAGGAATAGATGCCTTGGATTCCTAGCTTTTTTTACTCTGTTTAATCTTAAATTTTTCTCTGAGTCTCCTGACTTGTACATATTGTCAATTGATCCAACTTCCTAAAGTGTCCACATCAAATAAAACAAACCTGTGACAGTTTGTCAATTTGCAACTGAAAATCTGTCAATATCAGACACACCGTAATTGAAAGGGATGGACTTCTGGTATGGATATCTTAAACATATGGCTTTCTCTTTTCCTACCAAGTCACCTTTGCCCCCTATGACCCTGCCAGAAGGAGAAACTAAAAAACATTGAAACTTTGGAGCATATTCATTTTTTTTGCAAGACACAAGGCTGCAAAAAAAAAAAACTTTGACATTGACAATCTTTCTAAATGAATCCCAAATGAATAAAATCAAATGTTAAATTGTATTTCAGTGTTCGTTGGGCAATAGCTTAATACAAGACAACAAGGAAAATGTGGTTCCGATCCAAGAGGCATGAAGTTGACACAAAGAAGACAAAACATTCAGGAAATAAAAACACCCGCTGGGAAGGAGGCATAATTAATTAAATAGTGCCAAGATTGTTGTCTGACTGCTATTGTAAGGTGTTTCAGATCGTTCCACAGAGACTGGTGGCTAGAGGTTTGTAGGGTGACACAGGGCTCCACAACTCCAGAGCACTGAGTAGGGAAGGGCAGATGGCAAAGCCTTCAGACAGTTGAGCCTCACTTTTGTCAGTAATAGTCACCAAGTAGAAACAGCTGATTTCCAGAGCTTTTTAACCATCCCTCCTGATAGTCATTCAACAATCACTCAATTGCCTTCACCTTTCTAGAAGATGAGTAGCATCAAATTCCCTTTTATCTTCCAGGTTCACCTTGATTTATTTTTTTAAGGATTTAAAAAAAATTTTGTCTGAAGATTTTAAGGACTAAAGGACTTGGAAAAGTAGATGGGAAACACTGTAAGGAACATGCTAGTTAGTGCCTGTAGTCCTTGTTACTCAGGAGGCTGAGATTTGATGATTGAGGTCTGAAGCCAGTCTTGGAAGAAAAGTCTATGTACTTCTAACTAATTCTAAATAATTCTAAATTATAAATAATTCTAATTAACTAGTAATAAAACACTAGTGAAAGTATGGCTCAACTGGTCAAGAATCAGCCTTGAATGAAAAAGCTAGTGAGAGAGAGAGGGAGGGATGGAGGGAGGGAAGGAGGAAGAAAGGAAGGAAGGAAGGAAGGACAAAACAAAGGAAGGAAGGAAGGAAGAAAGGGAGGGAGGGAGGGAGGGAAGGAAGATAGAAATGATCAGCTGTGGGTAGTTCTAATCTCAGGTATGCATTATGACAGAAAGCAGACCATACTGGCACCTGAACCCTGATGAACAGATAGAAGTTTCAAGGCAAAACTCTTGGGAGAGGGAGTGTGGAAGTACAGAAACCAGAACGGAGAATTCTGGAAGGGCAATGGTTATGGCAACTGATGTGAAAGGTAAACAGCCTGAGAGAGGAGCTAATTACTATCCTGAGAGTATTACTATCCTGACTTATCCTGAGAGTAATGAACAGCCACTGTGTACTGAGTAGACAGGTCTCCATAGAGCACAAACATCACAGGGCACAGTGAGGAGATTTTTCTAGAAAGGATGATGTTTTCCTACAGATCCACACTATAAATGCATTGTGCTTTCGGTGAGATTTCAATTTCTGTAATTTTTTCCAGTAACTGTTTAATAAACAATCGCTTCATTCTTGCTCTAATCTAAGGATCACACAACCATAATCAGGTGTAATATTAAAATTTCATATTCTGACCCAATCTCAGGGTCTCTTTCCCATGATGTGCAATAATAATTGGATCTGACGCCATCTTGGAATTTGGATTTATTTTCTCTACCCATTAAAAAACTGAAAGGCAAAAAAGTGTCTAAAGCAGACATAGTAAGTCTATTTGAAAGTAAAAGGAAAGCCATAAAAGCAGGAGATTCCCTGAAATGTGATTTCTCAAAGAGGAGTTCCATGGAGTCTTCTGGGAGGGGGGTATTTATTAAGTTAGGCCTCCTCCCATTATATCCTCCCTTATATCCTTTACACGTTGCTTGATGGTTTTGTGCATGCGCCACCCCCCCTCCAGCTCCTTTTATTGGTTGAAAGGGCACCCCAGAGCATTATGGGAAAAAGCATTTGTAGGGAAACCCTAGGCATTATGGGAACAAGAAGTACCATGATCGACCATAAGTTATCTGCCATATATTATGTCCACCAGTTTTTAAAATCTCTATCTTACCTAACAATTCCCCTTTCTTTCCCTCAGATCCACTTTAGACACAGGATTACATAGTAGACAAAGTATGACAGCTCGGCTTTTTCCTACTTTATCATTTTGCATCCTCCACAACTGCTAACTACAAGGTAGGCCTCTCCAGGGATGCTCAAGGGTGAAGCTGAGGAAGAGGTAAAAGGGCAAGGTTTCCTTTGAATGTCTCACCTGTCATGAGTTGGTTGTAACTGTCGGGTCCAGATAGCCAGGCAACTTTGTCTAGAGGCCTCAGACCAGTGCTTTGATTTATGGCCACTTACACTTTACCCTCTCTCCTTGTCCAGTTAACTGTCACCCATTTGGCCAGCATCAAGGTTGACAGACCAGGGCTTTGAGCAGCCAACCCCCACTTTATCCTCTCTCCAGCTGTGACCTATTTCACACTTTATCTATATTTCACTATTCGTTACTTTCACACCAAATCTCAGCAGACAACTCTAGCATTTCCATGACCCACTATTAAAATCTTAGCCTGTAAGCCAGAGTCAGGCACTAGCCTGGCTGGAGGCTCAGCACCTCTGCAGATTTTTCTCCTGAATCAAACCTGTACAGGGTGCCAAACCATCTGTCTATTCTTCTCTGTGGCTTTTGAAGCAAACAGTAACCTCTGCAAATTATAGACCACAGATAACTGTTATTTTCTTTCACAGAGATCCTTTACAAATTCCTCCAAGATTCATCTCTGGTTGTTTCTGATTACAGATCTCTTTGTACCCCTATGTCTCTCCTATCACTCACTCTGATACCCCCTCAGCTTCTGGATTTCAGGAGTCTATAGCCAGCTTGCAATCACATTCTTCCTTCACAAAGTAGTCCAGTCAAGGCAGTCTAGGTTAATGTCTATCACCTCAGGCTGTTCTTTTCAGTGAGCTGACACACACACTTTGTCCCAGCTCCAAAGAAAGTGCCTCTTATTCCCAGAAGAAGAAGCTATGGTCCATCCATCACCTTAGGATTTTTTGTGAAAAGAATCAGAGTTCGCCAAATTCCAGGATGATAAATGTCAAGTGATCCAAATAGAACTTCTGAAACCTCTGATCTCGCCTGGATAAGGTGAAGAAGCTTTGTTTTGTGCTGTCAGGATGGAAGACGTCCTTGGGTTAAAGCTATGGACCACTTTTCTCATGTCTGTATGCATGTTGTACAGGGCCTCTGTTCACTTCAGTGTGGGGAAGTATGTGAAACTGGGCCTGTTATTTCTTTACCTTCCTTGCCACTGCTAAAACTCGATACTAAAGGAATCCTATTTAACAGGCCGTGGAAGCATTTTTATCTTATTTTCTTATTATTTTAATAGGTAACTGTGAATCATTTGGTTATGAGAGAAAAAAATCTAGTGTTTGTGGCCCTGCACATGTTAAGTAAACACTCCACCACAGAGCTCCATTCTCAATCCCCCAACAGAGTGTTTTCCCCTAGGGGGATCTTGTGCTAATTTTGTAGAAACGAGTTAGCAGCCGTTGCACATATTTGTTTAACTAAAATTTTAAACATTATTTCTTAACTAAATCAATTGCAGGATAATTAATTCCCTTGAAATTTGTAGTCATAATAATGTTTACAACCATCTCACATTTTTCTACCTGTGTAAACAGAACAAATGACCTCTATCCCAAGTCCCCAAGTCCATAATAGTGCTGTGTGTCTTCTCCCCCCTGTGTCTTCTCCCACCCCTGCTCTCTAGTGTAATTTAAAGTGTTGCAGTAATAAGGTCAAGGAGTACCATAGGAAGGTCAAAAAGCCAACCAGAAAAGATGGTGGAGAACTTCACACCTTTGGAGAAATCACCAGTATCGAAGGACTGCAGTCTAGAATTTCAACTTAAGTAGGGCGGTCTCAGATACGGTAATCAAACAAAAATTAAGCACTGACATATACATATATGTATATATACGTATATGTTTACATATATATATATATATGGCATGGGTCTAAATCTCAGATCACAAACATAACTATCTGAGAAGCATTACATTGGTTCTTTGAATTTCATTTTTCATATGACTGCTGCTGAGTGGGGAAACATACTGTTGGTCATTTCATGTTGTAATCTGTAAAATTCTTTAATTGATTCAGGGCATGGAGGACAGGTGGGCATGAATGGTTTACAGACTGGGCTGAGTAATCTGGTTTTCTTGCTAAATGCATATACCCCTAGGGAAATGAAACTCTTCTCTACCTTCCACATCCTGTCCACTTCCCAATCAATCATGAGTCTTTAATAGAGTCCAGTAGCATTCCTTACTGAATTCCTCTAAAACATAGCCTAGAGCCAACCTATATAAGAAAGAAAAATAAAAACAAATAAATCAGAGGTGCAAGAAGTCAGAGTGAAAGTAGTGAGTGAAGTATGATAAGAAGTAGGAAAGTTACTCCATTGCCTATGATTTCAAAGGCCATTGATAAATTATTTTGCCATTCTGTGGCCTCAGGGACAGCCCTGTAGATTTAGGGTCTAGGACCAAAAGTAGGCTCAGTATACTCATCTTTTGGCAGGGGAGCCAAAAGATGAGTATAGTTTTAATGTGAGGCAACTCATCTTAAAGAAAATAACTGAATCTGACAGAGGATCCTTTAATAAATTATAGCCCTTGTGGCACTAGGACCTGGGGAAGTTAATTTTTGTTCACAGGCCATCTTAGGGTTTTTTGTTGTTGTTTTTTGGGGGATTTTTTTGGTCCAAAAGGCATCCATCCTCTGCATAGCTACCCTAGTGGGATTTGGCCCAGAAACAATGTTGGGCCAATCCTCTAATAGTACATATTTATTATAAGGCTACAATAGAAAACACCAAATCAGGACAGACACAGAGTATTTATGGCTGGGCTCCCTGAGAACACAAGTCATCAAGGCATGTGGTGGGAGGAAGGTGATGTCCAGGGGAGGGAGAGGGTAGAACAGAGCATCATGAAGGAAATGGGGGATGCCTTCCTAGGGTGTGGAGCCGAGTCCTTGACATCACAGAACCACCCCAGAGGGCCCTGAAAATCCACCTGAGGAGTGTGAAGAAACTGCTACCTTGGTTGTTCTTTGCTTTTCCATACTCTAGAGGCACTTGGTGTAAGAGAAAGCAAGTGCCAGAGTTGAGCTTCAGAAAACAGATGGGAAATAGGCACTAAAGGGGATGAGGGAGAGGAGATAATGACAAACAAAGAGTCTATTGAAATAGTCATGGTGAGATTTAGCCCACAGTCCTCCTTTTCCTTTAGTGACCCTAGCACCCCCACTGCAAGTGCTAAACAAGATGGTTAAAAGATTGAGAAAGGACAACATGGAGTCTACCAGTAAATCTAAAACTAAAATGTGAGACACTAGGGTAGTAGAAGACTGAGCAGTCTTTAAATCCCTCTCCCTCTCTCCCTCTCCCTCTCCCTCTCCCTCTCCCTCTCCCTCTCCCTCTCCCTCTCCCTCTCCCTCTCCCCCAACCCTTGTCATTCAACAGAGAATATAATTAACCAGGTAGAATCCTTTTTTGCCCTCTTATTCCACTTAGCTGTCCCAGCCTGAGAATATCGTACAACTTTGGTTTTAAAATAATTAAAAGAATTTTTTGTTTTGCAATAGTAGGATTTGAACTCAGAGTCTCACCCTTGCTAGGCAGGCACTCTACCACTTGCGCCATACCCCATGTCTTCTTTTCTTTAGTTACATATCAAATATGGTCTCACATTGCTGGCTTCAGGTAGCCTCAAACCATGATTCTCCTAAACATGCTTCCCCCATACCTGGGATGACAGACGTGTGCCACCACCATCTGGGTTATGTGTCAAGGTATGGTCTCACTAACTCTTTGCCTAGGCTGGTCTCTAACTTGGATCTGACTGATCTTCACCTAACCAAGTAATTTGGATTATAGGTATGAGCCACCAACAGAAAAACAATGGATAATATTTTTCTAGATAGTGTATTATTATTATGGCTTTACTAAAATGAAATAATATAACTTACTAAAATGAAATAGTGTATAATGGAAAATTATGAATTTATGTGTAATCTATCCCCAGAGATCAGTACACTTAATTGTATAACTTTTTCCATATATGCATAAGTATAGGTAAGAAGATTGATGTCTATATAGCATGATATAGATTAATAGCTATATAGAGTGTAGACTGATAGATTTCTAGGGTAATACGGTAGATGGGGAAGTATGTGTAGACTTTGCATTCAAAGTGGTCAAACAAAATAAATTCTCTTCCTTTCCCATTATTTAAAATCTAGAAGTGTGGTTTTTATATCTTGCCGAGTCATTGCAAGATTAAAATCATTAAAATCTACACTGAAATTAAAGAACTCTGTTTAGCTATCTCTTGGACCACATTATTGTCCTTACTTTAATTAGTTATAATATGTATATAGGGCATTCGCTGTGAGGGAGCTGGCAGCCTCATCAAACTCCAGGAAGTAAATAGGAGCTACTTTAATCTCAGCGCTCAGTTTCATAAATGGAGGCGTCCAGCAGTTCCGAAGGCGCTCAAGGTTACCTGGTACATGGAAAAGCAGGTCTGGAAATCAAAACCAGGATTTTGCAGCCTGAAACTTTTGCTAAGGATGGAGTTACTTTGCAGAGCATTCCCGTCTGCCAGAGACAAGTCAGATGCCCCACCTCAACCTCTAGTCTTTACAAACATGGAGACTAAGGGGGAGGTCATGACCTCAGTGAGGGCCCCCCACCCCCTACCCCCGCCCCCGTGGAAAACTAGTAACTGGTATTCCATTGTCTTACCACTACACAGTCTTCAAAATCTGAACAAGGGGAGTAGAAGGAGCACTGAGGATATACTTTTTTAAATTAAACAAAAAAGGTTAATTAAAAACAAACCCTTATTAAATCAAAATTAGAGTTTATTATTAATGAAGAAAAGATAGCCTAATTATTTTTGATTTGATGAAAGTGATTTAAAAGAACATTACATTTTTTAAAAAACCTCAGGATCTGTTATTTCAATGACTTTCTAAATTAAGTTATTAAGTTAATACATGTTTTATAATTTTTAATTAACCTTACTTTTTTAAACACTGCACCTAGCTTTGTTACAGTGAAAAATACTTTCTGTTGGTGTGAATTACTGAGCATATTTTTTTCAAGAGGGTGGGCAGATTGGGACAAGTGTCTGAAAAAATCAATATATTAATAATATTAACAATTAAAATATTGCCATTAGAAGGGAATATGTCTGATTATTTTATTACCATTTACTTTCTATATTGCTTCTTTTGCCGTTTTTCTATAATAAATTTAATTTATTTTATATATAAAAAGAAGGTTTTGATAGTAAATCAATGAATCTCTCAGTCTTTGGGAAAACAATCATAGTATTCAAAGCACTGTGCTCTCTGCTCGTTGAGGTGGATACTGTGTGTGGTTCCCGGATTTAATATTCATCCTTATACTGCATCTCCCTGTACTGCAGTGCTTGGAAAGTTGAGAATTACATTATTAGTGAGCTTTGCACCTCGGTTCCAGATGAAACCGAGGTTTTGCCAATTATACACCCTCAAGCAAAGCTGAATTTGGAAGTAAGTTGCGTGGGGAGAGTGGCAGGCTGCGGGGCGGGGACCTCACAGATCACAGCAGAAATGGTATGGCTCTGCAGTTCTTGGCATCCTGAAAAACCACAATGCCTGGCCCCAGGCATTACCCAAACACAGCACAGGTAGCAGGATCCCGAGGCTAGGAGTTATGCTTGGAAGTCATATCCTCCAACCCCTCCCACCCCTTACTGTGCTTCTACTGTGTCTCCCAAAGTTCTCATGTAAAAACTTTAATTGTGTGGAGAGCTAATGACATCATGGATGATCTGCCCTCAAGAATGGATTCATGGATTTGTGGACTCACACGTTCATTAGCCAGAAAGGAAACTGTTAAGAAATCAAGTTTGGAAAAAATTATATTAAGTGAAGTAAGCCAGGCCCAAAGAAACATAGGTCCCATGGTTTCCCTTATTTGCAATAACTAGTATATGTCTGAGACAAGCAAAAATGGTCAGATAAGTTGATGTTAGGCAAAATGAGCCCCAAGATAAGAACTCAAATGGTTTTTCTTTCTTTCTATTGTTTCTAACATATTTATAAGATGATTTCTTTGTTGCTTTGTCCTTCCCCCATGGTATAACCCCTGTTTTCACTGTATTTGATGTTGGTATAATTTGTGGAGGGGAAGGGAAAAAACAAATTGTTTAAATAAGGATACAGGTCGACCCATTGCAACAATGAGATGTACAAGTCCTTATGTCGGAAAACTAACTTAACAATGTTGGCGCGGGGAGGGGGGAGGGAGAGGGGAGGGGTGGGAAGATGGGAAGGGAAGGGGAAACAAAGGAGGAGGCAACAATGCTTGATAAGAAATGTACTCATTACCTTGCTCATGTAATTGTAACCCCTCTGTACAGTATTTCCACAATAAAATAATAATAATAATATAATTTTAAAAAAGAAAGAAACAAGAAATCAAGTTCAGGCTCCTTCTTTCTCTCTAGCACGTGCTCCCTTGCCCTGTCTTCTGTCATCTATGGAATAGCCCAGCAAGAAGGCCCTTTGTAGTCTCCAGAACCACAAGCCAATGCATTTCTGTTTATTATAAATCATTTGGTCTCAGGTGTTTTGTTATAGCAGCACAAGACCTACTTTTAAAAGCCTGCCTCTCTGACTTTTCCAGTCATACTGTAAACCATCTAATAGATGGCTTATACTACGTAGCCCCATTCTGCTTCAAATGCGTTTCTCTTCAAGTGACCTTTGTGCTGTTTGCAATTGACTACTAAGCCATGGAGTCATGTCCAAAGTATTTTTGTATGCCCCTTTTCTAATCCTCAAGTTTTACCAATAATTTAATACCTGCCTGCTGTAAATAAGTAAAAATAAAAATATTAATGCTATATGTTTAAAAGCAAAAATCCTTTATCTCAGAGGAATGCCCTGTTAATGGTCTGTTATTCATAGCCTCCTAGGATTTTTTTTAATTATGCTCCTAGAAAGTTCAAACACATAAAGATTTCTTTTCTCATAAATGCAATAGTACTATATATACATAAATCCTGCAATTTGATACTCTATATGTCTTTTCATATTCATACACACAGGCAATCTGGTTCTAATTACTAAGTATTAGTCCATACTGTGGAGTAATTAAACATACTTTAACCAAGTACTGGTGGCTCACAGCTGTCATCCCAGTACTCAGGAGGTTGAGATCACAAGGATTATCATTCTAAGCCAAGCTGAGCAAAAAAATTTGTGAGACTCCACCTCAACAGAAAAGAAGTTGGGCATGGTAGTATGCACCTTCATCCCACCTACAGTGAGGAGAATTATAGAGAAATTGTGGTCCAAACCTGCTTGAGCAAAAAGAAGGCCCTATCTCAAAAAATAACCACAGCAAAATGGGGGAGGGCTGGTTGGAGGCATAGCTGAAGTTGTAGAGTCTCTGTCTAGCAAGCAAAAAGGTTATAGTTCAAACCCCAGCACCTCTGAAAAGCAAAGAAAAAAAAAGCAACATATTTCATCATTTCCTCATCAACAGACAACATTCATAACCAGTGTTGTAATAATTACTCTCTATTATATTTCTTTGTGCATACAATTAAATATTTCTTGAGATACATTGTTTAAATGCAATGAAATTAAGTGTTAGCAATTTGCATTTAAGTATTTTAAAGAAAAATGTCTGTTTTGCTTATTACTGTATCACTAGTGCTCAGAACAGCATCTGCCACGTAAGACACTAAATAAATATGTACAAAGTAATTGCCAAATGAATGATTAAAAACAGACTAGGAATGCATTAATACTATTCACTACATGAATAGAATAAAAGAGAAATATAAATAAATACATCAATAGCCATTATGATGGATGATCCCACAAATTAGGTTAAACTCCACAGCCATTTCTGATTTGTAAGGAAAATTTATTCATCAAGAAATAGAAGAAATATCATTAGCCTGATTTTTTAAAAAGAACTTATCGAAACCAACAGCCAAACCAATTTCTAAATATTCATAAAAGGAAGAATAGTTACCACTTTTCAAGAGCTTGGCAGTGAATAAAAATAATCCCAAAAGTCTCAGCTAGGAAAGAAGGCAAAACTCTTACAGGTATAAAATGTTAAAAGGCCTATTGACTTCCACAAAGAAATGCAAAGCAGACCTAATCACAAAGCAAAATCATCAGCTACTGAGGTCCATTGAGTTAACTCTGGAAAACGTTCATCATATCTTGGACAGGCTTCTCTGTCCCATTTTAATATTTTAAAACCATGGGGTCAGATGAGGAGAGAAGCTTAGAGCCACTGTCTGAGCTGCAGCTGTTCTACCTCCATGCCAGTATTCCAATTTCACCAAGGAAAACAGCCCAGTACACCCCTTTCCCTCGTGTTCTGATGGATCTGCTCCAGATACTCCTCCATCCCCTGATTACAGTCCTTTGTAGGATATGGAGAAGCCAAGAACCAGGCCCTTTGCAATCACAGGAAATTCTGTGATACATCTAAAATACATAATACTGTTATTTTAAAATACATTTTAGAAATTATTCATGAAGGACACCCACCCTATTGTCCCAAGTGCATACAGACTCCAGGCAAACCCAGGTCTGTGCAAACTCGTTTGAAGTGCAGGCAGGGCAATCCACCTAAGCCCAGCTGTAAACATCCCATTGTGGGCCCAACTGAAAAGCCCCCTCAGCACCCTTGACCTAATGGCTTTTTCATTAACCCCTGCCTCCTTGCTCAGACCTCACATAAAAACCCAGCTCCTGCTGCAACTCGTACAACCTCCAAACCCAAGGGAAGGTCTGTGCCCCTCCTTGTTCCTCAAAAAACAGTTCTCGCCCGTTGATGATGCGGCCTATTCCTTTTCTGTTCACCTCCATATTCCCTTCAATTCATTCATCACCATGATGTCATTATAGAATATTTTCAGTATCCCCAAACAAAAACCTATACGTCTTAGCTTTCCTTCTTCATACCAGCCCCAGTAACCACTCAACTTCCTGTTTCAACACACTGGTCTATTCTTAGCACTTGATACTGATGAAATTACACAATATGTGTTCTTTGGAGACCAGTTTCTCCCTTTTGGGGAACACTGGGGTTTGACCTTAGAGCCTTGTACTTGCTAAATAGCCAGGTGCTCTACCACTTGAGCCACATTCCCTGCACTGTGACTAGTTTAACTTAGTATGTCTTCAAGGTTCACAAGAAGCCACATTATGAGGTCAAATTGGGAGTCCTTATGAGAAAGTCAGTGACTACAGTAGATTCCTGTCTCAAAGATCTGCACCTAGAATGCTGTTAGCATAAAGCTTTTAAAGACAAAAACCAGGGCTGGGAAGGTGGCTCAGTGGTAGAGTGCTTGTCTTGCATGCATGAGGCCCTGGGTTCAATTCCTCAGCACCACATAAGCAGAAAAAAAAAGCCGGAAGTGGCGCTGTGGCTCAAGTGGTAGAGCACTCTCCTTGAGCTGAAGAGCTCAGAGACAGCGCCCAGGCCCAGAGTTCAGGCCCATGACCAGACCCCGCCCCCCCCCCCAAAAAAAAGACAAAAACCACATGTTTGGGGTGGAGACCCGGAGACCCAAGCCTAACAGAAGCAAACCACATAGGGGAATCCAAAGGGGTTAACAAAGCTTTCCATTTAAGGAAATACTTAAGGGCCAGCTAAACTTTCAATATAGGGAAACAGTCAGGGTTGAGCAAATCAAACCAACTAGGAAAAGAATCAAGAGCAAGCTTTCCAGGAGCTAAACAGCATGACATCTGCAATTCAAAGAATGGCCTATCTCACATCTAGCCTTTTTGGAGCTGGGTGAAAAGCCGCTACCACCTAGCAAGGCACCAGGATGGCTGTGAGGACTAGGCATGTTAAGTAGTTTGGGGGAAGGGTCTCCTAGTGTTAAGGGGACCCAAAACTAGCTCCATTTTTAATATACCAGGAGTTCCCCCCCCCACCCCTGAGAATCAAAATATTGGTTTCTCACAAGCCCCCAACGTCAGGAAATACGCTGTTTGTTGAGACCCCAGGAAATGTGGAAAGGCCTGCTGATTTCTGTGATAAGGTTGTGGGATCTGCAGCCCTGTTTGGTTATCAATAGCCCAGACAGGATCTGCAGCCCTGTTTGATAAACAATAGTAAAACAGCCCAGCCACCTTTGCCCTTCCAGGAAGGAGCAGCCTTATCCCTGCCCCCAAGAGTAAGAATATCCGCCTGCTTTGTGTAAGAACCCCAAATTCACACACCAGTTCAAACCAGAATGATAGGTTAGTTCAAACAGATACTGTGAGATGGACTGTAACTCCATTGGCCACTGACATAAATATGCAATCTTTATGTGTGTGTTACAATCCTGTTGGCTACCTGCGTGTGGCCAGGTTTGACCACATGAATTTAGCCTTTAAAAACCCTAGCTTATGGGCCGTTCGGGGTCACAGTTTCAGCTCCGAGTCTGTGCTGCATACCTGGCCTATCAACTATCCACTTCCCCAATAAGGTCATCTTTTTACATGAGGCTGTCTCTGAGTGGTGGAGTCTTTTCCCCATAACAGTAGAATCAGTTTTCCTTATTTCATTACATCATTCCTTCTTATGATTCAATGATATCCTAAGTCCCTAGATAAATCATCTTGCCTATGGACATTTTGATTATTTCCACCATTTAAGTAGTTGTGAATAATACTATATAAACTTCTATGTACAAGTTTTTATGTAAACATATGGTTTTAAATCTCTTGACTATATCTGGGTGGAATTCAGTGGTACTGGTGTCTTGAACTCAGGGTTTCCTGCTTGTTAGGTGGGCACTCTGCTGCTATCTTTGTAGCTCTTTGTCACTCTGGCTATTTTTGAGATAAGGTCCTACTTCCTGGCATACCTGGACCATATTCTATTTTTTGCTTCCCAAATAGCTAGAAGAATAAGACATATGCCCTCAGCCCATCTTTATTGAGATAGAGTCTCTCATGGATTTTTTTTCTTTTACTCAGAATGGCCTAGAACCATGATCCTCTTGTAATTAGGATGACAAGTGCTTGTAACTGTGCCTAGCTATTGGTGGAGAAAGTGTTTCATGTATATGTCCAGCTTCGCCTTCAACCATGATCCTCTTTATCTCACCCTCCAACATAGTTAGGATTACAGGCATGAGCCACTGTTGCCCAACTCATATTTATCCATTCCTTTTTTTTTTTTTGTCAGTCCTGGGGTTTAGATTTGGGGTTTGGGCACTGCCCCTGAGCCTCTCTGTGTTCAAGGCTACCACTTGAGTCACACTGCCACTTCTGGCCTTTTCTGGTTATATGGCATTGAGGAATCCAACCCAGGGTTTCATGCATGCTAGGCAAGAGCTCTACCACTAAGCCACATTCCCAGCCCATCATATTTATCCATTCTACTTCAAAAGTTTTTAAAACCAAGATGAATCCTAACAAATAGCAATTGACAGCTGTTGGCATTTTAAAGGATTTGATGAATGGCAACACATTTTTTTTTCTAGCTGAATTTAGAATCAACTGAGATCAGATACAGGATCTGAGAGATAGAAGCCATAATGTCATATTGATTTCTGATAAAGCCAAATAAGAGGAAGTGGCTTACTTTAAGAGGCAAATGGAATGGTTATAGTACTCTACTTCTATTCTCCCCCATTGTTGGAACAGTCAACCAAAGGGAAAGATTGGGTCTAAATGCATACACACTTTCTGAGGATCCATGCCTGTCATCCTTCACAGGAAGAGACAGGATTCTCTATGCATAAGAATTTTCACTATATTGGCTCCACCCAATAGAAAGTCAATGCCTTTTATCCCAGCCAATAAACTCATTCCAGCTCCATGACAAAAATTAATGGTAGAAGCAAACATTTCTGGGATATGTATCACAGAGAAGTGAGGAAATAAGCATGTATCCTCTATTCTTATAAAATTTAAGATAAAGTAGTTAAAATTTACATTGTTCTTATTTTTGCTCCTGGTGCTCCATTATAAAATTGGTATGTTCATTCAAATAGTTATTAATTACATAGCAAATTGAGGCTTTAACCACCTTGTAAACACCAAAGCATCTGAAGCAGTTAACAGATGAAGCTTAAGCTCAGCTTTAAAACGGACCCACAGATCCCTCTTAGAAACTGAAATAGATTCTTGGGGATTAAAAAAAAAATCTCAAAGATTTCAAGATACAGGATTTACACTCAAAAATCAGGAAGACAGTGAAAGATTAAAAATTAGAGTTATATTTTACCATTGCTAACTGCTGGTTTTGCTTTTGTAAACTTGCTTGCTTGCACTAACACCAACCCCCTCCCTGGAAATAAGGAATTGGGTAAAGTCTCAGAGCCCAGATGTCGGCCCCAGGACAAGGTCAATGGTCGTAGATAAAGAACAGACAGTATGTGTTCCTCAGTTCCCATTTAGAAATTCCCCAGACAGGACCTTGAGATAACGACCACCTGGCAGGACCAGCAAACTAGGCCAAATGTCAACCAATCACAAGTCTGTAACTATGTGAACTCCCCTATCCCTTATTGTCCAAAGTAACCACCCCCCCTTGAGCCCCCCCCCCCCCCCCCCCCCCCGCGCCAGTCATTTTACAAAGAGTGTTACAAAATTTCCCGCGTGGCAAAGTGATTGTTGGTGTATATGGTGACCTTTAAATGGACCAATCACGGGACTCTTTGTGTATGCGTTAATCTTGTGGTTTTGGCCTTTAAAAAGGCTTGTAACCGCTGCTCTGCTCTGGGCTCTCTCCCTTCCCCAGGTGGAGAGTCCGTTTGCACAAATGCCAAATAAACTCCTCTTGCTTGTTGCATCTCCCTGCCTGGAGTCTGAGTTACTGGGGCACCCTCCCGTTGACCAAAGAATCCTAGGGGACTAGGGTCTTTCAATAGAAAAGGAATTTAAAGGGAGCTGAGAATTGGAAATATCTTCAACGCCTTCTTTTAAAAACAAAATCAACACAACAGTTACTGAACTACTGCCTCCTTCTCCTGGCTTGCCAGGTACTGGGTGAAAGCCAGAGCTTCTGAAGCATGCACTGCTGTTCCTGGTGTTGAGGGAGATTAATATTCTTGGCCCTCAGGGAAGCTGGACAATATTTGCAGTCAATAGAGCCCACAGGTTGGTCACCTCCTGCCAGACCAGTCTTTTTTGTTCCCTTGTCATGTCACTTACACACTAAGATTTTCAACATTTTCCTTGACATGAACAACATTAGAACTATGAGATTGACAGAGTAAAGATTAGGAGATGGTCAGGCCTCATAGTTCCATAAAGGAGACAGACTTGCAAGAAAATAATTATAGTTACTAAAGCTTACTGCAATAAGTGTTCAACTAGAAATAATCACAGAGAAGTTTCATCAAAGACATCACAGTACTACTTTGTTATTTCTGAGAAAGTATTGCTTGTCAAGCCCTGTGTCAAGCAATTTATAACATTTCTATTATATGTAAAAAATGTTATAAGTAGGTTCAGCTACTTTTCCTAGCTATAGAACATCAAAGGCACAGAGAACTTAATTACAGATAATAAGAAAAGAAAGGCCCACAAGCCTTCGTCATAGATAAGATAGCAAATCAGCCAAGGTCAAGAAGTGTTTAAAATTAAGACTAGGTGATATCTCTCAAAGGTCTTCTTATCAAGTCTTAGGACACTTTTTTTTTTAAGTTTATCCTACATCAGAAACATAAGGATGAACAATTTTTTTTTATTGTGAAAATACTGTACGGAGAGGTTACAATTACATGAGCAAGATAATGAGTACATTTCTTTTTTTTTTTTTATTTTTTTTTTTTAATTGTATTTTATTTTATTTGAGAACATACTGTACAGAGGGGCTACAATTACATGGGCAGGATAATGCATACATTTCTTACCAAGCATTGCAGCCTCCTCCTTTGTTTACCCTTCACTTCCCTTCCCCGCCTCCCCCCTCCCCCCACCCAATTTTACCTCCCTCCCCCCACCCAATTATACCCCCCTCCCCCCCCACACCGAAATTGTAAAGCTGGTTTTGACATGACATTTTGTACTTCTCATTGTTGCAACAGGTCCACCTGAATCCTTAAACGACTTGTTTGTCCCCATCTCCTCCACATGTTATACTGACATCAAATATAGTGAAAGCGGGGGTTACACTGTGGGGGAGGGACATACAAAGCAACAAAGAAATAATCTTATAAATGCATTAGAAACACATGCATAAAAGAAACGAAAACATTAAAATACATATTTAAGGGTTCATTTTCCTAACATCACATTATCTGGCCTTTTCCGCTTGACTCATACCTATACTAGATATTGCAAATAAGGGAAACCATGGGACCTATGCTTCTTTGGGCCTGGCTTACTTCACTTAATATAATTTTTTCCAAACCTTTCCATTTCCTAACAAATGGGGAAATGTCGTTCTTTCTGATGGAGGCATAGAATTCCATTGTGTATATATACCACATTTTCTTGATCCATTCATCTACTGAGGGGCATCTGGATTGGTTCCATATCTTAGCTATGGTAAATAATGCTGCAATAAACATAGTTGTGCTGGTAGCTTTAGTGTGGTCTTGTTTGTAAACATTTGGGTAAATGCCCAAAAGTGGGATTGCTGGATCATAGGGGAGATCTATGTGAAGTCTTTTGAGGAACCTCCATACTGCTTTCCAAAGTGGTTGAACAAGGTTGCAGAGCTTCTGCAGGGCAAATGACATAGCTAGCAAGATCAATAGAAAGCCCACCGATTGGGAGAAGATCTTTACTAGCCATACAACCGACAAGGGTCTCATATCTAAAATATACTTGGAACTCAAAAAATTAAACCACCCAACAACAAATCCTCAAAGAAACAACTGCCCAATAAATAAGTGGGCGAAAGACTTAAAGAGAACCTTCTCTGAAGAAGAAAGAAGGATGGCCAATAGACACATGAAGAAATGTTCAACATCCCTAGCCATAAAAGAAATGCAAATCAAAACAACATTGAGATATCACCTCACTCCAGTTAGAACAGCAAAAATCAAGAACTCTAATAACAACAGATGCTGGAGGGGATGTGGACAGAAAGGAACCTTACTTCATTGTTGGTGGGAATGAGTACATTTCTTATCAAGCATTGTAGCCTCTTCCTTTGTTTCCCCTTCCAATCCCTTCCCATCCTCCCCGCCCATCCTCCCACTTAATCCTCCCCCCCCCCCCACCAAAGTTGTAAAGTTCATTTTCGACATAAGGACTTGTACATCTCATTGTTGCAATGGGTCCACCTGTATCCCTACTTAAACCATTTGTTTTTTTCTCTTCCCCTCCACAAATTATACAGACAAGGGATGAACAATTTTAAGAACAAAGAATGTTTCAACAAAACAGAAGCATGTCATTTTCACAAAGACAAGGAAAATAAGTGTTTCATTTCCATCTTTTGGTATTTAGCACAGCGTCTTTTGTAAATGGAAAACTCAACAATATTGTCTGGATAAATAATGGAATGCACCAACAAACACCAGAAAACATAAATTAGTGTCTAGATCTTCCCCTCAAAAAGAAGGGGATAATTGTCACAGGAGAGAAAAAAAAACATCTCAGAATAAAGAACAAAAAAAAAAAAAAACTGGAAATGTCCTCGGTTATCACTAATCAAAGAAAACAAATGTTATATGAAGAGCATAGTTCACAATGTTAACATCAAGGTTACCATACTTCTTGAATTCTAAAATATCATATCTCAAAGGAATCTAACCTTCCATAGGATCAAACAGGCCCCATTCAAACAGGCCCAAAGGTAAAAATCTGTGAAGAACCAGCTTAAATTGTTCATAGTATATGTCTCACCTATCTTGAGTGCTGTCCTCTTTCTAGTGTGCGTTTATCCCTAATAACCACATAAAACAGTCTACACTTGCCAGTTCATCATACCTTCTGGTTCCCATTTTGGGAGTACCATTTTTTGTAGACTACCACTTACTTCTATTAATTTCATGACCTGTACATGTATTTCAATAAAATAGTGACATAATTACTGATAAAATTAGTCATGGCTAGAGGCTTGAAGAGTCCTTTAATAGCATACATTTGGAAATTCATAGATATAAAACTGCTACTCCAGTAGGTGGCCTCTGGCTTCAAGTTGGCATGGGAGTATAGAGTATGTGAATACTGTCCATCCTTCTCCCCAGAGAGGATTCTACCAGTCAACATGAGTTTGCCAATTTTTTCAAAATTTTATCCTCATGGCCTCTGTTGTATCTACTCATTCCAGAGTTTTTGGTACTATGCTCATCAGGTTAAAGAAATGCTGTAACCTGGCTCTAAGTATTTCTTCTAAAGACAACTAGAGTAAAAACTAACTTTCCAGGAACATCTCCCAGCAAGCTTAGAATTCCAGCCAGAGTAAGCATCATTGCTACATCCCCAGACTTTCCCCAAATTTTTATGCTGTCTTAACATTCCTCCCTTGGTCTTATTTGAGTTTTCCAGTACCCACTTCTCCATTTCATGGGAGAGTAAAGGAACACACACATACACACACACACACACACACACACACACACACACACACACACACACACACTATAGGCTACATCAGTATGCTTCTAGAAGAATCAATTTAAGTTCAAAATATAAAAGCAAGCCTGCTATTTATCATAACTACCTTGTAAGTAGGAAGGAGCAGGAAAAGAAGAAATCACAACACTCCTGCTTCTTACCATCAGAGAAGCTGGAGCTCACACATGAGTATAAATGAAACCCTTCAAGACTTGCCTTTCAGTCAACAGGGTGGGAAATGACAATCAGAGGTGTGTAATGAGGGGCTGGGAAGGTGGCTCAGCGGTAGAGAGCTTGCCTTGCATGCATGAGGCCCTAGGTTCAATTCCTCAGCACCACATAAGCAGAAAAAGGTGGAAATGGTGCTATGGCTCAAGTGGTAGAGTGCTAGCCTTGAGCTGAAGAGCTGAGGGACAGCACCCAGGCCCAGAGTTCAGGCCCCATGACCAACAACAACAACAACAAAAGAGCTGTGTAATGAAAATGAAATCTCATGACCTTCAACAGGGGAAGAAAGGGTAATTGTATACTCAAAAGTCAGCAAACCACATGAGAACTACACAAAAGTATGTGAAGGGCACTGGGCACATACACTTACAAGAAGACTCAGGATTGCCTGGGAAGAGACCTAGTATCTGTGAAGAGTGGCAATATTTGTCTAGAATCAGAAGGTATTAATGTATTCTCAATGGCTTGTCCTGGAGGGGGAAATACTAAGGATCTCTGTTCCTTGAGATCCTTATCTTTTTAAAAACATGGCATGAGGTCTTGTGGCTTGCGATGCCTGCTACCTTCTTCAGAACAGAATAGGCTGAGGCTCAACTTGCCTCTCACCTCTCTCTGGAGGAGACAGCTCCCCAGGCTCGCTCTATGCGGAGCTATTTTGTTCATCGTGGTCACCCCTCCCACAAAGTCCTTCAGCCGCAAGGGACTGCCTGTGTTTCCAAATGAAAAGAGTCAGTCCAAACTGTTATTACTGAATTAAAGACCCATTAAAACTAAAAATAAAAAAGACAGCAAACACCTACAGTTACCTGTCCATCTCGCTGAAATTATGTTTAGAAATTACTTCTGTCTCGTAAGAAGTCACTTCTTGCCATGAAGTAATGAAACATAATTGCATGAATCGATGTTAATTTATGACAATGAAACAATAAAATATTGATGAAATAAAAATCCCTAGACTTCAGTAATCAGAACAGGCATTTAAATCAATTCTATGCTCTGGCATCAAAGCAATCTTTCCAAAACATTAACCAGTTGGTATTTCTTGCTTTAAAAACACTATCCTAAGTTTCCCACTATTTGTAAACTAAAACCTGAACGGATTAGTAATACGAAATTTATTCTTTGTGATGAGTTTCTATGTATTGTTCATTTTCTGTTATTTCATGCTATCAAAATACTAAGATATGTTTAGTTCACCAATGTAACCATGATTGTCATGACAGTGGGATTTAATTCTCTGATGGCAGTCCACTAAAATACCTTTCCTTCAGGATCTACCCATATCTTACCCATTCCAGAATGTCTAAGTACCCATACTGCCTTGTTTCTGTGTCACCTCAGCATCTCATTACTATCGCTATGTTTCTTTTGTTTCAGGTAGCCACCATGTCTTGTGGGCTTTGAGAAAATAAATTTTTGTTTACTAGACTAGAAAAATAAGCACTCTGTTTTAAAATTTAATTTATATGGCATAGTTTAGGTGATTTGATAAACAAATACTTTATACATTCACAGACTCTGCAAAATTAATGTGAATGCTCGAATTTTGTATAGCACAGACTCGATCCCTGGAGTAATCCTACAAAGTGAGCAAGACAGATATGTTCATATCATTAACATACAGCAAGAAGTAAGTAGAAATGTTAGAGTCAGAACCCAAGACTTATCTTGACCAATAATCTATATTCCACCTGCATTGCCCAATATTTTATATTCCACCTACTTTGACAACAAAACATTTACTGAGAGAAAATATGTTGGATCAAGTAGCCTTCAAAAAAGATTTCCTGTGTGATAAATTCCCAGTAAGTAGACAAGTGAATGAAACCATGAATGCAAAGTACAGACACCCTACAACCCCATTCATATAAAACTCTAGTACAGGCTGGATATGGTGGCTCATGGTTATAATCCCAGCATAGAACTAAGGCTGAAAGATCCCAAGTTCAAGGCCAGACTGGTTGCAAAGCAAAACCCTAAATAAAAAACAACAAGACAAAAGCCTCCAGAAACTGGCACAAGAGGGCCAGTGTTGTCCCCCTCCTCCCCTCCAGGGAACATCTGTAAGGTCTGGAAAAGTTTTGAGTTGCTACAACCAGGTCACGGTTGATACCTTCATCTGCTGAGTAGAGACCAGAGATTCTGCAAAGCCCTGTGCAGTGCACATGACCATCCTCTATGACAAAGAATCAGCTGGAACAGAATGTCAATAGTGCCGAGATTGTGAAAATACCAACTATCCATAGTGACAGAAAAGGATATCAGTGGTTACATAGGAGACATGAAAGAGAAGGGTTATAGAAGACCACCAGGAAACTTGCAAGAGAAAAGGATATATTCATCATCTCAATTGTAATGATCATTGCATGGACACACACTTATGTAAAATGAATCAATTTGTACATTTAGCCATGTGCAACTCACTACTTATCCATCATGCCTTTATAAAGCTGTTTTGGAAAGAATGAAAAAAATAAAAATGAGTCAGGCACTTGGTGGTTCACACTTGTAATCCTAGCTACTCAGGAGGCTGAGATCTAAGGATCATCATTCAAAGCCAGCCTGCGCAGGAAAGTCTATGAGACTCCTACCCTCAATTAACCACCAGAAAACCAGAAGTGGAAATGTGTCTCAAAGTGGTCGAGCACTAGCCTTGTGCAAAAAAATACTCAGGGACAGTGTCCAGGGCCTGAGTTTAAGCCCCAAGATGACCAGCACCACCACCACCACCACCAAAGTAACTCTATTGGCTTTCCATTACTGTAAATGTGTGTGTGTGTGTGTGTGTGTGTGTGAGAGAGAGAGAGAGAGAGAGAGAGAGAGAGAGAGAGATAGAGAGAGAGAGAGAGAGAGAGAGAGAGAGAGAGAGACAGACAGACAGACAGACAGACAGACAGACAGACAGACAGACAGACAGACAGACAAGAGACAGAGACAGGGACAGAGACAGAAGCAACTAATAAGAAGCAAAGGATTCTTTTTGGATCCTATTTTGTGATGACTAGGTAGTCCTGTTTGTCTTAGGCTTGTGGTGAACAGTAAGCATGCCATGGTGGAAGCATGTGGCAGAACAAGACTTGTGACTATCAAGGGAAAGGTTAAAAAGAAGAGCCTGTGGTCACAATCCCTTTCCAGAGGGAATCTTTGGTGATATAAAGCCACCAGTAAGCCCCACATCTTACAAGTTTCTGCCGGCTTCCAAGTGTCAGATGGGTAACCAAGTCTTTAACACATAGCCTTTAAGGGACATTCCAGTTGCAGATAATATCAACAGTAACAGAATAAGGGTCTGTGTGGTATAAGTCAGAGTCTCATCCATGTTCTCTTACTGAAGGTATCACTGGGAACTCAATCTACCTTTATGGTATCTACACAATCCCTTAGAGAACCATCCAGTTTCCTTTCCTATCATTATCTTTGGCAAGGTATGATCTAATTCCACTCCAGATGGCAGATTCAAATTGAAAACAATATGGTAGGATGATTAGAAAGTTTCAGAATCTAAGATGTGGGTGAAAATTAGTCTTAAGGCACAATATATTTATATTTTAAACAAATCAAAGCTGAACAGATGATAAACATTTAATATCGTTCATTAATCAAAGAGGAAAAAAATCTGCTCTTCAAACTAACCATTTTGTATATGCTCATCAGAGGGGATGGGTTTTCTAGCTCCTAGCAAGCCACCTCCAACAAATTCTCTACTGTGAAAATATTGACTCAGCTGTCCCTTTTAGTTGACCAGAGGTAGTGGTACCCCCTATTAATCTCACCTCCTCATATTGACAGTATGAAATCCCATGCCATACTGTACCAGTTGATCTGTGTGACCAATGAAATGTAGCAAAAAACAGTAGTATATTATTTCCAAGATTAGCTATAAAGATTCTTTTCTTCTTGTCTTGTCTTTTCCTATCCCTATGTCTCTCTTCCTCCCTCTGTCTCTGTCTCTTTCTCTCTGTTTCTCTCTGATGTTCTCTCTGGGATAAGCCTGCTGTCATGTCACTATCATCCCTATAAAGCACCTCATTCATTTAGGAATTAACACTTCTGAGGAAGAGCTCATACCAACCTGAGGGCTTCCCAAAGACATGGGAGTGAGGTAGTCGCTGGAACAGAGACTCAATCCCTCTATAAAGGGATCCCTGGATAAAGGGACTGGGCAAAGAGAATGTCTTTCTGACCCAGAACAAGTACCTAAAGCTGTCTGGGAAATATGAAATAAAAACCTTAACAGATCTCATTTCTTAGGTACCTGTCCCAAGAAAACACACTAAGGGCTGAAGTGTGATTCACAAGGACACACTTGGTGCCAAGAAATTTGTTTAAAATCTCTACTTTTAGATTCATAGGATATTAAGAAAATGTTAAAGCAGTGTGTCCAGAAGACCCTTATTAAACTACACATAACACTTTAAAGAAAAGCAAAATAGCTCTTTTATTAATGCCTATGCTAGAAGAAGAGTTGAGTTAGTAAAATTGATTTTCCTTTTGTGTATCAATGAAAAATGAGAAAAAAAAGAAATAAGGCAGGTACCAGTGGCTCATGTCTGCAATCCTAGCTACTCAGGAGGTGGAAATCTGACGATTATGGTTCAAAGCTAGCCTGGCAGGAAAATCCATGAGATTCTAATCTCCAATTAATCACTAAAAAGAAAAAATTTTAAGCTAGAAGTGGTTCAAGTGGTAGTCCACTAGCCATGAGTGCAAAAGTTAAAGAGAGAGAAAGAGAAATAAAAGTATGAGAATTCAGACCAAGATTGTTTCCAATGTAATGATTGGAATCAGCACTGTTGATCAAAAACCAAAAACAACAGCAAGACCAATACAGTGATTCACAACTCCTGGACACAGGGAGTTTCCAAAAATCCTGATGCCCACAGCACAATCTTAGTTGATGGCCGTAATATCTCCAAGGTAAGAAGTCAACAGCAGTATTTATTAAAGCTCTCTGGGTGAGCCCATCGTGAAGCCAACTTGGAGAATGGCTGGGCTTTGGCTGAGACATCCCAGATAAATGCAGAAAGTGGGAGGAGGGATAGAGAGAGACACCCTGAGTTCAGCACATGTGTCCCGTCCCTTTCATTAGGCTATCCTAATGGCCGGATGCTCTAGCTGTCGCTGTAAACTTGACAACATAAACTCATCAAGTTCTCCCAGCGTTCCACTCCTTCCTCATTTTCATGGCACTGAGCATGCTGCTGACGTTCCATAAATGCAAAACCCTAACAATGGCTTGCTGTCAGTTGTCTCATTACAGCTGTCTTGACTCTAGAGCTGGACTTCAGGACAGAAGTCCCACTCCACAATTTCCAGTTATTTGTATATCATCGTAACTGGTCAAGGCCAAATATACCAGAGACTCTAGGGTAATGATGGTACAAGCACAGTGTCAACAGATACAGTCCTTGAACTGCCATGGCTACATATCTCCCTTAGCTTTCAAGATTCCCGGGACTCTGTCTCTCCTCACCAACCTTGTAGGCATCCTATTCTCCTCCCCACTGCCAATATGTGCTCCGACCCAAACCACCAACCTTGTAGATTGTCTCCAGGGACATAGTCCTCTGGCTTCTTTCCCCTGTTACAATACATTGCTAAGATGACCAGCTCTGAATGCTATTAAAAGACTGATGTAATGTAAGCAAGGTTGGGGGAACTCTCCAGGTGATGATAAGGAAAAACAATTAAAATTCAAAGCCTTAAGAAAATTACATTCTCAGTGTCGTACACAATGACCTTTGATTGTGAAGAGTTAAGAATTACTCCACATCTAAGCTCTCATGTGTCGATCAAAGATCTTAACATTACAAAACCCAAGCTTCTGCTTGAGTTTTAATAATGTCTTTGGGCATCCACTGGGAATTTCTTCAATACGCAAAGATGTTAATTGGAGAGCAAGTAAAGTATTTGAAGGACTACATGACCATAATTATTCCTTGGGAAAGTCAGGCTTTTTTTTTAATATATGAGAGATTATTTGTGACTTGTCTTCTCAGGGGGTAACTTCTTGTAGCCATAATTCTATCAGCATGAGGCTATCAAGCATTTTAGAAATTTGATCAAGAATCCTGCCCACCAGACATAGTGTCCCAGAACAACTTAATAAGAAAACAAACGCAAGAGAAATGCAATTCTCTTGTTAATGCAAACAGATAATTTAATGAATTACACAGTAGATTAAAGAAATGAGGAAAAGCAAACAAGAATCTGCCTTTTTGTATAAGGAAGCACTTTTCATTTTGTGCGCACACACACAAAGCTTCAAAGTTTCAAGTTTTTCTAATCCAGAGATCAAAGAAGGACAAAGATCTAATTTCTTTTCTTAATAAAAAGGGCTTTTACCACAGTGATACCACATATTATTACACAGAGCTAGTTGAGATGAGACAGAGGTGTATTACAAAGTAGTGTTAATGTCTTGGGGTAATTTTGTGTGCCTGAAGTTTCTTATTACAATAATTTGAATTGAGAAGATACAATTATTCTGCAGCAATAAAGAACTATTCTGCTGAAGTATTACTTGTTCATTACCTAGTTTGGGGGATGTTTCTATTGCTAGTTTGCACAAATTGTATGATGAAATTTATGGCATGTAAAAACAGGATACATACAAATCTGAAATCTGTCCAACGCAGTATTTATAACTGCTAATCACTGCAGGTAAACTAACATCCATCCACAGGAAATATTTTAAATAATGTATGACTTGTCTACCCAATAAAATACTAGGCAACTTTTAAAACAAAGAGATTCTGGAATCTTTCCTTCACATAATATAAATATCTGAAATTAGAATGTCTTGTATACAATATGTAATTATTTGTAGAACAAAATGAGGATACAAGACATGTCTATGTCCATCTGTCTGACTAACACTTGTATATGTGTAGGTCAACTAACAATAACAATAATTGTAAAACAGAGAACTGAGCCCAGTGCCAGTGGCTCACGCCTGTAATCCTAGGTACTCAGGAGGCTGAGATCTGAGGATCACGGTTCAAAGCCAGCCCTGGCAGGAAAGTCTGTGAGACTCCTATCTCCAATTAACTACTAGAAAACCAGAAGTGGTGCTGTGGCTTAAGTGGTAGAGCGCTCATCTTGATCTGAAGAGCTTAGGGACAGCGCCCAGGCCCAGTTAAAGCCCCACAACTGACAAAAAAAAGAAAAGAGAGAAAACTGAAAAAATTAATAACTCTTTGCATCATGTTGCATCACCTATTTTTTAAAAATTATACTTCAACACATAATTGGGTAATATTGATTTTTTTATTGTGAAAATACCGTATAGAAGGGTTACAATTACATGGGCAATATTGATTTTTTGTTGTTGTTGTTGATTGTGGGGCTTGACTCGGGGCCTGGGCACTATCCCTAAGCTCTTCAGCTCAAGGCTAGAACTCTGCCACTTGAGCCACAGTGCCACTTCTACTTTTCTGGTGGTTAATTGGAGATAAGAGTCTCATGGATGTCCCTGACCGGGCTGGCTTTGAGCCATGATCCTCAGATCTCAGCCTCCTGAGTAGCCAAGATTACAGGCTTGAGCCACCGGCTCTTGGCTTGCATGGCTAATATTGTAACCTTACTCTTGAGCCCCCAAAGTGTAGTAAAAGCATCCTAATCACCAATCTACAGATAAATAACTATTAATAAAAGCCACCGTTTGAAGTGTCAGCCAGTTGGGTTCTGTGGTACGCACCTATACTCCTAGAAATATTGGAGCGGAGGTAGAAGGATTGCATTAGGCCCACCAGCTTGAAATCAATCTGAACAACATAATGAGACTTTCATTTTAGAAATTTTTTGTGTTTGTCAGTAGTCTACATCCAGAGAGAGGCTGATATAATCACATTATCAGTCGTGCTAGTCAATACGAGAGGACAAATTAGCTCTACAAAATAGATTTTATTCATTGATCCATGTACTTAACAATTTACTGAGCAGCTACATGATTACAGTTATTTTAGCACTTGGCCTATGTCAGTAAATGAAAAAACAACTCTTGCTCTTCTCTGATCTAATATAATTTTTGAAGTTTTTTATTGATAAGATTAGCAGTAGACTTGCTCCTTCCTAATATGAACTATTAGAAAACTAAATATAGTGTAAGCATTTATAAGCACTCAAAATCAAGTGTGCAGAAGAGTGAATAAAAAGTTGATAAAGAAGGTAAACAAATATGATAAACCTTTTAATTAATCCCGGCTCTCTTCATCAAGATAATTTCCAGATAATAGCATAGAAATTGGGAAAATCTAACTAACCCCTGGTGTTCTTGCTGACTGTAAGAAACAAAGATGTGAGTTTATATAGACAGCTGAAATTTGCAGATAGAATATTAAAGAGAAGCCAGGCATGGTGGCTTACACCTGCAATTCTAGCTACTAGAAAGGCATGTATCAGAAGAATTGTGGGTCTAGAACAGACTGAACAAAGAGTTCAAGAGATGGCATCTCAACCAATAGCTAGTCTTAGTAGATCATGTGATTCTAAGCACAATAAAATACACAAGACCCTATCTCATCAGAGTGTGTCTCAATCCAGCTATAGTGGGAAATATAAATAGGAAAATCACAGTCCAGGTTAACTGAAGAAACAAGTGTGACCCTATCTCAAAAATAACCACAGTGAAAGGTTCTGAGGACATAGTCCAAGCAGAAGAGCACCAGCCTAATAAGTACAAAGAACTGAGTTCAAACCCAATACAAACAAAAAGAGAAAGAAGTGTTTTGCTAAGCAGATCCGCACACATTTAAATGTTAAACTTTTCCTGACTCAAGTTAAAAGTACTCTCCATGAAAACCTACATACCTTGAACAATAAAGAGAGCTAGGCAGAGATGCTATGTGAAAAATATATTACTGGTATTTTCTAATATTTTAATTCATTAAAAAATAATTGAATGGTTGGGCACTGGTGGCTCTGGTTTGCAATCCTAGTTACTCAGGAGGCTGAGATCTGAGAATGGTGGTTCAAAGCTAGTCTGGGCAGAAAAGTCCACAAGACTCCAATTAATCATAAAAAAAAAAACTTGAAGTGGAGCTGTGGCTCATCTGTTAATGTGCCAGCCTAGAGCAAAACAAGCTCACAGACGGTGCCCAGGCTGTAAGTTCAAGTCCTAGGACCAGCACGAAATTAAAATAATAATAACAATAATAATAATAATATAGCATTTGATTCTAATAATTATATGGGAAATTATAACATATGAAGAAATATGATGGTGAGAATAGCAAAATGCATAGGAGACAAAAATATCCACTCTTCTAGAGCCTTTGCTTTTACATATGAAGTTGTGTGATATTGCAAGGTAGTTTCTGTGTTATAAATAGAAGGGCTAAATTTTTTTTAAAGAAATAGATCAACACATTGAATATTTTGACAAACAAAACCATAACTAATAATTATAATTAATCATTATATGAAGAAATGACGGAAGTGTATTAAACAAAAAAATCAGAAACTCTTAAAACAATGGGTAGGAATGTTAAATTATTATCTGAGTCATGTGTGTTATCTGTCAGCTCCATGAACTGTGGTTCCTTTTGTCTTTCTATATGAATATTCATTTTTAGCTGTAGATTTGGATTTGGATCTTACATGACTTTTTTCTTCAAGAGAGTTCTCAGAATAATTTAAGCTTCAGGCTGCACAGAAACCTTTAGACAAAGTGCTGCCAGAGGCCCTGTGAAGAAGGAAGAGTTGGCCTTCAATCAAGCTTCCGCAGTAGCCTACAGGACTGTTTTCATGCCTTCTTGCTAATGCAATTTTTTATACGAGAAAATTGGGTGCAATACCTGTTTTCAATGTAAAATACTACCTGGTGAGAATAATAGGTACACAGAAATTCTGTTCCAGATAAAAGGAAGCAATCACTCCTTCACCTCCCTGTAACTACCAGACACCACAGTGAGCTCTAGAAAAAACTTTGACAGTCCAACTGGTTTGTGTTATTTGCAATTTGTATGTGCATGTATTACCAATATAGATGCATATTTGTGAATAGAATGTATATTCATGTACATGTGTACTCATGTTTAGAACATATATACATATGTATATATACATATTTAAATATATATGCATATACATATATACATATGTGCATGCATATCAGCTATTATGTATGTATATGTCTTTACATACTCATATACATATACGTGGTTACAAACTATTTTTGCATGTTTGTATTTATGTGTGTGTATGTGTAAGTTAATTTTACAAAATTCAAAATCCGTTGCTGGGTTTTAAAAAAATAACTGCTTTACCCAAATGTTTACAAACAAGACCACACTAAAGCTACCAGCACAACTATGTTTATTGCAGCATTATTTACCATAGCTAAGATATGGAACCAACCCAGATGCCCCTCAGTAGATGAATGGATCAAGAAAATGTGGTATATATACACAATGGAATTCTATGCCTCCATCAGAAAGAATGACATGGCCCCATTTGTTAGGAAATGGAAAAACTTGGAAAAAATTATATTAAGTGAAGTAAGCCAGGCCCAAAGAAACATAGGTCCCATGGTTTCCCTTATTTGTAATATCTAGTATATGTAGGAGTCAAGCGGAAAAGGTCAGATAATGTGATGTCAGGAAAATGAACCCTTAGGTGTGTATTTTAATGTTTTTTTCTTTCATGCATGTGTTTCTAATGCATTTATAAGATTATCTCTTTGTTGCTTTGTATGTCCCTCCCCCACAGTATAACCCCTGCTTTCACTATATTTGATGTCAGTATAACTTGTGGAGGAGATGGGGAAAAACCAGTTGTTTAAGGATACAGGTGGACCTGTTGCAACAATGAGAAGTACAAGTTGTCATGTCCAAAACGAGCTTTACAATGTCGGTGTGGGGGGGGGAGGGGGAAGGGGGGAAGAAGAAGGATTGGGATTGGGGGGGAGGGGGGAGGCTGGGAAGGGATGTGAAGGGTAAACAAAGGAGGAGGCTGCAATGCTTGGTAAGAAATGTACCCATTATCCTGCCCATGTAATTGTAACTCCTCTGTACAGTATGTTCACAAATAAAATAAAATAAAATAATAAATAAATAAATAAAATAAATAAAAAATAATAAAAATAAAAAATAACTGGATGCTTATTTTCTATAACTGGACTTTGAGAGCACCTCAAAATAAATTTTCACAATTCCTTCATACTCAAAAGACATGAAGACCCAAGGAAAATGAGAGACTTCTTAAAAGTAGAATGACTGTATTACTGTATTATTTTTGCCTTCCTTTTGGAATTCAGTTCTCCATTATTTAACACAATATGAAAACTACAGATCTGAACATTTTCTCAAAACCTCATCAAGGCAAATGTGAGAGCAGATAGCAGATAGTTATACAGCCTGAAAGCAAAAGACACATTAAATGTTTTCAGGTCTTCTCTCAATCCCCAAACCTCCCTCTTTAGAAAGAACAAGCCCTAGTAGGAATGTTTCAGCTCTAATACTAACTTTTCTTAGTTTTCATTCCCTGAAATCAGTGTATAGGACTTAGAATTCTGTCTCCTATTTTGGTATGATTTCCTTAAGAGTCTAGAATCAGATGCCAAACAATTGCCATAAAAATCATCAGAATTTCAACATTTTTGAAATTTCAAACATAGCTGATTTCCTGTGGTGTCTATTTCCTATTGGAGAACAAATCTACCACCTTCCATCTCCCAAAACTGTTGCCAATGGCCTTTCATCAGAAGTCTGGGCACCTGTATCAATCAACACCCTGCTTCCAAATGCAGAGCGATAGAGTCACAAGTAGAAAATACTGTCTAGGTGTGACTTCGCCCTGGAGTCCTTGTCTGACAAGTGCCTACAAGTCAGTGAAAAATGAAGCTGTTCCAGAGAGAGAATACAAACCTGTTCATTTAGTACATGAGCTTAAAGTAACCTTCATATTAAAACAACGTTTGTATATAGATTGCTCTGCTTATAATTGTAAGGGAAAAATATAATTCAAAAATAGTTTTCTCTTGTTAAAAGACAAGGGAGAGCCAATGCAACAGCGATATACACAAGACAACATGTTGGAAATTATCTGTACAACTTGGCGGAGGGGAGAAGGGGAGAGGGAAAGTAGGAGAAAAATGAGAGAAGGGGTAAAAAGATTGATAAGAAATGTACTTATTACCTTACTTACGTAACTGTAACCCCTCTGTATATCACCTTGATAATAAAAAATAAGATTAAATAAAAAAATAATTTTCTCTTGGGCTGGGAATGCAGCTATGTGGTATATACAAGACCCTGGGCTTTATCTTTAGTGTCACTAATAACTAAATAAATATGGTTAAAATGTCCTCTCTTGCTGGGTGCCAGTGATTTTTGCTTGTAATCCTAGCTACTCAAAAGGCTGGGATTTTAGGATTGTAGTTCAAAGCCAGCCTGGGCAGGAAAGTCTCCAATTAACCAACCCAAAAGCAGGAAGTGAAGGTGTGGCTCGAGTGGTAGAACACTAGTCTTGAGCAAAAAAGCTAAAGGACATTAAACTTGCCCAGAGTTCAAGTCCCAGCATTAGTACACACATATACAAAAATGTTTTTTCATGACAGGAGTTGGCATGAAGTCAACAGAATTATATAACTTTTTGGAGGCTTTAATTAAAAGGGTATTGGGGTTTTTTTTCTTGGTTCTTGGTGTTTCTTCTACTGTTCCTGATTATAAAATTTTAAAACGAAACTTTCTTTGGTTTGAGTGAATGGTGAGTAAAGAACTACAGTGAAATCAAGAAATTGAAAAGTGGAAACTTTCTCTATAAGTCAGTATAGTCTAGATGATGACTCCCTCTCAGCTTCACCCTCACCTGACGCTCTTTTCCTTGTCTGTTTTCACTTCTCTTATCTCACATGCGCAAAAATTTAATGATTCTCTGCTCTTTGCACACCGTCGTCATTAATTTATAACTCCGTTTTACTTTAGTCACTTTTCTCTCTGACTCAAACTCCCAATCCCCTTTCTCTGCCTCTAGTTGCCCACTTTGACATGCCCTCTTATATACCATCCATCCCTACATGTACGTAGATAAATACATGATCTTGAAAGATGTTTTAAGTCCAAATTTTCACATATAATATTGATTCTAAATCTCACATATTATATACACACATTACTATGTACCCTAGTTCTACTGACATTGTTGCTCAATGCACTTGGTTAATCCTGAGAAATATAAAGAAATATGTCAAATAGTTACACTACAATTTAAATGCTGGAGCCCCTAAGGATAGTCATTTATTACAAACCAAATCTTCCCCAATGAAAATGTAGGCATGAGCTTCTTCCAACCTACCATCTATGAGATGATGCCCAAATTCTCAGGCAAGTGGAGACCAAAGGAATGTCCCTATTTAATGTCACTAAACACCATCAAGATGTCCCTAAATGACCGTATATGAGGAGTCTTTCCCCACAGTTTCTCCAGCCTCCACATGATTTTCCATTCTGCTTCATTTGGCAAACTTAGTGATATTTAAATTTTTTTGGTTTGCATATTTGATGATTTCTTTTTTTTTTTTTTTTTGTCGGTCGTGGGGCTTGAACTCTGGGCCTGGGCGCTGTCCCTCAGCTCTTCAGCTCAAGGCGAGCGCTCTACCACTTGAGCTACAGCGCCACTTCCAGTTTTCTGGTGGTTTATTGGAGATAGGAGTCTCACGGTCTCTCCTGCCCGGGCTGGCTTTGAACCGCGATCCTCAGATCTCAGCCTCCTGAGTAGCTAGGATTACAGGCGTGAGCCACCAGCGCCCGGCTTGATGATTTCTTTATCTGCTTATTAGACATTGGCTTTCTTCCTCATTGAATACCTATTAAGCAATTTTCTATTTGCTTTCCTTTTTATTTCTTGTTAATTTGGATATTTCCTCTGTATTTAATTCCTTCTTATATTTTAGACATTGCAAATATCTCCCACCCCTCACCCCCATTCTACCACTACATCTTAACTTGTTTAACTAACTCACAAGATTTAACCTGTGTTAAGGAGAAAAAGTTAATTTGTAGTATAAGTCTAATGTGTGAAGGATTTCAGTTGTTGGTTTCTACTTTGGGAAATAAGTTTTTTAAAATATTTTAAAATACAATCCAAGATCATAAATTTTAATTTTCATATCTTAATTTACTTAGCATTTCAATTTTTTTATTTTTAGATAAGTTTTTTATTGTGAAAATACTGTACAGAGGGATTACAGTTACATGAGTAAGGTAATGAGTACCTTTCTTATCAAGCATTGTTACCTCCTCCTTTGTTTTTCCCCTACCATCCCTTCCCTCCCACCTCCTCAGCTACACTCCCCCCTCCCCTCCCATACCTAAATTGTAAAGTTCGTTTTTCAACATAGCATCTTGTACATCTCATTCTTGCAATGGGTCCACCTGTATCCCTATTTAAACGATTTGTTTTTGCCTTCCCCTCTCCAAATTATACCAACATCAAATACAGTGAAAACAGGGGTTATACAGTGGGGAAAAGACATACAAAGCAACAAAAAAAAATCATGTGGTACCTTATAAATACATTAGAAACAATAGCAAGAAAGAAACAAACCACTTGTGTCCTTATCTTGGGGTTCATTTTGCTTACCATCAACTTATCTGACCTTTTCTGCTTGTCTCAGATATATACTCGTTATTGCAAATAAAGGAAACCATGGGCATTTCAATTTTATCTTTAGCACTTGTCTTTAATTTGAAGTCCACTTGATGTTTAGTAATCCAATTATATTTCCTTTGTCCTCATGAAGAGAAAAAACTTTTATTAATATCTCATTCTACATCTCCTGACTTAGAACATATGATGATAATATGGATAATACATGTGTATGATAGCATAAACATGTCCCATGTATGTCGGTTAATTTGGGGACCCTTCTTACTATCCTTTTAGTCATTTCTCTTCTCCTGCATCAGCAACATATTGTTTTCTTTCTTTGTAATAAATCCCAAGGGTTGGTATCACATACACACACTAAATGTACAAACACTACACACATACACACACACACACACACACACACACACACACACACACACACACACATTCTATTATTTTCTTTAAAAGAGTTAAACTTTGTTTGGAGAAAGACATAATGCACTGAGATTGGAGATGTGCATAACCATGCTTCACTTATTTTCTTAAGATTTCTCTACTTAATCTGTCTCTTTCAGGGAAGAATGATATTGGGGTTTTTTTTTGTATGTGGATCATATATTCATCTTTATTCATTGAGGTTTTTTCCTATCCTTTAATATATTGTTTTCCTTTTTGGGGAAATATCAAAGGGATATTGATGTTTCTACCTCTGCCCTTCATTTTTCTTTCATTCTTTCCATTTCTAATCACTTTCTGCTGCTTTCACAGTTTTACAATAATTTTCAGCTCTCTGTTACTTTGGTTGAACGCCACTCATTCACTTAATTTTTATTCCAAAGTTTAAACGTTAACAGAAGACTGTCAAGTGACCATGTCATGTCAAGCTTCACCTTGATGAAGCCCCAACCCACAAAATTATGAAAGTTTAAAAAAAAAAAACAACACTGCTCCAACAGTACCTCCAAGTTAGGCATAGATCATAGATCATAGATAATCAGATCAGTATAAGACAGTAGTAAATAAAGTTCCTACATAGACAGACAGATAAAATAAATCTCAATTTAGATTATTGCAAAGAAAACTAAAATAAGCTAACATGGATTGAATCTAGACCTTTAGAAGAAAATCAAGACAGTCTAGATTGGTCCCAGCATGGACCATATCTGCATTTAGTGCAGCATCATAAATGTTGTGATCTAAGGAATGCCCAGTTCCAGGGGCCTTTGATACCACAAGGCTCATTTGTGTGGCCCATGTGGGGGACACTTCCGCTCAGAATGCTGCAGCCTATTTATTAGCTGAAGTAGCTAACCTCATTAAGAATACATCAAAATGTGCCTGGGTTTGCTCTTTAGATTCTCTGAGTGATTTTTAAAACACCTTTTTGATATGGTAAGAGCCTCTAATGAGGACAAAAACCATCAATTCAAAAAAAAAAAGTCAGGTGGCAGTAAAAAAGAACAGCTCTACACATAGGGATTGAAGAATGATTTTTTCATTCACCAGAAGGCCTCACTAAAGAAGGCAACTTACGACTGACCTCACAGAGCACAAACACCTATTTGTGTTTAATTTTCCTAAATGTTATCCAATTCAAAAGCCAGTTGCCCAGGAGACGGTGCTGAAGGATAGCGTTAAAGGAGAAAGAGTAATGACATGCATAGCCCAGAGTAGCATGTTGAATCATCAGTGGGATGTTCTGTTGATGTTTTCCCCCTAATTAGCCTCCGTTTTCTCTGGAGGCCTGTATCTGTTCATATAGAAGATCTGCAGTATATGAGGGCACCTAGCTAATGAATAGAGCTTGGAAAACCAGTTCTCTTTCCTCAAACTACAAACTATGAAGTATACTTGTACTCAAGTCCAGGATCTCACCTGAAGCTGCACCTTTGCTCAGCTTCTTTCCTTCCCTCACTCCTTTTCCAGTTTCTCCTGGGAGCCCCTTTCTCATTGCCAGTCAGGGACTCCTCATTCAACATTTGCCTTTGAGGAACTCCACCCAAGACAATGGTTCCCATGAACTAGTAGTGGTTGAGTCTGGGTTGCCAAAAGGAATGCATAAGTAGCGAAAGACAATCACTGTCTTATTTCTGATATGGGTGGGTCTTACCAGTCAAACAAGCCTTTGTTTCAGAGTTTGAAAATCAAAATTTCATAGTAGTTACTGAGACGATAATAATTACTGTGACTTAGGTGATATAATCATTGCCTTCCCACATCCCTCACCTATAGTAATCACATTCTCTGTGAACTACTAAGTAAGGCTTATATTATGATCTTGAAGACTTGGACCAGTGCAAAGTTCTTCAGGGGACGCAGAGAGAGCTTGCCCTTATAATCAGTACTAGGACAGAACATACAAGTGATTCCGCCTTCACAAGTGAAAACAAGATTTTAACTTATGATCACCAAGGCAGAATAGGAAAATAGCAGTCACAATATTGTCTATCTCTAGACTATTTCTTTTCTGCTTCTATTAATGCTTCAGTGAAATAAAATTCTTACACCATTTATGTCCTTTCATGTACTATTTTTAAAAAGCTCACATAATGAAAACATTTCCTTTCCTCTCCCCAGTGATCAGTTGGTGCCTTCTACCCCCCTAACTCCTTGATGGCTTTTTTCTACCTTTCCTCATTCTCTTTCCTATGGATGTCTTCCCATCTTCCCATAATTGAAGGCTGATGTCATTTAGAAAGATCATGCACTCTCTATTTTCAGAGGCTCTGTCATCAACACAGCTGCTTGGCATCCTGTCATTGCCCATCTCTGTCAGTTAATACAGGAATATAAACTTTCAGTGACATTATGCAAATGTGTAACCTTCCCTGGAGACATTCTGCCTGGATGCCACTGTCTGAGTTGCAGTGAAAGAGCACATTGTCCATGTAGACATCTGTAACCTACTCTAATGTGTGTCACAAAAACAAAGAAAAATCATCTTGACCTCATTTGCTAACGGGAATCTACAATTTCTAGAGTGGACTAGCAGTCTCAACCAGAGGTTTTACAAGGAAAAAACTACCCATACAATTCTATAATCCATATCACTTAGGAGGAGGCTTCACTAGGGAGATTAAAATTCAATGAGTCAAATCTCTATTCTGAATTCTTTAAGAAGCTGTGTAGGGTTTCCATGATCCACAACACCCAAAATGAAGAGGAAACAGACACAACCTACTGTTATCAAATTAGTCTAGTTCTTCCCTCCTCTTGTCTCTCTCCTCTCTCCAAATTGTCAGGTCAATGCAAGAAAAATAGATGCACTAAAATGCCAAGAATCCAGTATGGATGGATGAGTAGATAGGTGTGTGTGTGTGTGTGTGTGTGTGTGTGTGTGTGTGTGTGTGTGTGTGTGTGTGTGTGTGTGTGTTCCTTATTTAAGCAGCTTATTAGACTTACCTATACTTGCTCCTCATGGACATTTTAGTGACTGATATTCCTAGTCTTCGTCTATTCCTTATTCTTCTTGCTCAACATATATTTTGTAACTGTTAACGGTGACCAAACACTTGATAAATCCTAAGAAAACCATAACATTGAATCAAAAAGTGCCTGTCCTTGCTGAGCTTACAGCCAAGGAAGGGAAACAAGACACACATATACAACAGAATCAATGAGAAGCTAACGACGGTTTTAATGATCCAGACCTACTTCAGGAGAAAGTTGTGGTAATTTCCTTATTGCAGTTGTACCAAATAACAAAATACATAGTCGTCTAAAAATATACACATTTAGTATCACACAATTCTGGAGGCCAGAAATGTAGAGATCTAATCTTAGAGATCTAACATGAAAAATTCAGCAAGGTTATTTCCATCTGGAGGCCAGTCCCCACCTCCTACCATTTTGAAAGGCTGATTTGTCATTTCTTAACTTGCCAGACCGCCTTCACATCATTTTCTCCCAATGTATCTCCTGTCATAAGGAGAGACTTGTGATTCATTACATCAGGCCTACCTGAATCGTGCAAAATAAAGTCCCCACCCTAAAAGCCTTAACTAAGACCTGCAAAATCTCCTTCACCATATTCATTCATTGCTGATTCTAGGGATTAACACATGGACACCTTTGGAGGGCAGTATGCACATTACACAGCTTCCCACAGACCAAATGCTATGCTGGGGTTGAAGTCATAAAAGCAGGTAGCGTGCAGTTGAGGGATGACAAGGTGAAGGGTAGATGCAATGGACATAAGGAATCTCTCCTACAGTGGCTGAAGAAATTATTTAAAGACAAGTAAAAGCAACCAACAGTGTGGGAAGTGTTGTTTTACATAAATAATAATGGTAACAATATACAAAATGATTCTCAATAAGTCTCAAATATAATAATACAGAGGCACATGAATGCCTTATTTTTGGTCTAAGAAAAAGCCAGTTCTGACAGCATTGTGGAGGACAGCAGAGCACAGGCTGCGTTCTGAACAGGCCAGCACTGGACAGTCCAAGCCTATCGCTACCCTGTAGAATTTGAGAAATCATGATTTTATATCTCTTCTGAATTGTAAATCCTAATCACTGTTTAATTAAAAAAATAAAACTTTGTACAACAGCATGGTACAACAGCGCGTCTGTGGCATGAGAGCCCACAGCTGGCAATTTGCTGCCTCTGGCTTAGGAGAAGGTGGACCAATCGGCAACTTTATGCAAATGCTCTGAGCCAGTGTCTGCTCTGCATGTGGACATGAGGCCGAGATAAAAAGCAGGACTATATATATCTAGTCTCTGAACAGCCTATTCACTGATTTCCACCTGCCAAAATATTCACCTGTCATCTAGTTGGGGAAACAGAGCATGGGCAAGAGGAGATAATTGACTCCAAAAGGTCAGATGTGCTGTGGCAATAAGTGTTACACTAGTAGGAATGAAATGGACATTTTGATAGTTTGGCTTGACAGAAGGCCTTTTGGATAGAATGTGTTTCCCCAAGTCTGATCATTCTCACATGGAGGATCAAAGCCTTTAATATCTGTAGCCAATGAGACTATGACCTAGCCCAAGGGGGAAAATGAGCCTCTCCCCAACTCTAGGAAAAAGTGTTGTATAGCATAAGCCAGTCCAGCCAACTTCACTCCCTTTACTCCCAAGGACTGGTGCACCAACAGAATTTTGGCAATTGAAATATGAAGGCAAATCAGCTGGGAAAACTTATGAGGGAATTTTCTAGTTGCTTATAAAGGGAGAAAACACTTTCCGGGCACTAAAGTTCACTATATGATGTCTGATCAGAAGTTGCTGCAACCACCTGTGCCTATGCCGGCACAAGCTTGAATAAAACATGGCATGGTCAAAAATGTAATGACCCAATGTTGTTAGTTGCCTGTTAGTAAAAGGTAGAACACTAGCTAGGGGCCAGTGGCTCACATCTGCAGCCATAATTACTCAGAAGGCTGAGATTTGAGGATCGTGGTTTAAAACCAGCGTGGGCAGGAAATTCCATCAGACTTATCTCCAATAAGTTACGAAACAAGCTGGAAGTAGATCTGTGGCTCAAGTAGTACAATGCTAGTGTAGCGCAAAACAAGCTCAAGGCCAGAGCCCTGGCCCTGGGAACAGCAAGATTAAATTTTTAAAAATAGAAAGGAAGAACACTGCGAAAAGGGGAACCAGGATGACTGTCATTATCAGGAAAGAAAGAAATGCACAGATATTTTTGCAAAGTCAGATTAAGGGAAAGACTATCCTGGAAAGTGAGAAGAAAGAGAAAGGATGAGTACAGTGAACTTCTGAGGGAGCAATGGAGAGCTGACAGTGACCTGAGGCAATAATAATGGCGGCACAGCTAACGAAGGCCAGGAGGATGCCCACAACAGCAGCAAGAAAGGGGCAACTTCACCGTCTTCAGGACCACTTATTAAGTCCAAGCCCTCATGAATTAATGATCACTGGAAACTTCCTCAGTAACACGCACAAATTTATGTTCTGCAAATGTCCTAGGTATTTCTCATTCAAATAAGGTGATGATCAGGATTAACCCATGCACACTGAAACCTTACTACTCTTCTAACTACTCATGGCAAAATGTGGGTTTATTTGGTGCCTAGGGTAATTTGTAAAATTCTTAATCAACTGAAGCTAACCAGAAGTCTATTAGGAAGAGAATGTGAGTCCCTTTGACCATATTTTTTACCTAAAATTCTCAGCAAAATGCATAGATTAATTGGTGTTCTTATGTATTTTATGAGTGATTTGTACTTTCTGAAGGTGCTGATAATATTTGAAAGTTCAATATAGCATTAAGATGCCTTATATATTTAGGGAAGAAACTATTAGCAAATTATGACACCAACCAATTTTCCTACACCAGACATAAACTTAATACTATGTAGGATGTCCATTCCACGGGCTAAAATGTACTCTAGTTTAATGGCTACTTTACCAAAATGCTGTTCTAGTTGGGATCCGTGAAGTACCTTCTTAGGGAATTTGACTAGCATGAGGTGGTTGGTTACTTGCCTAAATACCAAAGCTTTAAAGATCTCATGAAAGATAATCTTCCAAAAATGTATAAAGTTTTTATAATGACATAAAAATCTCACATACTTATTTCCAAGTATGTATTATCCCAATTGCTTTTTGTTAGTGATTCTCAATACACATTTCTTAGGGTTTTAAATCATGGTATGAATCCTATTCACATTGCCACAGTTGTACAGATTTTGCTGAAACAAGGAAATAGCTGATCCCTAAAGCATATTAAAATAGACCCATGGATATAATGTAGAAGTAAGATTCAGTTTCCTACTTACACATTTCTTACTTTTTTCTTTTTGTCAGTCATGGGGCTTGAACTCTGGGCCTGGGCGCTGTCCCTGAGCTCTTCAGCTCAAGGCTAACACTCTACCACTTGAGCCACAGCACCACTTCCTGTTTTCTGGTGGTTAATTGTGGATAAGAGTCTCATGAACGTTCCTGCTCGGGCTGGCCTTGAACCACAATCCTCAGATCTCAGACTCCTGAGTAGCTAGTATTACAGACATGAGCCACCAGCGCCCAGCATCATTTCTTATACTTAATTTCTTCTTTATTATAAATTTACCCATTTGGTAAAATTTTTAAAAAGAAAAAAATACTTAAAATTGCAACACATAGGAATCTAAATGACTAATAAGTATCAGAATATTAATAACAATTGCCTCCCAAGGAGAAGGTTCTGAATTACATAAAACTTCTACCAAGATAATTAATCACAATTCAGATTTTTTTCTCTCATGCTAGAAAGCAAATGAGAGTAATATCCTTAGGATAACTTGAATAAAAAATAACTGCTTTTAAACTCTGTTATTCTTGATAAGACAATGACTTGTTTAGGAGGTTTACAACCCATATTATCACCCATACATAAGTGTGACCTGATGTTATTTTTAAAAACTGCTATTAAATGCATACCAGTGTGTATCTGAAAAAGAAAAACGATGCACTTTTATATAATTGTGTCTATCTTGAGAGGAAAAAAACTGTTCAGTATAATAATTCCGAGTCATTAGAGAATATCAATTTGGAGAGTGGGGTCAATATATTAATATTTTTTATTATTTTCTGTCTTGCAAAGTCATTGCATTGATTCTAACCATGGACTGGAGTTTAATGAAAATGTGAAATGTTATTACAGAAGAAATGGCATAAAGGGAATTCATTTATCATGCAGATTGCATACATATTTTCCCAATCTCATTATGACCTTAATATGTAATTCTATCATTTCTCCTGCCTGGTGATACCTAGAGGACATGGACTGGAGGAGGAGACAGGTGATGGGAAGGAAGTGCTTTTGAGAGCTTAAGTATTGATTTGCTAGTGAAGTTCAGTTTGAGTCAACAGTGCCAGGAGGCAGTCAAAAAAGACCTCACATACTCTATTAGAAATGTAATGTCATGACGAATTCCTTTCTGTTTCTCAGAATATAGTTGGATTAATATGTGCTGTTCTGGACCTCACTTTCTTCAGTGCGATATGAACAAACATGACTCAAAGACGAAATGACTAAGATGTGGAGAGAAATAGAAATCCTATCATAAAAGACACCACTTGAAGACATTATGTGAAGTTAAATAAGCCAGTCACAAAGAAGACACATTCTGCATGATTTCACTTACATGAAGTACTTACAGAAAGTAGAATGGTGCATGCCAGGGGCTGAGGGGAAATAGGGAGAGGAAGCAGTGCAATAGGTGTGGAGTTTCATCGTGCAGAATGAAAAGAGTTCTGAAGAGTGCTTGTACAACAATGTAATATACTTAATACCACTGAACTGTGTACTTAGAAATAGCTAAGATAGTCAAGTTTATGCTATGTGTATTTAATGACAAATTTAAAGATGTTTAAAGAAACTGCTGAGGGAACCAAGAGTGTTTAAACCAGAAAAGAGAAGATGTGGCACAAATACGTTAATGAAGAATCACTACAGAGAAAATAAATACCTTCATTTTGTAACTTTAAGGCGAAGCCAGCACCAATCAGTATTTGCACCTGGGCTATACATTTCAGCTCAACATAAGCACAATCCATCAGCCAGCATGTAAGCCAGAAAGATATATGGGATAAACAATGGCTACCTGTACCCCAGAGTATTGCTGACTCTAGAATAGTGCACACTCTGGGACTCAGCCAGCAGCACAAGTTTTGCATAGTAAGGAAGAGCACTAAAAGAAGTCAAAAGTCCCTTCAGAAGATTAAGTTCCCCACATCCACTTATTAGACATATTACCAGTTGTATCTTTCTTTTCCAGAAAGAACAGGAGTGATGAGAGGCAGAATATTCAGCAGTTGCTTAGAGACTAGTGTGCTCCACAGTGAAGTTGATTCCACACTTTTCAACCTCATATACAGAATACAGATAGCTGGTATTTCCCTCCAAGGGAAAACCTAAATTATTGTTAGACAATCTAGCATTGCTAGACTTCATTGTAAAAAAAAAAATTCTCTTTATACGCTGGAAATAGCAATATGCAACTAACCCTAAACACACAAACCATCAAAAGCTGTGAAAAATATAAAATATTAAGCAAAAAATTAAAATTATGTTAGATAGAACTTAATCTATTTTTTCTTGAGTGATATTAGAGAATGTTTCATGAATCAAACAAGAAAAAAAATAACATGGAGTAAACAAACATGCACAGAAATTAAAGTATTTATAAAATAAACTTTCCAACAGAAAGTTAAGAAGTAGACTAAAAGACAAACATGAAAACCTTATGAAAATAGTTTAACAGTTTAAATATTTATGATCAATAGTTAAAATAGTTTAAATATTTATGATCAAGACCAGAAGAATAGCAACAAAATAACAGAGAACATGTATAAACTGGATGGAATTATTAAAAATATTTAAACTCAATAGATTTTTGATTTAAGAAATCAAGGTCAAACTCTGCTCACTGTAATTTTATAAATGGCTCTCATATGCTTTTGATTCTACTGTAGTTGTTAAAGAAATCTTTTGCTACTTGGAAGATTTGGTTAAAGAGAGTGTAGAAAAGAAAAGGAAACAGATAAATCAGAAAAAAAATGATTACTTGTCTCAAAATATTTTCATCAGATCTCTCCCTCATCCAGTGTCTGCAATCAAATGAAAGCTGTATCTGTATGGTATTTTCATAATAAAAAAAACTTATTAATAGAAAAAAACTTATGTTTTGCCTCAAGTCAGAATAATCCAATGTCCCACCGTGTTTGTTTTTTTCTGACAAAGATCTCCTGTAAAAGCACACGGTTTCAGGACTAAATTTTTAAAATGTAGAGTCCCCCAAAATATTCCAAAAATATCCAAATATTGTAGAGGTTGACCAGTGAAAGGAGGAGAAATTGGTCTTCCTGGAATTACCAAAGAATGCACCCATTAGAAGGTGGACACTTAACTCAGTTGATAGAATATTAGTCAATTAGTGAAGCACCAGGCACAGAGTTCAAGTCCCAGTCTCAGACCAAAAAAAAAGTAAAGAATGCATCCACTAAATATAACTGAAACTTTCAGAAGAATCTTCAGGTGCCCTGTACTGAATAGAATAAAGAAGGAAACAGGTTCTATCCTTTTATAAAACTCTTCCCGTGACACAAATCTAACTTCTCACACTAATGCATTCCAAGAAAGAAAAAAAAAAATCAATGTAAAAAAGCTCTTCAAGATAAGCTGTGAATATGGTAATTAAAACATGAGAAGATTACGGGAAGCTAATGGCTAAATATGTAGATTAATATATATATATATTTTTAAATGCTAGATTTCAACCTATATTCTTATTGAAAACTTTTTATAGGTATAAATAATAAATGTGGACCAATTGAAGCCGACTTACGAAATAATATAAATAACAAAAGAAAAATAATTTGTCAGGAGTAGTAAACACGCTTGCTTTGTAATTCTAGCTGCTTGGAAGGTAGAGATCTGGGGATCATGACTCAAGATGAGCCCAGGGGTGAAAGTTCATTCCAAGAACTGGTCATGGCAGTAGAAGTTTGTTATCCCAGCTATAGGGCAAGCACAATGGCTGATCACAGTGGTGCTAGTCTGTCATCTCCAACAACATGAGTAAGCACAAGTAGGAAAATCACAGTCTAGCCCAGCATGAGAATAATGTTATACCTTATCTCAAAAACAATCACTGGGCTGGGTTGTGAGGAATTGGGGAGACATAGGTCAAGATACATTGTCCTTATATGCTAATTTGTTAAATGGTAACACCTTTGTATAATTACTTAAGGATAATAAAAATACAAACAAAAAATAATCAATGGGGGGAAAAAGCTAGAGGCATGGATCAAGTGGTAGATTGATTGCCTAGCAAGTTGAGGCTCTGAATATATTCCACAGTTATGAAAAATAACAATAACAAAAATCATTAATGTTATTGAATACTGTGCTGGGCTCCAGCTTAATATTTTACATATTTATTTTTTTATGTTCAAACTAACACTGTGAGGTCAGTTTTAATAGGCGAAGTTGTCCCAAAGTTGTGATAGTTGGTGTCAGTGGCAGAGAATTTGAATCTGTAGCTTCAAATCCACTTCACTAAACTTATAAGCTTTAAGTTCATCAAGAAAATATGGAATGTAGCATAACAATATGACAAGGTGGCGGGGGAAGAAATAAAAGAAAAATAACAGGATAATATGAGAGGAATACACTGGAATGCAACATGACATTATATAGAACTTTATGGCAATATTTTAGATACTATCAATAGTACCTCCAAGATGATGGCACAGAGTCTAGAATGTGCATAATATAGCAATGAATCAAATACAAAGTGAAACTACTATATGCAAAGGAACACCAAAGAATTTGAAATGTAGTGTAAAGTGTCTACCCATTGGAGAACATTGAGGTGAAAATTAATGGAAAAATAAACAGGTAATGGCTTTGTTTTGTTTTGTTTTATTGTGAAAATACCCTATAGAAGGGTTACAATTACATGGGCAAGATAATGAGAACATTTCTTATCAAGCATTGTTGCCTCCTCCTTTGTTTCCCCTTCCCATCCCTTCCATCTCCCACCGACCCCCAGCCCCCTACCCCGCCCCCCGCCCCCACCCTTGGCCAAAGTTGTAAAGGAAGGAAAGGAATACTACATAGTGAGGCATGATTAGTATCTTCCAAAATACTTACTATAAAACTCCCAAAATGTAGTTGTACTGGGTTATCTGCTTTGCCTCTTGGAAAGCAGATGCAGTAGGTACATTATGGTATATGCTGCACAGAACTGGATTCAAAACCCAGGTGTACCATTTGCCATTTTATACAAAGTTACTTAAAATTCATAAGGGAATACAAGCCGTAAAAGTAGTTAAAACAATTTTAAATATGTCTGATATGCAGGACAAGGACTGAAGCTACAGAACCTCTGAGCCTAAGCTTCAAGGAACTCAGTTTCTTCCTTCACTTCCTGAAAGAGTCCCTTTGAAACCCAGCTGCCATATTCTTAGAAGTCTAAGCCAAATTGAGAGTCCATGTAGAGTCCAAGATACACGAGGACCATGCAGCCAATACCAACTGCCAATCAGGTAAGTCTGAGCTACCCTTGATGACCCAGCGGTCACCTCTATAGATCTCTGCAGCCTCAGTTGATGCCATATGGAGGAGAACCACACTGCTGAACCTGTCAAGGTTTACTCGTGAAATACGCACTGTTAAGCCACTACATTTAGTTATGCTATAAATTTCACACATTATCATGGTAGATTATGATAAAATATAATTTGTTCTCTTCTTTTGCTTTTAACTTTTAAAATACTCATTGTCTTTAAAAAAAAAATCAGTCTTAGCCTTGTTCAATCACCAGGAAATGTCTGTTTCTCCTCCTGAATCAAAACTATGCTATCTCGTCTCTGAATTTCCATTGCTTTCACTAGAAGCAAAGGTAATCATTATGTATTTATTGAAGAAATTATACTTTATAAATGATATACATTTATAATGTCAAAAGTAAGGTATACAGAATGAAGACTTTTGGATAAGCAGTGCAAAAATCTCAATAAAAGATTTATTCTTTTGGAAATTACTTTGAGCATTTTAAGGAGAATGACATTTACAGACAGAATGTTTTCCTTCAATAAAAAAAAAAAGAAGAAAGAAAACCACTTTTGGTAATTTCTCATTTTGTTAGTCATATTGAACTGACCTTTGATTTCTGACTACTTTTCAAAACATATTTCCTGTACTGTACTTTAACGTTTTGAAAGTTTAAAAGTTCACAGTCATATTTGTATTTCACATATTTTTACTGCATTGTAGAAAACAAAACCTTGGACTGGTTTTGAGATACCTCTCAGTTCTTACTCTGTGGATTTAATAGGGCCAATTAAAGCTCCTCTTTCTAAGTTGTAAGGTTTATTGGGAATGTATGCATGACTAAAAAATCTACTGAACAATTAATTTTGATTGCAATATAGGATTTTCCTATAACACCAAGAGTATATATTTAAGAAGACCTATTCCAAAAAAACCACACATTGTCTATATAAATTATGAAGTATAGGAATAAAAGCATCAGTTTTCATCTGAGAACATTTCCTTATTTAAAAACATAGACAGTCATTCAAAAAATGACTGACGGGAAAAACAAAGGAGGAGGCAACAATGCTTGATAGGAAATGTACTCATTACCTTACTCATGTAACTGTAACCCCTCTGTACAGTATTTTTACAATAAAAATAGTAAAAAAAATTACTTACACAAACTCATATGTGAGAATAAACAATTCAAACTATATAACTTCGTGTATCAAAAACATTTCAATATTTTAAAAGTTAAAAGCATTTATTAAGGATATTATTGATTTGATTATATAATATTTATAAAAGCATTTCAAACTTAGATAGGTTATAATGTTCTGATAATATCACAAGAATCAGTTGACCTAATGTGTTTCTAGAAATGCTATCTGCCCTAAAATATCAGATCTCAGACCTATTTTATGTCAAAAACTTTTTCTACTGGGGGCTAGTGGTTCATGCCTATGATTCTAATAACTCAGGTGCTCTGAGGATCACAGTTCGAAGCCAGCCCAGCAGGAAGGTCTGTTAGACTCTTATCTCCAATTAACCACCAGAAAACTTCAGAAGTGGTGCTGTGGCTCAAAGTGGTAGAGTGTTAGCCTTCAGCAAAAGAGCTCAGAAACAGTGCTCAGGCCTCAGGTTCAAGCCCCATGACCTCCAAAAAAGAAAAAATTCCCATTCTCATCACAACCAATAACTTTACTGCCTCAATCGCAAAGATCTATTATTAGTTCCTCCTCCCCACTTCTGTTTATACTTTAGATGGCATCAGTCTTGAATTTATCGTGGACAGGATAGTGTCTTCATTATCCCATGTATTTATGGAAAATCAAATGGTTTTTACATGAATTATCTTACTTGTTTAAATCAGCACTGTGTGATAGTTAAAGATCCTTACTTGTGAAATACATGTAAATCAAGAGAACAAAACACTCCAAGGCTTCACTGAGCATATAGTAAATGACCCAGTGGGGACTCAATCTAGAACTTCTGCCATTTGGTCTAATGTGCTTGCTGCTACATCACTCTGCTTCAGACCATAAAAATATACTTGAACTTGAAGGATTGATAGCAGAACCTATAACTGCTGTCTTTAAAAAAGGAAAGTGTAAATTTATTTTATGCTTGTAATAGAAATTACAGAATAATGTAAAGGATAGAAATATAAAGTATGGTTATTGTCAGAGAAAGCCTTTGCAAAAACACCGTCTTCAGAAGGACACATATTTCTTTCCCATGTGTCTTCTGACTCATGTCGGCTTAGTTTACTCAGTAAAATAAATATTTTACAAGCACCTCCCCTGCAGAACCAATATTGCTATAGAAGAGCAAAATGCCTGCTATTCTGCCTCATGAATCAAAAATATTGCTGACTAAACTCTGACTTCAGAGTCCCCACCGCTGGCAATAATACACAAGGCAAGAGAAAAAACAAAACAATGTTTTCAACATTGTGTTCTTAATACACAAAATAAACTTTAGAAAAAACTGGCATATCTGGACTATTTCAGAGATGCTTGAATTTATTCTGGAAGAGACAGAAATACTTGACATCTCATGTTGGACACTGGGAATATACTCTGATATAAGAGGGCAGTCACAGATCTTATTATCAGGAGACAGAGATTTAATTTAATAAATCCTTGACTTTTATGTGGCAGAAATATGTAGCAAAGCTCCGAGAAATTGAGAAACATTGTACTGGTCCAATCGTGCCTAGTGGTGATTTGAAATTAGCTAACACTGAACTTTTCAGGCCATGGAGAGTCCATCTACATAAATATCAGGGCCTCTGGATGATTGCATGAGCTCTTATCTTTATAATGGCAAAACCCCAGTAGCTGAAGCAAGCAAAGTCAATCACCAGCATAATGCAAAGGGCTCAACTCTTAACCATAGAACATAAGTATGCCTGTCTTCCTCCAAGGCCAATGACTAACTAGCCTGTAACCTGCAAGGCTCACTTCTGGACTCTTGGTAAAAAGCATGTGCATTTTTCTTCATATTTCAAATGTTCCTTTTTCACTAGGTGAAGCAATCTTTTTTTACTTTTCCGAATTCTTTTGTGACTAGTACTTTTAACCTAATAGTCAAGAAACCTCTCTGGAATGGCCTATTTTTAAAATATAAATTATATGACTACAGTCAAAACATATTTATACAGCTAGGAATGGGAGTATAACACAGTAGTAGAGTTTGTACTTAGCATTCACCTTGCCCTGAATTCAGTCTTAGAAACACCACATGCACACACACACACACACACACACACACACACACACACACACACACACACACACACACACACACACACACACACACACACACACACATACACACACACACACACACGCCACTGTCCTTTTTTAAAGTTTAATTTTATTGTCAAGGTGATGTGCAGAAGAGTTACATATGTAAGATAGTGAGTACATTTCTTATCAAATTTGTTATACCCTCCCTTATTTTTTCCCACTTTCCCTCCCACCAGCCTCCACCCACAAGTTGTACACTTCATTTCCAACATACTGTCTTATGAGTATGTTGTATTGGTTCACCCATTGTCCTTTGTCTCACTATTTTGTTGTTCCCCTTCCCTTCCCCAATTCAGATAAATGTACAAATAAGGAAGGCTGCACAAATGTGCATGTCCATCCTTGCGCAGGGCCATGCTTACCTTCTCTCTATTGTTCCAATGTTAGTATATGTGCTGCCCAAGAGAGTCCTTTCTTAAGATCAGTCATGTTAAATTCACACTCTATGAGATGTACAAGATGCTATGTCGAAAAACAAACTTTACAATTTAGGCGGGGGGATGTAGTTGTAGAGATGGGAGGGAAGGGATGGTAGGGGAAAAACAAAGGAGGAGGCAACAATGCTGGATAAGAAATGTACTCATTACCTTGCTCATGTAACTGTAACCCCTTTGTACAGTATTTTCACAATAAAGAACTTAATTAAAAATTCACATTATAACCATATTTTTGGAAGATGGATGAAAAAAATCAGTCATCATTTCCATCCATTTCCTTGCATTATAAGATACTTTAAGTAGTAAACTTGGATAGTATCCATTATGAGCTATATTTTCTTATATTCCAGCCATCTTCTATAGGGATGCATAAATTTTACTTAATCCATTAATAATATGGCTTTTAAAAATCTTTCACCTGTTGTTTATAATCTTGGCTCTTAATATTGCCAACTAGATTTTTTTTTAATGAAACTCAATATCATTAAAATTACCATTCTATAGAATTACTTTTTTCTCCTTTTATTTCAACCTTAAAAAAAATGTACTTGGAGTAGCTCTATTTGAATTTGTCCTCAGATAAAGTCAGCTTTGTCAAACAAAATGAGACCAAATATAATCTAAATGTAATCTGATCATATATTCAAGGTTAAATTAACCTTTGATTACTTGGTTTGAACAATGGAGCCTGGGCATTGAAAGTGTATTTTCCATTAAAGATCAGTCAGTCTAATGAAATCAACCATTAGCAAATCACTAGATCATCTGGAGGTTAAGGAGACCTCCAACATGAAGAGCTTTCTCTGGGGAAGGACCCAGTGTGCTGGCTGATGACAACAGGCTTCTTACAGTGCCTCCTGCACCCGAAGCCAACTACATGCCTATGTCTTCTATTTTACAGCCAAAATGATGTTATTAGTCATTTTCTATTAAGGGGGTTTTCTGTGGTTTTGGTTCACTTTTTCCCTAAGAAAGGGAGTAAGTTGAGAAGAAAAATAAGTCAGCATTTTATCTGGACTACACTTACAAAGGATAAGAGGTAATGAGTCCCTGTGGAATCTCTGCCCAACCCAGAGGCTTTATTATCACTCTCTAACCAATTGAGGACATGTATATGACCTTTAAAAAAATGTGTCATTATTTTGAAATGCCCAAGTACCTTCATATCTTAATCATACTTCATTGTACATAGCAGTAACATCTTCTCTCTTCAACCTACTTCTACTATGGCGTAGAATTGCTACTGATGGCGGACCATTCTCTTCTTTCCCAATTTTGTGTATGTTCTTTTTACTGCTCCTTCTGGCATATAATACATACATGTAATCATCAAGCTTCCACGCACACACACATACACACCGACCCTTTGCTTTCTTGCTAATAGTTCAACTTTTGTTGTTAGCCAACACTTTGCAGATGGAGTGACACTTGACTTTCTGGCTAGTAAGACATAGGAAAGATATGAGAGTGTGGCTGCCAGAGTAGATGGGTTCTTTGTTCTCTTCTTTCCATCTAAGATGCAGATATATAATGTTCAGAGTTTTAGTGGACACCTTGTACCAAGGATGCAAGGTGGAGAAACTACTATCTCAGCCAAGGACTATACTTGCCTCCAGACTTCAGGTTATATAAGAGGAAACCAATCCTGTACTAGTTAAGGCTGCCATCAAATCCATATGACTGATTTTCTCCATACATAATCTACAAAGTCACTGTCCTCTTTTTGACAAGCACTTTACAGGTTCCCATTTAATTTTTATGGACATTTAGGGTATTATTATCCTACTGGTTCAGATGAGGAAACTGAGTGCTAGATGTGGTTACCTGCCATAATCAATCAATTACTGACCACTATAGTATTGATGTTGCCACTTTTTTTATTTAACAGCTTTTCAGATGTTGCTTTATTAAGTTCATGAGTTGATTTTTTGTCTCAAAGACTCTTTAGTAGCCATAAGTTCAGAAATGTGGATGGTGAAAGAGGTGATTAATAGTTTGGGATCTTGACTGAGTAGATCTGAGTTCAACTCAAAATAAAGACTAAAGCTACTTTAGCTGCATGAGCTTGGTCAAACTCTCAGCATCTGCTTTCTTTTCTCTGAAATAGGGAGTACTAAGAAAATGGAAACTATCATGAGAATTACATAGAAAACAATGAAATGGCATGTGATCCTCGTAGACATACATTACAGAATCCATCCACAGACCTTGTCTTGAGGCGCTTACACCACTAGATCACAGTTGTTTTACTAGTAAGAACCAAAGAACCAATGAGTATTATTAGTTCTTGGAAATAAAAATTTTATTAACTGTTTGACAATAACACTTCATGAATGTTGAAGACAAATTTACCAGACAGCGAAGTAGAAAGAAAAATAATAATTGAAAAAGAAGAAAAAAAATCACATAGTGTTCCACTCACTGAAGTAGTTGAACTTCTGATATCTTTGTAAAAATAGGCAATTCCAAGAATCCTGTGCAGTCCTGTGTGTGTGTGAGAGAGAGAGATGGGGGGGGAGAGAGAGAGAGCACAACATGGGCTTTGTCTGAGATGAAGAAGCTAGAAAATAACTAGAGAGGATATAAGTTGAGTTCTAAGCCTAGATGCCACTGAACAAAAAACGAAGATTTTTTTTTAAAGAGCAAAGGAGAGTGGCAACCAGAATAAAAAAATAACTAGCAAATCAAAGACAATGCAATCAGCCTTTTATTCAATATAAAAGTCAGGGATAGAGGCAGAAGCTTTTCTATTGGGTAAAACCCTCTTAAAAATACCTAATGATTAGATTAGCAGGAAGAAAACATCCAAATACAAATTGGGAAAAAATAATTGGTGGCTCATGCCCGTAATCCTAGTTACTCAGGAGGCTGAGATCTAAGGATCGTGGTTCAAAGCCAGCCTGGGCAGGAAAGTTTGTGAACCTCTTATCTCCAGTAAACCACCAGAAAACTGGAAGTGGCGCTATGGTTTAGTGATAGAGCACTTGCCTTGAGCTGAAGAGCTGAGGGACAGCACCCAGGCCAAGAGTTCAAGCCCCACAATGACAAAAAAAAAAAAGGAAATAAAGCTATGAGCTCCATTCTGTCACATTTTATCATGCATGTGGCCTAACACTTTAAGTAAGTGATAAATGAAGCAATATGCTCTTTTTAGTGATCGTGCTGCTCACTTACAAAGGAAAATGATTACAAAGGAACAACATTTTGGAAAAGATTCAACATAAGAGAAGGAAATGGCTCACTATTAAGATTTTAATTCACTATTTCCTGATACTAAGCAGATTGACAATTTTAGTAGGTATGATGTCAGCAAGGAAGTGTCAACTCTTAAATTCTTCTTTCTTGATCTATGGATTCTTTTCTATAAAAAATTATTATATAATATTCCCTACAGGCAACTGTCTGAATGTAATATTTCTATTACTAGTCAAACCAGGACTCGACTCGCACAACACACAGATATAATGAAATCTGAATGGCTAAAATTTCTTTCAGAGGGAAAGCAGACGGTTGCCTCCTAGTGAACATCAGCTCACCTGCCAATTCTTAAGAAATTATAGAATAATGTTAAGACACTAAAAGCAATCATATATTCCTTGTTCTTTTTCCTTCTTTCTCCTTTGTACAGCATTAGCCTGCTTTCTGCGTGATATTCCAGTCCCTAAAATGACCAGTGGGTCATCAACTGATAGCTTTATCTTTTTCTGACATTATTAACTGATAACTTGCTCTTCTTAGGCCTTTTAAAAATCCTTATCCCCTCCCTTACACTTATATGACTTACATTCCCATTCTAGCAGATCTCCTATGAACACTACTTTTACTTTTGAATTGTAATTAGAAAATCTCTACATCTCTATATACTAGCATTACCTAAAAGCAAGTATCAGCTAGGAAACATTAGAAAAGCTTGCTAAGATCAAAAGAAAGCCCACGGATTGGGAGATCTTCACTAGCCATACAACGGACAAGGGTCTCATATCTAAAATATACCTGGAACTTAAAAATTAAATCCCCCAACAACAAATCCTCAAAGAAACAACTGCCCAATAAATAAGTGGACTAAAGATTTAAAGAGAAACTTCTCTGAAGAAATAAGAATGGCTAATAGACACACAAAGAAATATTCAACTTCTCTAGCCATAAAAGAAATGCAAATCAAAACAACATTGAGATACCACCTCACTCCAGTTTGAATGGCTATAATCAAGAACTCTAATAACAACAGACACTGGAGGGGATGTGGACAGAAGGGAACCTTACTGCATTGTTGGTGGGAGTGTAAACTTGTTCAACCACTTTGGAAAGTAGTATGGAAGTTCCTCAAAAGACTCCACATAGAGCTCCCCTATGACCCAGCAATCCCACTTTTGGGCATTTACCCAAATGTTTACAAACAAGACTACACTAAAGCTACCAGCACAACTATGTTTATTGCACCATTATTTACCATACCTAAGATATGGAATCCAGATGCCCCTCAGTAGATGAATGGATCAAGAAAATGTGGTATATATACACACTGGAATTCTATGCCTCCATCAGAAAGAATGACATTGCCCCATTTGTTAGGAAATGGAAAGACTTGGGAAAAAAATTATATTAAATGAAGTAAGGCCGGCCCAAAGAAACATAGGACCCATGGTTTCCCTTATTTGCAATAACTAATATGTATGAGACAAGCAGAAAAGGTCAGATAAAATGATGTTAAGTGAAATGAACCCCAAGATAAGGACAAAAGTTTTTTTTCTTTCTTGCTATTGTTTCTAATGTATTTATATTGTACCACATGATTTTTTGTTGCTTTGTATGTCCCTCCCACACGGTATACCTGTTTTCACTGTATTTGATGTTGGTATAATTTGGGGAACGGAAGGGAAATAACAAATCGTTTAAATAGGGATAGATGTATAAGACACTATGTTGAAAAACAAACTTTACAATTTAGGCGGGGGGATGTAGTTGTGGAGATGGGAGGGAAGGGATGGTAGGGGAAAAACAAAGGAGGAGGCAACAATGCTTGATAAGAAATGTACTCATTATCTTGTTCATGTAATTGTAACCCCTCTGCATAGTATTTTCATAATAAAAAACTTATTTAAAAAAAAAGAAAAGCTTGTTACTACTAAAAAAAATTAACAGGTTGAATGTGTTGGTACATGTCTATGATTCTAGCACTCAGGAGACTAAAGCAGGAAGAACATTAGTTCACTATCAATACACATATACACATACACCACATGCACTATGGATATACTAAGTAATTTGGGAAAAAGATGGCTAAGACACTTAGCATTATTCCCATGCCCAATTCTCATTTATTTGGGGGAAAACGCTGTTTTATTAAAAAGTTGTACCAAGGCTCATGCAATAGCCTTATTTTGTCAAATATTACTTTCAAAAGACCAGATGACATCATTTTGAATAATATTATGCCAATTAACTCCATCTAAAGCACCATTAAACACATATGAAAGATAAGAAATTCTGAGGGCTGGGAATGTGGCTTAGTGGTAGAGTGTTTGCCTAGCATGCATGAAGCCCTGGGTTCAATTTCTCAGTACCACATAAACAGAAAAAGGCAGAAATAGTGCTGTGACAAGTGATAGAGTGCTACAGCCTTGAGCAAAAGAAGCTCAGGGATAATGCCCTGAGTTTGCCCCAGGACTGGCAAAAACAAACAAACAAACAAACAAATAAATAAATGGTTTTAGAAGAATGGGTATGCTAAAGGCATTGTTGCATTTAATTTCACTTTTTCTGATTGGAAGTCCTACCATAATAATACAATAGACAACCAGACAGGATCCTTGACATAACGTATGGCGGGTAAGGTGACTCAGTTGAAATTAAGATCCACCCTAAGTGCCAGTACAGAGGACATAGACCAGAAAGTTGATTTACCTCCACAAATCTCACTAAAGAAAGCACTTTGAATTATTTGGAATCAAACAGTTATGGCAACAGAATGTAAATCTTTTTTTTCAGAAAAGATATTCACTGATTATTTTTTCATGAAGCTATTGGAGAATAAACTCCAGCAAAATATAAATGTAAAGCAGACAACAGAGAACTCAGAACAGAAGAGAAACTGTGGGGTTGGCAGGATGTGAAAAGCAGAGTATCAGGAAGAAAACAAACTGCAGCCAGTGTGAATAGGAGCAAGAAGATGGGGAAGCTCAGATTCAATCCTTCCAAGAAAAATGGAATGGTCTATCATCTCAACAGAGTTCTCTCAGTGAATAAACATGTTGTGAGACTAGAGATGTCAATGAGTAATGGATTTAGATATAGATTCAAAAGTTTAGATATAATTTTAAATAATAACAAATATTCAAGAAGAAATATAAAAGCTTACAAAGAAAGAAAGAAATGTAATTATATAAATAGCCTGAAAGAACAAGAATATTTCCACGGTCATGATGAAAACTCTTGGAAAGAAGTTGAATGACTTACTGGAATGAATGGTAAGGAGTAAGAAGGAAACTCAGAGCGAAAGTCATTATCTTTTCCTAGAGGAAATCAGCAGAATGCTAAATGGATGAATGAAGAGAATGTAATACACTCACTATGTAGAAGGTAGAGACCAAAACAAACTACTGAAGAGTACAAGACTGACTTCTGGACAAAGGTTGAGATGAAATGGAGATACTTTATTGTCTAAATTTGTTAGCACTATTAGGCTTCTAAAACCACATACAGATTATTTTGTTGCAAAATAATTTTAATGCCAACAATCCACTTTAGAAAAATGGAACTAAAATCAACTTTCCATTCCAATGACTAAATTCAAGGAATTCTAAAAAGATACATTTTTTAAAAGGTAGATAAAATAAGCCTGGCTAGATTTTAATATTGCTTAAATTATCTTCAGGTTAAATTTGCTAACTGAGCAAATTAAACATGGATAGCCCCCCCCCCCCAAATCTCATTTTGAATTCACGGTTTTAGCAAGCTGCTTTTCCCATTTCTGACTTTAATTCCTAATTAAAATAAAAAAAAAAACCTCTGGTAAAATATTGACAGAATGTCATTCCCTTCTGCAAAAAGACTAGAAATATTACTCAAGGGGAATTAAAAAATGTTTAGTATCTATCATGGTGATTATTAATTTATCTGTGTCTAAGGTAAGTCTTAGATGCTTTTCCCCCAAATACTTTTGTCCAGAGCAACACTGGTTCTTTTACCAAAGGAGTCATGGGTAGAAAGACTGGTCATCTTGACTTTGCCAGGCCCATTGGTACACAGGGCTCCAAAGAAACATTCCTCCTGGACAGGATAACTGAGCCCTGCTTGGCCAAAAACAATACCTATGCGGTTACACTGATTCTTCCGACTGGCCTATTGAAATGCACTGAGCCACTTGTGGACCACGGTCAGGTCTTATTCAAAGTCTGATATCCACTACCTTCTCAATAAATATTCAATGAATCAATGTACCGATTACTCAGAGAGTGTCAGACTCTTGCACAGTTTCTTTTAGACACTGACAACTAAACTTTTTTCTTAATGGTAAAGAATAAAATGCATATGTATAACTGCATGTGAATCTCTGCCTAGCACTATGTACGAAGGTGCTTAGTGAAAAAGTCAATTGCCTGCTCTTTATGCCTTCTGTCACATATCTGCCAAAGAAAGGTCAATAGAGAGAAATCTCTAGACTTCATTCACTTTCCAGAATTTTAATTCTCTTTTAATATAAATTAAACATCAACTGGGTTAATCATTACTCCACAAGCAGGAAAGTAATTTGAATTTACCACCAAGTGTCAGAGCTTCTGCATTCATACAATAAAGGAAATGATTATTGGAATGAGAATAGCAATGACCTTAAAGCAAATCATCATAGTCTATTGCAAATTTCATATACATTAGCTTAGAATCCTGTGTCTTGGGGAATCAGATACATACATATGGTTCCATTAGTAAAAAAAACATGGAGCCAGATACACACAGTTCCATTCAGTGAAACACACACACACATACACACACACACACACACACACACACACACACACACACACACACACACACACACACACACACACACACACACACATCAGTTGCTCCCATCAAAATTATAGTTCCTAAATGGTATGATCATGACACAGAGGTAGTTCTGGTAATAAATAATGCTAAAGCAATGACCTGTAACTGTGGGAAGTAGACCTAGTGATGTCTCCAAATCATATCCTTTATTCCCATGTTCCTTCTCTCAGCCTTTGAGGGTGTCTGTTACCCCTCCTACATTCAATTATGGAACAATGGCCCCCAACAGAGAGTCACTTTGTGCTGAGCCACAGGACTGATTATTGGATATCCTATCAATTTGGTTCTGTTTTAAATATGGCTTATTTAGCTTAGTGATGGTAAGTTTCAGCTGGCAAACCAACTTGATGAGTTAGTTGTGGTTATCTGACACAAGATGAGAAATAGTTTAAGGTCCATTTTGTTCTCAAAAATCAAAGCATAGTAATAGGTATTGTCTATTGAGATGGCAATTGAGGCATAAATGTGGAATACCCTCTTCCTTCCTCACTGTCCCAGACCAGTCCAGTAAGATCATATAAGTATGCATCAGATCAGATCAGTCCCATGAATAGCAAATGCACTGATGGACGAAAGCAGGTGCAAGGTACCCTGGGAGGTGGCATGACACAAGGAAAAGAACACATGCATTTGGTGTAAGCCCTGCTATTAGTGAGATGCAGGATGTTGGGCTCCAGATCGTCTGGAACTCCATGGGCTTCTTCCTCATCCTAACCCAGGAACTCCTCATAGAAGCATCTCAGGTTATGACCAAAGGCTGAATTCTTCCCATCCACTCAGCCACACCCCTGGCGAGTTTGTATCCTGGGAGGACTAGAGTGTTCTGAATCTCATTATCTCATAAAAATCACAGCAATCAAGTAAGGTCATTTTCTAATTTTAATATTTTAAGTGGAACTACAAATCTTAATTTAAAGGTGTAACATGTACATTCTACACTATTATAGTCTGAATCTGACTTAGCTTGATATTTTTAAGAATCTTTGCTTCCCCCACCAAATATTATTTATACATTTTTTACTTATAATGAAACAATTCAAATATCCAATAGCAGATATTTGGTTAAACAATGACATACTGTTTTTTGGGTCTGGTTGTGGGGCCTGAACTCTGGGCCTGGGCACTGTCCCTCAGCTCTTCAGCTCAAGGCTAGCGCTCTACCACTTGAGCCACAGCATCACTTCTGGCTTTTTTTTCTTTTTGCTTATGTGGTGCTGAGGAATTGAACCCAGGGGCTCAGGCATGCAAGGCAAGCACTCTACCACTGAGCCACCTTCCCAGCCCCAACAATGACATACTGTTGATAGGCAATACTATACAATATTTGAAACTATGTATCGATATATGGGAAAACATGGGGAAGTAAACTACATGGGAAATTAACCCTTCAGTTCCAAAAGCTAGTCAATCCTCCATATTCAGTTTCTCCATCCACAATTCAGCAAATCTCCAAAATATTCAGAAAAAAATTCCATCTGTACTCAACATTTCTTTCTCTTGTCATTATTCCTGAACTACAGTACAACTACAATTTATATAGCATTTGTAATGGTACTGTGTAATCTTAGATATGTATATGGTAGGATGTGCACAAATTATGTACAAATGCTATTACATTTTTATAAGGTACTGGAGAATATGCAGATATTAGTAACTAAGGGAATAAATCCCCCACGGCCCTAAGGGTGAATTGTATGCATGCTTAAATAACAGTTTTATTCCTGAGTTGTGAGTTGTGGGTGAACCCAATGTTTCTTAGACCTAATGAACAGGAGCAAAGGAGAGTGGTTGGGATTGCGGGTATATTTGCCCTTTGAATGGCATTCAGTAACTGTAACAGTATAAAAGCCACACACAAGTTTGTTAGTCAACAGTCTTTGGAACTATTTTAGGGGAGGAGGTTTTTGTAGTTGGCAATGTTTCTACAGCTAACTACACAATATTTTCATATACAGAGGTACTTAAAAATTCAAATAAAGCCATATCCATCAGTGAATTTCAAAAGACAAGAATTTATGACAAAGCATTTAACTCATATTATTTTAGCTAGTAGACAAACAGGGAGTGTTTTGACAAATTTATAAAATTAGTAACAAAAACATAACAGCCTGACAAATTTGAATCAAAAGTAAACAATACCAACACATATTTTTGTTACAGAGGTGTGTACTGCAGTGACCCCAAGAGCATGGTCTGGAAGGTTCATCAAGATGGCCAGAAGGGGTGTGACACCAAAGGTTTGGCCAGGGTTTCCTAAGGAACATCACTTCATTGCCCAAACAGTCTTGATACCCACAGTTTATGTATTCAGGGATGAAAACTAAACAAAACATTAACAGAATGTAGGAGAGGCTACACAGATGACCAATGCAGAGAGGATGAAAACAGATCAGACAAGAAACTCATTAGACATGCCAGGTCCTTGTTAAATGCCAGCAGTAGAGCTAGGAGGGTGACAACAGCCTGGATTCCTGCAAACTGAGAAGAGTTGCTTGTAGAGACACCTCTGAGCCCGCTCACTTGCAATAGTCCTGGAGGGTGAACCTGTATGTATCTATCATGTGCTCAGTACACGACATTCATAAAAGAACCATATATCACATATTTTGTAACTGAAGATTCAGAGGATGGATGATAAGTAAACTAATCTAAAGGACCTCAAGACCTCTGCAGGACTCTCCTCACAGGCTGAGTATTAAGATAGTATCCCTTTAAGCCAGGTCAACATCCAAATAATCCAGTGATTTCACCTCTTCTCTTATATCACCTCTAACAGAAACCTCCAGGTATTGAAAAGTACCTGAAAAGGTAATTTACACCTTAAGAAACTATAACTTAATCAAAAAAAACCCTAATTTACAAGCTTAATAAGACAAGACAGTTGAGGATTTGTTCTGTTTTCATAAAAGGACCTATCCCAAGGCTAGCCTAGATCTCATTATCCAGCCAAAATTGGCCCCTCCAAATTCTAATTCTCCTGTCACATCCTTCACAGTTCTGGGATTATAGCTGTGTACCATCATGATCTGCTAACATACACTAGTTAACTGGAGAAAATTAGATCTCTCGACTAAGTAACTGCTTTGTTTTTACTTGGTAGTTTGAAGTAGGTATCTTTGAATAGGGTTGATGGATAAACTCTCCTATCAATTTGTAGTTGAATCCAATTTCAAATAGCGATTGTTATAAAAATAAATGATTTTCCCTGTCATTTTAGTTTATTCTGGCTTGACAAGCAGATAAAGTCTATGAACCTTTAAAACATAATTCTTATTTTTTTATACCAGTCCATAACAAAGACAATAACCTCATGTGAAGATCCCAGTCTTGAATCTTCTTATCCCCACAGGAAATATCAAGCACTCTGAAACATAATCTTCATCTATGCAGTCACTTAACTATCATATTCGCCAAGCAGGAGTACAGAAAATTATGCTCACTAAAATTTGAATATCAAACTCAAGTGCATGATTGAAACCCTCCCATATTGCTCATTTACTATTTTTTTTCCACTCATAATCCTTCCATACTTCCTATCGGGTTTCCATATTTAAGAAATGCCAAGAGAAAAAAAATAAATTAGACATAATAAAGTATTAGTAGAAATAGAAAAATCCTAACATAGCAGCAGTCAGGCCAGGGGATGGGGGGTGGGTGGGGGGCATAGAAAAAGCTACAAGCTTGTACATAATAGGAACCAAGACCTGAAATAAAGTGGAACAGCCAACCCTTGGACTCCAATAGAACCAAGAAAGGATCGCTGTAATAGATGCTCTCCCTGATAATGCCAAGCTATCAGTTACAGTACAGTTAGAGTAATTTATTTAATATAATAAAGTATCTAATATACTTTAAAGTATTTCTACTCAAAATTGAACGTTAATTGTTCAGTGTTCAAAAAGAGAACTGAAGGATTTCCTCACAAATCATGCTGAATTGCTTTCTTTGATGCACAGAAAAAGGCACTTTTATAAAAGACACAGAAACATGGAAACACAAGTTAACTTTAATGATTATATAAAGGGAGCCAGAATTTGATTGAAAACAAAAATCATTATAAAGATCTCCATACAGAAAAAGTATAACCACATTTCAAGAGCTTAACATAAATCACATGCTGTTTTAAAATAAATATTTAAATAAATCAGAAATATTGTCATTTAATAGTAGGGAAAGAAAATAAAAATCACAGAGAGGAAGGGGGATAAGAAAGTGAACGTAGACTATGCACAGAAACTCCAACTGTGTTTTTCTGAGGAGTCACAGTGAAGAACAAAGCACAAATCTGTCTAGGAATGTGGCCTATGAGACAGCAGTAAGCTACTGGAGTCAGTTATAAATAAATTACAACCAAAATTCCAGTCTTCAATGATTTAATCCAGACATTATCTTACCCCTCAGATTTGTTTGGTACAGTGGCATTCATCATTTCCATGAGGATAAAATGTGCAACAGGTACCTTAATAATGGTAGAGTTTCAGAGTAAATTCACACTAGAAGGGCAAGGTCAGAAAACTATTTTGTTCAGATATTGAGATGAAATAGTATTATGTCCAAAAAGGCACTGATGTAAAATGCATTTTCAAAAGATCAGCAGAACCTCCAACAGCAGACTCATGGAATGTCAAAAGTAAGTGGATCTTAAAAATATTAATTAACTGCAGACTCCGTTTTTTAAAATTAGGGATACTGTCTCTATTCTGAAGTTATTAAACTGTCCTCACTGGCTGAGGAATGAAACTGGCAGGTATTTTTAGTGTCTCCTTTCCTACTCTGTAAGATTATAAATATGTTTAATTTCTAGGAAAGATTTAAGAAAGAATTTTGCTTCTTAAAAATATTTTAAAATTATAGAATCCATCTTGTCAATTCACAGTGAGAACACTTGGACCTGACTATGACTAAGTCAGCTCCCAAGTCAGGCTACTCAGTGGTGCCCTGTCTACCACTTGACCTGTAGGTGTTTGGATATGTACAAGAAATGCTTCTTATTCTTACTTTACATTTAATGCTTTTGGAGAACCTGGGAAAAATCTGTTCTAAATTAAGTAATCAACATCTGCTTACATACTACCCTAAAAACTTAAATGAAGACTGAAAGACGGTTATGTGTAGCTCAGTGGTATAACACTTATTTAAACAAGCAAGTCTCTATATTTTATCCCCAGTACTGCAGAAAAAAAAAAGAAAAAGAAAAAAGAAAAGCAAGAAACTAAGATTTTTCCAAAAATTGTTTTACTAAAACCTAGCAAAATCTACAGAAAAAGACTGTTTCCAATCTAATGTATTGAAATTTGATAGAGAATGTTCTATACTGGTAAAACCTTGTAAAAAATGTTGGTATTAAAATATTCTAAGGATATACACATTATACAGTAGATAAAGTCATAAATCAATAGCTAACAGTAAGCAAATATATACAATAGAAATACGTGCCATGAGCCTAATATTGTCTTCTTTTTTACCACAAAACAATGGTATTATGCTTTGAACCATGATTTTCTAAGAATATGCAAGATTTTTTTTAAAAAGGACAAAAATGAAGAAACATCCAAGAAAATTTTAAAAAAAAAAATTTAAAAAGCTAAATAAAATAGTATACGCAATGAAAAAAAAGACAACTGCAGATAGAATTTAACACCTATAGTGTCACGGTTAGATTAGATACTCTCTTTTCATCACAATAAAGTCAAAATAAATCACTTCATAAATTCTCTGTTTACTAAAGAGTGGCAAGTATTTTTGCTAGTGACAAGCAAAGATGGTTTATCATAGAAGAACATTAAAAGATTGAAGCACAGTAATGAGATACCTTATAGATTTAATAATTCTAATACATTTGCATTCATCTTTGATAACTAATAAATGAAGTAGAAAGCTAAATGAAAAATTTTTTTAAAAAAGGGCAGTTTTAAAAAGAAAAAACAAAGGGTGTTGGGATTGAACCCAGGACCTTGCACTTTCTAAGCAAGGGCAATACTTCAGGAAATCGACCTATAGCAACCACAACGTTCTTAAAAACACGCATAGATACAGTAAAAAAATTCCTAATCTGACATAAGATTTTTTTTAATTCAAAGAACAATGTTCATTAATCTACTTATCTATAAAGTATAAATGATCAAGAATAGTGCGGTGACTGGGTTGTCACAAATTGTGCGAATTCAGTGTGAAATGTATCTGGTGAAAGTTTCAGCTAGCTGTCAAGAGGAAGCAACTCAAAGGAAATCACACAGCTTATAAGCCAACTTGAAGGAGCCATCCAGACTTTGCCCTGCCGAACCCTTTCTGGGCAGTAATCAGACAAATCTTCATAGACGATGTACTGTGTGCAGAAGCGCTGATCAGAATCGGGTTTGGCGTGGTATGAGACTGTATTGATAGTCTGAGTCACATCACTGTCTGGTTTGGGTTTTCTACTGAGGATTTGGCCCCCTCCGGCAGCGACAAGCTTAGTAAGGTTGTCTTTTGGATGATGTTTGAAGGTTCCCCAAAAATAGAAGTAGCATCCATCAAACAACTTTGGCAACTGAAATAAGAAAAGTATTTGTTAAGTGCAGATCAAAAATTTTTTTTAATTGAAAGAAGATTTTAAATGAATGAAGAACATAAACATAATAGTCTTGGGTAATTAAGAAGCTATTTCTGGTGCTGGTACAAATTCAATCAAACTAATTGGATTTAAAAAAAAAAAAAAAACAAGCCGGCGTTGGTGGCTCATGCCTGTAATCCTAGCTATTCAGGAGGCTGAGATCTGAGGATCATGGTTCAAAGCTAGCCCAGGTAGGAAAGTCTGTGAGACCCTTATTTCCAATAAACCACTAAAAAAACAGAAGTGATGCTATGGCTCAAGCAGTACAATGCTCACCGTGAGCTGAAGAGCACAGGGACAGTGGCCAAGCCCAGAGTTTAAGCCCCACAACCGACAAAAATAAATAAATAAATAAATAAAAAGAATGGTAGTGGCCATGCTTGTAATTCTCTCTACTACTTAAGAGGCTGATCTAAAGGATCTTGGCTTGAGACTTTCTTTCCAAAATTACCAGCAAAAATACAGGCGAATGTGTGGCTCAAGTGGGTAGAACACCACCTGAACAAGCAAAGTGAGCAAGTAAGGCCCTAAGTTCAAAGACCAGTACTGCTTCCCTCAAAAAAATAAGTGTATAAAAGTATGAGGTCTACATATATTTGTATCCTCCTTAGATTCATTCACTATCTCTATTCCGTTTTATTCTCCTAAAAATTTAAATATACTTTGTATTAAGAAGAAAAACAAAGAACTGCATCAAACATCATTTAATAGGATAGGCATGCATACTAGGTGGAACTGAAAGCCCCAAAGATTCCTAGAATATAAAATATATGTGTCAGTAAGACCAGGCTACAAGAGTAGCATCATTTCCATACAACACCCACACTCAAGTACACACTATCAAGCTAAGGTCCCTGGACAGCTACAGTGGGAGCAGGGCCTATGGGTTCCAGAGATGCATTACTGGGGCATATCCTTTATGAAGTCATGGCTAGGGATCCAATTAGCCATAAAATGCTACTGCATGTTTCATGGAAATATAAAATTTCAGAATTTCCTCCCATGAAAAATTTTCTTTTGTCATTTCTAATATACTCATATGCATCAACAGAATAATGGAATATTATCCATTAAAAATGCAATATGTGGCAATAAAGACATATGGTAACTAAATCCGAGCAGCAGCTGTAAGTCTTCTTTCAAGCTCCTTCCTGCATCTGCGATTTACCTCAGATTCTGAAAGGTTTATGGGAATGTTCAAGATGCCAAAAATCCATTAACAGTAGGAAATTATTGCCTTCTGGATTTTACTGCACATTGTGATCATTTTTCAGAATCAAGTGCTTGAAATAAGCATAATTAAAATTTTAATCAGTCACCTATACTTGCAAAAAGGGCAGACAAAGTTTTCCCTGATGGTGTTCACAGAATGAAGTCATAACAAGACCACAGAAAGTTGTATGGAAAAAAAAGTACCAGCAGTTCTTTGTTGATTCTGCTTCTCTGTGGACCTTCAGGAATTTCATACATTTCTTCCTCTTCATATACTTTTGTTTGTAAACAAGCTTTCACCCCTAACAAAAAACAAAGACAAACCAAAATAAATTATCAATCAGGCAAAAAATGTTTCAATAAAATTAAGAAATTTGCCTAAGTCTAAATGTTTTCTTGTTATTTTTTGCCCTTTCATGGCTGTTCTAAAACAATATGCCAACAGAAAATATAATAAAACGAGTCAAGGCATGGTGGCTTGCAACTTTAATCCAAGTTACTTTGCAGGTAGAGAATGGAAGATTACAGTTTGAGGACACCCTGGGCAAAAAGCAAGCAAGATCTTACACACACACACACACACACACACACACACACACACACACACACACACACACACACACACACACACACACACACACACACACACACACACACACACACACACACACACACACACACACACACACACACACACACACACACACACACACACACACACACACACTCTCTCTCTGTCTCTCTCTCTGTCTCTCTCTGTCTCTCTCTGTCTCTCTCTGTCTCTCTCTCTCTCTCTCTCTCTCTCTCTCTCTCTCTCTCTCTCTCTCTCCTGCATTTTCTGGCAGGTAACCACATTAAAGATCTAAAGTCAAATGACTTAGTTATCTCAATTATTTGCTTTGGGATAATTAAACTAAATGCTTCATTTCAGCCTTAGCTTCCTTGTCTATGGAAACAAAAATTCACGCTACCACCTATTTCACAGGCTTCTATGGAAAGAAATGTTCTAAAGTCTATAGCATATAATAAACTACCTTACTGTCAGAACAAAGCTTTCACACAACTTGCTGTCTTTGAGATTATTTTGTTCAATAATCTCAGTTATTTCACTGAGGAAATTTCATGAGGGCAGGAATAATTTTTTTAAATTACATAACCACTTATTAGACTCCAGAGTTAGAGTCCAAATGCTTAGCAATCTTAAAATAGCCTGGGATTTTAAAAATGTTACAACCTTAATCACCTAACAGCTAATGATTTACAACTTAACCAGAAAGAATTTGTGAATATATAAATATATACTTGCAATAGAGAATATATGCTGGAATGATACTGACTTAACATTCTACTGGGAAACTGGAAAATGTCAGTGATGAAATTTTGTCTGACTAATCTCTACTTAATTCAAAAGTAAGATACTCTAGTACAGAAGAACCATGGCTTGGCCTGCGAACTCCGTCTATGTTGTAAAGGATTCCTTTCTGGACAGAAGATGGTTCAGTCAGTCTGGTATAAGCACAGAACTATCTCACACTGCATTTCATATAAAAATACTCATTTGTGTAGGAGAAAGAAGAATTCTCTTGTTTTATAGTACTTATCTTGAAAGTAAAAACTAACACTGGATAAGAAAGAAATTCAAGAGCTAGTAACAGTTCATATTAGTTTGGACCTATGCTTTATAACTTAAGCTTTCCATTACCCCAAACTTCCATAATAAAAAAATTTAATCTCTGTCTTGTAAGTCAATCTTCAGAACATGGAATAAGAGACAAAAACGAAACATATACACACACACAAATCAACACAATTTTTAAAATATTCATTTCCATGGCACATTGAATTTAGTTATGTTAAAGCTAAACTTGCACAAAGGCAAATTAGGGCCTCTGATCACATAAAATAGTATTTATTGAAATGAATTCAAAGAAATGGAAATAACAGTTTTTGTTTATTTTTTTCTTTTTCTCTTGTATCTGTGTTTTGGGGGGTAAGCACAAGCCCAAAATAGAGACAAAGGGTAAGCAAATGCAGCAGGGATACTCAGTAGACACTATGATGAAAATGAACTATACAATTTGTGGGAAGGGATAGGATGAAAACACTATCCCTTAACCCCTCAATATGTAACCTTTATAACAATAATTTAAAAAAAACTAAATTAGTTGTCTTTTGAATAAAACTGTCCAAATTTATTTCCAAAAAAATGTAGGACAACTTACCTTAACTATTAAACTGCCAAGCACATATTCTATAAGTATGAATAATTTCCATACAATAATAGATTGAAAACTACTAGTAAAGTAGGAAACAGTGTACTAGACCTATGGTTCCTTGTATTTTTGTATTAAACAAATATAATACAAAATTATTAAAAGTTGAAAGAAAAATATATCTTCATTAAGAAAATAGAGAAAATCAAGCTGTTATTTCATTGCTACCTTCCTGGACACAAATGAGTACAGTAAGAATAGAATTTATTTGCTTCCATGCTTATCCTTCTTACACTTGTAAATCCTCTTAACATAGACTCCCTTCTCATGAATTTTCATTAGTGCAAAGCCACCATAGCCAAAATCATTTTATAAAATGTATGAATACCATATTGTCTAATATCCTTCCTGGTAGCAAAACAGAACAATATAATATGTGTAAACATTGTCCAGTACTCTGAAAAACCTTAATTTTCCACAATTTAAAATAAAATACTCAAAACCATATGGCCTGCTCAAAGAACTTCAAGAAATACACAAAAGAGTAGATCACCAATGTTCCAGTCACATACTAACACTGTTATGGAATAAAAGCAAAACAAAATTTCTTAAAAAAAAAAAAACTTATTGCAAAGGTGACATGCAGAGGGATTAGTTACATGAGACAGTAATGAGTACATTTCCTAACAGTGTCAACCCCTCCCTCATTCTCTCCCAGTTTTTCCCTCCCAACAAAGTTGTATAGTTCATTTCCAACATAGTGTCTAGTGGGTTTCTTAAAGCCAATTTTTCTCCATCCCATCTTCTTTTTAAAATGATTTTTCTAATGTTAAATGACCAAGTATATAATTAGTTGTTCTAAGGAAAAATCCTGATAAAAATTATTAGGCCCATCATCACAGCATTCTGGAAACAAGTGGGATGCTGACAAATTTGAGGCCAGACTGCACTACATGGTGAGTTCTAGGTTACTCTGTGAGAACATGTGTGTGCATGTGTGTGTGTGTCTATATATGATATGATATATTTCACATATATATGAAATATGATATATAGTTTAAGATATATTTACTTTTATATATCTAAATATTATATATTATGGCTAGACCATATCTCAAAAACTAATCAAAATATAAGCAAATGAAATTTACTATTATGAAGATAATGACAGCAGCTACTATCTGTTTTAAGTATGTGTACCTTTCCCAGAAAGACTGATACAGCTGAGGTCATTACCTGCAGTAGTCATGTTGTATATAAAGATGCAATTAATGCTGAGTTTATGGATACTCAGTCACTGCTCTTACGTGGTTAGGTTCCTGGGGTCTTTGCTTCCAACATTTTTGTCAACTAATCACTATTTCTCGTTTCATGTCAATGTTTAAATGCTTTAGCTATTCTGTTGTGCTGAATCATTAGCATTAAACTTAGAGACATCAGCACTATAATCAGACCTCGTCAAAGCTTCTCCCATAAGTATTTTCTCTGGAAGGTACAGTCTTCTTTTCAACATAAGACAACACTGCGCTGGGAAGGTGGCTTAGTGGTAGAGCGCTTGCCTTGCATGCATGAGGCCCTGGGTTTGATTCCTCAGCACCACATAAGCAGAAAAAAAAAAAAAAAGCTGGAAGTGGCGCTGTGGCTCAAATGGTAGAGCGTTAGCCTTGAGCTGAAGAGCTAAGGGACAGTGCCCAGGCCCAGAGTTCAGGCCCCATGACCGGACCTTCCCCCCGCCAAAAAAAAAGACAACACTGAAGCTTGATAATTGGGGGCCATTTTAAACAGTAAAATAACAATCAATCAACCAATCAATCAATGCAGGAAACAGAGAAATATGGCTTTGAAAACTGAAAGAGACACTTGTTTCCAGGAAGAGAGCTACAAAACAAGAAGGTAAAGGACAGAACACTGGTGGCTCACAACTGTAATCCCACCTACTCAGGAGGCTGAGATCTGAGGATCATGGTGCCCTTGGCAGAAAAGTTCTCATGAAACTCTTATTTCCAATAAACTACTCAGAAAAAGCCAGAAGTGGCACTGTGGCTCAAGGAATAAAGTGCTAGCCTTGAGCACAAAGAGGCTCAAGGACAGAGCCCAGACCTAGAGTTCAAACCTCAAGACCGGAAGGCAAAAAAAAAAAGAGGTAAAGTATCATCTTGTTCATTTCAACTGGGAACAGGCTTACCAAGCAACTCAAATTCTGAGTTCTCTGCCTGTCTACAAAAGCCTAAGTCCTGATTTGGGGACTACCAGTTTAGCAAGTAGGCAAATTCACAAATTCACAAATACATATCCCACAAGCCATGAGAACTTACAGCACATAATTTGCACTTCAAGAGACAACTGGTGTAGAAATAAGTTTTAACTAGTTTCAAACCATTCAGCTATCTAATGATTGAGCTGAAATCTGAACCCAAGTCTATTTAGTTTTCTACAGTCTACTCATTTTAAACAAAGATAGAATATGGGCAGGGCACTTGAGTTCATGCTTACAATCTTACTCAAGAAGCTAAGATCTGAGAACAGTGGTTCAAAGTCAGCCTGAGAAGACAAAACCCATTATACTCTTATCTCTAATTAGCCAGCAAAAAGCCAGACCTGAAAGGCATGACTTAAGTGGTAGAGAGCCAGCCATGAGTGAAAAATCCAAGCAAACACACAAGATCCCAAGTTCAAACCCCAGTACCAGCATACACATAAAAACAAAACTTGGGTTCTAGACATATTTATGAATATGTGAAATGCTTTAAAGCTGCTTTACGTGTTTCAGAATGTTGTTTAATAAAAAAATTTTGCTGGGCACCAGTGGCTCACACCTGTAATCCTAGCTACTCAGGAGGCTGAGCTCTGAGGATCTTGGTTCAAAGCCAGACCACGCAGGAAAGTCCATGAGATTCTTTTCTCCAATTAACAACCAGAAAACTGGAAGTGGTGCTGTGGCTCACGTGGTAGAGCACTTGCCTTAAGCTGAAGAGCTCAGGGACAGAGCCCAGGCCCAGAATTAAAGTCCCACGACCAACCAAAAAAAAATTAATTAAATTCTCAGAAAATATTTAACAACTGAATACTCTATTTCCCCCACAGCAGAGTTCTGTAAAGACAATGCCTGTTTAACTTGAGACTACCAATGTATATTCAGATTCAAAAGGCATGTTCAGGATAGTCATAATTCCTCATTTTGCAATTTTAAATTTGTTGGTTTTGTCCGTGCTTTGGTGCTCAAATTTCTTTCCTTCATTGTTTTTAATTATCAGAATCAACATCACTCAAGGATGCTAAGCTAAATTTTGAATCCTATTATTTCTCTAACTTATAAATCACTATATTTGAACGTACTGTAGTAAATTATTTTTAAAATAGCCAAATTTTAAGCTGCTGAAAAAAATTATCTAATAAATTCAGTATTAAACTATTAACATTGATATGGAAAATAAAAAAATTTGAACAGGTCAAAACAACACCCTAGAAATACTGCCAATGTGTTGGCATTCTATCTTCTACAGTTTCTATACTAAAGACCAACTCAAGCTGGGCACTGATAGCTCATGCCTGTAATCCTAACTACTTGGGAGGCTGAGATTGGAAGGATTGTTAGCTGGAGACCATCCCAGACAGAGAAGTTTTATGAGACCCCTTTGTCAATCCAGAGGCTGAGGGAGAACTGCAGTTCTAGACCGTCAAGGACACAAAAATCCTTTAGACTCCACCTTGATGAGAGTAAGCTGGATACATTGGTGCACACTGGGATCACACCTATAATCCCGGCAATGATTGGAAGCCCAAAATAGGTGGACTCTAGCTCAGTCCAGGCAGGAAGTAAGTCCTTTCTCAAAAATAACCAGCAAAAAACAAGGTTAGAAATGTGACTCAAGGGGCTGGGAAGGTGGCTCAGTGGTAGAATGCTTGCCTTGCATGCATGAGGCCCTGGGTTTGATTCCTCAGCACCACATAAGCAAAAAAAAAAAAAAAAGAAAAAGAAAAAAGAAAAAGAAAAAAGCTGGAAGTGACGCTGTGGCTCAAGTGGTAGAGTGCTAGCCTTGAGCTGAAGAGCTAAGGGACAGTGCCCAGGCCCAGAGTTCAGGCCCCATGACCGGACCCATAAAAAAAAAAAAAAAGAAATGTGACTCAAATGGTAGAACAAATGTGAGGCCCTGAGTTCAAACACCAATACCACAAAAAATAGATCAACCCAAAATGCGTTGGTAATCTAACAATATCACTGTTACATTAAATTGTTATTTACATACTTTGTTACCCACAGTATGGGGCTCCTACCTAAACTCTTTTCTAATAATATTTGCTGAGCACTTGTATTAATATCTTTAGAGAAAGAAAATCCCTGAATATAAATCCAACGCCTATTGTAAAACAGTGCTATGAGAAAGAAGATGCCGTGAATATAAAACCAAGACCTACCCCTGAACCAAGACCTACCCCTGAACAATAAGTACAAGGGCCAATGTTGTCAAGTTACAGAAGTAAGGGGACTATTCCCGTGCTAACAACTTAATCGTTTTATACATTCATTTCTCAAGTAACACATTACAACAGAACTATGTTCTGTCATTCATCAACACAATGAAGCCTGAACAGATAACTAGTGTGGCCAATATGGCACGCAGGGGAACAACCAAGAGGATAGCATGGTGATTCCAAGGCAGGATGCCTATAATTTCATAGATTAAGCCTCAATTTAGGTCATGTTCAGCTCTACAATAATTTAGTACATTTCTAAAAAGGTAGAAAAATCCAGTGCTCTAATTACAACCATTGAGCTGAACAAACACATTCTTCAATAGATCCTCATTCCAAGTAAAAATCTTTCAACTTCCTATGCTACCTAATATCAAGTAAAGAAGAATGGAAGGGGAAAAATAGCTTTATCCTAAAAACAGAGGAGCATCAAGTCTACATATGACATTTTTCAATGGTGACAAAATGTTGGAAGACTTGCTGTCATAGCATAATAAACTCTGAAGATTTTTCAAAGCTATAAGCACCATCTATACAAAGGGCTATACTATAAATGCCTAGGGGGAACAAATAGATAAATCCTAAGAGGTTTAAAGGGCATTCCCAATGGTATAACTGAAATGAAAACTCAGATATCTTTCTATTCCTGGAGCAGTGTTATAAGTCTTTATTCTTAAAAAGAAAGAAGGGAAAGCCAGGCACTGGTGGCTCACACCCAGCTACCGAGGAGGCTGAGATCTGAGGATCACAGTTCAAAGCCAGCCTGGGCAACAAAGTCCGTGAGACTCATCTCCAGTTAACAGCCAGAAAACTGGAAGTGGTGCTGTGGCTCAAGTGGTAGATGCTAGCCTTGAGCTAAAGAGCTCAGGGACAGTGCCCAAGCCGAGTTCAAGCCCCACTACTAACCAAAAAAGAAAAAGAAAAAGAAAAGAGAAACAAAGAAAGTAAGGAAAAACTAATGAAGGCACAGTGCTGGTAGACATTTACCATACTTACAAACTCCTATCAACTTCCTAGTGAACCTCCATTGACATAAACCAACTGTACTGATTAAACATATATAACAACAAAAGAAACATGCTTCAAAACAAACTTTTAACAATTTAAAAGATAATTAATATCATTAATGAAATGGAAGAATCTCCCCAATACCATTTATGCCTAAGCAATGGACATTTTTTAAAGATTTTACTAAATAGAAGTAAAGCAAATAGCAGCAAGAATTCCATTTTCCATTTCAGACAATATATGAGAACTTTTACAACATTCCCATTTACTAACTCATCTAAAATATAAAATATACCATTATCTTTAATCTCTACTTATACATCAAGATTTTAAAACAACCTAAAAAGCCATTTTCCACCAACCTAAAAATACTTAAAATTTAACCAATCTATTTTATATTTGTAATAAACGCTTAATAAAGTTCATACTGATTCTAATGTTTGCCCCAAAATAGTATGGCAGAAAGATAAGATACTTATTTCTTCTTTTAAAGAAAAAAAGAGGCAATGCAAGATCAAGTTTTCATTCTCAGATAATTTTCAGACTGTAAGTTATGTACTTGTTTAAACACAGATTTCCTTATACGAAAGAGTAATTTTAAATTATGTGTCATATGGGCCTTAAAATGTGTTTAACTTCTGACCTTATAGAATATATGATTTATCTTTTTTTCTTATTTTCCTTTTTTGGCAATACTGAAGTTGCAACTCAAGAGTCTTGTGCTTGCCAGGCAAGTTCTCTACTACTAGAGTCACATCCCCATTCCTTTTTGCTTTTTTTAAAATTTAAATAGGGCCTTGCATTTATGAAAGAGGTGTGTATTTATGTACATGACAGGCATGTACAACTACAGCCAGCTTTTACTGGCTGAGATGAATTATCAAGAACTTTTGTCTGGACTGGCCTTGAACCTGGATCCTTTTGTTCCCCACCTCCTGAGTCCCCAGAATTATTGGCATGAACCACTGTACCCAGACATTTCAACTTTATTACTTTTCACGTTCTCTTACAAAATTTCAACTGAAAGCTTAACACTTTGCAGAATTAATGTATGGAACAACTTATCTAGTAAAAAGGAGAAGATTCTTAGCCTAGATATATTCCTGATCATGTCTACTATTTCTTTTTATTTTAATTTTTTTATTGTGAAAATACTGTACAGAGGGGTTACAATTACATGGCAAGATAATGAGTACATTTCTTATCAAGCATTGCAGCCTCCTCCTTTGTTTCCCCTTTCCATCCCTTCCCATCCTTTCCCCTCCCCCCAACCCCCCCACACCAAAGTTGTAAAGTTCGTTTTCGACATAACGACTTGTACATCTCATTGTTGCAATGGGTCCACCTGTATCCCTATTTAAACGATTTGTTTTTTTTCCCTTCCCCTCCACAAATTATACTGACATCAAATACAGTGAAAGCAGAGGTTATTATTTCTTTCCTTATGTCCTCAGACTTTTTATTTATTTATTTTATTGTAAAGATACTGTATAAAGGGGTTACAGTTACATGAGTAAGGTAATGAGTACACTTCTTGTCCAGCATTGTTACCCCCTCCTTTGTTGTTCTACCATTATCCCTTCCCTCCCCCTACTTGTGTGTGTGTGTATGTGTGTATGTGTGTATGTGTGTATATATATATATATATATATATATATATATATATATATATATATATATATATATATATATATATATATATATATATATATATGAGCAGTCTAATTCCCAGGGCATTATTTAACTCAAAGTCATTAACTCAAACTCATTAAGGTAGCTCTGGCCATGTGAGCAAAACAAGGAATCTTTGCATACTAATGCAGCTTGTGAATTTCAGAGCTAGAACATTTTTTTTTTTAAAAGAAACTAGTAGAAGTAGATGAGGGAGGGGAAGGATAGTGGGAGAACAACAAAGGAGGGAGTAACAATGCTGGACAAGAAATGTACTCATTACCTTATGCATGTAATTGTAACCCCTCTGTATAGTATCTTTACAATAAAATAAAATTCAAAAAAAGGTACACCTTTATTCTAAATCACTGGAACACACTCTTGCCTTTATATACATCAGTGGATATGTATTTTCATTTTAGATGCACAAGCCAACTGACTGATATTCATGGATTTTTTTTTTTTATTAAGCTTAGTCACTTTGTCTAGTTTTAGAAAAGAAAAAAAAAGAACTACACAAACAAGAAGGGAAAGGGTACTCCTAAATTCACAGCCATACAAAATGGTCAGTGAATGCAATAAAGACAAAGCTGCAAAATGAAGATCTTTTAAGTGACCAAAGGTGGAGATTAACCTTGTATAGAGGACCACAGAATTCCTTTATTCCCTTCAAAAGCTAGGGCAGCATGTCAAAGAAATTATTTCTGGGCATCTGTAACTCAAACAGCACTCTCAGTTAACAGCGTTAAATACACACACACACACACACACACACACACACACACACACACACACACACACACACACACACACACACACACACACACACACACACACACACACACACACGCGCGCGCGCGCACACACACACACTCTCCAGATATGGTAGAGGCATGCCTGTAATCCCAGAAAACCAGGAAAGGGAAGAGGAGGCTCTCCATGTGAGGCCATCTGGGCAAAGGTAGTGTCAAGACTCTAGCTGAGACAAACAAAAGCAAAAGGTCTGGAGAAGTAGTACAAATGCTAGTGTTGGCTCCAACAGGCCCAAGTCCAATCTCCAGTACCAAGAAAATGATAAGAATATTTCAGCAAAGAAAGTATCAATAATTTTCTCTTCTAATTCTGTTAAAAATCAACACTGAGGTTGTAAGAGTCTGTTTCAAAATGTTAAATATTACTTTTTAGACAAGTAGACTATGGTAGCACTAAAGAACACAAGAATCTGACAACAAAAACAATGGAAAAATAACAATTTTCCTATGAAATGAAGGCTGAAATGTAAAGTTAAAAACTAAATATTCCATTCCTAATATTGGAAATATCCACTGTAGGATATAACAGAAATTACTGTGATAGTTTATAAAATCATAAAAATAATATTTAACACATTTGTTTTTGGTTACTTCTGAAAGTTAATATAAAATATATTTCCTACTAAAATAAATGCTAGATTATTATACGTAGACCATATACAGAAGCAATGAAATTCTATCACAAATATATACTACTATAACATTTTCTTAAGTACAACTTGGGTATTGATTTTTACATTTTGTATCAAAAGTCTATTTACAGATGTAAAGACCAAACGTAATCTAATGTTAAAAAATTCCCATATTATAAAACTTAAGCTCAATATTCCTTTTCCAACTATTCAAATATTTATGTAAAATTTCTATTGTGATTAGGACAATGACTATAATGTATTTTCTATGTTTGCATTACAAGTATCAAACATCTTGTGTATCAGGTAGGAGATATCTATATATTATATATATATATATATATATATGTGTGTGTATATATATGTATATATATATATACACATATATATATACACCTATACCTATGTAGGCTCTAATTTGTCTTTTTAAGATCAAAGTCCCTAGCTATATAATCTTTGGAAAAGATTAAAGAGAAAATGTATTTTCCTGGAATTAGACATTCTGAATGTGTCTACTGAACATGAGTTTAGTCTAACAAGCATAAATAAGCTGTTTATAAAACCATGAAAAAAATCAAACCAGTCACTTCAGTAACCCACCAACTTACTCGTTTTCTTTTGTTTGTCCCTGTGTTCACTTAACATTTACATGTTGTTAAAAGCAAATGTAATACTTTATTTTTAAACTGAAACACTTTTGTACTTTAATCTCATATAAAAGTATGGGGTTTGGTAAGAGAACATTTTTAAGCATTTTAGAATTTTCCTCATATTTAGGTTATTTCCCCTACTTTTTACTATTTGACCTAACAGTATATACTGGGCACCACTGACTCATATTTATACTCCAAACTTCTGAGAAGGCTGGGGCCTAAGAGTATCACAGTTCAAGTCTAACATAAGGAGAAAAAAAACAAAACTCACAAAACTGCCTTGACAACTGACAACTGGGTATCGTGGTGTGTGCCTGTTATTCTAGTTAATGGGGAATTAGGACAAACATAGTGATTCCAGGCCTGCTCAGTCAACAGTCACGGAAAGCTGGGTGTGGTGATGAAGCCTAGTATATGCGGATCATGGTCCAAGCCCACAAAGGCAGGAAGCAAGCCCTTAACTCAAAAATACCAGCATGGATAACAGGAAATGTTCCTCTCATTTTCAATTCCTCCCTACTTAACCCTATTGTTATTAAAATAAATCCGTTAAAAAATTTTAAAGCAGAAAGAAAAAAAGAAAAGGCTCCCTGAGCCTAGGAGTAAAGAATGGCCATGCTTAGGAGTTTCTAGGTGGAGTGTGTGAGAGGGGAGTATGTGTGAAGTGGGAGTGTGTGGGAGCCCTTAGGGGTTCTAATTCAGTCTTGTGCAAACTGGGTTTGCCCCACTCTGTATGCTCAGGTCTTCCCTGTGGCCTGGCTATAGATAGTTCCCAAAGAGAAGGGTAGTGAGAAGAGACATTGTACCATTACAAGGCGCTGAGCTGAGAATACTTCAGAGTGCCCCTGAGGCACTGAAATAGAGCCAAAAATACGGCATGCAGGAGACGGGGGCTCCAGTAGTGTGCATCAATACCAGGCTTGTCAGAGTTGTCTGGTGTCTCAGGAATGTCCTGTATTATACCCGTGCGAGGTTATCCAAAAAACACTATGAAGATGAAAATTCACCCAATTAGCTCTATTCTTTGGTATTCTCTGTCCCTATTACCACATTCACACAGATCACCACTGTGATGAGAAACCCTTAATGTCAATATTATAAGACTGAAAAAACAAACAAAACAAAAATACTAGGGCAATAAAAGATTACAGGCAGAGCTTGGATGTAGAGAGCCTATATAGCAAGCACAAGCCCTGAATTCAACCAGTTTTGCCAAAAAGAAAAAAAAAATCCCATCTGTATTACTTAAGGGTAAATTTTGAAACATAACACTATTAAGTCAGATGACTTTTTTTCATTCTTTTTTTTTTTTTCTTTTTGACAGTAGTGGGGGCTGAACTCTGCCTGGGCGCTGTCCCTCAGCTCTTCAGCTCAAGGCTAGCACTCTACCACTTGAGCCACAGCGCAAGTTCTGGCTTTTTTCTGCTTATATGGTGCTGAGAAATAGAACCCAAGGCCTCATACATGCAAGGCAAGCACTCTACCACTGAGCCACCTTCCCAGCCTGACTTTTTTTATTCTTAAAAACGTCTTTGATGGAGGTCTGTAAGCATAATGTTGCCCAATCAATCTTTCTTTATTGAAACCTTTCAGTATGTCTATTTTTGATAATTAGTCTACTGAACAGAAAAAAATTAATTTGTACTTAAAATTCCAGATCATACTTCATTATCTTCAAATAGTTGTATAAAGGGGTCTGAATTTAATATGTCCATTTTTGTGTACAATATATCAGTGTCACCCCCTTCTATTATTCTCCGTCCTCCCATTTCTAATTCCAAACATTTTCACCTATGAATACTGAATGTCCTGACTGTTATTAGTCCCTATTGCTCTCTCCATCCATCTGCATCCTTCCGGGAGCCCACTACTTCTCTGACAAATATTTCAGCTTCCTAGTACTCATTTTGTTAAACTGTTAATTGTTCAACACCTCTGAGTATACTATAGTTTAGTCCGTTTGATCATGTATATATGCATATGGCTTAGTACAATGTGTTTTCATGTGTTTGTATTTTAGGTTTGGCTTACACATAAGATATACATATGCCCTTTGTCTTTCTGAGTCTGACTTACTTTACTTAATGTAATTTTTTGCAGATACATTTTCCATCAAATGACAATATTATTCCTCCTAACAGATGAATAAAAGTTGTGTGTGTGTGTGTGTGTGTGTGTGTGAGTGAGTGTGAATGTGTGTATGTGTATATCACATTTTCTTGATCTATTCTTCAGTTGTAGGGATCTGGGCTATTTCTATAACTTAGCTATTGTGAATAGTACTGCAAATTACATGAGTGTTAGATACTTTTATTGTATCCTAACTTGCAATTTTCTGAACAAATACTCAAGAATGGCATTGCCAGATCATATGGTAGTCTTGCTTTCATCCTAAAGAATCTCCATAGGGACTGCACTAACTTACATTGCCACCAACGGTGGCAATTAGGGATCTTCTCCAGCACTTGTTAGTATTCTTGATGATGGGCATTCTGACTGAAGTGAGATGGAATCTCAATACTGTTTTTATTTGCATTTCCATTATGGCCAACGATGTTGAACAATTGTTCATGTATTTATTGGCCATAAGTACTACTTCTCAGTAGTAGTAACTTGGCTATTGATTCCTAGGGTTTAAAATTTTTGAGCTCCTGGTATATTCTAGTAATTAGAACTTTGTCAAATTTATAGCTACCAATGATCTTCTCCCATTCTGCAGGTCTTTTTAGCTTAGTGCTTATATACTTCTACCAGAGCATTTTTAATATCCACTTAAAAACTGATCTTCTCCCATTCTGCAGGTCTTTTTAGCTTAGTGCTTATATACTTCTACCAGAGCATTTTTAATATCCACTTAAAAACAGCAAACATTGACCAAGAACAATGAATATGTTTGAGTGATTATGAGATATAAACCACTGATGCAGTAGTTATATTTTGGTGTCTATTGTTCCTCAACAAAAAACAAAACCTGCCCTATATGGCCTATTCTCAGTTCAGACACAAGTCCAGTGTAATATGTCTGGCAGGTTCCTCAGTAATTGCTTTAGGTGCTGAAACTTCTAAAAATTCTACAGCTGTAATGTTATTTAAACTTACATAAGAGAGAGGGGAAGAGGAAGAGATTAAAGAAAAGATGACAGCCATCTGCTTTCCTTTCACAAAGAAGTGAGAAGAAGATGCAGACTTACATTTGTTACAAAAAGGTTAAGTTAAAAGAAATTCTGAAAGTAGCATACTAAAAGAATCAGTAAGTTAAAAACTTTTTTTTTTTTTTTTGGTCGATTCTGGGGCTTCAACTCTGGGCCTGGGCGCTGTCCCTCAGCTCTTCAGCTGAAGGTGAGCAATCTACCACTTGAGCCACAGAGCCACTTGTGGTTTTATTAGTGGTTTATTGGAGATAAGAGTGTCACAGACTTTCTTGCCCAGGGCTGGCTTTGAACCACAATCCTCAGACCTCAGCCTCCTGAGTAGGTAGGATTACAAGCATGAGCCACTGGTGCCTGGCTGGATAAAAACATCTTTAAGGCCAATTAGCATCATGAGGATGAAGTTTCACAGTGTTCACATTTCAAGAAATATATAACAATGCATGCTTCCATTCTTTTATTTTAACAAAGTTTACCCTTGTACACATAAGGAGTCGTTACTGGTTGCCTCTAAGGAATTAACAACAAAAGTAGAACAAAACCAGTCTTAGCTACAAATTTGGTTTCCTCTTTTAATTTTTACCCAGAATTGAACCCAGTCACTACTATGGAAGTCTATCATCGGATCCTCACAAATTTCCTAAAATCTATTAATTGTAGCATTATTTTATCAATTTACTTATTTTTTGTGGTTTGTGGGGCTTGAACTCTGGACCTGAGCACTGTCCTTGGACTCTTCAGCTCAAGATGAGCACTCTATCACTTGAGCCACAGCACTACTTCCAGTTTTCTGGTGGTTAGTTGGAGTCTCATGGACTTTCCTGTCTGGGCTGGCTTTGAACTGTGATCCTCAGATCTCAGTCTCCTGACTAACTAGGATTACAAGCATGAGCCTCTGGCCCCTGGCAATAAAAACATTCTTAAACAGGGGGCTGGGAAGGAGGCTCACTGGTAGAGCGCTTGCCTTGCATGCCTGAGGCTCTGGGTTCGATTCCTCAGCACCACATAAGCAAAAAGAAAAAAGCCAGAAGTGGTGCTGTGGCTCAAGTGGTAGAGCGCTAGCCTTGAGCTGAAGAGCTGAGGGACAGCGCCCAGGCCCAGAGTTCAGGCCCCACAACCGGACCCCCCCCCCCCAAAAAAATTCTTAAACAGAAACACTTTGGGAGAGGAAGACAAGTTTCACTACGTAGTGCAGGCTGGCCTCAGTTTATGGAGTGATAGAATTACACGTGTGCTTACAAGTCAAATTTAGATCCATTGGATAAAAACTTCCCATACTATTTTTGTTAATTTGTGTTGTCTGTAAGTCAATAATCTACAATTAAAATTTCAATTAAAATTCCTCTTTAACCTATGTGGTTTATGCCACACCATATAAAAAGTTAAAGTGTCTTAATAGTTAATCCAGCAAAAGTTTGGACACCAGCAAACTAATGTCTAACCTCAAAACCGCAGTTTGATCTCAGGGCCTCATACTTATGAGGCTGGTACTATACCACACAAGCCATTCCTCCAGTCTTGCTCTGTGCTAGTTATACTGGAGAAACAGTCTAGCAAACGTTTTAACCTGTCCTAGCCTCAAACTATGACCCGCCAGATTTCAGAATCCTGAGTAGCTGGGTTACAGGCTTGAGCAATCAGCACCCCATATAAATCTTTATAATTAATTTTGAAAGCTGTGGTCCACTTCATCTTTCTTTAATATAAATGGTTTTCAGAGTCTTGAATTGCTCTGAAACACTTTGAAATCAAACTGAGATCCTTGACATTAAGAACAAACTGTGAGAAATCTATATTAGGAAAGAAGGTACTTGAGAGTTCTTGCCTTCTTTTTATAAACCAAGTGACTTAAAGAAATTGTTCAAACCTTAAACCTATTTCTGTTTGGAGTCTACATTAGAAAATACAAAGATATGATTTCAGTAAGGGATTCCATTCATCCTACATCCTAAGAGAATCACTGATATTAAAGAATATTACTCACTACTGTGAGAATTACCAAATAGCAAACTATTAAGTCAGTCCAAGTCCATCAGTGAATCTATGAAAATGACATGGCCAAGCCATTAAAGTGACCTGAAGACTGTATGGTGATGAAACATTAAACCTGTATATGGAATCAGATGCCAGTTTCACATATTATCTAGAACCAGACTCAGTTAAGCAACATTCAATTTCCACATGATTTATCTATTACTAAGACATTATTATAAAAATTTTATTTCTTTTTCTAACCACTGGGAAGGTTGATGGCACAAGATTGGTACCAAAAAAAAAAACTATAACCATAAAGCTATTTTAAGTGAGTTTTTCAAATATTAAGGCTCAGTAAGATTCATCACATATTTGAAAAGGAAAAGAAAGTGCAAAAATATAGACAAAGAGAATCTTTTGTCTACGCATGTAAATTGTCAGTCAGTTCAATCACTCATTGTGTTTCTTAAACTGGTCTTGACTAGTAACAGGCTGGTAAGAACAGACAGAATGTCATTACTAGTGACAGCCACTTAGCTGGATCCATCCATATCAGTGAAGACTAATATCACAAGAAAGATGCAGAAGTTGTGCCCAAAAAGAACATGAATACAGACTGCTGAAAGAAAGCTGTTATTCAAACTATATCATGATCAAGCTACAGACTAAATTAATAATTATGATCTTGATAAATTAAGCATTCTACTGTAAAACCTTCAAAGCACAAAACCATGTAACTCAACTTTTTAAAGCAAAATTTAACCCGTCATTGCTTCTTAAAAATAACTTCATTAAATGTACCCACTACTACTTTAACTTTTTAGTTTGAAATAATTATGGTCCTAGCAGATTGCAAAGAAAAGTAAATAGGAGTCCCATGCATCAGCTCCAATTATCTAGTGTTAACAATTGATATAACACTAACACTACAACAACAAACTGGCATGGTCAGAATCCAGAGCAACAGATGAATTAATATGTATGAGTATATGCAGATCTATGAAACAGTAGCTCATGTGTAGCCTTGAGCATCAGACCTACCACTACAACACTACAATCAAGATCCTCAACTGTACTGTCATAAAACTCCAACTGTTTCCAAATCAGTTAAAAAAAAAAAGCCAGGGGCTGGGAAGGTGGCTCAGTGGTAGAGTGTTTGCCCCGCATGCATGAGGCCCTGGGTTCGATTCCTCAGCACCACATAAGCAGAAAAAGCCAGAAGTGGAGCTGCGGCTCAAGTGGTAGAGCGCTAGCCTTGAGCTGAAGAGCTGAGGGGCAGCACCCAGGCCCAGAGTTCAGGCCCCATGACTGGCAAAAAAAAAAAAAAAAAAAAAAAAGCCAATCCCTTACCTTCTGTTAACTATATCAAAAGTAGATATTTCATCTATTGAAAGTAACAGTAAGTCTGAGAGAAACTAGGGTTAAGAAAAGCACACAAATGCCAATAGAAATGGTAGAAGGCAGTTCTGAAGGTGGTGGTGTTTGACTGCCCACAGAAAGAGAAAGCGACATGCTCTGAATGGAGCCTGAGTTAACAGTTGCTATAGTAACCCCAGATCAGGTAGTAAGATAGTATAAATTTCCCAACAGCTGTCTAAAAATACTGAATTAGCTGAGAGAGCAAAGGGTGTTATGCAGATGATATTTTAGAAATCTTAAAGGAAAAGCAATAAACTACTTTCATTTCCCAGACTTGTCATGGAGTATATTTAAAATACGAGCATATTAAATTAAGGTTGCCATTTAGCAGTAATAAGGATTATTTCTAAGTACAGTGATGAACAGGAGGTTAAAAAATTAGCATAAGTTCCCTAAGTAATTGCAGCACTAACTAATTTTGTAGTTCTCTCAACTCCAAAACTTACAGTCAAACTTGAGAATCCAGCATCCATTGAGAATCCCAAGCATGCATTTCAGAGTACTTTGAGCCTGATCACCAGGAACAATGACATGCGTTACTAAGAAACAAAAAAGCAGTAAAATAATTCTTCAACCTGCTATTTAAAACCAGCTAAACTATTTTATTATTTTTATGTGAATCTTCTTCAAAAGCAACACTTTTTTTTACAGTTTATGTACCACTTCCTTACACAGTGTCATTTTCTAACTGGGCCATCAATGTGAAAAATCAGAGTATAAGTGATATATTTAAAGTCACATTAGTAAATATAATTTTTCTGTTATTTTTAAATTGTAACTGAAAAATTATGCCAATACATTGCACTATAATTTGTCATTAGAAAACTTGTAAATTGTTTTATTGACATATTGTTTAGTCCTAAAATAAAAGTTTATACGTAAATGTAAAGTTTTAACTTTACATTGCTAAACTATATTAAGCCTGTAAGTAGTTTATTAGTGTAAAGCCAGTTTAGATTTATTAAGAGATACAAAGTATACAGCCTTCTCCCAATATTTATGAAACATATATAAATTATCAAAGGTAGTTCTCCAAAGGGATTGCCTATTTAATTTTTTTTTAAGTTAGTAAATCTTTCCTCCTTTTTTAAAGCAACGTTTTCCTACCAATAAAATCGGAATGCTCACCTGTACTGTCAAATTCGGCACATTTTTTAGCCTTGAGAATTTCTGCAAGCTCACTGAGCAAGCTCTGTTGTTCTGAAGAAAGCCCACTGCCAATAAGCACAAGAGGTCCATCCCTGCGTGACCAGCTGCTCATCTAGAAGAACAAAAGGGGAGGCCACAGGGGGAAAAACACTCAAGACCAGAGACATTCAACAGATCTTAAATAAAAGACTGAATTTCATTACTCACTTTACTCTAGTTAATAACAATTAAAATCTGCATTGACTCTGCACCAAGAACCTTTATGCTAATATATTTAAATGTTTTTTAATTTAATTTCTTCCCAAGAAAACATATATTGGGATAACTCTCCATTCCCTGGGAATCTTGCTGGATGCTAAACTGAAACTCTGTAAGGTTTTACAATTTTGCTCTTTGCCAGTAAACCGTTTCCCCCAAGTTATCTAAAACAGCTACATAAGACCAATTTCATATCCTTCCTCTAACTTATTCCAATAGAGATAAACGCAAACTTGGTCTATTTAGTTTAAACTTGGGTTGTCTGAAAGTCAAAGAATACTGACACTTTCTACCAAAGAAAGAAACAATTTTTTATCATTAAAGAAAAAGTGAAGATAAAGACTCAAAGACAATTCAAAAGTTATATCAGATTCATGAATGGTACTCATTAGAAGAAAAACACTGCTGACTACCAAAGACTATTTTCACTTTAACCTCTAGACATAGAACTTCAAAGAGACAAAAAATAAGAGAAAGTGCCATTGAACAGGATTTGAATTAAAGAGTGCACGTGAGGATTCAAAGAAACAGTAGTGAAAAGGCTACAAAAGCAGTAAACAGAAATTTAGTAAATGGAATTGTAATGGAAAGTAGCCAAAAGCTACCTGATGGAAGAGAGGTAATGGTCTGGTAAAGAAGGCAAACCAGCACTATTCTTTTAAAGGATAAGATGCAGAACACAACTGTTCAAACACAAGACTTGGTTGTGATATTAGAATGCATATGTACAATGGAATCTAGGCTTTGAAACCTTTGAAGAGAACTAAGGAAATAAAGGCATATATACCATTGTAGTTCAACATCTACATGGGAGAAAGCTACATAAAATATTCTCTGCACATTTAAGAAGTGATAAGTTATGTAGTCTGACAACCTACATAAATTACATCTAAATTGTTGGCTAAATCCTGATTTCAATAATTCACTTACTCAAAATATTCAGTCTATAAGATTTAACACTTTAAAGTTCAGCCATCTGAATTCTTGACTACTTTAAGACTGGAGAGCAAGCTGTACTATCCATGATACACATTCCCACATACATGTAATTATAATCAATTTCTATTTATGTATGTCTATAAATTATAAGATGATATAACCATGTCTAGCATATACAGTGTAAATACATCATAACATAAAAATAGCTCAGGGGGAATTTCATGAATAGTTCAGTTATATTATAATATTAGGAAACAACTGCTGGACTAGGGAAGTAGCTCAACTGGTAGGGCACCTGCCTAACAACTGTGAGGTCCTGAGTTCAAAACTAATACTGAAGAAAAAATGTCTAAATTCTTGTCAGTTATATAAATACATACCACAAAAATATCTCAGAATAGAACATGCTATTTCTGATTTTATATAATTTCACTCTTAGGTCTTAGCCCAAAATAAAAGAGTGAAAAGATATGTCTAAATATAGCATGTGAAACTATTTGTAGCAACAGGAAAGCACCAAAGTGGGCCAAACATTTTTTAATCATGTATATTTTTAATTTACACAAAAATGGAACTTGTACAAAAATCTCAGTTAAGGAATGCTATAATAATACCTAAAGCAAACAGGTCCAAGTCACATGTCTAATGTTGGGTAGGATGGTGTGGGAACTGGGAGTCAATTTGATTGAGAAGAGCTCTTAGAAGAAAAGCTCAAGAGGTTCAAAACCTTTAGATATTAAGTCATTAAGTAACCTCTTATATAAATAGTAATTCAATATGGTACTCTGAAATTTTAATTTTTTTACTGGCACTGGGACCTGAACTCTGAGGCCTCCTGCTTAGTTGGTACTCTACCACTTAAGCATTATCTCCAGCCTGGCTTACTTACACAGCCTGGCATTGAACCTTAATCCTTCAGAACTCAGCCTCCCAAGTAGCTAGGATTACAAACATGAGCTGATGGCACCTGGCTAATTTTAATTATTCTTAATAAATTTATTATGAATGAGGGTTAAACAAAAACCGCAAAGAATAAAGAGGATAAATGCACTGCTCAAAAGAGATCATGGACAGGGAAGTCCCCCAAAAACATTTCAAGAAAACATATTTTTAATCCTTTAAGATTCAAAAATTCCAAGCCATGCCTCCAATAGCTATTATCCTTTACTTGGTTTAACTGTAAACCCAGTGTATATCACCTTTACAATAAAATAAAATTTAAAAATAGAGAAACAAATAAAAAAAGAATTGTGAATGAGAAGAGAAATTCAAACCCCACCTACCTGTCATTCCTTCTCTTCTTTCTAAACAAACATCCCTAAAGCAGCTACTGAGAACAGCCTGGAATGCATTAACTGAAAGCGTCCTGAACTGAGCCATAATCACAGGTTCTTTTTTCAGGGGCAAGCATGAACACCACCAGGTACTCTGGACTCACTAGCACAGTCACACACACTTACTCACCATACTATTCTCCATGCCAGGGCCACTAAGTGAATAAGAATTAGTCCCAACACCTAAATTTTAGAAGGTAATGAAAAATAAAACATTGGATGTAAGATGACCAGCAATATGATCAGAGCAGGGAAAGGGGTAGAGCAGCACTAAGAGGCTACTATGTAAAAGACAGTGGTATAGTCAGATCTGAAGGGTGTGATGAAGCAGGCTGTGGGAACATCTGTCTCCCACATCTGTTTCTAGTAGAGAACGCATTGCTAAGGACTGCAAAGGGAGCATTAGTAGGGAGACTACTGACACAACAAGGTAGTTCACATGGCTGAAGGTGAGTGAAGAGGAGTCTGATACTGGTCAGGGGTGGCATATTCCAGCGCTTACATCATAAGATGGAAAATAAGCTACCTTCCAACTTACAAATACTTGCTACCTTTCCTTAGCTTTTCCTAAGCTGCTACCAACCACTGACAGAATAGGTATACTGGCAGGCTATGCATATCACATGACATGCCCAAAATACAGCATTCTTTTATCTCATAATAAAACCTTTCTTTTGTGAAGGGCATTATCATCCTTGGACTCCAAGAATATCATAAAGATATATTTTATTCTGACATACTTAAAATAATCCTCCAGCTTTTACATAAAAGAAGCATTGGCAAATGACAATTTAGATATGTGATGTTCTGCCAGGAGAGTTCAAGTACAAATGAATAAAATAAGTACCAATTTACAGTTAATAAATATGGTATACCGAACTGAATGAGAACTGACCCTAAGACTTAAGAAATTTGAGTCCTAACTGGTCCATTAAAATTATTATTTTTTTAATCTCTGGTTAATAACCCTGGGCAAATCACAACCTCTCCAGGTTTCAGTTTTCTCATTTTTAAAGGAAGAAATTAAACTGCTGACTTCTAGGTCCTTTTCTAGTTCATTTCCAAAACTATAATTTGGAACAATTTATAAGGCTGAAGTCTAAAGTAGAAGATAAAGGAGTCTTAAGGTGTAAAGGTAAGTGGCCTGTGATAGCACCTATGATTTTGTCAAATGATAACTACCTCAGGCTACCTCCAAAACTTAAACAAGGGCATCAATCACTACTGCTCTGTCCTTCCTAGCTTCAGCTCATGCCATTCCCCAGTCTGAGCAGTTGCTAGGATACAGTGAGTCTTCCATCTCCATCTGTATCTTCACCACTCCCTCTATGCCTTCCTCTCTATCCCCAAACCACTACCCCAACTACTTCATGCCTCAACTGTACTGGACATTCTCCTAGTCAGCCTTAGACGTTCCCAACTCCCAACTATTCTGCAGTGTCCTATTTAAAACATACCAAAGTTGCCCCTATTAAGTCCAAACTAGGGAAATTGCCCTATTAGGAAGCCAAGGTCTTTGATAAGCTGTTTCTAACTTGGTTGCCTACCCTCAATTCTATACAATAGCACACTTCATGCCCCTTTTACATTAAATCCTATAGCTCTTCAACTTCTTAAAGAGCTTTATGACTCCTTTCCTTACGAGCAGTGGTTCCTTAGATTTGGACTGCCTTTCCCCCTGTGTATAACCACAGTGTATAAAGATGGCTGTCCACATAAAATATATTCTTTTACTTCAAGTCCAATTCTGCTCAAGTATTTAACCTTCAAATATTGTTCCTGCCTCCAACCTCAGGATAAGTCAATTGATCCCAATTGTCTGATGAGTTGTGCTCAATAAATGCATTCAGACTCCTAAGAAAGGCTAGTACCTCTTTTTCAGGTAGTCACAGTCACTTCCAGGACTGTGGCAATCATATTGTAATCACTGCAGGACATAGTAAGGGCAAAGCTGCCAAATCACTAATGGCTAAATAAGTTAAATGCAGAGATTTCCTAATTAGGATTCTCTTTATTTAGATAATGTGTCTTTAAGTAGTTTACTATCTTAAATAAAAAGGTTTTCTGTTACTATCCATCAACATAATCAGAGAACAGGTTAAAACTGTCATCTTTAATAATTTAGTTTTGGTTACCTTCTCTATGTAGCTCTTCCTGAACACTACTGAAGTTGCCTTCAGCCTTCTCCGTGGTTCTACTGCACATGTTATAGCTTCTATTAAACATATAGTAATGTTTTTATATGATATTCTCTATTAAGCTCCAAGTTCCTATGGACTAGACCTTCTTTCCACTTTAGATTATGCCTTTCCTAAGCTCCAGGCTTACATCTCTACTTATAGACTTAAGCATGTCCCAAAGCGAAACTCATACTTACTACTGATTGATAACAAGTTGAAGATGAGTCATTCTTCTCTGGTAGCAGCAATAATGATTTCATATTTTCATTGTCTGTACAATCCACAGGCCGCAGACCAAATATGTTACTGGTAAAGTAAATACAGATGGATTTAAGTAAATAAAATGTGTGACTTGATTCTTAACAAAACGGATGCATGAAGGAACATTTTTTTTTTCAAGGTCCTTAATAATACAGAATTTTAATTAAAATAAATGAGTCAAGCCAGGCGCTGGTGGCTCACGCCTGCAATCCCAGCTACTCAGGAGGCTGCGATCTGAGGATCATGGTTCAAAGCCAGCCCAGGCAGGAAAGTCCGTGAGACTCTTATCTCCAAAAAATATCACTAGAAAACTGGAAGTGGCTCTGTGGCTCAAGCAGTAGAGCGCTTGCCTTGAGCTGAAGAGCACAGGGACAGTGCCCAAGAGTTCAAGCCCTATGACCAACTGAAAAAAAAAAAAAAGGCAGAACTCAAATTAGATATGAGGACCTAGTAGCAAAAGCTTCTAAAGTAAATGGAGAAAAGATGTAAAATGTCAATATAACATCAGATCATAATAGGGAACATTTTAAATTGCATATTTTATAACTTACACATCAATTTGTCTATAATTTTGTATTCTTCTGTATTCAAATTCATGTTTTAAATTGTAGTTCTTAATGATTAACCACTATGGGCTAGATGCTTTCAAATGCAATACAAATCATTTACTATAACTAGTGTAGGTACTATATTCTATAAACAAATATAAAATTAGAGTAATTTACAGACTAGGAATTTAGATCCACTAGAAGAAAAACTATGACACACAATAAACAATTTAATAAGGTATTGAATGGTGCACTTTAAAATTTAACTTTAATATTCTATGTACTCAAATTTTATCAACAAATTAGTATTGTTCTGAGAACAATTTGATGCAGATTTCTCAGCAAGGACTGATTTACATCAGACTGATACAATAGAGGAGACTTTATAGATAACAGTATGACCATATTATTTTATGTTTTATTGTTATTGTAAAGGTGATATACAGAGGGGTTGCAGTTACTTAAGCCAGGTAATAAGTACATTTCTTTTTGGACAGTGGTCACCACCTCTTCCTTCATTTTCTCCCAGGTTTTCCTTCCCAACCCCTCACCCAAATTGTATAGTTCATTTTCAACATCTAGTGAATTATCACTTCATCCTTTGTCCCACCATTTCTGTGCTCTTTTACCCTGCCCATAGAAGATAAACTTGCATACAAGACTAAAGCTACAAAAACCAAAAACAGTGACAAAGGGGAAAACAAAAATAAAAAGCAAAATAACAAAAAAAAAATCTTGTTTCAATTTCTTGGAATTCATTTAGATAAACATCATTTTATATGATCATATGCACATAGCTATTAAGCCTTTGTGATTCTCTCCTAAGAATATCCTCTATTAGTCTCAATGAGTAAATGCCTAGAATCATGTGCAAGTGTAATTTTTTTTGTCTTTTATCATCCAGTGCACTTACTTGTAGATTTATAGGCACATTCTAGTTACAACAAATGAGGGAAGCCACATGCAACAACCCAATTAACAAATGGGCTAAAGACTTAAAGAGGCTTCTCCAAAGAAAAAGTAAGAATGGCCAATAGACACATGATGAAATGTTCAACATCTCTGGCCATAAAAGAAACGCAAATCAAAACACTGATATCCCAACTCACCTCAGTTAGCATGGCCATTATCAAGAAAATTAACAATAACAGATGCTGGTGGGGATGTGGCCAAAAGGAAACACTACTATACTGTTGGTAGAAATGTAAACTTGTTCAACCACTCTGGAAATCAGTATGGAGGTTCCTCAAAAGACTAAACACAGAGCTACCCTATGACCCAGCAATCCAATTCCTGAGCATTTATCCAATAGACCACAAACAAGGCCACACTACCATGTTTACTGCAGCATTATTTACCATAGCCAAGATATGGAATCAACCCAGTTGCCCCTCAGCGGACGAATGGATAAAGGAAATGTTGTGAGGGAAGGGATGGTAGGGGAAAAACAAAGGAGATAACAATGCTCAATAGGAAATGTACTCATATAACTGTAACCCCTCTGTACAGTATCTTTACAATAAAAAAAAATACGAAGAAAAGGAAAATGTTGTATATATGTACAATGGATTCTATGCTTCCATCAGAAAAAATGATATTGTACCATTCGTAAGGCAACGAAAAGACTACAAAAAAACTGTATTAAGCAAAGTAAGCCATACCCAAAGAACAGTATTATCTTATACAAAGAAAATAAGAGAGGAACGGGATCCAACCACTTGACTAAGGGGACATTCTTTTTGTACATTTTGTCATTGGAGGATAAACGAAGGGTTCCCTCACTTTCATGGTTTTCACACACATCCACAAAATTTTTTTTTAATTACAGTTCACTGAACTCTATTTATGAGACGTTCTTCAGGGTGTCTCATAAGGTACAAGTTTTAACACAGATTTACTTTCGTATTACAGGATTCAAATAGGGAAAAATGCTTCCCATGTAGAAAATGGGAGTTAAACAAATCAAAATGATAGTTCCTGAGTTTAGCTTTTATACTTGCTGAACTGGGCAAAATACATAGATCATGTCAGCCTAGCAACTATGGTTTTGGGTAAATAAAAGAGGATGAGGACCACTCAAACCTCAGGTAATCTTCAGAACTTCCTTTCCCCAGATGATTTTCATTCTTCCAGTCTCTAATATATATTTACTTCACATATTTTCACTATTTCAAAGGAGAAGGGAAGATTCAAATAAATATCTCCTCATAAGTTACAAGAAGACACTCTGGCAACCTGTCATTAAAAGAGATGTATGGTGGGAAGGGAGCTTATCTGCTTTATTATTATTATTATCTTTTAGTAGCTATAAAAAGGAGTTAACATTCAATTAAACAAAGCAGTTTATAAATACAATGAATCTTGATCAATGTCATCTGTTATCATTCTCCTCCATCCCTTCTAACCCCAACCCTTCCCTCAACTTTCTTAATTTTGTAGAATATAGATTGAATTTTATTAATGCACCTCCCCACTTCCTCCCTTCATCTAAATCTGCTCGATCTCATCCCCCAACTTTTTTGTTTTTTTTTGTGGGTTTTGTGCCAGTCCGGGGACTTGAACTCAGGGCCTGGACGCTGTCCCTGAGCTTCTTTTGCTCAAGGCTAGCACTCTACCACTGGAGTCACAGCACCACTTCCAGCTTTATGTGGTACTGGGGAATCAAACCCGGGGCTTCATACATGCAAGGCAAGCACTCTACCACTAAGCCACATTCCTACCCCATCATCCCCCAACTTTTGAGGACCAGTTTCCTAGTGTTTATTATGTTAAGATTGAGAGTAGCCTAAGAAGTCATCTGCTTTTTTAGTTTACTTCCATTTGATATTTGATAATACTTGACAATATAATTTTCCTATCTCCTCATCAATCTAGTCTGCCTCAATTCAACTAACAGGCACTATTGTCCAATTTTAAATAACTTCAAAATTACAGGGGTTTGCTTATTATTCTTATTCCTTGTATGTGCTTTCACTATGGCAGTGAGTTTCCAAATGAGCAATTCATAATATTTTATGGTTTTTAAGATCATGACTTATGTACATAAAGATCATTAAAATTCATATGAAAGCCAGGTTGGTAGTATACTTGCCATGAATGTGCAAAACCATGAGTTTCATTCCTAACACTTAGAATTAAAAAAAAAAAAAAAAACTCATGTGAAAATGCAATGTGTTAAACAGTATATGAAAAATCAGCATGGTGAATACCAATTTTATACTGAATATGTAGGAAAGAGTCCTGAAGGAAACAGAGTAAAATATTAAGCATGAAGAAGTGTGACTGATCTATGATAAAACAGGTTATATGCATAACCTCTTGAATTTAAAGACAATTTTATCAATGTCCTTTGTAAGAGAAATTTTGATGGCAAAATGGGAGACAGGTAATGGGAGACAGGTAATGGATTGTGATAAGAAATGGGCCACAGAAAATGCCTCTATGATGACTGGTATTCGTAACTATCCAGTTCATTGTTGTTCTTCTAACAGTGTTGGATAAACACTGACAGTTTGTATTCTCAGATTCTACTTTACACACAGGTCCACACCATTTACCATCCTCTGGAAAATCTTTCTCCCACCAAGGTAAAATGCAATTGATTCTACTTCTACTTCCTGATTTAAAACAAAGAGACACAACTCACTGTTTACATTTAGCCAGACAATCTCAGGGTATTTCAAAAGGAATCTCATCCACGGTACTTGATACTTCCCAATTTCATTCTTTAATGCTCAGATACCAACTGTACCTACTCACACAGGCAATAAATGACAATCAAAAAACAGAAATCTGAGACGAAGAACCAGTATTCTAGCTCTTAAACTACCAAGTGCAAAAGTGAACAACAAAAAAAGTCACACAATATGCTATCAAAAATATCACTACACCTATAGGGCTTCTTAACAAGGATAAATTTTTATACTTCAAAAAATACAGAAGAGCCCAGTCAAGTACCCTTTAGTGCAGTGATAGATGACATTAACATAGTTATTTTACACAAATACAAGTCCACTATGACAACATAAAAAATGTTTATAGACAACAAACAACACTTAATTCTATCCCATCAGTTATGACTTTAAACCAAAAATAAAGCAACAGCCTGATGCACTTGACTTTTAAAACAGTGCTTTGTAAAATGACAAGCGAGATTCTATTTTACATTTAGGATATTTACTACACAAAACTTATTTCATATGGTCTTAAAACACATGGTCGCTCCACTCAAATTATAGATGGATTCTGTGTACGCAAAGGTCATTAAACACATAGCCCTCCAGCACTGCTAACACACTAGACAATGGCATATTACAAGGCTACAGATAGAAAAACAATCAGTTAAGGAAGTCATGATATATGCACATAATGACCTTAAAGTTATATGAGAACCAGGTCCTGAGGCATGGGAAATGGAGTCTAAAGTATTGTGTGTGCCATGTTTCTGCTTTGTCATGGGACACTGACATGTATAATTAAGCAGATTTACATGCATAAGCTTACAAAACATATAGTAAGAGAAGATATGGACATATCTAAGATGTCTCTTTTATTATTGCCCAAAGGGAATTTTGGTTTCTTTCCATAATATTTGAAGGCACTAACACACTGGAATTAGATACTTAGGGTGAAAAATGAGTATTGCTGTATTCCCTTTGTAAAAAGTGGTGTTATATACAAGAAATGCAACATGTTGTCACATATCTAAGGTACTGCCAATTGTGGTTGCTAATGGAAAATAAGGATAAAGTATTCTTCACTGTAGAAAGAAGATTATTTCTTTAAATTATCAAACATTCTGGACTTAAAACAAGCACCAACAAGTTAAGTTGCTATTTTGTTTAAATCAGAATCAGTTATGAAGGAAGAATACACAATGATTCTTTTTTTTCTGTGCCAGTCCTGGGCCTTGAACTCAGAGCCTGGGCACTGTCCCTGAGCTCTTTTGCTCAAGGCTAATACTCCACCACTTGAGCCACTGCTCCACAACAATGATGTTTTTCTAAACATAAATATATTCTCTATCTTCTAGTGTGAAATCTAATGCCATACACTGAAATTAAATGTCTGGAAATATGCAGGATTTAGAAAACATTGCCTTTAGCGGGGTGCTGGTGGTTCATGCCTGTAATCCTAGCTACTGAGGAGGCTGAGATCTAAGGATCACTGTTCAAAGCCAGCCCGGGCAGAAAAGTCCATGAGACTCTTATCTCTAATTAACCACTAGAAAACTGGAAGTGGTGCTGTGGCTCAAGCAGTAGAGTGCTCGCCTTGAGCTGTAGAGTACGGATAGCACCCAAGCCCAGAGTTCAAGCCCCACGACCGACCAAAAAAACAAAACAAAACAAAAAACCACTATCTTTGTCTACACTCCTACTGAGAAAAAGTTCATACTTAACAACGAGTATCAAACTGATAAAATGAAAGAATAAGTTAGGAGGTAAAATATGAGAGGGATTTCACATGAGTTAAAGAACAGACACTGTGAGATGAAGTACTCTTAAGCCCAGGACTAGTAGCTAACATATGGGAGATGAACATGGAGAGCCTGGGGAGAGAAGCAGCAGCATGATGGCTGAAATATATGGATGCAGTAGAAGAACGTCTTCTATCAAGCTGAAGAATCCAATCACTGTGTGCTCATGTGTAGGAGTCAAATACAATCCGAGAAACTGATGAAGCAGATCTAACGCAATGGACATTAGGAGAAATGGACTGTAGGCATGAAAATTAAAAGGCACATGTACCTATTAACTATATGGAACAATGCAACACAAATATAATTAAAGATATTTTTATTACATAGAAAAATATCAACACGTTAAGTGAATTTATAAATGAGTCATGACAATATTTTAGAATTTTTTTCTACATATCACATCTAACACTTCAGTTTTAGTGCCCTATCAAGGAAAAATCTTTTGTAATTCAGTGAGTTCCGTATGATTCTTTACCAACAACATACCTTACACGATGAATCTTACAAATTTTATTTTTCTCGTTATTTAAACATTTTATCACTGACCAAAAAATAATTTTTATTCTATTCTTTTATGACACAGTAGAGAAGATTTTAAGTATTCTTTCCTCTACTGTATTTCTGCCTTATTCTTTTCCTTGTGATTTTAAATCAGTTTTGAAAACGTTTCATATAAAACCTATAAAGATAACAACTCGAGACTTTAAATTTGAAAACTCTGATAGAAGATTGAGTGTTCCTAAGTTACTGCTTCTTGTATCTTGAGCTAATATGAAACACCAAAAAAATCACTGCTACAGACATACCCTAATATTCTATAAGAAAGCAGTATGTGCATGAATAAAATGTATATATATTAGAATCAGCATAATGACTTACTCATTTTACACACAAAATGAATACATGTGTATGTACATATAGGGGAAAAGTCAAGATTGCTTTATAATCACTTTGAAAAATATTTATTCATTCACTAACTCTTTTTTTATATACTTAATGTAACATCAACTCTTTTAGGCATTTTAAAAAAATGAGATAAAAGTTAGTTTCAATGTGGTATATATACACAATGGAATTCTATGCCTCCATCAGAAAGAATGACATTGCCCCATTTGTTAGGAAATGGAAAAAATTATATTAAGTGAAGTAAGCCAGGCCCAAAGAAACATAGGTCCCATGGTTTCCCTTATTTGCAATATCTAGTATATGTATGAGTCAAGCGGAAAAGGTCAGATAATGTGATGTCAGGAAAATGAACCCTTAGATATGTATTTTAATGTTTTTTTCTTTCATGCATGTGTTTCTAACGCATTTATAAGATTATCTCTTTGTTGCTTTGTATGTCCCTCCCCCACAGTATAACCCCTGCTTTCACTATATTTGATGTCAGTATAACTTGTGGAGGAGATGGGGAAAAACCAGTTGTTTAAGGATACAGGTGGACCTGTTGCAACAATGAGAAGTACAAGTTGTCATGCCCAAAACGAGCTTTACAAAGTCGGTGTGGGGGGGGGGGGAAGGAGAAGGATTGGGATTGGGGGGGAGGGGGGAGGTTGGGAAGGGATGTGAAGGGTAAACAAAGGAGGAGGCTGCAATGCTTGGTAAGAAATGTACGCATTGTCCTGCCCATGTAATTGTAACCTCTCTGTACAGTATGTTCACAAAGAAAATTAAATTAAATTAAAAAAAAAAAGTTTCAATTTTCACAAACTCAATGAACAAAACAAAGAATATAGTGGGAATTTTAAAATCTGGTGATGCTTCCAAGACCTGAAAAGGGAATGAAGAAAAAGGGTAGAATACCCCAGCAAAGAGTAAAGTATGTAAAGGACTTTAAGTGAAGATGTATAGCAAATTACATACAACAATGACAACAAAAATAGAGAGGTGAAGAAAACAGAAAGAGAGGAAAGAGCAAGAAAGCAAGCAAGAACAAATGTACACATGAGTGAGCACTGGGAAGGAATGTTTCTGTGTTCTAGAGGTAAAATCTGTGGCCAGTTATGAAAGAACAAAGAGAAGGTATTAAAAAGGGAGTTCCTTCTAAGGCAGCAAGAAACCTCAAAGCAGAAAGATGGCCTCAATAGAGGACAATTGGTAAGCTGGGGTTACAGAATTAAATTACATGTCTGTCCCTAAAACATGTGTGTGGCTTCGGACAAATAACTTAAACCTCTGTGCTTCACTTACTCCTGAACCTATGAAATAGAGCTAATTACCTACATTTTAAGATTATTTCAAGGACCAAATTATTTAATACATCAAAAGTGCTTAGCAGACATTATCAGCTCCATGTTTGCTTATTATTGTACTTTGCAATAATTAGTATGTTTAATAAGGAAAAATATAGTAACATTTTTAACATTAAAGTAATTAAGGTAAATTTCCATTTCTGATATGGTACAAACTAAAGATAAAGAGTATGGACCAAACCCAGGCACTCATGGTTCATGCCTGTAATCCTAACTACTCAGGAGTCTAAGATCAGAGGAGTATGCTTCAATGCCAGCCCAGACAGCAAAGTCCATGAGACTCCTATCTCCAGTTAACCACCAAAAAATTGGAAGTGTGGCTGAGAGTAAGAATAGAATACCAGCCTTGAGCAATAAGCTAAGGGAGAGTGCCTTGGCCCTGAGTTCAAAACCAGAGGGCAGGAACATAAAAAAGGAAAGAAGTATGAACTGCATGAGTACAAATCCTTTTCCCAACCAGAATCCTTAATCTTTTTTTTTTTTTGGGGGGGGGGCGGGGGTCCAGTTGTGGGGCCTGAACTCTGGGCCTGGGCGCTGTCCCTCAGCTCTTCAGCTGAAAGCTAGCACTGTACCACTTGAGCCACAGGGCCTCAGGCATGCAAGGCAAGCACTCTACCACTGAGCCATCTTCCCAGCCCCCCAACCAGAATCCTTTCTAATCACTAAGTCTGATGAAAAGAAATCACTTACCAAAAGGTTAAACTGATAGGTCTAATGTTTCAACTTCACCTCAAGGGCAGAGTTCAGAATACAGTAACACACTTCAATCCCCTTTTCTCTATAGGAATGACAAGCTATCTTTCATTTATTGCCTAAAGCTGAGCTGTGAATGTACTACAGGCTAGTACCAGGTGGGGAGGAGGTGGGTAAATCCAAACTTACACACGTAGATCATCCAGTGTGCAAAATATTTGCAGAGCATTTTTAACTAATGATAAACTTATCATGTCAAGATAGTCCATGGATGAAATCTTTTAAGAACAGCTACAAAATTCCAAACGCAAAAATTTAATTTTTCAAGCCACTTTGCTATGAGCAGGAAAATGTACAATCACTCAAAAGAGAAACATGTCTTTCTTTTAAAGCTACAAAACATAAATTATTTTTGTAGATGATTTGTTTTTTTTTTAAACTTTAACTAGAGCAAGAAGTTCCAGTGATCCACTTAAGAATTCAACATCCATTCCAAGGAAAAGTGTAACAAGTACCAAACACGTTCCAAATATAAGTAGAACAAGTACCAAATACGAAGTCCTATATATTTGTAAGGGAAACTCTAACCTCTACTCTAGATTTTCATATAATCTTGAGGACTATGCTAGGAAACCATGCATCATCCTGTTTTACAAAAGTGTCCATTTACTAACTAGAGTAAACACATAGTCAGAGATAGTCAGGTGAAGGGAAAAGTGATAGAAGGAATATGTGAAAACTTAACAGGAAAGTAGGCACTTAGACGACTTCCTGATCTTTTACTCAGCCAAAAGAAAAATGAAATTATATAATTTGCAAGAAAATGAATGGAACTGGAGATGAACATGTTGAGTGAGATTAGTCAAGCTCAAAAAGCCAATTATCACATGTTTTCTCTCATTTGTGGAATCTAACCTAAATTATAATGGCAATAGCTGCTCATGATGATAATGACACATGAATGTTAAAGGGAAACTGTCTGGGGGAGCTAGGGATCAGGAAGCAGAGAAAAGAGAAAAAGGAAAAGAAAAAGGAAAAGACACTGAAGAGTAAAGAGCATAGAAAGTGTTACTTACACTTTCCAGCATAAAACCCACAAAACACTGAAAAAGAAGGGAACAGTGAGGGGAATATAAGAAGGGGTGAGTTTGCCCTGCATGTAAATATGAAATTGTCACAGTGAAACTTCCTCATATTATTAATGTACACTAATTTAACACTAATGGAGGAAGGGATAGAAATGAGCTTTGTATACTCTCAGGACAATAATGTTTAGAACACTGGCAGTCACCTAGGCAAGAGAGGTCTTAAAAAGTATCAAGACTACAGCAAGTACTATGGGTAGTCACAATCCCATAAAAAGTAGTATACCATGGATACCCGTGGGGCAGATTTAAAAAAAGCATGTGACATTTATTCTGACAAATACAAGGAACCAGATCTACCACCATAGAAGAGGTACAACTCATGGAAATTTGGTTTTAGACATTCTTGTCATACAGCAAAGTGGTACCAGAAGGTGGCAATTTTTATTTTCATCTCATCTGACAAAAGGAAAAAAAAACAGTATCTTCATTCATTGAAAAACTTATTCTCTGTACACATAAATGTGGCAGAAGGGCTGATATACCCCTTGACTACAATAAGAAGGTAACAAGAAGTAAATATACTACCACCTAATTTCTATAGGCATGGATACAGACATGAGCAATCAAGAAAGACAATCCAAAAAAAAAAAAAATCAAGATGAACTCAAAAAATAAGAAACTGCTACCATAAATAAGTGTTCCAAGTAAAGTGTAAGAATATATAAACATTAGAAGGCACATTTTAAGCAAATGCAAATAAATTAATTAAGTTAATGCTCTAAGAAAGGGGTCAGGACAAACTGTGGGAAGATGATGAGTTTAGAGGTCAGTAGCACTAGACCATCCAGGGCCTCATAAACTATGTTTTTGGATTTGAAATTCATTTTAAACATAGTATAAGAAGCCACTGAAGACAATTGAGGAAATACATGATTTAGTCAAACTTGTACTTATTGAAGGTACTGAGTCCACAGTATGAGGAATGAATTAAAGAAAAGCAATCTGAAAAGGAAGTGAGCAGCAGGAAGCTGGTAAGGTCAATCAGGTGAATAGTCACTACAAAATAAAGCAAACTGCAGTAACATAAGACACTATAACCAACAGTCTGCAAATAATAATAATAATAATGTTTAGAAACAGCAACTATTCCAGTATACTTACGGATCAAAACTCATTTGCACTCCTGTCCTTATCCAACATCAACCCCAACCTCTTTTCAAAATTCTCTTTCCCAACAGTCCTATTTGAACAACTACTGGTTCAATAGTCACTTAATACATGTCTATTTAAATTAATTTACATTGAATACATATGAAGATTTAGTTTCCCAGGGACAGACAATATCCAAGTATTCAATAGCTTAAGGTGATTATACTACTGAATGGCTGGCATCTGGCATTGACATAAACATTACACCTGGCAGAAAGGTCTACAAGACAGTGCTGGGCTAAAGAGTGCCATTTGGCCAGGTAAGCCTATGAAAAAACAGGTGTCTGGTCTCTATGAGTCGTGGGAAGGTAAAAATCACTGTTTCATGCCCCCTCCTTGTATATTAATAAGTTCTCACAGTGCAGTGAAGAATCATGGTGTACAAACCACAAGACAGGCTCCAGGGTTTTGGCTCATTAATCCTTACTCTGCTCTGAGGAAATAGAAAAACAGCAGGCAGCACCCATGTTTTATAGGTGAGGACATCAAGGCACCGAAATTAACCTGCTTGAGGCTATAAAGTCAATAATGGAGTCACAAATAAAAGCTGGATTCCCTAACACCCTGACTGGTGCTCCATTCATTAAAGTAGTCATGGCTGATTTAAGGACCCAAGAATGGAAACTATTTCATTTCACCTGACCCAAGCAACCATTTGCTTTATAAAATGGTTTGCTATACCCAAAAGAGGGCCATATCTGCTGGGTCTTTTCATAGACATAAATATCTGTTAGGTCCAAGTACACGTATACACAGACAGACAGATACACACACATACACACACACACACACACACACACACACACACACACACACACACACACACACACACACACACACACACACACACACACACACAATTTTTTGAAAAAACAGATCAGTAGGTATCCCAAGTTTCCTCAACTACCTGACAACTTGCATAGGAAACACAGGAAATGGGACACACTGACTAAAACTAACAGCATAAGGTATGGTATATTCTTACGTTGCTAATTTGCTTTTCATTTATGTTAAATAGTTAACCTACAAAATCACAACCTAGAAGTTCTATTTTGTAATTCTTATATGCTCTGTAACTTTGATTTTCTGTGCTCTTTTGAAACCTATAGAAGCCATGGGGGCACAGAGAAGTAATTCTTGCATTTTCATTTCAACTACCTAATTAACTAAAGAGAGTAAAAATAACATATAGGGAGACATGAGCCAAGTTACAGATTAAAGATATAAAATCTACATACAGCATTTGCTTGTGATACTCTTGACAATAGCAATTTTAAAATGCAGCCGCCAGCATTCACTAATGGGCCTCTGTGCCCTGACACTGCAAAACAATTTACTCAGAGCCTCATTTGAATAATGTGAAAAATCTGGGAAATAACTCAACTGCACTAGCCCAATATCCAAATACTTTAACTCTTGCTATAAAGTTCTGAAATAATTCTAAGCATGAGGTAGCACAAAATATAATTAGATTTATGACTTTTATTAACAAACATGAATCAGCATATAGAACATAAGCACTAAGTAAATTTGTCCATGAAATAAAGCTTCCAAAATGGATTCAACACAGCAAATCTCCAAATACTTAAGTCTCACCAAGGAAATAGTACAAGGGTTTAGTTTAAATACAGACCCTAATGGTTACATCTCACTGCAACATCTAAATGCAACTGTAGAAGGGAAGGCAAAAGAACCCTCAGGTAGTGAGATTTTGCTTCGACACATACCTAACTTGCGAATACAGGTCAATTTGCAAACAACTGTGTAGACAATACTTACACAACACTCCTAGAGGCTCCGTGGGACAGTAAGAGCTTGACTATATCAAGATGCCCATTCCGGGCTGCATCATGAAGTGGGGAGTCATTGTGGTAGCCAGTGCTGTTCACCAAGGCCTTATGCTCCAGCAGCAATTCCACAACCTTCAGATGTCCATGATTGCAGGCTTCATGCTAATTTTTAGCATTTCATTTACATTAAAAAAAAGGTAGAGACGGTGGTTAAGAGTAAATGATATTACAATATCACTGCCATTTACCCTTAAATAAATGGAAACCTCAGTCATAAATGTATTCTTACATAAATATTCATAAAGACCATGACTGTTCAGAAAATACAGGCTAATAATAATCTATAGTAAGATACACAGTGATCAAGATCTGTATAAATCACGGACAAATAAAACCCTTAGATCAAATGCTTAGCTATATTTCCTAAATTCTTCTACAATAATTTTAAAATATTAAGAAGGTAAGATAATATTTAACAACTAGTTACACAAAATTCACAGGCTGGCAATGTAACTAAGTGAAGAACATTTGCCTAGCATGGATTAGGGCCCTAGGTTTGATCTCTAGCACTAGAAATGTTTTTAATATTTAAATATTTTTTAAAAGGGGAAAAAATGTTAATCATTTCTCTCAGCCTCAAGTTCAAACACTAAAAATGACTAAACTCAGACAAAACCATGCAAATAGCTTAAGAATTTGGCAGAGCAGTCTTTTTGTATACCTTTAAACTTTTTGTCATTTGGCCTAAGGAGTCCCCTCATTTCTGTGCTGAACTTCTGATTTACAGGATAAAGCAACCATTTCCTTTGCTTATATTCCTGTGCCTGTCTGTGATCAAGCCTCATTCTCATTGCCTCAATAAAATTAGTCCATTTCCAAGTATTTTTGCTGTTCTACTTCCAGAGTATTCTTCACATTGTACAAGAGTAATAAAGACTCAAAAATGTTGAATGTAATCAAAACTTTCTATTGCCTCAATTTTTTAACTAGACAGAATATAAGTGAGGCTAAACAAGATGGTCACATTCCCTACTCCTCTTCTGACTTCTCTTTGTGAAATCCAAATCAGACTCAATGCTGCACAATGGATCTTAGTGTCAGCTACAGCAGTTCCTTCATGCAGAAGCCAAATATAGCAATGTTGCACAACTGGACTTCTAAATCTAAAAGTAGCAAAACAGTAGTCAATTATTTTCCTGGTAACTGAAAAGCTGGGGGTGGGGGAGAGGAATTCTCCAGACTGAATATGGAGATGGTAGGGATGATATGCAGACAATAACAATAAGCACAGCAAAATAAGAGACCAACAACCCCCACCATTGAAAAACATAAACAAGTAAGAACTACCAGTGGAGTCCATCCAGCATGGTCTTTCACATTTGGGTCATTTCCATTTTGTAAAAGGTATTCAACAGAAGGTACATCTCCCTGAAGAACAACAAAAAGAAAAAGACATTAAAAACATCAAGAATGAAAGGAAAATACTGACAGTCTGTCTTCTAGAAGATAAAGTAAACTTAAATATTTTCTCTATCATGTATTGCTTGTGAATTCAAATGTATTAACTATGTATGAAGAAGCTGAAGATACACAGTCATATCATCTATACTTGAATATAAAATAATTCATAAATATTAGCAATCCATACTCAAAGTTCATTTCAAGATATTAAATACAGAATGTTGGTCAAAAAATCTTATTATAACAAAGTTTAAGTCTTCACTCCATTTGTAAAAAGACCCTTTTGGGCATACATGAAAATAGTTTCTAAGTATTGTTAAAAACAAAATTATTTAAAGCCTAGAAGGCTAGTCAATGAAACCAATGTCACAACTGCCAAAATAACCGCATGCTTTATTAACAAGTACTCTATCTTCATTCATTGAGTTTATATTTACATAATTTGCTCAAAGTACTTCTGTGGCAGAATCAGTTACTAAGTTTAAAATGGCTGAAAAAGGATCAAGAAAAACCAATTCAGGATAGTAAGGGAAAACAAAGGAGGGGGTAACAATGCTCGATAGGAAATGTACTCAATACCTTACTCATGTAACTGTAACCCCTCTTACAATATCTTTACAATAAAAAAAAATGAAATTCCATCTCTGCCTTTGATTAAAAAAAATTCAAAACAACTCATGAAATCAGCATTTTATTTTTATTCCCTGGTTCAAGACTAAAGTCACCACTCATTATCAAATAACAACTATAGGAAATGTAATGCCCATCAAATCTGGGGTACTGTTTACAAGTCTTTCCAAATAGCTGAATGGTTTTTAACTTTTCTTTTTTTTTTTTTTTTTTTGGGGGGGGGTCCGGTCATGGGGCCTGAACTCTGGGCCTGGGCGCTGAAAGACCCCAGACTCCTGGGATACTTTCGTCAACCGGAGGGTGCCCCAGAAAGCCCCAACCCCGGTTACAGGCATTCTTAAAGGCAAAAACCACAAGATTAGCATATAACACCAGGTGTCCCCGGGATTGGCCCATTTAAAAGTCACTATACACTCCAGCAATCATTTTTACTATGCGGGGAAGTTTATAACACTCTTTGTAAAACAGTTGGCTCGGGGCAAGTCTAGGAAGAGCGGTCACCCTGGAAGGGAGTTTACATAGTTACAGGCTTGTGATTGATTAACATTGGGCCTAGTTTGCTGGCCTTGCCAGGTGGTCCTTATCTTGGGTCCCATTCTTGGGTCCCATTTGACCACTTGGGGAATTTACTTGTTTGTTCTTTATCTATGACCACAGACCTTGTCCAGGAGCCGGCATCTGGGCTCTGAGACTTTTTACTCAATTCCTTATTTCCAGAAAGGGGGGGGGGGGGGTGTTAGTGCTAGCGCAAGCAAGTTTACAAAAGCAAAATCAGCAGTTAGCAATTGTAAAATGTAACTGTAATTTTTAATCTTTCAGGCGCTGTCCCTCAGGTCTTCAGCTCAAGGCTAGCGCTCTACCACTTGAGCCACAGTGCCACTTCCAGCATTTTTCTTTTTGCTTATGTGGTGCTAAGGAATCAAACCCAGGGCCTCATGCATGCAAGGCAAGCACTCTACCACTGAGCCACCTTCCCAGCCCTGGTTTTTAACTTTTATGTTTTCCTATTCCAACATTCTGGAGATATATTCAATAATTTCATGACAGCAGCTTACTGGAGCAGTGAAGAAGGGAGGAAAATAAGCATTGTTGTTACTTTATTTTAAAAACTTCTTTTTGAATAAACAAAATAATGAGAATAAAATTAAAGTCCCCTTCCAATTTTGGCTTCCTGTGTTATACATATCCTTATTTAGCTAAATTATAATATAGGTGAGTGAATGTTATCACATGAAACTTATGCTTCTGTTGCCAACTTCCAAAGGAAGTGAACTCTGGTAAAAAAAAAAAACGTCTGGGAAAGCTGACTCTGGTAATAGTCTCTGCTCTCATTTGTGTGTGAGAAACAGTCTTCAAACTACTTAATGCTACCTTTCATCTCATTCTAATCTAATTTGGAAAGATCTGATATCTATCTTTTATATTTGATTATTAGGTATTGGTCAACTCTTATTATTTGAAAATGCTAAAAACAGAGGGGTTATTTACATAAGAAAAGCAAAGAGTGCATTTCCTTTTGAACAATGTCACCCTTTCCCTTCCTCTCTCCCAGTTTTTCCCTCCCATCCCCACCTACAAGTTGTATAGTTCATTTTCAACATAGTGTCCAATAAGTACCATTGCGATATATGTTTACCCTCTACCCCTCTATTTCTGTGCTTCCCCTTAACACTCCCAAAGACCTATAGGCAAAAAAAGAAAACAGAAAGAGCAAAAAAGAAAAAAAACCTCTTTTTTCCATTTCCTGGAGTTCATTTCAATAAATATTGTTTTATATGATCAGATGCACATAGGCATTGTGCCTTTCTGTTACTCTCCTAAGAGTGTCCTCATCTAGTGTGAACTGGTCAATTCTTACAAGCCTTAACAAATCTCTAGTAATAAAACTATATATTGCCCCCTTTTAAGACTATGTCAGGACTTTAAGAAAAAGAATGGCAATTATGCAGAACACAGTAAATTTCCTTGAGATGAAATTATCAGTCATAACAAATGTAACTAAATCAGTTCATTTAGGATTAACAGGGGAGAGGGACAAGACCTAAGCCCATGAAGATGAAGACAAGTGAAAATAACTATCAAAGCTTACTCTGAAAATGACTGAATAAATGGAACTCAGACATGACAAAAATTGCATATATAACACTGTATTCAATTTGGTTTTGTGAAAGGCTTTTTTAAAGAAAAATGAAACCTCTCATTTTTTTACTCTAATACGCAAATGAAACCTCTCATTTTTTTACTCTAATACTCAATACCCTTTTTTTTCTTTTTTTGGTACTGGAGCTTGAACTCAGGGACTTGTACTCTTGCTTGGTGTTTTGTTCTTGGCTGTCACATGAGCTATACTACCTCTACTTCCAGCCTTTTGCTGGTTAACTGGAGATAAGAATTTCAGAAATTTTTCTGCCTTGGTTGACTGAATTCAAACTAAAATCCTCAGATCTCAAGCTCCCAAGAAGATAGGATTACAGATGTGAGCTACCAGAACCCAGCAATTTCTTTTCTAATTTTTTTTAAACCATGCTCTGTTAAAATGTTGTTTAATAAACCCACAAATATGGTGGGCTGACTATAAACATAAATGTAGAATCAAAGTCCAAGAGGATCCCAGTGATGGGTTGGAAAATAAGCAGGATCTATTTTAAGTTGGTAGACTATTGTTATTTTCTTTCAAATCACCTCTACACGTTATCAAGGGTGTCTTCTAGTAACATTCCACTATCTTAAATGTGTAACTGATTACCTAACCACTTGCTTTTTATAACCAATCTGTTTCCCCACCCTATTACTTAAAAGTCCGTTGTATTTTCATCTTTCTACCTTATGTAAATGTAATGTCATGCACGTAAATAAAATTATGATAATTGGATAGGTTCCACAGTAGCTGGAGAAGGCAGAACCAATCCAAAGTTTCCAGGAGATAAATTAACTTCTGCTTCTCAATGCTTTCAACTACTTTCTTCCCTAACAGGATGTTTTTTGAGTGAGAAGAACTCACAGCTTTAAAATATAATTGAGGTTTCTTGAAACCATAGCCAAAATAAAAACAAGAAAAAGAAAAAAAAATCATCTGAGGAAATTCTAACAAATTTCATATGGATTTGGTATTCTCAAGTAATACTTTAAAGGCTGAAAATAAGAGAATGTGTCCCACTGGATTTTTTGACTACTAACTTTTAAAAGGCAAGATTCTCTCTATAACTTCTCACATATTTTGTAGGTGGGATGGGAGGGAAAAACTGGGAGAGAAAGAGGGAAGGAGTGACACTGTCTGACTACCTGACTTATGTAACTCTAACCCCTCTGTATATCACCTTTACAATAAGAATTGTAAAAAAAAATTTTTTTGGTCAGTTGTGGGGCTTGAACTCTGGGCTTGGACACTGTCCCTGAGCTCTTCAGCTCGAGGCTAGTGCTCTACCACTTGAGTCACAGCTCCACTTCCAGTTTTCCAGTGGTTTACTGGAGATAAGAATCTCATGGACTTTCCTGTCCAAGCTGGCTTTGAACTGTGATCCTCAGATCTCAGCCTCCTGAGTAGCTATGATTAAAGATGTGAGCCACTTGTGCCCAGCTAAGAATAAAATTTTTTAAAAAGTTCTTGCCAGGCAGTGGTGGTTCACACCTTTAATCCTAGCTACTCGGAGGCTAAGATCTAAGGATCAAGGTTGGAAGCCAGGTTTTTCTTTTGTCAGTTACTTACTTTCTCATGAAAACAACCTGAGTGTAACAATAACATGAGTACACAAAATATAATGCTACATTAAAGTATGCTTACAAAGCCAAATCTTGAATAAGACTCCCCTCATTGGGTTTTCTCTGCACCCAACACATCATCACCACATTTGTTATATTTACAGCAGACCCAAAATATTGTCTATTATGTCTGCATCATAAATACATCATGGTATGTTGGCTTTAAGACACTGTATCCCACACCTTCACAGCTGGGGCATAAATTACAAGTAATCATTGCTTTTTTAGGTTGGTTTTATTTTTGTTTTGCTTTGCTTTCTTCTGTTTTGTTGTTGTTGTTGCTTGGGGGTTTTTTTGTTTGTTTGTTTGTGTGTTTTGCTAATGTGACCTAAAATCTGATAGAAACAACATAAGAGAGAAAAGATTTATTTTGCTCATGATTTGAGAGATTTCAGTGTATCGTAGTGGAGAGCAGTGAAGGAGCAGGTAAAAAGTACATTTCTTTTTGGATAATGTCATTCCTTCCCTCTTTCTCTCCCAGTTTTTCTCTCCCATCCCACCTACAAAACAGGAGAGAATTTATGGAGAATTTATGCCTTTCACTGAAAAGTTAGTAGTAGGAAGGTGAGTCTCTGGTATTTGTTATTGTATTTACAAATGCTCAAGCAATGGTGGCTTAACAAAAATTAGAAAAATTTCTGTATGTCCTTAGTACTTTGTTTCTTTATTAATGAGAAGAAAAGTTATGCATGATTATATTACATTTCTACTGAGGAATAATGCTTTCTCATAGAATTCTAACACAATATTCTCACTAGCATTCTAACCACAGGTTAGATACATAATTAGATAGGAACATGGATTTTAAAAAAAGATTCAAATCAGAACAGGGTACATGTAAGGGGGGAAAATATCAAGTTTTTATTTGGTCTAATTGCTCTGGCTGTCATACCAACAGGGGGATGAAAGAAGGATAGAGGGACATCACTTCAGCCCTCAAAGTAACTATAGCCCAATCTCCAGTACCTTGGAACATAGTGGCTTATTGTGCAAAAAAACTCTGCCATGTGTTCTGAGACTGGGACCTTGAGATGGGGAGATAACTTTGCATTCCCAGCTTCCTGAAATCCAATCACAAAAGTCCTTTCTTCGGTTTATCAGAAACACTCAGCCTGCTGTTGCTGGATTTGAAAGATGGAGGAAGACAGGCACCATCTAAGGAATGTGAATCTCTAAAACCTGGGCATTGCTCTTAGCTGTTGTGTTAGCCAAGAAGCTGACTGGAGCCAGTACAATGGGATCTCCATCCTGCCACAAGAACTAGGGTATTCCTACCAACCATGCAACTGAGCAGGGAAACAGATCTTCCAATTGAGCCTGCAGAAAGTAACCTGGCTGATAGGCTCATCAAACTTTTGATCTAAAAAAGTATATGAAAAACCTTGAGATGATCTGATACTGAAGCAACAAAAATCATCTGCTAGTGTGGTAACTACAGAAGTTATATATGATCAATGATGATAACTAGAGGTTCAGGGCAAGATGTGAACAGTGTAGGTGATAGTGTTCCCAAGTTTAGAGAGGCCTGGAAAAACCTAATTTGCCACAGTGGTAGCTAACCAGCCCAAAAGAAAAGCAAAACTACTGCTGTGCTATCTGCTCTCATTGCACAGACAAGTGAGTGTTCCCAAAGCCAGAGAGGAACAAATGCAACTATGGAAACTGCAGGTCTGCCAATGTGCTTTTTAGAGAAAAAAAGCTACAACCACCATGGGGGGGCGTGAGGGGGGGGTCTTATCTTCTGACAGCACAAAATCTGGTACTTCAACTTATTTGCTTTGGCTGCCTTAAAGGTTACCAGATCCAAATCCATTATGCAGAAGTAACTCCTTCCTCCATCCCTGCTCCTTCTTCCATTTTATAGTAGCTTTAACACTAAAGCCCCTTCAAATCCTTTTCCAAAGTAAGTGGGCACAATACACACGAGACACTGAAATGAACTATTTGGTTTTCTAGTGCACCCAGATTATTTACTCTTGGCTACAAGTGAGAAAATTAGAATAAGAATAAAACAAAAATGTGGCCCTGTAGCTCAAGTGGTAGAGAGCTGGCCTTGAGCTGAAGAGCTGAGGGACAGCTCCCAGGCCCAGAGTTCAAGCCCCACAACCGACCAAAAAAAAAAAAAAAAAGAATTAAACAAAAACTATTTCTAAAAATATAACTATAATAACAAATCCACTTTCCCTCCACTCCTACACATTTGTTTATTAAGATCAAACTTGGAAGCTGTGAATGGAGCTACCTTGTAGAACATTTGCTTAGTACACTAAGGTGCTGAGGTTGCTCTCCAGCAATGAGAGATCAAAGTTAGGTGGCAGTGTATATTCAGCATGTAATCATTTTTTGTGAGGGTAAGGCAGGGTCTTGCTTTGTAGCCTTGGCTGACCTTCATCTCATGATCCTCTGACCTCATGTTAGGATTGTAAGGATGGATAACCATACCTAGCATCATAATAGAAAAAAAATTAAAGAACACTGATTGAAAAACAATAGAAATCAATGAATTTTTCTAAATGGACTGTATTATAATTTGCCAAGTGATGCTAATAGTAGTATTTGATAATAATAGTAATTGGCAATTAAGTTTAAGATGAAAAACATGGGCAATTATAAGTCTGAGCTAGTATAAGAGTATCTCATGCTCAGAAAATGAACCAGGTTCAAAAAAATAACAATAATGAATCACAGGTGCTGAGGTCAATAATTAAGAGGAATTAATTTCAATTAATAGGGCAGTAAAAGAAATGTCTGACTATGGGACAGAGCAGCACCTTAGGGTGCTGTTACAGGGCTATTTCTGGTAGCCAAATATTCAGATCATATCTTCAATCTCCCAGATACTAGCAATGACCTCTAGAGCTGTCAAGAACACTTCTATTTGTGTCACACTGTCTCTAGCTTTTTAGCTAGATAAAAATGTGCTACTAGCAGAAACTTCGCAATGGTATATATTCATAAAGCGTGAAAAGAATCAGTTCCAGGTGCTGGTGGCTCATGCCTATAATCCTAGCTACTCAGGAGGCTGAGATCTGAGGATTGTAGTCCAAAGCCAACCCAGGGAAGGAAACTCCATGAGACTCTCTATCTCAAAAAAAAAAAAAAAAAAAAAAAAAGGTAAATAATTATGAAAAGTTGAAAAACGCGACAGCAGAAAAAGCACTTGGCAAAAAACAATGGTTCATACCATAATCCCAGCAACTAAGGAGACTGAGAACTGGAGGAGGGTGGTTCAAGGCCAAACCAAGCAAAAAGTTTTCTCCTATCAATAATGTTTCCCACTGCTTAACTAAGGTAAATTAATTAATTTTGCTTTTCTAACCAAAGAAAAAAACTGCCATTTGTAATAAATTAAATACCTTAGTAGTCTTTTGACAATTTTCAAAACTCCCTAGAAACTGCTTTATGTTTGGTCTCTACTGTTTGGATCTTCCATGGTCTCCAATGGGGTGGACAATCGGTCCCCAGTATGATGGTACTGAAAACCAAGGGAAACTTTAAGACGTAGGACCTAAGAGAAGGTATTCAAGTCATGAAGGCTTATGCCCTTAAAGGAGACAGTGGAAGTCAGCCTCTTCCTCTTCCTATCATTTGTGCTTTGTAATCCTGAGGTGAACAGCTTTGCTCAACCTAGTTGCCCTGCCAAGACACAAGTTCACAACAAGAGTCCTATCAGTCATGGGCTGAAACTCCCAAACTATGAGCCAAAATAAACCTTTTCTTCTTGTAAATTGATTATCTAAGGTATTTGTTACAGTAACAGAAAGCACCATAGCCTCATTCCCAGAGTTCATTCCAGAGTAAGTATCCTACCTTTATAGAAGCAATATGAAGCAAAGTCTCTCCTCTATGATTTCTTTTCCCAACCACAAGGCTACTGGGCGAGAGCTTCGTTGTCGAGGGGCTGGACATCATTCGTCTATATGTTGAACTATTCAGTGAAGAAGGCAGTGTTGGTGGTGAGAGGCTAATGGAGTCATCTGACGTGTTACTGTTTCTCCTCCTGAGTGTGTCATCCACTGGAAGTTTGCTTGAAGATGAACAATCAACCAATCTTAAGTTTGCTGAGTACACTGTAGGTTTAACAGAACCTGTAGGAGTGCTGGGAACCCTGCTTCTACTCCTTTTAGGTACAGGCTGAGAAAGTCTGTTACTAGATCTATGTTTCCCATTACAACCTAATGTCAAAGATGTATTAGAAGTATGATCGTTCTTATAGACCTTTTCAGAAGTCACTTCATTCTTACTCTCAGTGTCTGGAGACACTGTATGTTCAGCCAATGGCAAAGAGACTTCAGTCACATTTCCACATTCAGATTCTGATACGGAACAACTTTCAATTAAGTCTATTCCATCACTTTCCTCTGGAGTAGATAAAACAGATGGCTGGCTACAGAAGGACACTATTCTTTCCTTAGATTCATCTTTAGACATGAAGTCACTGCCTTCTTGTTCTGACTCTATGTTCCATTCTTGGTTGATTTCAGCTAAAGTTCTATTTGTTCGTTTTTTTGCAGGTGCTGTAGATGCCTTTCTATCTCTCTTAGAAACAACTGTGGGAGGAGTTGTAGATATGAATTCATACATTGAAGTTGGCAGAGCTTTATCATCTGTTGTCTTTTTAGGCTGGGTTTGCACTGAAACTTTATTCACAACATATCTAACCCTCTTACTTCGAGGACTAAACCACATTTTTATTGAGTTTTTCTTGTTTTCCGCATCATTAAATATCCTTGTCCTAGATTTATCTTCTTTCACATCTGAAAGAAAAAAGAGAAATCTGTTAGAAGGATTCATCTCCTCCTTGAGCAACCAAAGAATTTTGTTTATAACCATCCTAAGTGTGTGGCAATTGATCTGGGTGCCCTTTTCTCTACTCCTAAACTATAGATGACTTGAGAGGAGGTGGATAGTACCTCACTCAACAAATATTTCCTGACTTCTATGTGTGCCAAACAATGTTACAAACACTGAAGACAAAGCAATTTACATTCTACTGAAGGTAGATAGAAAAGTAAGAATATAGTATGGCAAATAGTAAAACACAAATAAAACAAACATATATATATATATATATATATATATAAAACTAAGAATAAGAATATATTCATAAAACAAAGAAAAAGGACAGATGTGGGATTTAATAAGTATAATCTAGTAACTATAACTAATGCTTTATTTTTTAAAGATAACTTGTAAATCATTCAACATAATTCACTAGCCAACAAAAAAAGGGAAACCATGTAAATTTGTTCTATAGATGGGGGAGAGGACTGGGGGGGGCAGAAGGGGGAAGGGGGAAATTAGCAAGGTGCTGGTAGCTCATGCCTATAATCCTCACTACTCAAGAGTTTGAGATCTGAGGATTGCAGTTCAAAGCCAGCCTGGGCAGGAAAGTCCATGAGATACTCATCTCCAATTAACCACCAGAAAACTAGAAGTAGAGCTGGGACTCAAATGGGACTAGCCTTTAGGAAAAATAAGCTCAGGGATAGTGTCCAGGCCTGGAGTTCAAGCTCCAGTATCAGCACGTACACTTGTGTGTGCCCATGCATGCACACTCGCGTGCTCATACACACACACACAAAAATAATTTTGAATGGAAAAAAGTGAAATGTAACAAAATACTAGTTAAGTTACCAATTATTTTCTACTTCTTCTAGTCATTTTTTCACAAAAAATTTATCATTTGACAATTTAAAATCAGTCAAATTTTAATTCTCAGGATCAATTCCTGTTTTGAAGTATACATGACTTGTACATTTTTTAACAAAAAAATCTTGGAAAGTAGTATGGAGGTTCCTCAAAAGACTCCACATAGAGCTCCCCTATGACCCAGCAATCCCACTTTTGGGCATTTACCCAAATGTTTACAAACAAGACCACACTAAAGCTACCAGCACAACTATGTTTATTGCAGCATTATTTACCATAGCTAAGATATGGAACCAACCCAGATGCCCCTCAGTAGATGAATGGATCAATGTGGTATATATACACAATGGAATTCTATGCCTCCATCAGAAAGAATGACATTGCCCCATTTGTTAGGAAATGGAAAGACTTGGAAAAAATTATATTAAGTGAAGTAAGCCAGGCCCAAAGAAACATAGGCCCCATGGTTTCCCTTATTTGCAATATCTAGTATATGTATGAGTCAAGCATAAAAGGTCAGATAATGTGATGTTAGGAAAATGAACCCTTAGATATGTATTTTAATGTTTTTTTTCTTTCATGCATGTGTTTCTAACGCATTTATAAGATTATCTCTTTGTTGCTTTGTATGTCCCTCCCCCACAGTATAAGCCCTGCTTTCACTATATTTGATGTCAGTATAACTTGTGGAGGAGATGGGGAAAAACAAGTCATTTAAGGATACAGGTGGACCTGTTGCAACAAAACAAAGGAGGAGGCTGCAATGCTTGGTAAGAAATGTACGCATTATCCTGCCCATGTAATTGTAACCCCTCAGTACAGTATGTTCACAAATAAAATAAATAAAATTTAAAAAAAAAATCTCAGATGTGATCCTTAGCTAACAATAACAAAAACTATTCAACTACATTCCAAAGGAGCCATCACTTCCACCTTGTGAAAGTAGAATGCTCCAGTGAGCCCATTAAGCAGACAAACCCAGCTGGAAGCAGCAATGTGTATTTGAGTAGAGACAGACTCCCACACAACTTTTTCACATTGGTAACTGTACATCTGCTGCTCCATAAAGTGTTACTGAGATAGCATCTTGAGAATCAAGACAATCAGAATGACATATCCATTCACACAGAGACTTTACATCTCAATTCAACAAAGACTTTCTTTTCAGTGATAAGTAGATTTCAAAACTAAACCATTTCTGATATAATCTCAAAACTAGAGGAAAGGTCAAAATGAAATGCTGCCAGGATTATCTTTTAAGAAAGACTCAGGATTACAAAGACTTAAAGGTTAATCCTCAGGTAGTCCTGTTTGATATTTTAAGCAGAGATGATGACATTTTCAATTAAAAACAGGTCAGATCTGGAGGTTCCCAATGTTTGTAATTCTTACAAAATGCTATAGTTTCTAAGCAGTGTTAACCATATTTAAGTGACTACAACTCCTAAGTCTAAAAAGAACAAATTACATACTCAGGTGTATATGTTTCTTAACTTATAGAGGAGTAAGTGATGATTTCAGAGTACATACTTATGTATTTTGTAAATATACACCATTTTACTGGCTATTATGTAATAATAACTTTGCTTAAGAAGATTTTAATTATTTCACTTGGTATAACTAAGCAAGAACCACAAATATGTCTCTGTATTCCAAATTTTATACAGCAAATGTAAGATAAAACTGTAAAAAAAAAATTTAAGAAGGTAAAATACAAAACTGCCTGCACATAAATCAAATTATTAACAGCAACAACCATTTTTATGGGTGAATGCTTCTAAACTGATAAATTATCATATTCATGTTATGAAAAAAAAGGTTAGTATTTTTTCCCGTGGATAGTAAATTTCTTAATAATGACATTTAAAAGATTCCTACGAAGTATTGAGGACCAGAGATACATGTGTTACTAAGGAGCTACTGAGCCAAGTTTTTTCTTAATATTTAATAATAAACTATAAAAGAGAAGCAATTAGAAAATGAGTTCACCATCATTAATCTACATCAAAGGATCATAATGATGTACATTGTGTGCCTTTCAAATTATTCTCTATTATAAGTTTCATAACATAGAGAAATCTCTTTGATTAACTAGTCTCTTATTTTAAAAAATCAAAGAAAAGTATTTTGCTTACCATCTGTGTAACATTAATGCTTTTATTGAAGAATAATTATTTTGTGAGTAAAGAATATTTGTCTCCTTTAAAAAAACACCACAATTCAAACACTCATGTTCACTATGATAAAAAGACACAGCACAGCATATATGAAACACTGTGTATGTAGTCACTTCAGAAAGGTAGCATTTCTATCTAAACCAGAAAGCATAAAAAAAAATTGTGACCCAATGAAAGCATAATCAAAGTAGGTTTTTAAATGTCACCAATACTGGCATGTACTACAGAACTTAACCAGCACCTTGCAAGGTCTAATTTAATAGTTAAGTTAAAGAGAAAAATGAAAACTTTTAAATAATTCTTATTAGTAGAAAGTAGACTATGTTATAAAGAGTAAGATAAAATTATTCATAAATGGCCATCAGAAAAAAATTAACAATCTCTTCCCTTAGGAAAAAAAATCTGTTGAAGTACTTACAAACTCATTTTAGTACACATACTATAAATCAGGCTTCTTTATCTCCAGTATAACATATACTATCCATGATTTGACAAGTTATAATTGCCTACCTTAATTATAGTAATTATAGATTATAGTAAATGCAAGTAACAAGGTTCATTTGAAGAATGAACTACAGAGTTTTTTAAAAAGAGAAAATGTGAGAGATGTCCACCTATTCCACTTAATTCATCATCTTCAACATGTGATCACATAATAGGGTTATATAATATAGAAGCCAGACTTTAGGTATCACTTAATCTAATATCTTTATCTTATAATGAGATCATTTTCCAATCTCATTATGAAGACCAACTATAATTGTTTCCAATTATTGGTTTCTTCTATTTACTATATAATTTACTTTATGCCACGTTAGTTTATCTAGTAATTACTTTCCAAAGAAAGGGACTACATTAAATGTACAAAAATTATATATAACTATAAAGAAGCAAAGGAAAATGTTCCAGATAAACAATCCCAAATACCCTCACAAACTGGTTTAATATGGAGTGCTGTGAAGGGAAAAGTTGGTGACAATAAAATTTACACTGAAGTAGGAAAAGTTCTGCTCCATGGAAAGTAATGTGCCTCGGTGGATATGTTTCAGTATGTTTATACTTTAGTTTATTGTCACTTTCTATCAAGGTAAAACAGAGGAGCATGTCACCATTATAAAGGGAATTATGTAACCCGAAATCAGAAAACTTTTTTAAAAATTAATTGAGTTTAGTCTCTAAAATATAATTTTTATACAACTCAACACACATAATCTTTACTTCCAACCAAAAAAAACCCAAAACCCAAAACCCAAAAAACCAGCTATTCTAAACGGAAAACTAATAAGCAGGAAATGTCAAACATGATGGTTCTGAGCAACCTTGGCCCTTAATCTTCTCTACAGAACCAGGAACAAAGATGGTCTCATAAGCCGGGCGCAGGTGGCTCACACCTGTAATCCTAGCTACTCAGGAGGCTCAGATCTGAGGATCGAGGTTCAAAGCCAGCCCAGGCAGGAAAATCTGTGAGACTCTTATCTCCAATAAACCACTAGAAAACCGGAAGTAGCGCTGTGGCTCAAGCGGTAGAGCACTCGCCTTGAGCTGAAGAGTGCAGGGACAGCACCCAAGCCCAGAGTTCAAGCCCCACGACTGACCAAAAAAAAAGATGACCTCATAACTCCTAAAATTCTGATTACATGTTATCTAGAAGAAGAAATTTCCATTCATCTAATGTAAGGACATTAAAGGTAATAGTGCTAAAATCTAGTAAGAACTAATACTTAGTTATTACTCTTTTTGGGGTATGGGTGGGTGGTAGGACAGTTAAAACTCAAAGTCCTCATTTTACTCTTGAGAGCTTGTTTGAAGGTTCTAGGAAAGGCGTACAGGTAGGTACTCCTAAATTCTTGACCGAAGAATGACGCTCCTCTTCCATGCAAACTGGGAGGGGCATATGGATCAAAAGAAGAAAGGAGCACCCACCTAGTCAGCCAGATCAGCTGAATCAGTCTTGCTCATCAGTAAAGTGACAGATGTCACAGCAAGATCACCTTCTTATCTTCATTCTACTCTTATAATGTGGAAAATAGCACAATTCAGTGTTTAGGGAAAAAAATTACCATAATTCTCCCCAAGACTATTTCTACTTACATGAGAAAGAAAATATATTAAAAAGCCTAGCCATACCTAGAACCTTGTTTAAAACTTGGTTTTCCTAAATAGTTTCTTCAATGATGATTCATCAAGGCATTTAATATTTCATTGTAAATAAAGTAAGAAAATTATACAAATGATTTAAAAGTTGTCCACTACAGTGAAATTTCTAGAAATCTGTTTTATTCCTCTTTGTCCACCAATAAAGCTAGTACCATAGTATGTAATAATGGATGACAGTTAATCTACAAAAGTTATTTTAAAACTCCCCCTATTTTTTTATTTATTTATTTTTTTGTCGGTCTTGGGGCATGAACTCTGGGTCTGGGCACTGTCCCTCAGCTCTTCAGCTCAAGACGAGCGCTCTACCACTTAAGCTACAGCGCCACTATCCCCCCTTTTTAACATAAGTAAAAATAACAAGTTTCTTCAATGGATTAAACTTTGTTTTTCCTTCTGTCTCTTCAGTTGACTTTGAAGCACTAAACTCGTTAGAAAAAATGGGTCATTAGATGTAATTAGTTCAAATAAGCTTTATTGAAAGGAAATAAAAGGACTGGAATCCTTATAAAAAAGAAAAATTTGATTATAAACACTCTTGTAAAAAAAAATAAGATAAAAATAAGATAGTCACTTAGATATAAGCCAAGAAGAGAGGCCCAAGACAGACCTCAAAGAGAACTAACCCTGTATTCAGCTTGATCTTAGACTTCTAGCTCCAAAGCTGGAGACAATAAATTTCTCTTATTTAAGTCACTTAGCTAATTTATTACAACATCTCTAGTAAATGGAGAAGAGTCAAAATATCATGATGGTTTCCAGGTGGCATCCAAATTTCAATGTATGGTTACTAATCCTAATGAATTATATACCATTAGAATACAGCAAAAAACACTTCTGTGTTCATGTTCAAAATGTACAATTAACCCAGGAAGTCCTGGTCCTTCTACACTGACAACTCAGAGCACTGCCAAAGATCCTTGCATTAATCCAATCCAAGAAGTCTATGAGAGATGATGGAGCCAGATCATACACCATACTTTTTAACTAGAAAATCAAGAAACATTATCTTTAAGACAAGTTGAACTGAACTAATGATTAATAAAAAAAAGTCTCACTATTTCACTATGTTCTTACTATCTTTTTAAAGTGGGAACTTTTAAAAATGTATATATCTGCAAATAGTAAAACAACTGCCACAGCATATTGTATCATTAAAAATGGAGTCTACACCTGGAAGCCAGGGCCCACTCCTATAATCCTAGCTATAAAGGCTGAGGTTATAATACTGGAGTTGGAAGCCAGTCCAATGAGAAAAGTCTATGAGAGTTTTTTCTCCAATTAACCAGCAAAAAGTAGAGCTGTGGCTCAAATAGTAGAGCACTAGCCTTGAGCAAAAAAGCTAATGGACTGTGCCCAGCCCTAAATTCAGGCAACAATATTGGCACACGCGCACACACACACACACACACACAGTCTAGTACAATTTTCCAAATGGAAACTTTTCACAGACAGGTTATGAATTAAACCACTTCTAAGAAAATGAAACTCTGGTCAATAAGACAAAGTATTTGCCTTGTTTTCTTCTTTTATCCTTGGTAGCTGAAAATAATAGTACTATGTTATGCTCAAAATACAAAATATTTAAGAACAGAAGTCCCACAATTTTATATTAGTATGATCAAGCATTCATAGTATCTTATCAGGCAAGAATAGGTTCTCCTATAAACACATACTAAAATGATATAATCTGGTCAATAAAAGACAGCTCCAATATCCAATTATGAAGATTCAAAACACTTTTACTTTCTTTTCACAGCTAATTAGTTCTCAGCAGAAAGCACAATGGGAAGATATATAGTTAAGACACAGAGACTAAGAACAATTTGAAAAGCATTAACCCCCATTTAAGTAATTGAGTATTAGATTTTTGCTCTTTCACAACATGCTTATTGAATTAATACAGTCTAGAAAAGTGATCCATGGAAAAATGCTGCAGTCTATCTTGCAAAAGTATATTTAAGTGAGTTAAACATCATTATCATAACTGAAAAGACCAGCCAGTGTAAAACAGTGAAAAGGGCTCTGGACTGACAAGTAAGAAATGGAGCTGGGTGCCAGTGGCAGGCTTATACCTGGAATCATCCATATTCAAGAGGCTAAGATCTGATGATCACAGTTTGAAGTCAGCTGGGGCAGAAAAGCCCATGAGATTCTTATCTCCAATTAACCAGCAAAAAAGCTACAAGTGAAGCTGTGGCTCAAATGGGAGAGCACCAGCCTTAAGCAAAAAAGCCAGACAAGAATTCAAAGCAAGGATCCAAGTCTAAGCTCCAGTATACATACACGTGTTGCCACCTCTCAAAAAAAAAAGGACAAATAGAAAAGAAACTGGCTTGCTTTCCCTGCTTACTTTTGATAAAATGTGACTGCAGTCAAGACCACTTAACCTTTCTGGACCTTGCATCTCATTTATAAAATAAGGGAGTTAGATCTAAATATGTTTTCTATCATATCTGAAAATGATTTTAAAATAAACACTATAGATCGTAATATCGAATATGTCATTCAGAATTCCAGATCGATCTTTTACTTTATGTGTGACTGATACAAATCATCAGCTACTTAACTAATAGAGAGACGGGGCATTTCTCACCTGAAAGCTCATTGTCATGGAGGAGATTTCGAAGCTTACTACAAAGGTGGATCATGCTGTCCAACTGTCTGTTTATCTTGACATCTAGTACCCAGGCTGGAGTGCAACACACGGGACATCCTGTTCCAATGCAGTCACTTACACAATCACTTCAAAAGAATTAAAAAACAATTGAGCAAAATCTGAACTTCAAGAAATAAATATTAGCCAGAGTATGAGAAGTAAATGAAGCAGTTGTTTTAACACATTAATGGTCAATTGTGAATTACAGTTTTAACAAGATTAAAATAGTTCATTGTAGAGTATGACATAGACACAAAATAGAAACCTAAAGTTGCCATATAATATGCTGTGATGAAACTTTACTTAACCTGGCATCAGTCTATGTAACTTCTCCTTTAAATAAAGCTAGTTACGCCAAGCGCTGGTAGCTCACGGCTGTAATCCTAGCTACTCAGGAGGTTGAGATCTGAGGATGGAAGTTCAAAGCCAGCCCGGGCAGGAAACTCTGTGAGACTCTGATCTCCAATAAACCACTAGAAAACGGGAAGTGGCATTGTGGCTCACGCAGTAGAGCACTCACCTTGAGCTGAAGAGCTGAGGGATAGCGCCCAAGCCCAGAGTTCAAGCCCCATGACTTACCAAAAATATAAAAATAAAATTTTTTAAAAAATAAAGCTAGTTTCTAAAGGGTGAGGGTACAGATAGAAACATAAATCAGTATCTACCTAATCTATACATCTCAACATCTCTTAGTGTAAAACTTCACACTACTTACCACTCTACTTCATGGAAATAATGCAGTTAGTACAAATAGACTGGAACTATGTTTGTGTTTGGCCAAGTGTCTAAAGGCTTTAAAGTGGTTTTCTGAAAAGATATCTGGCTTTTTCACATCGTTTTATAACCACAGACTCCATTATCTCAGGTTATCGGTTTAAATGTTCTACTGTTACAGTCTCAGTTAGAAGTTAGAAACGCATCATCAATTTAACGAAAATATATACATACTACTATTCTTTAAACGTGGGGGAGATAGTTCACAATATCCCCTGAAGCCCACCTGTGAATTCTGGAGGGCCAATATATCGACTCCTTCCATAGTCTTACTAAACATACTAAAAAAACACATCTCCCCCAAACAAGACTTAACCCACTCATTTGTAGGTACAAAATTTGTATAATATGAACTATCCTGACTAACCCTGTGGTTTTTCTAATTTTGTATTCTTGCCATTTAGCATGATTGCTAAAATAAAACTACTCAGAAAGTTGAAAATAAATTTGTAATCCACACTGCAGCCAGGAGATATGAGTATCTAGTTCAATAAATACCCACACTCTGTAGCAAAGAAACTTTTGTGAGTTTGTCCTCAACACTACATAAGCAGAAAAAGCCAGAAGTGGTGCTGTGGGCTCAATGATAGAGCACTAGCCTTGAGTTGAATTGCTGAGAGACGGTGCCCAGACCCAGAGAGTTCAGGCCCCATGACCAAAAAAAAAGAGGAAGATTTTGGGGCTGGGAATATGGCTTAGTGGTAGAGTGCTTGCCTAGCATTCGTGAAGCCCTGGGTTCATTTCCTCAGTACCACATAAACAGAAAAAGCGAGGAGTGGCACTGTGACTCAAGTGGTAGCGTGCTAGCCTTGAGCAGAAGCAGCTCAAGGACAGTGCCCAGGCCCTGAGTTCAAGCACCAGTACTGGCAAAAAAAAAGAAACTTTTGTGAATCTGTTCCCTTGTAGTTAAGAGTTCTAACTTGAGCCAGGAAATGAGGTAGATCACTTCATCCCAGCAGCTCAAGATCAATTTGGGCAATATAGCAAGACCCTGTCTCAAAGCAGAATACACACACTCACACACACACAAGGAAAAGAACACTAACTTAGACTCACACAAACACACACACACACACACACACACACACACACATCAATCAAGCAACTTAAATAAATTTTCATGCAATACTTAATTATTTGAACAATACCAGTAAAATACAATTTGAAATCCACTCCTCCAGGACCACCATTCATTTTCAGCTGAAGAAAATGATCATTAGTTAAGTCATTTACTCAATATTCCACTAATACCTACATCTGTCTATTTTATATACAGGTTGAGTTTCCTTTATCCAAATTATTTCAGATTTTTGGAGATTTGGGAGTATTTACATACACTTTTATCTGTTGAGCATCATCAATCCGAAAACCTGAACTTTTTGGATAGTTTTGGCTTCAGAGTTTTAACCTCAGGCAGGATGTTCAACTTGAATTTCTTTTTTAAATTATACCTAAATTACTATATAGACATTAATCTTGCATTCTGGAAATTATATCATTAGGTAGACCTATATAACTCAGTGAGCTAGTATTTTTTTAAGTCATTACAGTGATCCCTCACCTATCATGGGAGTTACATTCCAGAGACTCCGGCACTAGGTGAAAATCCACAAAATAGCAACATTATACAGTTGTCTCTTGCTATATCGCAGCTCACTAATTGCTACTTTGCAGATTTTCACCTATCATGGAAACCTCTGGCATGTAACTCCTGTGATAGGTGTGAGATCGCTATTTATCTATTTTTTTAAAATCTGGGATACAGTGAAGCCACAATAAGTGAACCACGATATTGCAAGGGACGACTGTATATATCATAAAATAATGCTACGTAAAAGATTGTGGAAGTAGAAACTAGGAGAGGCCTAGCTAGAGGAAGTGTAACCTTTGTAGGGTATACCTGGTCTTTGGTTCCTTCCTCTCTACTTCCTGTCCATCATGAGGTGAACAGCCTTGTCCTTCACACTGACACTGTTAATGATGTTCTGTCTCACCACAGGCCTATAATCAACAGAGCCAAGGGCTTTAAACTGAAACCATAGCTAACATAGTTTCACCCCTTCAGTTGTTTATGTCAGGTATTTTGTCACAGCACCTCAATAGCAACCTACAGGCTAGGAGAGGTATGAACAAACTCTCTCTCATAGCCTTGAGAAGGAATAAAATTTGCTGGCTCCTCCAACTTAACTTTGTGGCCCCAGAACTATTAGACAATAAATTCCTATCGTTCTAAAGCCAGCCAGGCACCAGCAGTTTATGCGGATAAGCCTAGCCAAGATCTGAGGATCAAAGTTTGAAGCCAGCCTGGGACAGGAAAGTCTGCGACTCTTATCTCCAATTAACCACCAAAAAGCTGGAAATAGAACTTTGATTCAAGTGACAGCATGCTATCCTTGAATACAAAAGCTAAGGGGCATTACCCAGACTGAGGGTCCAGCATACATAAACACACACAACACACAAAGGTCTAGTGTTCTGAACAACCTGGTTCTTGGAATTTGTTACAGAAGCTCCAGGAAACTAATATAATAGCTGTAGGAGCTATACTCTCATAATTTTGAAAGTACTAATAAAAAACTGAAAGATAAAAAGTATTTGAATAACTCATCCTAGTTAAAGAGTTTAGTAAATAGCTTTCTCTGAGCTTTATGTTCTTACTTGAAAATAATGAGATCTGTAAGGATCAAAATGAGATAATAATAGTCAATATGATTACATGACTGCCATCTAAAAAAAAAGAGAGTTACAGTACATCCATCAGCCATAATTACTTACCTACAGAAGATGTGTTCACAGCCTCCTAGGCACACAGGGTCTGTCAGAATATTAGTGCTGTTTGAAAATAAGGAAAATAGTCAAGGCTTCAGTCACTATTAGATAAAGTTTATCACCAATATTTCATAAATCCAAGACCCAACACTACTATATTTATTTCTCAACACAGGAAATACTAACAAAAAATTGCTATACTCCTGATGACATACTCTCATTAACACAGTGGTGCCTACCAAACTCAATGCCAAGTTATAAGACATTTTAATTACTTACTGGGAAGTTATAGAAAGGGACAATTTTGTTCAAGTACCTCTAATTGCGGGGGAAAAAAAAAAACAAAACCACTTTCTTCTTTCAATTGCTAAGGTACAAATGACTCAAAGTAAAGACCATGAGTCTCAAAATATGACCTGCAATTAAGAATGACCTCATAATATACTGTCCAAATGAGAACATTTCTGAGAGTGAAGGTCTTAACTGACAAGATGTTGGAACAATTGTTACAATCAGGATTGCCATAAGAAAATAGGATATTGGGTCATCTTAGCCATAAAAATATAGGCTGGCTTCCAATAAGAAAAGGTGTATTTCTTGCTATAAAGTAGCCATCTATTTTTCACAGCTGTCCTGTAAAAGGATAATCATTCTTTTAGCTCATGGCAAGTTGATTGTGTTGTTCTTTAAGCAACTGCAAATGGAAATCATCAAGGTAGCAGACTGTAGCAGACGTACAAGATTCACTGCACCAAAAGAGAAAAGAAAATATTCCCCATACTGCCCATCAAAATCCCTGCTACCTCAGATAGTCCTAGGAAGGTACTGGCACTATTAAACATACTTGAAGTCATTCCCCTCAGCAGACACAAGAGCACATCAGAGAAGAAAAGCCTTTAAAAGATAAACATTTTCTTGCTTGGTTTATTACACTAACCCCTAGACCTTTAGGTATTTACACCATTGCTATCCAATTACATCTGCACACAAACTACGTATCAATAAACAGTTTTCTGCATTTCTTGAAAGATCAAAAGTATCACACTGCACATTTTAATAGATAGAACCATTAAAGCAAAATTGCGCTCCCAGAAAAAGGCACGAAGAACAGAGTACACAACCATGTGATTCTGCAACCTTCTGAAAATGTTGCTCACTGACATTATAAAACCCATTACTTTTTACAAACTTACAATATCTGATTTCAAGACTACACAGAACATCCTGGTAAAAACAGGACTTCTGTGATTCTGACAGTTATGATGATCTCTTTTATAATGTTCACACTGCTCCTATAATTTTTGCTCATTACCAAATAAAAGCTCTTCCTTCCCAATCAAGTGGACTGAATTCTACTTCATTGAAAGCTCTACCCATAACTTCCCCAAAGTGGTGTTATCAGACTTCCTTCTATCACAATATCCTTCCTGTATCATTTGTCCCATCTTCCTGACAAAACCTGATCACTTTCTACCTAGAGAAAATGCTGCTTTCACCTTGTAGTGACCTGGATTGCCTATTCAGCCCAGGTCACAGGCTTACCTACTGAGAGAATCATGCCACTACCCTAATTCTGCTGACCACATAGACAGTTGAGTATCAGTCTATACTACTACTTAGGGCACACTTTCTCCTTACCTTCCAAACTAGTAATACCACAATAAAAACAGCAAGATGGCCAACCATGGTTCAGGAAGATGGACAGTTCTGAGGCCCAGTCTGGGGTTACATAGGGGGTTTGAGGCCAGCCTCAGCTACATAACAAGGATCCTGTAGATATTCTAGTGGCTGGCATGGGGGGTGGGGGTGGGGGAGAGGATGGGATAAGAAAGAGGAGGAACAGGAAGAGGAAAACTATATCCATGGCTAGCTGTTCATCGTAACCTCACTCAGTTTTCAGAGGAAGGGCTCCTTTCCTTTTGAGGGAATTTTTCTCTCTTGTCTCTTTCTTGTCTCCTCTTTCCCCTCCATTCTCTAGCCTTCCTTTTTATCCTCTCTCCCTCCAAATCTTCCCATTTTCTGCAGTGCTTGATTCTCATCATTAGTCACCTTCGTTCAATCATTCACATCTAAACATGCTCAGGCAGTCCTTCACCCCCCAAAAACTCATACCTCCTTTTGATCCAGCCTCACATTCTACCTTCACACCCAGCTACCCGGTCTCAAATAAAAGCTCGGAATTAATTGTTCTCTACATCCACTCAAACTCCATCTCTTTGTAATCTCTGTCTCACTCTGGACCTTCTGAAACTATTCTCCAGAGCACCCAAGTCTCCTTCATCCCTGTGAAGTTACAATCATCTTATAATCTTCTTTCCTTCCAATAAGCTTTAATGTTCTCATGGCACCTTTATCTGCCCATTTCAGCATTGCCTCAATTGTTCTTTCCTACCACTGATGTTGGCACACCCCCTGGAGGCGGTACACAGCCTCCTGGCCTGGTCTGGTTTTACTTACTCAATGCCTTCAGTCTCGTTCTAACTTCTGAATTTCCTTCCAAAGACTCTGAAACCTTTATCTGAATTCTTACCCTTCAGTCTAGCAGTAAGATGTTATCACATAATTAGCAGTGACAAAATATCTATGAATAATTGATCAGTAGAACTAATTATCCTAATTAGTGAGCCAGACTATGTTTTTGAGGGTGTTAATAGATGAAGGAAGGCATGGGCAACATGAATGAGAAATTTGCATGTGTGTATGTGCATGTGCATAGAGGAGTGTGACATCCAAGTGAAGAGATGGTGCCAACTTCAAAAGATACTCCTAGAAAAGCTCTGAGGCAGACATTGAACAGAGGTGACACTAGTCTGTGCCAATAATGGACTGAAGAGAATGGCTACAATATAGTTTAGGAGAAACTCCAGACTAAAAGAATTTTCTTACAACTAGAAGAAACTGACTAAGAGTTTATATGCATCAGACTTTAACGCAACTATTCTTCTAACAGAAATTTATCCTTCAGGTATAAGTACTTTAAAATAATGAAATTACCAAGCACCAAAGCTATGCAGATCAATTCTAAAAGCTTCCAGAGAGTAAGAAATAATTCAAAGTGCTATATATACTACTTAAAACAGAAAGCAGTACTACTGAAGAGTAGCAAGAGATGAGACAGAACAGTGTTATGAGGCCTCCAATAATAGCAAGTTGCTTTTATCTTGAATACTGTATCATACACATGCAGAAAAAGCCAGAAGTGGTGATGTGGCTCAAGTGATAGGATGCTAGCCTTGAGCTGAAGAGCTGAGGGACAGTGCCCAAGCCCAGAGTTCAGCCCCCACAACTGACAAAACAGAAACAAAAACAAAAAAAAAATCACTGTATGAATACTGTATCATATAGCTAGGAAGAAAACTCATCTTTGGCAGCAGGAAGTAAGGAAGTAAATACATAGTATCTAAAACAGAAAACATCAAGTGGCCTGTAATCCCAGCTACTTGGGAGGCAGAGATAGAAGGATGGCAATTTGAAGTCAGCCCAGTCTCCTCCCTCAAAAATGTTATAAAGAGCTTATCCAAAAGGAGCAAGTACGGTGGAACATATCAAGAATCTCAGCTACTTGAGAGGTGGAAACAGGAGAACTGCAGTCCAAAACGAGGCAAGACAAAAAGCACAAGGACCTATCTAAAAACTTAAAAAGCCAAAAATCAAGTAGGAGGCCTCACTTATGACTAGGAAGCCTGAGCATCTGAGTGGAGGGAGGGAGGGATGGAAAGAACTTACCTTTCCTCTCTTTGCTTCTCAACAAAAACTCTACTCTGGTCAGGAAAATATCTGCAACAACTTTCAAATATTGTATATCCAATTCCAACCCCCAACTTTGCTTGGCTATTCTCCAAGCCCAGAATATTATTCCTTTTCTCCATCAACTATTTAAATCCAACACACTACACAAGTACTCTAATAAAATAAAAATGGTATAATAAAAATGACAGTAAACCAACACAGGAATTTACAGATTTAGTCTCCAGGGCACCATCTGAGCAAAAAAATCCACAGCACAAAAAAAGCCATTCTTTCCTAAGAGGCAAGCAATCTAGTTGAGTAATTATAAAATACCAGATTCATGTATGGACTTCAAAGAAGTATAAAATATTCTGAAGTTCTAAAGAAGAAAGATGACATCTAATTGAGGCTCTGGAATTTAATGTTGAAAGCTAAATTGGTCTTTTTGTTGTTGTTTTTTACATTTTATTTTCACTACCCAATTCTCTGTTTTCCTTATCTCCAAATAGACTGTAGCCTTTCAGACAAGAGATCTTCACTTTCATTTTTTCTGAGCTCCTCATTCAATTACCTGCCCAACATATTGCTAGATGAGAGCAAGATTTCAATACATCTTTCGTGAATAAACCTAATGGAAGAGTACATACAAAAATGCACTTGTGCTAACAATTCCATTTTATCATTATTCTATTTTGTTTGGTATATTAGGAAGAAAAAAAATCCAGATGAGTAACACATTTGCATGGTAACACAATTTCTGATGTTCTAAATTCAGCTCCACTGCTTGTTCCCCAACTGCAGCCACTGGTCTCCAACTTTATAGGTAGTTGGTTTGAAAAGACCAGCAAAGTGTGGATTTTAACTTAGGAAAAGACTAGTGAAATTAAAAATACATAGATAGCTGGGTACAGTGGCATGTGCCTTCATCTCAGCTATGAAGGAAGCTAGGATGATCATAGTTCTAAGCTACCTTAGGCAAAACAAAAAGTTGAAAGACGGCGTATGAACCAAAAAAGCTGGATATAGTGGTATGCACCTATCATCATCCCAGCCACAGCAATAAGTGTAAATAGGAGGATCAGGGTCCAGGCCAGTACAGACCAGCTTAGATGTAAATGGGAAGCTTAATTTAAAAATAACTAAACCAAAAAAAAAAAAAAAAAAAAAAAGACTGGAGTCATAACTTAAGTAAAGAGTATCTACTTACCATGCAGGAAACCAAATTCAAACTCCAATAGTAGAAAAGAAAAAAAAAGTATATATGTATGTATACATATGTGTACATATATATATGTACATATGTATATGTACATTTCCTCATAAAAGGAAAAAGAAAACAGTTTTAACTGTAGTCCTGAAATATAAGTATTCCTCTTTTCTCTTTTTGTCAGTCCTGGGGCTTGAACTCAGGGCCTGGGCACTATCCCTGGTTCTTTGCTCAAGGCCAGCACTCTACCACTTGAGCCAAGCCCCATTTCTGGCTTTTTCTGTATATGGTAGTGAGAAATACATGGTACTGAGGAATCGAACCCAGGGCTTCATGCATGCTAGGCAAGCACTCTACCACTAAGCAAAATTCCCAGCCCCATAAGTATTTCTTAACCAAATAGCTCCCTTAAGCACCCATGAACTATCAACTGCTATTAGTATTAGTGAGGACAATGACCACAGGGCTCTTATATTTTAGGGAATCTTCAGGTATTTTTAAGTTGCAGACATATGTATTTAATATGAAAATGCACAAGCTCTCCAACCCAATTAAACCATATGCTATATTACTCTACTTATTAAAGATAGTCTTTACTGGGGTAAATGGATAATGCCACGAAAGCATCCTGTTCCATGTGGCTATTTTGTAAACCAGACTCAAGAAAAAAACACATGAAAAAATTTAAATTCATACCTAATTGTTTAGTGTCAGTAAATGTTGAATGAGTGAGTCAAATATCCCAAAAGTCAAACAGAATTCTATTAATGACTAATTATAATGGAACCCAGTACAGGAGAATCTGTAATAAAAACCCCAGAGAAAACCATGTACATCTGACTCAAATCATGATGGTTATTCATCATCTATTTCATTTCCTCCAAAGTAAATCAGAAAGTAAGTTTGGGACTTCCTGACCTTTAAAGGGTCACCTTTCATCTGAAATCCAAATGCAGAATTACTATCAAGACTCACACCTCACTCTCTTCCCTCCCCACCTCCAGAAATAGGGTTCAACTATCATCGATAATCAGGTATCTGTAAGATTTCCACTGCAGTCACTTTAAGTAGTTAATCCCAGAGACCTAGAAAGGATTCCTGCTATTCAAGTGAATGTACCCTAGGATCCCATGAACTGGGATCCATTTGACCTAAATTCTATCTCATACATTCATTTAACAAACACTAAGAAACTATATGTCTAGCACTGCAGTGAACTCTGTGGCTCTGTCTTTATGAGAAATGTGTAGGAAGTTATACAGACATCAAATAGCCAGAATGTTAGAGAAATAAATAAATTCCACAAATAAATGAATTCTAATTTGGAGGCTATGATGCAAGCTGAATACTAATAATCTGTGCTCCTTTCTGCATGAATGTTGAACTTTGCTAGAAATTTTTATACAATATATTATATCTAATGCACACTAATAATTATGAAATCTGTACATTGGGAGGCAACTTTAAAACTCAACTAACCCACTTTTCTCATTTTAGAGATAAGAACACCAGAATCCCAGGAAAGCTACATGAACAGTTCTTCACAGGAAGCTAAATGTGTGAACCAATTAAACATCTGGTTGTTAAGACTACTCTGGTTGATCTTAAGTCCCTGTTGACCTGACCCACTCCCTGTTTATCTTCATCCTTTTTAAGGTATTGCCATCTGTTTATATACCTTCCCATACTATTATCAGTAGTAAGGCCATTTGGGTTGGGTTTTTTTTACATTTTTTTCTTATTATATCCTTAAGTAGTTGTACAAAGAAGTTCCTATTCTACAAAACAGTATATGAGTACCAGGTGTCTGACAACACTGTCACCCATCACTCCTAATCCATCAGTAAGGCCACTTATAAAAAAATCTGTCTGTACCTCAATGTCCAATCCAAAGCCCATGATGCTTTCCTTCACTAGACCGACCCACATACTTCTCGACATCCCCTTGGCCCTCATCATAAGGTATCCTGAACAGTATGTGCATATTATCCCTTAAAATTAAGCGCAGAAGCCTTAAAGGTAGAAGATGTATCACCATATCACTACTATCTTAGTGTCACAGTAATTTCTTCTTGTTCTAATGAGCAACCAGCTCCAGAACAACTCAGAGAGAGCAATCATGCTATTAAGGATCACTGGCTTGTAAGAGTGCCTCTGATCGTCCAAAACACTTTCAGAAGATGGCAAAAAGGTGAATACTGGCTCTATCCTTTATCTTGAGAACATCACAGAGCACTCAGTAAGTAACAGGCAATACTATTAACAATCTTGTGAATATTAAGTCCCTTTAATTCCCAAAACAACCTCGTAAAGTAGAACCTATGACTAGCTCATCTTACAAATGGAGATAAATGAAAGCTACAAAGATCAAATAGCATATCCCCAAATAACTGAGCCAGGAATTAAGCTAGGGTGTGTGACTCCAGAATCCATGCACTCAACAAAATTAATTTTATTGCTTTTCAAATGGCAACATTCAAGAAGAAAGATTACCTATCCTAAAAACTGTTTCTTCTTTACTCTTCACTACAAGTGAGTGACTTTAAAACACAACTGTCAAAATACAATTGTCATAGATGTACATGCCCAATCTTTAAAACTATTCTAAGAAGTATCTGATTATTTCACAATAAAACATAACATGACAGCTGGGCCTTTCACAAGGCAGCTCCCATTATCATTTCCTGACAGACTCTCAAATGATATGGTCTTCCTACTTCGTTTTTTTTTCAAATCTTTAGTTTCTAGCTGGTTGTGAGATTTGGCCCTAACACAAATGTTACATCTGGCCTTTTGAACACATTTCTCAGTTTCACCTTGAAACTGTACTCATGGTAAAGGCCAAGAAAAGGATGCCCTGTAATGCAGCCAATCCAACTTCACCAGAAACCAATGCTTGCTGAAAAACACAGCCAATGTGCTACACAAGACAGGTGACAGCTGGGGATACCAGACAGATGACAGCTGCAAGCTGAATGTGAGGGTAATGGGGGTAATCACTAGTCCACTGAGTGGAACTCCAAAACTCTGTAAAAGGACACATTGACACAATTTCAAAACAACATGACACTGCTTTGAAGGGTGTGCAGAAAAGCAAGAGGCAGAACATCCTGAGTAGCTCCTTTCCAGCATCTCTCAGGGTAATGGGAGAGGGAAGAAGGAACTTATCTGCAATAAGATGCAACTGGCCAGGCTCACAACAGGTAAGTGGTAAACTTGCAGAGACACAGCAAAAAAGGAAAGCAAAATCATTTCTAAGCATTAAATCCCCTGGGATATGAAACTGTACATCAAAAGAACTTTTTAATCTACGATATTTTTCCTATTAAAGAGGAGTTTGACTCAAGCACCAGTGGCTCATGCCTGTAATCCTAACTATTCAGGAGGCTGAGATGTGCAGGAACAAGATTAAAAGTCAACCTATGGAGAAGAGTTCCCAAAACTCCATGACAAATTAGTTACGGAAAATGCTAGACTGGATATGTGTTTCAGGTGTTAGTGTATATGCCAAATCAGCCAAGCAAGCTCAAGGTTCTGAGTTCAAACCCCAGTACTGCCAAAACAAAAAAACATAAACAACAACAACAACAAAAAACCCTGAGTTTGGCAAGCTATTACCTGCAGGCTAAATCATTTACGCTACTGCCCCATAGCTCATGACCAAAAAGGTTTTTACCTTTTAAGTAATGGGGGAAAAAAACAAAAAGATAGATAGACGAGAAAAAAAGAATAGAAGCTCATGGCCTGAAAAACCTATTTACTAGTTGACACTCATAGAAAAAAAAAATTCAAAGCCCTATGTGAAAACATACAAAAAATAATTAAAATTTAGTCATCCTGTTAGAAATTCATAGAACATTTTTAAAGAAAATCATTGGAACCCACTACTCTCTGGTCAACTGGATGAGATATACAATGGGTCTGGGCTTTGTTACCATAGTCTACTTTCAGTCCTTTAGCATCTGTTTAGAACCTGGAAAACTAAAGAGACACTAAAAAAAAAAATGAAATTAGCTTTATTAGATTTTAAGACAATCTATAAAGTTTTCATATATCCTGCCTATTTGCTTACAATCATCCAGCAAGCACAGACCACATCTTTTCATATTTTTATAATATCTATTAGTAATCATTTACTCTATGACAATCACCAATAATTTTATATATAATTTCATTTAGTTTCTCATCTCCCATAAAATAAAGTCTATTAAAGTCTGCTTTGTTAACTAATGAATTCTCAACAACACAATAGTTTATAGGCATTTCATAGGTGTGAAATAGCTTATTATTATTAAATCCTAGAAGGAAAATGAGCTCATTATGACTGAGATACAGAGAGAGTGAATAACTTTGCCCAATCAATAGTGTCCAAGCTGGGACCTAACCCAGGAAGTCTGACTCTACAGTTTGAGTAAAATTCTGTGTTCTGTCCTACTTTTGTTGAACTATTCCAGGCATCAAATATAGTGGCTTCTGTTATCACAACTAAAAGTGCCAGTTTTAAATCTTATTCTCTGGCAAACCGTATGCTATACACACCCACTCCAACTGTGTTCATGTACTCATTTCCAGCAAAACTAAGGAGTGTAAATGATAGGATTTTGTCAGATAAAGGCTTTGTAAAGCAAAAATTTTATGACATTTATCTATTTTGTGTTTAAAGAAAAAGCTGTTGGGTAAGTAAAAGCATTAACTGGATTCTGCAAGTTGAGAGTGACACCCAAAAAATAAAACAAAATAAAATAAATCAAAGTATGAAAAAGAAAATATGGTTGTCACAGACACAAGCAGAAAAGATTCCAGCAAAAAGAATCTTAACAGGAACCCACAATTCTAGAGACTCTATGGTTGAAATCTAAGGATCCGTTTGAAGCCAGCCCAAGCAAGAAAGTCCATGAAACTCATCTCCTATTAACCACTAACAAGCCAGAAGCAGAGATGTGGGTCAAGTGGCAGAGTGCCAGGCTTGAAGAAAAAGTAAGGGACAACACCCAGGCACGGGATTCAAGCCCCAGTACGGACATAAAAAAAAAATAAGCATTAAAAATGAACTCGAGATGCTCAATACTCGTTCTGTGAATAAATGAAAGTAAAAACTGCACTTCTTGAGTTTTCCAAAGTTTCTTTCTATACTACAGAGAACTTGTTCTTTTGTTTGGGCTTTTTTTTTTGGGGGGGGGGCGAGGGTATGGGGGGAAGGCAGCAATTAGTAAGTAACCACTCCTGCAAACAATCCCTTCAAAGGAATTGGGTGCTAGCTTAGCTTAGAGCGCTGGCAATCAATCCCGTCCATCATCTTTTGACCAAACCAAAGGAATGAGAAATGGAACGGCTACGCCCACCCTCACACGGCCGACTTCACGCCACCCCCAAACAAGGATGCTCGTACACTCCATCCCCAAAGGCCGCTCGCTATAGGAGCAACCTGGAAGAGGCCAGTCCAGGAGAGGATGACTTGGGGCCCACACAGATCCAGGCCCAGGCCCGGTGAAAAGCGCCCCCCCCCCCCCCCGCCCAGAAGCCCGGATTCACAGCCCGGGGGGCGGAGCCAGGGGGCCCAGGGTTTAGCCACACCTCCCGGCGGTTCTCCAGCGCGCTAAATTTAAGAACTGCCGTTCGCGGCCACCGCGGGCAGGGACGGGCCGGAGCGGGAGCCGCGGACGGCGGCGGGAAGGGGGACACCGGCCTCCGGGCAGGTCCCGGAGGGACCCGAGTGGAAGAGCGGGGCGGCCTGTCGGACCCGGCCCGGCCGCCCCGCGGCCCCCCACCCCGCACGGCCCGCGGCCTGCCCGCGCCCCGCGGCCGGCCCGCCAGGCTCGATCCTCACCATCGCGAGCAGAGCAGCAGCTTCTCCAGGCGGGCGAGCGCGGCGCGGCTGTGGGCCCAGGCCCCGCCGCCAACCTCCGACTCCATGGCGGGCGCGGGATCGGGTTCGTTCCCCGAACGGACCCTGGGCTGCCGGCTCCCCGGCATCGTCTCGCTGTCACGAAGAAAGCCGAGAGGAACCCGAGAAGGTCGGCGGACTTAGGCACCGTGAGACCCACTCTGACGAAGCCGCCCCACCGGGCCGGGTCGTCCCCGCGTCCGGGCCACCGGGACTCCAGAGGGGCGGGGCGGCCGGAACGCGCTAAAAGAGCCGCTGCGCGCGCTTTCCAGGGGGCGGGGCCTGTGGGCACGCCCGGGCTGGTGGGCGTGGCCTCGGACTGGCGGGGCGGAGCCCGGCCTCCAGACGCCCGAAGTTGGCTGGGGGAAAGGTCTGTGACCTTAGGGAGCCCAGGCTTCCAGCCTCAGGGAAGCTGATTGGAGGTTCCGCAGCTGAGTGGAAACACACACACACACAACTTTTAGTGGAGCATTTTATCTACACGGAGTGTTGTTGTCCCTGCTTTTCAACTTGGAAAAGCTTTGCCCAGGACACCGAAGGTACTCTTTCACATAGAAGTAATTTTGTCTTTTGTTCCCTCCTCTCCCCTCCCCCCCCCCCCCCGCCAATATGGGATATAACAGTTAGATCTAATTTTACCTGGCTGCCAGTATCTGTTCCGACGCCTGTTTAAAAAGTTCTGATCTACCCCTGTAATCCTAGCTCCACAGGAAGCTGAGATCTGAGTTTCACTGAAGCCCTTGCCAACCGGGTTTTCCAGAAAGCACCGGACTCCCTAATCTCCAATGTTAAAAAGCCGGGAATGCAGCTATAGTGCCCAGACCCTGAGTTCAAGCCCCAGCTACCCTTACCAAAAATAAATTCTGGTTTACTTTTTTTTTAATGTGATGAATAAACTCTCAGAAAACAGTATTGTTAATGTGTCCACCCTCCACTGAAGGATCTCAGTGTTTCATAGATAGCACTAAGGAGCACCTCTCTGCTGCTCCCCACCCCAGTCCAAGCCCATTACCAAACCTTTGTGTTTGGCTCCTCCTTTCTCTGTATCCACTTGTCCCCAACCTGCCTCTGTCCTCACCTGGCATTGGCACATGGCTTGCACTATAACTTTACACCCAGGTCCTTTTGAGAGAATACTACTTTGAGAAAATACTACTGTCATCTATAGCATTTCCAAACACAGAAGTCATCTAGCCACCACCTTAACTACACACCAAAGGTATTTTGCTGGTATGATTAATGTAACCTATTCTAGCCTTATGAAAACATGCCCAAGTCACTGTCCCCCTTCCCACAGTACCTGACTTCAGCCCTGGAAAGCCCCTATGCCTAACTGACTCAGGAATTCTATACGAAGATTCACTATGGAACCTAGAATTGTCCTCTTCCTCAGATTGACCTGGACTCCATCTGCAGCTCTCAGCTCCAGTGCCAGGCCTTGAAAGGTTCTCCAGGTCCTCCCATCTATATGTTCATAGATGTTTCATTCTACTACAGCTACACATGTGTGAGCATGTGTGTTTACCACTCAGACCAGAGCCTATCTGGTTTGTTCCCTATTAAAATGTCAGCATGTGACATATGTACTATGTGGCTCTAAGTAGATGCTCAAGATTTGAGTCATTTGACTAGTGTAAGTCATGCCCCATATTGCCTGCTTTAAGCCTCTTGGGAACACTGTGAAATAAGACTGGATATTTGGGTTCATGTGTTGAGCCCCTAACTACCAGTGTAATGGTATTTGAAGTTGATGCCTTTGGGAAATAATTAGGTTCAGATGCTGTGTTGAGAGTAAAGCCACCCTAATGGGGTTGGTATATTTTTTGGGGGGAGGGGGTCCGGTCATAGGGCCTGAACTCTGGGCCTGGGCACTGTCCCTCAGCTCTTCAGCTCAAGGCTAGCACTATACCACTTGAGCCACAGCGCCACTTCCGGTTTTTTTTTTCTGTTTACGTGGTGCTGAGGAATCGAACCCAGGGCCTCATGCATACAAGGCAAGCGCTCTAACACTGAGCCACCTTCCCAGCCCAGTTGGTATCTTTAGAAAGGGAAGAATGTGTCTGTTCTTTCTCCCATGTCTGTGTGTGTGTGTATGTGTGTGCGTGTGTGTGAGAGAGAGGGGGGGGGGCGGGGGGGGAAGGGGGGAGAGAAATGGGCATCCATTCTAGGGTGATGGACACCAATGATATTTAAAATTCTGGAATTCTTGGGCTGGGAGGCAGCTCAGGAGTAGAGCACATGCACAAGGATTTAATCCCCAGCAAGTTAAAAAATAAAAATAAAAAAGTGAAATTCTTCAAGGAAATCCAGCCCAAGAACAACGTCTTAGTAAAGCCTTGCCCTACAGCACTAACAATAACCTTTTCTCACTTTACAAAGGTCTAAGAAGAATCTTCGTTCCCCTATAGAGTTTCTCTACTAGGACCACCTTTGTCCTGAAGGTTTCAACACATTGCTCCTTTTCTTTCTCATCTACTCTACAGTATTCTGAGCAGTATTCCCAAGTGTTGAGGAAGAACACAAGACAAACAGTCGGAAAAAAACAGTTTTTGGAAAAGTTCTCAGAAAATGCACAATCGAGCTGCGATTATACCCCTAGCAACTGCCAGTTAGACAACGGGTTGAGAAACAGTACCCCAGTTGCTGGAAAATAGACAGGGTGGTCAAATTCCTAGAAAAAGCAGCTTTAGGGTCATAAACAGTTAAAAAATATATTGTCGCCTGCATTCCTATGGTTAGTCTTATGTATCCCAACCAGTGATCTGCTTGCTATGTATGATTTAACCAATCCTGTAATCACTAACTTGGAAAGCCCCTACCCTTACTGGAAATGATTATGCCCCTAACCAATGAGCCTACCCTGAAACTTGCCCATGAAATGCTGACCAATTATGTAGAAGCCCGCAAACCTTAAGCCAATCATGTAACTGCTAGGATGGAAACCCCCTCCTCTTGCTGGAAACCCTATAAAAACCCTGCTGAACTTGTGGCTGGGACTCTCAACTCTGACCCACTGAGTTGGTGACGATTCTGAGTCCAGGCTCCAGCTTGCAATAAATGGCGCTTATGTACTTGCATCGGATTAGGCTCCTTGGTGGTCTTTGGGGGTCTGTGGCCTGGCACAACACAAGCATCTTAGGCCTTCAAAATTATTCATCCTCCTCCAGAATAACAGTCTGGTCATGGAGAATTCTGAGTCATAAAGATGAATTTGTATTAGGCTACCTCCCTGTCTTCTTTCCATACTCTCCATTATGTGTCACTCCAGTGCTTCAGTTACTTCTGTAGCTCTCCTTATGTACCAAGGAATCTCAGCCTAGGTGTTTTATGTTCCCTAATACTCATGTTCAGTAAGAAGTTTATGGAAAACCTTTTCAGCATAATGTTGTCGGGGTTTTCCCATTATAAAGGTTTTTACAAGTAACAAATCTTTCTCATAGTCACTTGGATAAGCCTATATAGCATGAAAAACAGAATATCCATCATACCCAGACTCTCTTCCCATGGAGTATGAAGATACTTTACAAATCCCATTCTTTAATTCCTTTCTGGTTATTTACTGTGGAACTATGTGGTAGGTGCTACTGTTTTGACCCTCTCAATTGCGTTTTCTTTGTCAGATACAAATTTGCCTGTAAAGACTTTTACGAACTGATTTTCCTCCACTTCCCCAGAATTCAGTTCAAGGCAATTGACTAAGAGCTATTGAAGTAAGGAGGTCAGGTCTGGCCGGTGCCATATTGGCCACATGGTAGGTGGTAGGGTCTAGCATCTTGTCTTCATGCTGGGGGAAGGAAATGCCCCTGCCCATCACCTGCCTCTCAGGTGCCCAATCCCTGGAAACAGGGGTGGGCACTTGGCTGATAGGTTACTGAATCTGTCAGTCCAGTGCCTAGGACTGGGAATTTCCTGTGGATCTACCCCCTTGTGCCAACCCTATTGAGGCCTGGACCAGCCCAGCCGCCAGGACACCGTGCCACGTGTGTCTCTGTGACTGTGTCTTGTGTCCTGTCTCCTGGCTTATCTCCAGTCATCTTCAGCTCCATTGGAGCTGAATTGACTTGTTGGTATTGTTTTTATTTCTTTCCTCTTTAGCATGTTTCCTAGCTGTGTTATGTGTATTTGCATGCTGCAGGCCTTTCTAACAATTGGCGGCCTGCAGCCTGTTAACTCTACAATAAAGACTCCAATATTCTATATTTTAAAATGTGGCTTCTGGGATAATTCACATTACAATACTATCAAATACATTAATTAATAGAATGGAACAAACTACCACAATATCTAGGACTGACCTTCCTATTGGAACACTATTACCTTATGTAAAAGTGATACACTGAAGCCAGGAGCTAATGACTTATACCTGTAATCCTAGCTATTATGGAGCCTGAGATCTGGGGATTGTGGTTCAAAGCCAGCCTAGCCAAGAAGGTCTGTGAACTCTTCTCTCCAATCAAACATGAAAAAGCCAGAAGTGGAGCTGTGTGTGGTAGAGAGTGGAGCTCAAGTAGTAAAGACTTAGCCTTGAGCAAAACAGGCTCAGGTACAGTGTGCAGGCTCCAACGTCAAGCCCCAGGACTGCCCCAACCACACACACAAAGCAATATGTTTTATTATATTTTGATGTGTGTGAGGAAATCCAATGTGGCATGATGATTAAATGCACAGTTTAGAGACAAAAAACTGGGTTATAAGCCAACTACTGCTATTTTCTAGGATTATGTTCTTAAGCCCATTGTTCAAAGAAATGTAGAACTTAGTCTCATTGTCTGTAAAGTTAATGTTAACAGCCAGGTGCTGGTGGCTCATGCTTGTAATCCTAGCTATTCAGGAGTCTGAGATCAGAGCATCACGGTTCAAAACCAGCCTAGGCAGGAAAGTTCCTAAGACTCTTATTTCCAATTAAACACCAAAAAATGGGAAGTGGTGCTATGGCTCAAGTGGTATAGAACTCACCTTGAGCTGATGAGCTCAGGGACAGTGCCCAGGCACAGAGTTCAAGCCCCACAACATACATAAATTTAGTTTAATATATAACCAATCTTAGGACTGTCATTGCACCTCATTGGTAGAGTGCATGCTTTGCAAATATATAACCCTTCCTAGGTTCTGTACCTAGTACCAAAAGAAGAAAGCAAAAGAAAGGGAAAAAGCGAGAGGAAGAAGAAAATGGAGGAACAGGGGAAGGAAAAGAAAAGAGGGATGGAGAAAGGAAGAGAGAAAGTGAGGGAGTAAGGAAGGGAGGGAGAGAAGAAGAAAGAAGAGAAAAGGAAGGAAGGAAGGAAGCAAGGAAAGAAGCAAGGAAGGAAGGAAAAAAACGGAAGAAAGGGAAAATGTCTCTCAATATCATACTACTAAGGTAGTTGTGAGAACGGTATTGGGGATTATGAAATTGTCTTGAATGAAGTAGTGCAGTAAATAGCCCATGGAAATGCTTCACAATATACTATTTTGTACCTTAGCCCATATATTAAAGCTTAGCTCCCATTAAGTCCTCAATATATTTTTCCCACTTTAGGACTGGTATTGTCATTATTGACTTGAACTAAACCGGTTATATGGGCTCTAAAATTCTCTTGTGAAAGAATGTGTATTCCACGCAACTAGTAATTTCTCATTCTGTAGCTATTAGGATGGAGATGCTTGCTGCTGATTCCTTTACAAAATGATACAATAACCCTGAAAGGAAGTTTAAATCCTATTTAATGATCAAGGTCTCTTTCAGCATCATCTTAAGCAAAGCATCAACTGGATTCCTAATACCTGGCATTAGGACAATGAAAATCTTTATAACATTTTTGCATAACTTGATGATTTTTGGGGGGGGTCCAGTCATGGGGCCTGAACTCTGGGCCTAGGCGCTGTCCCTCAGCTCTTCAGCTCAAGGCTAGCACTCTACCACTTGAGCCACAGCGCCACTTCTGGCTTTTTTCTTTTTGCTTACGTGGTGCTGAGGAATCGAACCCAGGGCCTCATGCATGCAAGTCAAGCGCTCTACCACTGAACCACCTTCCCAGCCCAACTTTATGATCTTTATTTACATCATTTTATAACTCTAAAAGAGGAAAAGGAAAAAGCTTCAGCAATTGAAAAGTTACTTTAATTACCGTGCATGTGCACACACACACACACACACACACACACACACACACACACACACACACACACACACACACACACACAGAGTTATTTAGTCTCCTGTATTATAGACAGATTTTGTGAAACACATACAGAGTAGGGTCAAAATAATCCTGATTCGTTCAGTTATGCCTGTATGTATGGTCCATGAGATTGGCTGTAATGGACTGTTCTCACTTTCCACCCTTTTACTGATGTGCACATAGAGATTCAGTCTCAATGTCACATAGACCTGAGCAATCAGTAAAAGGTTATCCAAGGCTTTACAGACATCTCTACTAGGTGTTCTGGGAGAAAGATGTTAGCTAGATTCTTGTGTGTATGTGCCAAATTTCTGTCACAGGATCAGCAGAAACTAGTCTAAAGATATAGTTAACATTAATATGTCCCCTCTTAACAGTTTCAAAGTTTTATTTTTTCTTTCCTGGTGTCTTTTGTACTACTGTGATAATTTATCAAATTTGGTCCAGCACAGATATTTCACTGGTCATTGTTTTTTGTTCAATAGACTTCAGCGTTCAACCCATTCCAGTGCCTTTTATTGCTTGCTATTTTTAAGGAGACACCTCAGTAGATACCCCCTTTTTCTGTACAGTGTAATTACTGAAGCACATAAAACAGTTATAGCAGGAATTTATCACTTTCAGGTGGAAATACTCCCAGCCAAATAAAAGATAGAGTAGGAATGCCAGAAGCAATTTATAACGGGCTCGCTGACATTTTGTGTTGAGAAGCTGCATCACTGAATAAGCATCAAGTCATAAATCTCTGTAAACGTGATTAAAGCAAGCAAGTTATTCTTTGAGGGGACACTGTAATAAAAGAATGTGGCGATGCAAAGCAGGAAAATTCTGTTGACAAAAAAATCACCAAAAACAGCTGTCAGTAAAATTTACAAACAGCTTGTTTTAAATTCTGTTGGATTCCAGCAGCTGTTTGTTTACACATAAAATGTTCGTTTAGGAAATGATCACTGGACCGAGTTTGGGCACCATTGTGCTTCAAAATTTTGTAATCAGTTTAATCAAACTCATGCAATAATTTAAATTTTTTCAAAAGATGTATGAGAAGTAACCAATAGTTTTAGGTACATGTTGTACACATTATGTTCAATAAACACGAGAATAAGGAAATGAATGATTATGTATCATTATCTATAAAAGTTTTGATTAGCTACAAACTGTATTTTACCTTCATTTTTTGACCACCCATATATAGTATTTCTGAAGTTATGCCTGGTTTGCACTAGACTTGTTTTATTAGTATTTATTAGTAACCCTTAATAGTCTTTCACACATACATATTCCATTGGTTTTAATTTCTAGAAAAGGGTCTGTGTGATACAGTACAATCCTACCAATGACCCAGTGATTGAAAAAGAAAAGCGTTTCTGAGTTGTTAAGTGAGTTCCTGGAGGATACAACTTACAAAGAGCAGAGCAAGGAAATAGATCCAGGTCTGGCTGACTTCAAAGCCCAGACTTTCAGTACCTACATACCTAGTTTTAATTAAGTTCAGCTTCAAAGGACATTGTTTAACAAAGTTGATTGAAATGCCAAAGTGCACCCTGCTTTTTAGTATATTGGTGCATTGTAAGTTAGGATAGAAGTTTTAAGTCATAGTCCCTTCTTTCAGAGCATTTACTGCCTAGTGACTAACAAGACTAGACCCAAAAACTATGCAAACATTGTAAGACAGATTATAATTGTGTCCCCATTATGTGGTAGACTTATAAGTATCACAAAAGGTCAAGCAAAAGAATGCTTAAATTGCTTAATGAAGATAAAAGTGGTGATAGATAGCTTTGTGGAAAGAGTGGAAGTGGGAGGAAAGAGAGAGGTTTGAAGTAGGAGAAGGGAGGAGGATTATTTCAGATAGACAACATCCTAGAAAACACCTCACACAAATGACAGAAACATATTAGCTCCAACTTAATTAGAGAGCAATGATGTTAGCTAGAAGCATGTGAAATTCCCCCTTTTAAATTTATTTTTAATAATGAAAAAGCCCTGAAACTGATCTCATGGTTTTGTGCTTTGCTGGGCAGGTTTCATACCATGTAAGCCGTGCCACTTTTTTTGTGTTGATTATTTTTGAAGTCAAGTCTTGCTTTATGCCCAGAAAGGCCTGGGCTATGATCCAAGGCATGTACCCCCATACTCAGCCATTGGTTGAGATGGGGACTCATGAAAATTTATTCCTGGGCTGGCTTCAAATCATGATTCCCCTGATCTTTGCCTCCAAAGTTGCTAGGATTAAAAGCTCAAACCACCACGTCTGACTGAAATTGCTCTTTTGGTAGGATAAAAATTGTCAGAAAGTGGCAATTTCCTTTGGCTCAACCTAATATGCTATATAACATCCTAATCATAATCACCCAATCACTAAATATCAGTGATTATAATGATCTGAATGCAGGGAAGAACTGCTAAATTTGGGGAGAAGTCAGTAAAAAGTCACATTTAGAGAGAAAGGCTAACAGGAATAAAGGAACAATGGCTGAACAACTATCTTCATATCATACCAAGAGGGATTTGTAAATATCATGCTCACATATTCAGAGAGATATCTCTGGCTCAATCAAAGTAAATAAAATTAAAGAGCTAAGATATGTTTTTATAGTTGCTTTTTTCTGGGCAACTTGAACTAGGGAATAAATATTACCACATGATTAATAACTATTCAAGTATATATGGCTCACCTGCATGGTGCCTGACATGGTATAGGTTCACCAGAATGGTTTACTAAGTCCTGAAAAATTTTATGCATTCTATGTTAAAAATAATAATAACTTAAATCACATGTAAACAGAATTAAATCAATGATTTTAAATGCAGAGGCAATAAATATTTAAAATTCAGTACTTCCAAAATATTTTACTATATTTTCTTAATTACCTAGGCTCTTGATGTTATATATTATATGTATATATATATATATTTATATACTTATATATATTCTTTTTTTTAATCTTTGTGGCAGAAATACTGTAGTATCTGAAAGGACATTCTGACCCATCTCTCACCCTTTGTGCAGTGACATCACTATGGTATCTTGAACCAGCTATGATAAAAGCATTTACACCATGGATGTGAGCCAATGCTACAATTAGGGATTAATACATAGTTTTGGTGGTTGTTTATTCTAGACATTGATGGAGGAAATATCAATAATATGGATAAGACTTTAAAGTATGTGATTACAGGTAGGAATATAGCTCAGTAGACTGCTTGCCTGACATACATAAAGCCCTGGGTTCAGTCCCCAGCTCTAGGGAAAAAAAAGTCCAATACAAGCACAAACAATCATCAGATACACCAACATTTATCAAGATAAATATTCAAAAGCTAAAAGTGTATATAAAAGCAATATATGCTATGACATATATTTATCATATCCTATTATATCATATATGCTTTAACAGTATATAAGATCACTATGGAAACAAATATAAAATCTGTGGATAATACGGAACCCACCTCCCTAGAAAATACTATGTAAACTATGTACCTGAGTATAAGGAAGAACAAATTTCAGGTCCCAGTAAGTCCTTTCATGCAAGCAAAAGTAACTTAACAGACTATAAACCATTACAATGTGAGCAAAGGAGGGAGAGTGGGAGGAAGGGGAGAATAGAAGCAAAGAAAAGGGATGGCAAGAGGAGGAGAGACTGGTTTAAAATCCAATCTTACACAGAAGAGCTGTGTAAGAAAGGCTACTTTCTGCCTCTACCCCTCTTCCTCCTTCTTCCTTTCGTCTTCTTTCTCTGTGTTTTAAATATGAAAACAATATTTCCTACCTCCCAATGGGAACCACCTTGCAGGGAAAGACAGGCAAAGGCTCTTGAGCTAGTTATTTCAAATTTCTATTTTCCCACTCTTAAGAATCTCTTCCACCAACTCTTAAAATGTAAGCTCGTCTTGCCAGAGGGAAGAAACGACAGTCCTTGTGGGTGAAGTAAATTAAGGGAGGTATTTTTTTTTCTGATCATGTTCTCTACTCAATAGAGTTCTATTTTCACACCCAGTGACTTCATGTCAAAGATTTTCACATCTTTCTGGTGTATTGCTTTAGGTGAATGTGGATGTTGTGATAGCAATAATGATCAACCCAAGAAAGATTATAAAAAGGAAAAGTTCCTTTCTTTGTTTTCCAGCTCTTTTTTGATGATAAAGAGTATTTCAAACTAAAGGGGAAAATGCATTTTCAAATATATAATAAGAGAATTCATCAGTGTCGATGAGGTTGGTGGATAAAGGAATCGGAAAGAGAAGGGAAGAGATAACTACCAGTGAAATAGGAAAGGAAAACCCTAGGGCTGCACTCTTGGATATGCATGACAATGTGTTCATCTCCTCAATCTCTATAGGCTATTTTTTAGCCTTGTTAATCCACATAGTGATTGTTCATCTTTCCAATTATTCTTATGCATCAAATAGGTTTGGAGAGTTTTTCATATGCCAATCACAAAATTAGGTGCTGGAACTACAAGGGTGAATGAAGGACCCAATGGTGTCTTCGAAGAGTTTACGACCTGTGTATACCTTTTATTAATTCTAAGAGAAGGAAAATAATAATTGCCTTTTTGTAATGTGGCTGTGAAGAAGATCAAATGAGAATAGCTCATGTAAAAGCAGTTTGTAAACCATACATGTGAAAGATTATCATTATACCTCCTTTTGTTCAGACTTGATATAAGAAATACTCAGACAACCCCACATTTGTTAAAATTAAAAACAAAGTTATTATCTTCTATTGTCAGAGCACAATTGCCTTTAGAAAAAAAAACCTTAAAAACCTATGAAGGTTTATGCACCTTCCATTGTGATCAATAGCTGATGTGGCTTGCTTTGAAATTTTTCTTCTACATTTCATTTCCAAGTAGGAATTAAATTTCCTTTCTTGAATTATAGGGTGCCAGAATAAATAGTTGAAGCATTGAACAAGCATCACAGTATCTAGCTATTTCTGTCCTGCTAGGTGAACTGCAGACAAGGGGAGAAAAAAAACTTGTAATTTAAATAGTGATATTCTCAGACATTCAGTAATTTTTTATTATGCATCTTTGGTACAAAAGAGTGAAAAATCCATACCTAACAATATTTTTAATATTGAATTAAAATAGTCATTTAATCTGCTCACTCAGAAAATAAATGTAATTTTGAATCAAACAGAATTAATCCTACATCTACCTCTATTCTTATTTATATACCATTTCTCTTTCAATAAAAATAGAGTACTTACAGGCTTACAGATCAGGCAGTCTTGATAAGCTTAGCTCTGCTAAATGTTCTAAAATTATTCAAAATTTATTAAGCATTACTTAAAATAAGAATGTATTTTATATAAATGATTATTTGTTGGTAAGCATATCAAGTTAGACATAGTAGTATGATGTGATGTGTGTTTGTTGATGTTAGCTCTTGGCTCATAGCTCCTTTATAGCCCTGGTAAATTTTTAAATGAATAGAGCATTAAGTACCTCTTGTTAAATTTGTCTTTTGTCCTCAGTTTCTGAAACGTCTCCGGAACAGCCCAAAAGGTGAGAAAGACAGCCTTGTGATATGTACTGGATGTTTGCACCTACAGCTGAGTTTACGTTAATAAGTTAAGATAAGTCCTAAGATAGTCATAAGATGTGGGGAGCATGCCAGCTAAACCAACCAAGAAGCACCTACAACTACTGAGGAAGGGAGAGGAAGGCTGAAGTTTAAGTTGATCACTAATAGACAATGATTTGATCAACCATACTCACAGAATGAAACCTCTAGAAGAACCCAGAGTGGTAGGGATCTAAGAGCTTCCAGATAATGGAAGGTTTGACTCGATGAGGAGTCCTGGAGTGTGTAGAGCCTAGAGAAGACATGGCAACCCTGAACCCCACTTGCCATCTCTTCTTCTGTATCTTCTGTAATATCCATTATAATAAAACAGTAAATATGGATGGGTACATATTTCTCTGAGTTCTATGATCCACGCTAGGCAATCAATCAAACCCATGGAGGGATTGTGCAGTTGATAACTGAAGTAAGGGCAAGCAGTCTTGTGGAACTGAGTTCTTAATGTGGCAGGATCAGGTGCCAGGTAGAAGGTGTTCAGATCAAATTGAATTGATTTGGGGCACACTGGCTGGCGTCCACTGCAGGACTGACTGCTTGGTTCCTGGTAAAGAGAAATTCTTATACACTTCTTGGCAATTGGAAAACACAGAAGTCTTCTGCATTTATTGCTGAATGAGAGAATAGAAAATTAAAATTTAAAAACTCCTAGGCTTTTGATTTTTCAGAAGTGGTAATAGCTGGAATCATGGCTCAAGTAATAGAACACCTGCCTAGCAAGTATGAGGCCCTGAGTTCAACAAAATAAAAAATAAATGTATATATAATAGTACCAACATCCAAATCCAAATGTATTTTGAGATGGATGGATTCATTATTCTGTGTAGGGGGGTGGGGGGAAGGCTTGAGCTCAGGGTCTGGATGCTGCCCCTAGTTTTTGCTCAAGGCTAGAAAGCAATTAAATATTTAAGCAACAGCTCTGCTTACATGTTTTTGGTGCTGAATTGGAGATAACAGTCTAATAGATTTTTCCTGTCAGGCTAGTTTAGAACCACAATCATCAAATCTCAGTCTTCTGAGTACCTAGGACTATAGGTGTAAGCCATTGGCCACTGGGTGACTCATTATTCTTAAGTTCATAAAGAGTTAAATATACTATAAACATAAAAAGTTATATATAAAAAGTTAAATATACTATAAATCCAGGAGTGTTTTGTTTTGTTTTTCCACAGTAAATTACTAAAAAACAATTGGGCATTCTGAAATACAAACACTGTGATCCATTTCTAGCATGAAGGAAAACCAGAACACTAAGTGTGGTTTATGAACTGTTTAACTACAGGTAATGCACAATTTATCTTTATAAGGCAAACATATTTTAAAGTCAATTTGTAACATGACAGAAAGCCAGTAAAATAGTTTCAGTACTAGTATGATATACTTTGAAAGCTTAGTTCTATGTAAAAACGAATTAAGACTTCCATATTCCATCAAGGCAGCAAAACCCCTCACCTTACTAAGAGAGCAGTGGTTCTTCCTAGGAAAATCTGAAGATGAAGAGTGTAGCCATACTTTTTGGAAAATAAGGGAAATGCTATCTTGTTCCAAGTAAGTTGTACTTTGAATACGTTATTTTGTCCTTCTATATTTTGTTCTTCGTTCACCTATATTTACTAAGATACCTAGAAGAAATTTTGAATAAAAATATCATGTTCAGTATTTCTTAAAGGTTGGTACATTTTTAATATAGTAAAAGTTAAAAATATTAATGAAAAGCAACATTTTAACTCATAGAAATGAAATTGTTTTAAAAATAACACTAAACTTTAAAAATTAATTTCAACAGGACTTTGCAAGGGAAAACAATTTTTGTCTACAATATATTACTCATGTTCTACCTTAGTGATATTAACAGTATCATGAACAATTTGTCAAGATGATCATAATCACAAATGATGAGCTATAATTTACCTAATAATTATTTCATTGAAATATAAACAAGTCTTTGAAGCATATTTGTGTAAAGAACAATCATTTCATATTTTATGTTTGAAGCCTTATTATTAGAAAGACTTATTTGAAAATAGTCTATTGAGATCAATTGTACTATTGGAAGAATATGATTTGCAAATATAGATTGCCTTTAAGATGAAACTCTAGCAGGGTGTGGGTAGCTCATGCTTGTAATCCTAGCTACTCAGGAGGCTGAGATCTGAGGATCTCAGTTAGAAGCCAGCCCAGGCAGGAAAGTATATGAGACCCTTGTCTCCAATAAACAATGAAAAATCTGGAAGTAGATCTGTGGCACAAGTGAAACAGTACTGGCCTTGAACAAAATAAGCTCAGGAATAGCACCCAGGCCCTGAGCAAGCACCAGGACTGACACATAAAAAGAAACTAGAACTTTACCTAAAATTTATGCTCAATACTTATTTTTCTTATACTCAAATGAGGAGTGATATCAAATACTAACTTCATATAGTTCATTAGAATGTACTGTAAAGAAATGGACCAATAGGTCTTGTTTCTCACTTGAATGGATAGCTTTGGCTCATTTTAATGAACAAAGTGATAAAGTCCTATCTTTTTTCCAATTACTCAGTCTAGAGGGAGGCTGGCATTTATTTAGACAATGAGGTTGTCTAGTTCACAGATAATTTTGAAAAAAAATACAGTGGGTTGGGAAGGGATTTTCAAATCCAGAATGAAAGAATTTTGCTTCTAAGCACACTGAAAAATACAATCCATTAAGGACATACTGAGAGTGCATGTTTTACCTGTTCTATGTGTTAAAACTTGATTTTCAAGTACAAAATGAATTTGATCTTGCTCAGAAAGTATTTTGAAAGATTTCTGAAATGTTATTTTTACCAGGTGGCATATAAAAGAGTTCAAAAACATGTTCCCTGACATCCAAGAGAGGGCATTTGAATGTACCTGCTCTTTTTTTTGGGGGGGAGGAGGGTTCAAATATATTTTATTCCTCCAATATGTCACATTTTAATTAAGTACTTAGGGCTTTCATTACCATCAATTATGAGCTGGTTTGGAAATAATTCAGTATTACCCCAGCTGGCGTGATTACTGATCTCTCTCTCTACTCCTTTGGGATGACTCTACCAACTGGGGACAGGTTCCATTCAACTCTAACCTATGTTGCTGTATAAGTCCATGCAGCAAGACAGACAGTGACTCCACCAGCTAAGATAGCATTGCTATTTTTGTCATGGAAATCAGGCGCTCTTGTCTGGTGGCTCTGCCTTGCCATTGTTTGCTGAATGCTTAGAACTTGGAGACTTTAGAGCATTTTTGGCCAAGGGAAACATCGTGAACCTTTAGCTAAAAAGAGCAACAGTGCCTGGGCTTGACCACATGGATTCTCCTTAGGTACCCTTGTGAAGAGCCCTGAAAAACCTTTACCTGATCTTTGTTAGGAGGTATGTAAGATGATTAAAGACAAAATAGTAAACTTTGTTATGAATAAGAGACATATTATAGCCGGACATATTATAGCTCACACCTGTAATTCTAGTAACTCGGGAGCCTAAGATCTGAGGAGTTTGAAGCTAGCCCAAGCAGGAAAGTCTGTGAGACTCTTATATCTAAAAAAGACTCAGAAAAAGCCAGAAGTGGAACTGTGGTTCAAATGGTAGAGCATTAGCCTTGAGCAAAAGAAGCTCAGGGACAGTGCCCAGGCCCTGAGTTCAAGCCCTAGGAATCGTGAGAGAGACAGAGAGAAAGACCCTGAGTTTAAGGACTGGCGAAAGAGAGAGAGGCCCTGAGAGAGAGAGAGAGAGAGAGAGAGAGAGACAGAGACAGAGACAGAGACAGAGAGAGAGACAGAGAGACAGAGAGAGACACAGAGAGACACAGAGAGAGGCCCAGAGAGAGAGAGAGAAAGAGAGAGAGAGAGAGAGAGGGGCCCTGAATTCAAGCCCTAGGACTGGAGGGGAGAGACAGAGACAGAGAGAGGCCCTGATTTCAAGCCTTAGGACTGGCAAAAGGGAGGGGGAGAGCTAAGTTCATAGGACTGGCAAGAAAAAGAGAGAGAGGGGTCCTGAGTTCAAGTCCTAGGACTGGCAAAAGAGAGGATGAGAGAGAGAAAAAAACAGAGACAGAGAGGATGGCATATATTGTTTAGGCATTAAAAATCTTGAAGAGTTTGGAATTATAAGTAAAGAGATGGTGTAGACAGGAAGAGATGGAAACATATATTTATATATATTTGATCCTCCAGTAATAGACGCACGGACTTAAGAACTGGGGAAAAAAACCACCCAATTCACTCTACAAACATGGTATGGTTCCTAAACCAGTGTTATTACATCTGTCCCAAATTTACCTGCCCTTTTATCCTTTTTAGAATATTGAAGGTGTATGTGTTTTCCTGTTTATCATCTTTAAATAGTTGTATAAAGGGGTTGCCATTTAACAAAGCAGTTTATGAATACAATGTGTTTAGATCAATGTCACTTCTTTCAATAAGGTCATATTAAATAGCCCAGGCTGGTCTCAGACTCAGTCATCTTCTGCCTCAGCTTCCCAAGTGCTGTGATTACAGACAAAACACTACACCCAGCAGAATACTGAGATCTAAGATGCTCTGGCTCATTCCTTTTTCAGTTTTAGCACAGCAGGTTCTGTGATCTAATACTATGAATGCTTGGGAAAGTCCACATTTAAGGTGAATCCCCTGAATCCTGGGGCCAAATTTCAAAATAACCAAGGAGAAAGAACAAAGGGAAAAATAGGATGATTTAAAAGATCTGATGGCTTTTTAGCTTGAAAAGGCAAATAAACATTTTGAAAATTAAAATAAGATATAACAACATACGATAAGTGCAATTATCTATTTACTTTAGAGTCAAAGGAAACTAAGAAAAAGTAAGTTACATTTTGAGACTGTAATCTTTCAAAAACCTGTTTTTGATAATAAGACATGCTATCTTCAATCCATGTTCTCCCCAGGATTTCTCTTAATCTTTTGATTCCAAATCATTGTTTTTCCATGCACCTACCCAGTGCCCTGGGATTTTTCTCCTCGGTTGTTAGTGGTTTGAGTCTCATTTGTCAGTGATTCTTACAGTTCTCTATTAGTACTTTCAGAGATTTCATGAAAGTATATCTTGTGCAACATTTACATTTTCACTTTGAATTGGATTTGCTTGTATTTGTCGATATGTTTTCCAGTTACTGATGCTTTAAAGAAGGGGAAATACAGAGCTAGTGGTTGGCAGAGAGGATTCTGTGTTACTTGATGGATAACTAATTTCATAAGTGTCTAGTCTTTTTATAATGGATTTGTATGTACTTGTACTTTTCTTCTCTATATAATCTTACATAAATCCAGAAAATTGATCACAAAAACTCCAAAGCCCCACTTTGATCTTGAATAATCAAGAATGACTTGTCTTTCTAAACATCCTATTAATAACTAGATTTTTTTTGAAGGAAACATAATCTTTGAGACAAACATTTTTATCTGAGTCTTAGAAATCTTTTTATATTTATTGCTAAGACACAATAACAAATTTAGGGACTATGTGCCAAGTTTTTAGCAAGTCAATTGTTCATCTCAAAATTTAATTACAAAATACAGAGTAAAAAAAATAATTGCTTATCTGTTATTCAAGTATGACTGGTGATTTGTCAACATATACAGGATTCTTTTTTAATGGATTTTCTCTATGATAAATTAATTTTTTTCCAATGGCGAAACTTGAGCCCAGCAATATGTGAGAGAACTCTTGTCTATGTTGTAGAAAGTTCTGAATTCAGTCCTCAGCACTGCTAAATAAATAATAAGTAATAAAGCTTATTAAATTATACATTTTGTAGAATCATAATTTTATGATTATATGAAGCCAGAATATGCCACCCTACTATGTGCTCCTTTGGCATAAGGATCTTGAGCTGAAAGCAAATGAGAAAAGCAGATGAGGGAAGAGCTTCCTGCCCTCCCCTGTCTGTTCTAACTACAAAATCTTGAATTTACAAAGACAGAGGAGTCCTCATCCCCTCTCTACCTAAAAGAACAGATGTTGATCACTAACGACATTTTTTCATTCATTTATTTATTTGAATAGTTTGCTTTTTGAGACAGGGTCTGACTCTGCAGCTCAGGCTGGCCTCAAACTCAGCCTGAGATTATATAGGCTTAGACTACCACACTTGGATCTACAAAACAATTTGGATCCTCATTTAGCCTAGAAATGGCACCAGAAGAATCTGCATGACAATCTTTACCAACTTGCTTTTATCTATTATTTATTTGCCTTCTCACAATTTGTCATCCCTGGAGACTCAAAAAGTATGGTTTCTTGACTTATGACTTCTCTAAAATTTAGTGTTCTTTGTTGAACATGCTATATAATCCTGAATTCAGAGTCATCTTTCAGCATAACTCATTGCCTGAATAACTCTAACTTATATAAGAACCATACAGGTTGTATTTCTGCTTGATTTCTCTGTCAATCTTTCTTTTGTTACATGGGTACATCTCAACTAAGAAATGAAGCAAAATTATCTTTTCCTCATTTATCATGTTGTGATAATGCATATTTTTATCTAAGAAAAATGCAATATAAAAACCAAACTTATTTTGCTAGGAAATAACTTTCTGAGATATCATAATCCAAATTTCTCTTCTCCAATTAATAATTCTGGAAATTGTCTCTTCAAGGCATATATTGATTCATTTTGAAAGTTTCTCCTGAAACAATGAGTTAAGTTAATAAAAATATAAATATAATTTAACTCTTCCCAGTGCTTTTCAATAATGACTGGGCACTCTGACAAAATTCCATTTGTCATTTTACATGCCTAAACTCTATGTTTACACTACTTAGATAAGAAAGTCATTATAATGTATCATATAATTCAATTAATATATTTAATATTACTACAAAAGATTTAATTTTGGAAAAAAAATATCTTCATTACCTAAACCACTTTCCAATTAGATTCATTACAAGTTAAGGTAGTGTTACCCAGTAGGAAGTCACTAAGTGAAAAGAGATAGATAAACTTTCTCAAACTTTCTTTAGTGCTTTTGCATTCTAGCATAGATATATAGGTAGAAAGATAGATAGATTTTAGATAGATTTATATTGTGGCCTTTTTGAACAATCTTTTTTTATTGTTATTGTTGTTGTTATAACTTTATTTAGAATTCTGAGGACCTTCTCATTTGTCTTTAATAGTAGAGATTATTTCTGACGATTTTGTTTTCTTCACTTTTCTACAGTTGTGTGCCACACAAACATGTTGTAGCAGTATCAGAAATACTCGATCAATTTCCCTAACACAGTGGCTTAGAATTTTTGTTAACATTGACTTACAAAATGGAGATATACACAGTTCTTCTTACTTTCCAGCTAATGAGCAACAAGGATACATCAATGTGATACTTCTGTGACCAGGAGAGTAATGTAATCAGTGTCTGAAAAGGAGTCTCAGGTATGATCCATCTTGCTTTGACTTAAGGTCCTTGATAAAGTTGCAAAGTAGTTCATGTACGTCAAATTTTAGTAAATTTCTTAAAAAATTACCACATAAAAATTACTAAATGATTTATAAATTTATGCATTTTAGTACATCTAATATCATATATGTACACATACATATAAAAAGTATATGAAAGAAAATACTAGACCATACTAACTGCCTCTAACAAGTCTGTATAAAAACCACAAACATCATCTGTCATTTTATAGTACCTTTATAAAGCTTTGAAATTCATGACAATGTCAATGTCAGGCATCAAATTATGGCAGCATGAAGCACTGGGAGGGCTTCCATAGGCTGGAGAGCCTATCAGGCAATTTCATGCTGTCTCTGTTGTGTTTAAATTGTGTGTACAGAGTTAAAGTGAACTCAAATCAATACCAGTTTCTTGGTAATGGAACTAGAGAACAGTGTTGAAAATATTGAGTGATCATGCACATGGTGTGTGATATTGCTAGGGGTTTAAACAGAATTTTCACTCACTAGAAAAGTTACAATGTTCCCAAACTTTAGTTCTATTACATCTCTTCATCTGCTTTGCTCCAACATTTTTCTTTGTTGTTTTTTTGTTGTTGTTGGTTAAGTCAAACAAATTGCAATCCAGTATTTCCTACATCCTTCCTGATCATGCATTTACTCTTAGCCCCTAAGTGTTTTGCTTTTCCTTTCTTCCAAAGACAGAAACTTAACTCATTCAAGAAAATAAAAAAGATTAACAATTCTTAGACAGTTTTTCCAAACTCATCCCTGTAGAGAGTCATGACTGATAATGAATAATATTTAATGAGTTGGGGTAATCTCCTTTCGATGTATCATATCCTAATTTATAATTAAATAATGATCTTGAATATTTCATAGACTCATGAATCCATTCTTTTCTAAAAGATATTTTGCAATTAAATTTCCAGTTAGATAGTACACCTCAGAGAAACTTCCAAACATGCTCTCAGAAGCACTTCTATAGTTAATTCATTAATGCAAAACTAGACTCTTTAGTACTTATACTATAACAGATAGAGGCCTGGGAGTCTCCTAATGGTGAGACTGTCTGAAAAATTAGATGAAATGCCCCTGAATCATTGGAAGGTCCACTATATGCTTGAGGACTGTCATGCAATTTCATGCTTTATCTTTGTTATCTTTACATTTTATGTACTGAGTTAAAGCAACCTAAAGTCAGCATTAGTCTCTCAGTGATGGGAATAGAGAAAAGTTTTGAAAATACAGGGCGATTACATGACATGCTAAACTCAACAATCCTTCACTATTCATAATCCTTCATTATCACAGCTGTGTTACAGGGAGACTGTGGGCCTCAAAGATAGCCAGGTGCTGATCCCTTGTGATGGTCATTTGACAATCACAAAGAGTAAAAAGAACATCAAATATCTGACAAATTGAAATCATAGAATGGGGATATTACCTTCGTTCCCTGGTATGGACACTAAACACAAATCACAAATATCTCCATTAGAGTGGGGCAGGGGATTTGCTTACAGGAGAAAAGAGTGATGTAGCAAAGAGAGATCTGAAGATGCTAGAATGCTAAAAGACCCATGAGCCAAGAAATACAAGAACTTCCATTCTGTAAGCTTAAAAAAACAAAACAAAACAAGGGAACAGATTAATCCTTAAATCTTTCACAAACACTGTGGCCTTCGCAAGAAAGAAAAAAGAATTAATTTTGGCTCTCAGTTTCTGAAGTTTCTATCTATGGGTACGTGGCCCTATTGCACTGGACCTGTGGCAGCGCGGAATACCATGGCATGGCATGTGTGACAAAGGTGGCAGGCTCACTGAATGGCAATTGGGAAGCAATGAGATAGGCAAGAGCTAGAATTTCAGTATCTCCTTCAAGGACAGCCCCCTAATGAATGACCTAACTTCCTTCTACAAGACCTCCCCTCCTAGTATTACCACAGGCTATTTCCCAAGTTTTAAGATCCAAACTCTACCCACTAGTTGTATGGTGTCAGCAGTATGAAGTCCTTGCAAGGCTGATGACTATGGTCAGATCTGTATCAACTCAGGACTCCCAAGGCAGGGTCCAAGTGGGCTGGAGGAGCAGGCAACATGCGTGGGCTTTTTTGTTTGTTTGTTTGTTTTGCCTTTTGGCATGAAAAGCATTGATCACCTTATTCTTATTTCTATCTGTTTTGTTCTGCCAAGGGAAAGTGCCCCAAATGGCAAGATATTACAACCCAAGAGTCCTCCAGGAACAAATGGAGTGTAAGTCATACCTACAAGCAGTGGCTTATAGTGGTTCCTCATTTGGTACCTGCTGGCCCAGAGGAAGGAGTCAAAAGCGTGCTTCCCAAGAAGCAAAGCAAAAAGTGTTCACCCCCGGAGGGAAATAGTGACAAATCTCATCAAGACAGAGAGGGGAATAACATGGCTGTGAAGAAGCCAATTGAAAAGTAACAAACTCCACTTCCAAGTGCCAATCACCTCAAAAAGAATAAATAAACAATTAGAAGCAACAATGACAACTGCTGACGAAGAAATGGAGTGTACCAGAAGATTTGTTTCTTGAGCACACAGCCAACCTTAACAAACCACAGGCTTCCCATTATCACTGACAATACAATATACCCAAGACAGTATATAGGGTACCTTGCTTTTTCCCTACTGTAACATGTCTGACTTGAACTTTAAAGGTGTGATCACCTGTACCTCTCGTGTTAGCGGATGAATGCTGAGTGCATGTCACTACTGGTGATCCATTGAAGGTTATTTTCTAACAACACTAGCACTGAAAAGATGATTAGCCATGTCATTTAAATATTGGTTTTAAATGAGAGGAATTTGGATGGGGGATGGGGAGAACAAAAAAATAAAACAAAAAAATTATGGTACATGGTAAAATAGACTATACCTCCTATATTGTAGACACTCTGCTGAAATGACTTAGCCCCCCGGGAAGTGCTACTTTCTGAGAGGAGGTGCACTTTTAATAAGAGGCACTTTCTCAGGGGCTACTAGGGAAATGTCAAGCCTTTTAAACTGCTGCCTAGAAAAATCTGACACTGGTAACATTAACCTTTAGAAGCCAGATTAGCATTTACTTGAAGGCTGTGTTTTTTAATGAATAACAGGCTACATCTAAAGTCTAATATCTTCTACTCCAATAACACAGGTTTAATAAAAATGTAAAATGGATTGATAAATTATCAGGAACTATAAGCTCCCAGCTTAGTGTGCTATAGTAAAGGACATACTCCCTAGTTAATCTTTTGCTCCTAGTCCTCTGAGTTTACTTCATCAGCCCTAGAATCCAGTGAAATCCATTAGAGCCTGAGTTCTTACACCTTCCAATATAGAACATCCTTCATCTGCCCAAATCCCCAGATTCCTTTGTGGATCCTGCTTTCATCATATCACCAGGTGAAAGCTTATTTTTAAAAATGACATTTTCCTTCAGTGATTTGCCCTGTTTGAAAAAAATGGGAGAAAATAGGAAGTCTTGAATCAGAAGCAGTTCAATCAAACTTAATCTGTGCCTACCAAGCCATTCTCCATCCCCACAGTTTGCTGAGTGCTATGGAGATACTAAAAGACGAACAAGGCACAAAACTTTATGCAGCACTATAGCACAATCATGTTTTGATATATGTGATAGCATTATGAAGGTGAATGTGATTTCATGTCAAAATGAGACCTAGGGTCAGGAAGTGGTTCTGAAATTTTGCTGCAAGGGAAAGCCATCAGCAGAGGTCAGATCAGCAGGCTCAAGATCTTGACTGCTGCCATGAGACAGCAGACTTGGGGCAAGGGACAACTATGGAGAACTTGGATCAGCCCAGGTGGCATGAGAATAATTAGGAGGGAGAGACGAATATTTTTACAAACAAATGAGAAAAGAGAGTGGTATGAGGACAACAGACACACACAGTGTTCTCTAGTTCAAAGTTACTCTTATTTTTTATATGGTACAGAATTATGTGAATAAATTAGTATGACCATTGTGACAATTTACTATCATTTCTTTATTCATTGCTTAAGTTTTGGCTAATGGAAAAATCTGACAATTGGGGGCCTTTGATCTAGCACAGCAGTAACTATTGAAGTGGAGAAATACTTGCCTTCCTGAACCAAGTAAATGGTCTCTAATTTATCTCATTCAACATCCCAATGCAGTTTGAGAATCCCTAAACCCAAAACGAAAAAACCTAAGCTTTTTGAGGACTACCATGACATTAACAAGTGGAAAATCCATTACTTGACCTCATGTGATGGGTTAAAAAAAATGTAACTCACTAGAAAGGTGTAAAATTACCTTTAGGCTAGGTGTATATAAAACAGGTAAATTTCTAGTTTAGGAGTTTTCATGAATTTTCATGTTTAGACTTTGATCTCATCTCCAAGCTGTCTTATTTTACATTTGCAAGTAGCCTAAGATCTGAACAACAACAACAAAAAGTCCATGATTGAATATACACATCTGTTCCCAACCATTTCTGTTAAGAAAATTCTAATCCCTGTGCTCCCACATTTTCTGTCTGAGACATTTGTGTTTGAAATTCCCAAGTGGAATAATTTATACAAAACTTGATATTAGGATCTGGGTTTCTTGGATCTAACTTTAAACTCCAATTCAGAATGGACTCTACTGTCCCAGTGGTTTTTAAACCATAGGATTGCTGTTAGATGTTTTCATTTGAACTTTTGCTTCCATTTATCTAATGTCCTATTAAACACATCTATCAGTGATACATGAGCTACCTTTTTCATAAGCACATGCTCTCATAATTATTTCATATTTCATACACTTGCATTCATTTACAAAATATTTCTTCAGCATATACTATATACAAAGTACTTTTCAAGTATACATGTATGTATATATATATATATATATGCTAGCAAAATACTTCCAAACTAATACAAGGGAATTAAATATACCTATTATATAATGTTCTGTAAAAATTGTAGAGTCTATTGAGCTTTTCTACCTAAACACAATCACAAACTCCTCCAGCTGAAGCCTATTAAATTACTCATGCCTACTTCCATCTCTGCATAAGAAAGGTAATTTTAGAATAACTACAGTTCTTCCCTGCTTAATTGAAATTCAGGCTCATACATTTCATTCTCTAATCTGAAAGCTGTATTATTCTAGTATGTCATGTTTTCCTACCTGAGGTTCTTACTCTTGCTCATGGAACTCTTGGATTTTCCATCAAACAAACAAACAAACAAAAAAGCACTTTTCTCTCCCTAGATCACAGTCTGAGGCCAGCCATCGTAATAAAGTTCAAAGACTCTGTCTCCAAAGAAAGCTGGATGCGGTGGGCTGAGTTCTATCTACCCAGCAACTATAGGAAACTTAAAGGAGGCAGATTGCAGTGCAGGTGTGAACCTGGGTAAAAAATAACCAGCCTAACAAGTGTGAGGCCTTGAGTTCAAACTCCTCTAGTGCCCCAAATCCAAAAATAGCACACAATCACCACAGCACCTTCGTTGAAAAATCTGAGGAAAATCTGATTCTTCCACTTCTTTCATTCCTGCTCAAGATATAATTTAATATTTTGAGAACTGTTATCTTTATCTTCAAATGATCAGAAATGAATGCATGAACTTGTCCCATGTTCCTCTCGCTTACCCAGGTCTAAGTCATTGTAGACCATTACAGTAACCTCACTATTAGATTCCAAATGTCTAGCCTTGTAATTCATATTTTACAGAGCAACCAGAGTGATATTGTAAGGATGATCAGATTCCATTACTCCAGTGCTTAAAATACTTCAATGGCTGCTTCTCCCCTTTGAAACCAATCCTTTATTTGGTTTTTATGAGCTCCATGATATAGAGCCCTCCCTTTGCTTCTAAATTCATGTTCAGTGTTCTCCCTTCTGCTCACTAAAGCGGCTCACTACACTTCTTCCCAAAGCAGCAAGAAAGCCAAGTGGGATCCTGCTGATTGATCCTGCTTTAAGAAACTGAATATCAATTCATGTCTTTACTAAGGCACTTCTTAGCCATCTAAATTAAGTTAATTGCCCTCCAATCTTATCACAGTCTTCCTCAAATTATCTGCTACTCATTGTCTTGCTTATCTATTTGTTTATTTTCTTTCTCCTCAGTTATATTTTTCTTGAAGGCAGATTGATCAGGTATTTGTTTACCTAAGTGAGTGCCTAGTACATAGATAGGCAAAATTATTATTTTATTTATATTTATTATTATTATTATTATAAATATTTTGTCGGTCATGAGGCCTGAACTCTGAGCATAGGCGCTGTCCTTCGGCTCTTCAGCTCAAGGCTAGCGCTCTACCACTTGAGCCATAGCTCCACTTCCAGCTTTTTCTACTTATGTGGTGCTAAGGAGTCGAACCCTGGGGCCTCAGGCATGCGAGGCAAGCACTCTACCACTGAGCCACCTTCCCAGCCCACAAAATTAATTTTTGAATGAAAAATGAGTGCATAAAGGAAAAGTATGCATAACACTCTTGGAATCTAAATATGCTGTTATATGTAGTTCTCTTTTCTGATACTTGAGCTATAGAGCCATAAGTGGATCCATGGGGTAGGTTGATTGAGTTTGCCTTAATGCATTCTGTAAGCAAATCTCATTGGTTCATTTGATTTTGGTTCTGAGGACTTGACCTAGCCACATAAACAGGCATCTTATCTACCACAGATCATCTTCATAGAAAATAAGGGTTGGTATATAATTTGGAGTCAAAGTACTTGATGAGCATGCACAAGAACTTGGCATGATCCCAGCATGGCAAAAAAAAAAATCAATTAATAAAATAAAGATCCTTTTTTAAGCAGAACTTATTGCTTACTGATGAAAAATGTTTTCTGGCTTCAGGGAAAAAAAATTCACAGGGATGGAAATGAAAACTTGAACTACTTGGAAATCTTTAAATAAACTTTCAATATTGGAAGGCAATGATTTTTTATCATGCAAATTCATAATATTTGATCAAAGGAAAAGTGTAGTGCCTTCATGACATACAAGAACTATGAAATGCATGCTAATGTTTGAACTGCATATGTTTGATATGACAGCAAAATGTATTTTTTTAAAGATAAAGCTCTAGGGCTCTGTGTAATTTAACTATATGAAAACTTTTCCTCTGGAAGAGCTAATAATTTTTTAATTGAAAATGAAGAAATGACTTATTTTAATAAATATCAAAGTTTGGTTCATGAATCCCACAGGGGGAAAAATATTTTAAGTCTTATAGGAAAACAAAATGCTTTCTGATGCAAAAGTAAGGAAAGCTCAGAAGATTCCCACTGAGACAAAAAAGCAAATTCAAAGAGCTTACAAAAAAAAAAAAATCACTCCATGACACATGTATTGTTTTATTCTTAAAGAAAATGCTTTCTTTCTATCTGAAACTAGTCCAAACCTGTCCCTAAATCTACATGGAATTACAACTTCTACTGAATGCAGAACAGAATAAATCGACTTTGAGAGATCTGGGGGTTATGAATAAGAAATCTCTAGATTTGCCTTGAATGTTAAATTCATATAACTTACTAATAATAGCGCTAGCATTTGTGTTATACTTTATACTTATGGACACTTTCAAATACATTATCTCATTTGGCTTTCAGAATAACCCTTGGGAAAATCAGGATATGTTCTGCATTATTCTACTGATAAAGAGAGGTTAGGGCAGGCTCAAAGTCACTTGGTACTGAACTGAAATAAGTAAAATCTTTCTCCTCGCAGTTTAACACCACTTTATTTGGGAACAAAGTATTTCAGTCTACCGGAGTATCTTGTTTAGCCTTCAAATGCCCTGGCCCTTCACATATCAATTTACATTTCCACTAAGATGCAAATGAGAGATTAGAAACCCTTTCCTAGGGGAAGACTGGGATTGGATTAAAAACTCTCAGCTCTTAAAGAGGTCCATTCCTTTGCAAGAGAAAGTCAATGGCAAGCAGTAGAAGCCCTTGAAAAGAAACATAATCTTATTCATAGGCCCTCAAAGGTCATTATGCCACTAGGCCAGAGAATCTCATGTATGAGGAAGTATATTTATGTCCTTGAAATTTCCAATCTGTGTTGATTTTTGAAACAATACATCAAGCCATAGTTTACATTTACTAATAATGTTTAAACGAAGATGAGAAGAGTCTATAGGAGTTAGCTAGTTAAGTAGAAGGGATAGCTATTACATCCCTGACAGAAGCAGCAAGTATGAAGGTCATAATTCAAGGTCAATGTAAGGTCCACCCTGGGAAGGCAGGATAGACTTCTCCCTCCTCTTAGCTAAGTTTCCGCCCAGTACCTCTGTCTCCTAGGTAACTGGCACACATGGAAGCAGTCACCTCCCCCTCCTCTGAGATCACATCCTGGGCTGCCCCCAGTCATGCCTCCCATCACACCCAGGAGGCTCCCAGGCCCTTAGGTCACATCCTCATCCAGAATGGCCACACCTTTCCCCCACCTGGACATATTGGCCACATCCTCCCCCACTGATAAATCCTTGCCCATGGTGGCTTGCCCTTTTCAGCAGTAAAATGATGACTTTATTGGGGAAGTGGATAGCTGACTGACCAGGGAGGCAGCACAGACTCTGAAGCTGAAACTACGACCCTGAACGGCCCACAAGCTAGGGTTTTTAAAGGCAAAATCCATTCGGTCAAGTCTAGCCACACGCAGGTGGCCAAAAGGTTCACAACACACACAAAGGATTGATGTTAGGCCACATGCAGGTGGTCAATGGAGTTATAGTCTGTCTTATACTAGTTGTTTAAACTATCCTATCATTTTGGTTTGAATTGGCTCGTGAATTTAGGGGGCAAAAGATGGGGTTTACAGTAAACGGGTGGTATTGCCAGTTAAGCAAGATTACAACTTATCTGCTTTATTGGTCAGTCTTTAACGGATCAATCAAGGGTGGGTTAGGTTGTTAAGGGGAGGGGGACCAGATGCATTTTTTTCATTCCGGGAACTAGGCCTGTTGGAGCTAAGATGTGGCCCTGTGATGAAGGTTGTTTTTCTAGTTTGAACATTGTTTAAAGGTTTTTAGTCACTACCCTTCAAGAAAATGGAGTCTAAAACCCTAAAACAAAGGCAAAGCTCAAAATAGAATCATACAAGCTTGAGCCCATCTCAGGATCCATCCACTTCACAGCCATGTGCGTCTAGGTACTCTGGTGGAATGAAATAGCTTGTTCATAGGCTACCTACTTTCATTTACCTTACAGTCATTTGTAGCCCATTTCTTTACAGTGTGCCAGAGTAATCCATTGAGAAGTTTGAAGGATTGGCCCCGCCTTATTTCCTTAAGTCAAGCAAAACACCAGGTGTTCTCACTCTTGACATCAGCCTTTCAGACCTTGACTTGGCTGAAAGTTCCCTCACCCCAGGTGGAGCATTCCACTTTGGGCCTGGCATAGGGCACGTGCCCCAAAGAGACCATAGCCTGTTTTTTGTTGTTGTTTAGATTCTTTATAACCTATATAAACTGGACCCCAACTCCTCTTCCTTACACAACCGCACAATCTCAGATCCTATGGGAAGGTTGTTTTTCCTGCTATTCCTCAATAAACTGTCCTAGCCTATTACGAATCGAGTCTGTTCCTTCCTTTCTCCTCCATTTTCCTAACGATGCTAATTTGTGTTTTGTTTGTACAGCTGTAGCCTTGTAAGGTGACTCATCTCAGAAGCCAGATTTTGGAATAAGAAATATGAAAGTCTTTATTAAGACACTAACAGTCTGCAAGCAGCCTGTTGTTACAAAGGCCTGCAGCCCCCAAATATACATAACACAGTTAGGAAACATGCTAGAGAGGAAAGAAAGAACAAAAACAATACCAACAAACCAATTCAGCTCCATTGGAGAGCTGAACTGGGACACCATGATGACTGGAGAGAAGCCAGCAGACAGGACACAGGACACGATCATGGAGACACACATGACAAGGCATAATGGCAGTGGCTGTGCTGGTCCAGTCCTAAATAGGGTCAGCGCAGGGAGCAGGTCCACAGGAAACTCCTAGTCCCTGGCACAGATTCAGTAATGTATTAGCCAAGTGCCTGCCCCTGCCTCCAGGGTTCCAGGTACACCCATCACCTGGGAGGTGGGTGATGGGTGGGGGCGTTTCCTTCCCCCAGCATGAAGACAAGATGCCAGACCCCACAATCCACCATGTGGCCAATATGGCCGCCAGACCTGACCTCCTTACTGTAAGCATTATGCCCACCTTTGGTCTTCAGCTCCACCCAGACCTGAGCTCTTCCCTGCCCTGGAGTTCCTTCCATACAGCTGGCCCCTCCCTCTCTCCGCCCAGACCCACCTGAACTCCCATCTACCTCATTTCCTACCCCGAGACCCTGCTGCTACCTTGATAGTGGAGGTTGCCATGTGCTCTCTCTCGGGGGGAAATAGGGCTCCTCTAATAAACCTTGTGATAATCTTTCTCATGTACCTGCCTGCCTCTGTGTCACCCCCTGGTATGGATGTGATGGATCTCTTCACTTCAGTAGAAGATCAGAAATTGCACTGGAGCCATTCTTTTCTCTCTCTTTCATTCTCTGTTGCAGTTAAGTTAAAGCATAGACCTAGTGTTTGTCTTACACAGTTGGAGACATTTTGTTTTATAAAAGAAGATAGACTAAGAAAGCAGATGGGCACTGAGAGTCTACAAGCAAGAACTGGATAGAACAGAAGCTGAAAAAGACTCAGACCTTGGAAGGTCTGCAGTTATGAAAGGGGCCAGGTGTGCACTCCACCACCTCAGCCTCGAGGGTGGGGTCCAAGAAGGAAGTTTAAAACCATCCACCAAAGCTCTCCCCGCTCCCACAGGATCTCAGTGCGGAAACATGTTACGGAGCAGAGAAAGTGAAACTTTACTTCTGTAAGGCAAGAAAAAGAACAGAAAGATTAACTCAACAATTGAACAGGTTTTATTCAGGAGGAAAGCCTGAGAAGAACAACCAAGTCTCCTTCAGCCTGGCAGAAGGAGAAATGGCATGAGATGGAGGCAGGGTGGGAGAGCAATCTGATGTTGAGTAGAGGGTTTCAAGTTTCCAGCAGCATCTGTGTCTGCCATCAGCAGCTGAGGTGGCCTTGGCCTCAACTTCTCTTCCAGGACCACCAGATACATTCGTTCAGGAGAAAGGGGAGGGAAGATGGTCCAGCAGGTTGGCAACAAGGACAGTTCTAAGATGGCTGTCAGGGGAAAGGTGTTTTCTCTCTTCTCTTAGCTTTTCAATGAGAGGCTTTTTGTTTTTGTCTGAGGCAGGCTCTCACTGTGTAGCTCAGGCTAGCCTCTGACTCACAGGGCTCCAGCCTCACTCTCCTGAGTGCTGGGATTTCAGGATGGGTCACCATGCTTTGCCAGCTGTGATTCTTGCTAAATAAATATGTAGAGGAGGTCTTTGTTTTGGACTATGCTCCTATACTGGACCTAAATAGATTAAAACCAAAATGGAGTCATTAATGCTAAATTCCTTGTTATCAAACCCCAAATCAATTGTTATCTGACCTGAGAAATCAGGAGTACCGGTTACAGTGGCATAATAATGAAGTTCTCTCTGCCTTAATCCTTACCTAAATAATAACAACAACAATAATAGAATAATAACCTGAAGTAAACTGATATTAACCAATCAATTTTTTTGAAGGATCAAATATCTTGGAGTCTTTATTTAAATGGCTGGCTCCTGTCTTAAAGACCAGCAGTCAGCAAATACACTTAATACGGTTAGGAAACTGAGCCATGAAGGCCAAACAGGAAAGAAAACAAAAACAATATCAACAACCCAATTCAGCTCCAAATGGAAAGCTGAATTGATGACCAGAGAAGAGCCAGGAGACAGGACACAGGGCACAAACATGGAGACATGTGGCATGGCATAATGACATCTGAGCTGTCCAGGACTAAATAGGGTCAGGTCAGGGGGCAGGGTCACAGAAAACTCCCAGTTCCAGGTACTGCACTGACAGGTTTAGTAACTTATCAGCCAAGTGCCTGCCCCTCTCTCCAGGGACTCAGGTATGCCTATCACCTGGGAGGTGGGGGCTTTACTTTCTCCCACCATGAAGACAAGATGCCAAACCCTTCCAACTACTATCTGGCCAAGATGGCTCTAGCCAGACTCAATCTTCCTACTTTACTACAACCTTATAAGAAACAGAAGACCCACCAATCTGAAAGCCATCTTCAAGAACTCCAGTTCTCCTTATTTAACCCAAGGCTGAAAGGGTACAAGATGGTTGAGATATACTAAAGTGTTCTCTTAGCATATTTATGGTGTATGCTATCTTTTCCTGCCACAATTCTCTTCTAATAAAATTCCCTATGACTTTTGCTTGTGTTTCCATCTTGCTGGAGTTCTCTTTCAGGACACAAGAACCAAGGTCACCTTAGCTGCCTTAAATTTCTTGGTCCATTGGCTGGGAATTTAGGGATGAAGTATGTTTTTTCCTGACTTGAATTCACCAGAAAGGTTAACTCTGGCTTATAGAGCATCTTCAACAAAGACAAGACATATTCACAGAGAAATTGTCACTAGGGAATGGATGAGTGGTTTTTCTCAGTTTCTACACAAAATCCTTGAGATCCAGTTTCTTGAGATCCTCTCATGAAAAGTAGTTTAGGGTGTTTTAGCAATGATTTATTTTAGTAAATCAGGGTTAAAGTAGGAAGAAAGAGAGAAAAATATTTCCTATTCCCCTTGCAAGAAAGGGAGTTAAACACTCAAAATAATAGCTGTTACCTGCTGCCTTTATTCTTTCTGAGCTGGGCAAATACATCTGGTCACCTCTAATCATATCCAACTAGTAGACTACAACCCTTGGTAGCCAAGATGTGTGCTGCTTATTCATCTAAAATATAGAATTGTTTCTGGGACTTCCCCAAGCACAAGGACGATAAGTGAATTTTAGGGCTTCCTTTCCCCAGATCAGCTTCTTATCTTGCTGATTCTACCCATTTAAAGATTTGCCAGGGTTTTACTATTTCAAAGAAGGAGTCAGTTTTAGACTGTCTCCCAGTTCTTGTAGCTTCACTTTTAAATGGAGAAAAGTTAACTGCTTTTTCAGTTGCTTTCTGGTTTGAATTTCTAGTCTGACCCCTTTCTGTATTTATTTAAAAATAATATAATTTCCCTGTTCCTTCACCTATCTATGCTGCCTCAAAATAACAGGGCAAAGGAAAGTGGTTTCATGCTTCCAAGTGTGGCAAATTGTGGGAAGGTAAATATATGGGAAAGAATAAATGGAATAAGCTTTGCTTGCAGATTCCTCTGGTACCAGCTCTGTGCTGATGAGACTCTAGCTTTGCTTCTCCTTAGGGAGAATTTATATTTTTCCTTCAGGCAGGAAACAAGAGGGTTCAAAGATTTTCCTGCATTTGCTGTTTCTTAATTGCCTTTAGCACAAAGTAATTCTATGTTTAAAAAAAAATGAAAGGTGAATATAATCTGATTTTTCTCACCAGCTAAAGCCTCTTCTTAAAAAAATCAAAGTTAAAAAAAAAAAGAAAATCAAAGTTTGACTAATAAACCTGCATAGACCAAAAATAAAATCTGATGGAAAGATGGAGTAGGTTTAGCAGGGTTATGTTTTGGCTTTGACAGAAGTGGGCAATTGCTGTGAACACTCAGGAGATAGATATCAATTGCTTAGCTTAGATTGTGGTATATTTCTTTTTGTGAAAATACCATGTAGAGGGCTTACAATTACATGAGCAAGATAATGAGTACATTTCTTGTCAAGCATTGTTGCCTCCTCCTTTGTTTCTCCTTCCCATCCCTTCCCATCTGCCTCCTCCCCTCCCTCCTCAGCCAAAGTTGTAAAGTTCGTTTCTTGACATAACGACTTATACATCTCATTGTTGCAATGGTTCCACCTGTATCCCTATTTAAACAATTTGTTTTTGCCCTTCCCTTCCACAAATTATACCAACATCAAATACAGTGAAAGCAGGGGTTATACAGTGGGGGAGGGACATACAAAGCAACAAAGAAATCATCTTATAAATATGGTAGAAACAATCACATGAAAGAAAAAAACATTTGAATACTTATCTTGGGGTTCATTTCACCTAACATCAACTTATCTGCTTGTCTCAGACATATTCTGGTTATTGCAAATAAGGGAAAGCATGGGACCTATGTTTCTTTGGGCCTGCCTTACTTCACTTAATATAATTTTTTCCAAGTCTTTCCATTTCCTAACAAATGGAGCAATGTTATTCTTTCTGATGGAGGCATAGAATTCCATTGAGTATGTATACCACATTTTCTGATCCATTCATCTATTGAGGGGTGTCTGGGTTGGTTCCATATCTTAGCTATGGTAAATAATAATGCAATAAACATAGTTGTGCTGGTAGCTTTGTGTGTGTGTGTGTGTGTGTGTGTGTGTGTGTGTGTGTGTGTGTGTGTGTGTGTGTGTTTTGCTGGTCATGGGGCCTGAACTGTCCCTCAGCTCTTCAGCTCAAGTCTAGCGCTCAAGCCAGAGCAACACTGCTGGCTTTTTCCGCTTATGTGGTGCTGAGGAATCGAACCTAGGGCTTCATGCATGCAAGGCAAACACTCTACTACTGAGCCACCTTCCCAGCCCCTGCTGGTAGCTTTAGTATGGTCTTGTTCGTGACCATTTGGGTAAATGCCCAAAAGTGGGATTGCTGGGTCATAGGGGAGCTCTATGTGGAATCTTTATGGAACCTCCATACTACTTTCCAAAGTAGTTGAACAAGTTTACATTCCCACCAACAATGCAGTAAGGTTCTCTTCTGTCCACATCCCCTCCAACATCTGTTGTTATTAGAGTTCTTGATTATAGCCATTTAACTGGGGTGAGGTGGTATCTCAATATTGTTTTGATTTGCATTTCTTTTATGGCTGGGGAAGTTGAGCATTTCTTCATGTGTCTATTGGCCATCCTTCTTTCCTCTTCAGAGAATTTCTCTTTAAGTCTTTAGCCCACTTATTTATTGGGCAGTTGTTTCTTTGAGTATTTGTTGTTGGGGGATTTAATATTTGGAGTTCCAGGTATATTTTAGATATGAGACCCTTGTCCGTTGTATGGCTAGTGAAGATCTTCTCCTTATTCATGGGCTTTCTATTGATCTTGCTAGTTATGTCCTTTGCCATGAAGAAGCTCTGCAATTTCATGCAATCCCATTTGTCCAACCTTTTTTTGATTTGTTGTGTTTCTGGGTCTCTATTAAGAAAATTTCAGCCTGTGCCAAGGAGACCTAGGGTTTCTCCTATTCCATCCTGTAATGTTTTCAGAGTGTCTGCTTTTACTCTGTAGTCTTTGATTCATTTGGAGTTGATTCTGGTGCAGGGTGAAATATAAGGATCTAGCTTTAGTTTTCTACAAGTAGTTAACCAATTGTGCCAGCACCATTTACTGAAGAGGCTGTCTTTCTTCCGTTCTATTTTTTTTAGCTCCCTTATCAAAGATTAGATGGCTATAGGTCTGTAGGTTCATTTCTGGACTTTCAATTCTATTCCATTGGTCCTGAGGTCTGTTCTTATACCAAGCTGTTTTGATTATTATGGCTTTGTAGTAGAGTTTGAAATTTGGTATTGATATTTCTCCAGCAGTGTTCTTTCTGTTAAGGATCGCTTTTGCTATTTGGGGGTCTTTCATTGTTCCATATGAATTTTTGGATTGCCTCTACTATTTCCTTGAAGAATGAGGTTGGAATATTGATAAGTATCTCATTGAATTTGTAGATAGCCTTGGGAAGTATTGCCATTTTCACAATGTTGATTTTACCAATCCAGGAGCATGGGAGGTTTTGCCACTTTCTAAGCTCTGTTTTGATTTCCTTTTTCAGGTTTTTAAAGTTTTCATTGTAGAGGTCCTTCGTTTCTTTGGTTAAGTTAATTCCTAGGTATTTTATTTTTTGTGGGGCTATTAAGAATGTAGTTGCTTTCCTGATTTCAGCCATGCTTTTCTCATGGTTGGCATACAGAAAAGCCATTGATTTTTGAGGGTTAATGTTATACCCTGCTACTTTGCCAAAGTTTTGAATCAGCTTGAGTAATTTGGGAGTGGAGTCCATGGGATTCTTTAAATACATGATCATGTCATCTGCAAAGAGGGAGAGTTTTACTTCATCTTTCCCTATTTGGATCCCTTTTATGTTTGCATCTTGTCTTATTGCTGTAGCTAGGCATTCTAATACTAGATTGAAGAGAAGTGGAGAGAGTGGACATCCTTGTCTTGTTCCTGAGTTAAGAGGAAATGGCTTTAGTTTTCTACCATTAAGTATAACGCTGGCTGTAGGTTTGTTATATACAGCTTTTATTGTATTCTTAGTTTATCCAGAACCTTCATCATAAAGGGTGTTGGACCTTGTCAAATGCTTTTTCTGCATCTATTGAGATAACCATGTGGTTCTTATCTTTGCTCTTGTTGATGTGATGAATTATATTAATTGATTTGCGTATATTGAACCAGCTTTCATCCCTGAAATGAATCCTGTTTGATTGTGGTGTATGATTTTTTGGATGAATTGTTCAAGTCGATTGGCCAAAATTTTGTTGAGAAGTTTTGCATCAATGTTCATCAAAGAAATGGGTTTATAGTTTAGATTGTGATATTTTTAAGCCCTAAAATCTGATCCAAGCCTTTAGAATGTGATCAGCTCTTACTTAATCTTGTTTCCAGAGTTTGTGAGATTTCTGAAGGTTTCAGTATCATCATTTTCTACACATTTTATCCATTTAATATAGAAATATTCATTGTCTTAATAATTTGTTAAACTCTATGTTTTGTAATTGTCATAGACACAGTAGCAGAGATCTACGTAAAGGATGATCAAACAATAGTAAAACCAGATGGGTTCAGAATAAGCTACCCTAAATATTGTACCTTGTATTAAAAAAAATAGCAGAACAAAGTCAATATCACATCTCTTGCTGAAACCATAAGACCCTCTTTTGAGAAGTGACTTCCCAATACCTTGGATAAATCGTAAATACATAAATGACTAAAAAAATACTTCTTATCTCTGAAGACACAGAGAAGAATCTGAACAAATAAGACATGTAGAGTTCCTCTAAGATTATTGCCATAAAGCCATACCCTTTTGACCTGCAATCATAACTGTTTATGACTGTATAATCTTCATTAGATATAAGCATAAATATGAGAACTTTTTACTTGTCTTAATTTCCTTAGGTTTCTGTGTCATATAAAATATATTAAATAAATTTTTTCCTCTTATTAATCTATTCTTCCTTTTGTAAAAACCTTTAGTACTTGAAGGCTAAAAAAGAGAGAGAAAAATAACATTCAAATACAAACAACATGGCTCTTTTCCAAGTTATGTCATAAGTGATTTGGCTACTTTAAGTCTCATAATTGTAATAACCCTTTAAATGGATGGTGGTTTTATCTTCAATACAACTAACATGAAGTTGGTGGATGAACATGTGAGACCAAATACACAACATTTTCCATCAAGAGAGAAGACAACATTGAATAGTTCCACAGTGAAGATAATTCCTCCACTCAAATCAACTTGATACGGTTTGAAAGGAGGGAGAAGCTATTACCTGTACCAAAGTAAAAACTAGACCAAGCACAACCTTTACAGGATAGAAAGAATGGATGAAATGATAACATGGACTCTGTTTTAGGGAAGTCCGTTGCTTTTTATGTATAGACTTTTTCTGGCATTATCCTACTTGGGTTTTCATTGAACAATTAGTGCTGACTGCCAGCTGACTTCTGGCTAAATTATTATCAGATGGCAGCACTATCCTGAATCCAGCCATTATTTACTGGACACCTAGGGGCCTCCCATTGATTGTAATAAGCCAAAACATTCTGTAGTTAGTAATTTTAGGTACTGATTGTTCAATAGAATCTACTATCCAGTTTATTCTACAGCAAAATCCATCATAGAAGCATTCAGCAAATTAATCTGGCTTGACTGCCAGCAGAGCCTAGTGTTATTGTATTTTCTAGCCCCAGGGTACCACAGGAGTTTGTTCATCTGCCATTTGTATTATTCCCATTGTCTGTTGCCAATGACATGACTGACTTTAGGCAAAATTGCAAAGAAGCCAGAGTTCATTCTAAGAATCCTACCTTCTGTTCATGCATACTTTCCTATCTCTTTGGAAAGATTTGTATTGTGTTGAGCCCCAGAGTTTTGAGGTTATTTATTGAACCTTAGCAGACTCAGGACAGGATGCTTCAGTTCTTGGATATTAAAAGCTTGCTAAATTCACTTGTAACTGCCCAGTTCTTGAAGATGGATAGACTATGGAAAAACAAGGTATGGTCAACGAACAGCAAATACAGGAGACATTCCTTCATGTACTTGTCTTAAGATTAAGGGACCAAAATCATTTAGGGGAAAATGAAACTGGATAAGTTAAGGAAACTGAGGCATGGTGGAGGCAACTTAGAAATATTGTATCTAGAAACATAGAGTGCCATCTTTACTTTAAGGAGTAGATGGCAGGGTGAGTTCCTTCCTGAAAAAAACTGCATCCCCAAACAAGCCAACTCTTGCCTCAAATGCAGATAACAGGGTGCTTCCTTATCTCAAGGATAAGGATCTATTTTATAGCTGGATGCATTCTTACCTGGAAACTCAGAAAGTAAAACCAGAGCAAAGACAAAGCAACTACCTTTACATGACTTTGAAGCCAGACCCCCTGCCTTTACCATATAAATACCACAACAGGGAAGGAGCTCTGTCTCTCTCTCTCTCACTCCCCCTGTCTCTCTCTATAAAAGTATCCACACTCTGCTAGTGTGTCCCTGCCCTTCAGTGTGTTTGTCTGCTTGTCTCCTTGCCTGCTTGGTTACTTACTCTAGAAATCTCTACCAAGTTTTCTTACCATCATGACTTGCCCAGAAATTCTTATTCTGTGAAGTCAAGGACTCTTAAGTGAAGAGTTCCTACTTTTAAAGGAAATCATAACTGTAACCCCTCTGACATCACCATTACAATACAATACAATAAAATAAAATAATGAAAAAAATTTAAAAGGAAAACATCACTAACTCTCACCTGCAACTGGTCACATTCTTATTTACTCTGACTTAGCAATATTTGAAACAGCTCATCTACTATTTTTCTTTGTTGTTGTTGTTATTGTTTTTCTCTTTCAACCCATTGGCTTCCTGAAAGTCCAATTTTCTTGGTTTTCTTCCTATTCTATTGGGCCTTTTTGAAATCTTACCTGTTTCTCTCCTCCCCCAGTTTTAAAATCAGAGGGCTCTAATTCCCAGACCTTGATTCTCTTTGTCTCTACATTTACTCTCTTGATTATCTTATTCAATCTTATTGTTTGAAAATCAGCTCTATAATAATAACTCCTTAATTTATATCTCTTATGTGGACTTCTCCCAGTTCTATCTAACTGCCTACTTGAAAATGTCCTTTGGATATTTATTAGGTATCTTAAGCTTAAGCTGACTGGGATTGTACTCCATATCATTGTCCAGAGATCTGCTATTTCTGTAATTTTCTATCAGTTAAAAAAAATGATGGTTCCAATTATTCTAGACAAAACTTTACAGATTCTTTCTTTCATTTATCAAACTCATGACTTCACACTTCTAAAAGAGATCAGCTACTCTTGATCACATTTAGTTACATTCAATATGCTAAAAGATAGATTAGTAGCACATTAAAATTTTAAAGAACCTTTATTTGAACAAAAAAGCATATCATGAATGGGGCAGTTTCAGACCACAAGAATTTGAAGGTTCCATCAAAAAGGCATGAAGAAACAACTTTTAAAAAATAAACAAGTCTTTCCACTTCCTAACAAATGGGGCAATGTCATTCTTTCTGATGGAGGCATAGAATTCCATTGTGTATATATACCACATTTTCTTGATCCATTCATCTACTGAGGGGCATCTGGGTTGGTTCCAGATCTTAGCTAAAGTAAATAATGCTACAATAAACATAGTTGTGCTGGTAGCTTTAGTATGGTCTTGCTTGTGATCATTTGGGTAAATGCCCACAAGTGGGATTTCTGGGTCATAGGGGAGCTCTATGTGGAGTCTTTTGAGGAACCTCCATACTACTTTCTGAAGTTGTTGAACAAGTTTACACTCACCAACAATGCAGTAAGGTGCCCTTCTGTCCATATCCCCTCCAGCATCTGTTGTTGTTAGAGTTCTTGATTATAGTCATTCTAACTGGTTTCCCTTATTTGCAATAACTAGTATATGTCTGAGACCAGCAGAAACAGTCACGTAAGTTGATGTTAGGTGAAATAAATCCCAAGACAAGTACTCAAATATTTTTTTTCTTGTTATTGTTTCTAACACATTTATAAGATGATTTCTTTGTTGCTTTGTATGTCCCTCCCCCACGATATAACCCCTGTTTTTTACTGTATTTGATGTTGGTATAATTTGTGGAGGGGAAGGGAAAAAACAAATTGTTTAACTAGAGATACAGGTGAACCCATTGCAGCAATGAGATGTACAAGACGTTATGTCAAAAAATGAACTTTACAACTTTGATGCTGAGAAGGGGAAGGTGGAGATGGGAATGGATGGTAAAGGCAGAGGCAACAATGCTTGATAAGAAATGTACTCATTACCTTGCTCATGTAATTGTAACCCCTCTGTATGGTATTTTCACAATAAAAAAATAAAAATAAACAAATAAAACTAAATAAGTAATTGAGGAAGTAAAAAAAAGAGAATAGTTGACAAAAGTGTCCTAGTTAGAAATTCTCAATAGTGGCATCTGATTATTTAGATTATTTACTTATTAATGGAAGTTTCCTAGTCAGAGGTTACTTGGTATTTCCCACTTGGTTAAGACTATTTATTTATTTATTTATTTATTTTGTCTGTCTTGGGGCTTGAACTCTGGGCTTGGGTGCTGTCCCTGTGGGCACTCTCCCGCTCAAGGCCAGCGCTCTACCGCTTGAGACACAGTGCCACTTTCAGTTTTCCAGTGGTTTATTGGAGATAAGAGTCCATGGACTTTCCTGCCCGGGCTGTCTTTGAACTGCGATTCTCAGATCTCAGCCTCCTGAGTAGCTAGCCACCAGCGCCCAACAAGACCATTTATATTGAAGTAAGTTTCAGCTTGCTTACAATAAGAAATAGGGATTCTGGAGCTGCCTCATTTCATTGGCTCTCAGTGAATTAATAAACACTACTATATTGGTTGTGCTATCAGTTTCCTGTCTGTATTATTCTAATATTTTATAACTACTTTCCTTGTTTCTGCATTTACCTAGTATCTTCACTTAAGTTCCTCCAGGAGCAGTTCCTGAGCAAGGATTTGGGTACAATTTATTGGGGAGGCTATCTTTAATTACAGAGAGTGGTATAGAGAGAAGGGTAAAGAGAGATGCTGATTAAAGATTAGTGTTAATAGATTGTCTGTTATTGTATACTGATGTGATTCAGTTTTGATTGAGTGGAATATACCTTTGAATTGGTCCACCCAAGGAGCAAGAAATGTAAGACATTGAATCCAAATTCTAAAATAGCTTCCAAATTCGAAGTGGGCTAAAGCACTGGTCTTCTTTTACCATTTACAGTAAAAGCTACATGGTATAATAACTTCATGTAAACATGAAGTTATTATAAAAATGTTGGGCTATAAAAATATTGCTGATGCAAATATTCCTAAATTTTTGGAGTGCTTATCTACTTTCCATTGATCAAATGACTGACCATTCTCATATGACTGTGGATTTGCCAATGTCTTGCTCATCATTTTAATTGACTTGATGTCATTTTCCTAGCAGACCAGCATGATGGAATATCCTTTAGACTCCACTGCAAGAACAGGAGAATTAATGAAGGCCTGGGCAAGACTCTGAGCTAGCACTTCACGGCATCCAGGCGGATGCTTACCTGATCTTTATTTGCTTCCCTGATAATAATTAAAAGTTCTTTTTCTAGCCCAACAGCAGCTGTGTCAATTTGTTCTAGTAGCAACATACACAGGACATAGCAGATGATATTTGGCTACTGCCTAGTCAATTTTATGCTAGTCTTATATTATTTACTATAATCAACCTGATTTTTGAAGGGGCCAGAGCAGGGAATTTAATGAGAATATGATAGGGCCTATTATTCCTTTTTTTAAATGTAAGGATGACACAAATTTCGGTTACTTTAACTGAGATATACATTGCTTTTAACTGACTATTTCTGCCAGTCTGAGTGAGTGGTTTCAGCAACTTCTCTTTTGCCTTTCCCACAATCATGGCTTACTGAACAGGTCAAGGAACCAATATGAAGTGTCTGGTAGCTAGTGTGAAGATCAAATTTTATCTAGAGCAATGATTGCCTTAGATTCGTTGAAATGGCTGAGAGATGGATTTGTGATAGTCCCCTAATTTTTACTTCATTCATCTCTATTTTATTTTTTACTTTTATTTTATTTTTTTTGTTGGTCATGGGGTTTGAACTCTGGGTCTGGGTGCTATCCCTGAGCACTTCAGTTTAAGGCAAGCACTCTACCACTTGAGCCACAGCATCACTTCTGGTTTTCTGGTGGTTAATTGGAGATCAATCTCACAGACTTTTCTGCCAGGGCTGGCTTTGAACCATGATCCTCAGATCTCAGCCTCCTGAGTAGCTAGGATTACAGGTATGAGCCCCTGGCGCCCAGCCTCATTCATCTTTATTTTAACAGGAGCCATAAGACCCTAGCATCAGCATCATTTTTGACTCTGTTTTCCATCAGTACTCAAAAACCCTAGGTATTACCCTCTGCAAGTATAATATATAAATAATTAAAGGCCTGAGGTTCTTTTGATGAAGTGTTAATGAAATGTTTATTTTATATACTTGCTACATAAGGCTATTTTAAAAATGAACCTGGACTACTTTTCTTCAATCAGTGAACCCTTAGTTTGAAAACTGGTTCAGTTCCAAACACCAGGTCAATGATTATGATTTTCTTTTTTTTTTTGGGGGGGGGGTCTGGTCATGGGCCTGAACTCTGGGCCTGGGCACTGTCCCTCAGCTCTTCAGCTGAAGGCTAGCGTTCTACCACTTGAGCCACAATGCCACTTCTGACTTTTTTTTCTGCTTATGTGGTGCTGAGGAATTGAACCCAGGGCCTCAGGCATGCAAGGCAAGTACTCTACCACTGAGCCACCCTCCCAGCCCCAATGATCATGATTTTCTATCACAATGACCACTGGCTTTCTAAATCTGAGTTTTTTCTTATACAAATAACATTTATTAATTGTTTAGTTATATAATTCCAAAGACTAGCTTCGTCAATTTGCCAGCAATAGTACACATGAAGGCAACTCTCCTTGACCATCATTATCCCCTGTATCTGGGATAGTTGTTATGTCAATCTTACAATAGTAAAGTTATGACACTGATTCTTTTATTCCAGAATTTTATTATCTCAGTTATTCCTGTGTATTTCAATTTCATATTTATCTCCTCTGCCATCAATCCCAGCCAAGAGATGAGATGTACCACCATTATTGTTTCAGTGATGCCAGCACTTTCTCACTACTGTACGCTTTATAGTTTGATGGAAAGTGTGGGCCAGGCCCTTCCAGTTAACATTGCTGGTCTTATGTACAAATCTGTCTCTTTAGGTGTCAAAACTTCTTCTTCAATCTTCTGCCAACTCACTGCTGATTTCTCTATTACAGACCATCTTTATCTTCAAATTTCAAGGAGCTATTTCAGGAGCATATTAATACTAGCTCCAGACATCTTCGCTGATGTTTGATATTCTAAGTCACAGAAAGGGGCTTCTGTCAATAAATTCTTTCCTATTAAGTTTATATTTTATACATGCACACTTCAAACACTTAAAAATTCCTATTATAATACTCTCCTGGTTCTTGCTAATGCATATGAGGCTCTGAAGTTCTTTGGATAAATGACCTGTTTACTTAAATTCAAAGAAAGAAATTTTATCCTTGAATCACTGTGAGACTTAACCTTAGCCATTTGTCTAGAAATTACTAGAGAAGCTGAAGGCAGATCTTGAAAAGGGCAAACATGATTTTTGTAAAGCATCAGCCTTAGGAGAGGCCTTTGCATGCTGGCTAGGCAAAAAGAAGCAAGAAGGAGAGGGGTTTCTATGTCACTCAGAGATGCTGAAGAATTAGTGTCACTAGTTGCAACACATTTCTTAATAAGAAAATGAGAATATTGTTTCTTGGGACTTACACTACTAGGATGTAATTCTTAGATTTATTCCACACATTTTTCAGGCCATAGGCTCTGTTTTCTATGTTAACGTTACTGTAAGTAGCAACCACTTACAATGGTATTACATGAAAGATATACACATGCAAGACTACTGTACTAAGCATTTTACAAGAATTACTGTTTGTATCTTCCCAAGGAAGGGACGCAGAAAGTCAATAAAAAATTCGTTATAAATACATATTTATTGCTAAAAGCAGAAAACATGGCTTTTGTATTTATATGAATTATATTATTATTATTTTATTATTTGTTTTTTCTGTTAAAGAATATCATTAAGTAGCCTAGGATGGTTTTGAACTCCCTTTCCTCCTTCCTCAGCCTCCTGAATGCTAGAATTACAGGTATATGTCACCATGCTAATTACTTTAAAATTGTGTTTGAAAAAAAATCATAATCAGGGGACTGGGAAAGTGGCTCAGTGATAGAATGCTCGTCTAGCATGTATGAGGCCCAGGGTTTGATTCCTCAACACCACATTCACAGAAAAGGCCAGAAGTGGTGCTGTGGCTCAGGTGGTAGAGTGCTAGTTTTGAGCTGAAGTGCTGAGGGACAGCGCCCAGGCCCAGGGTTCAAGCCCCAGGACCAGCAAAAAAAAAAAAAAAAAAAAGAAAGAAAGAAAAAGAAAGCCTTAAAAATGGGCCTGGGAAGGTGGCTCAGTGGTAGTGCTTGCCTCACATGCATGAGGTCCCGGGTTTAATTCCTCAGCACCACATCAACAGAAAAAGCCGGAAGTGGCACTGTGACTCAAGAGGTAGAGTGCTAGCCTTGAGCTGAAGAGTTGAGGGATAGTGCCCAGACCCAGAGTTCAGGCCCCATGACCGATCCAAAAAAAAAAAAAAAAAATCATGTTCTTGGCTTTAGTTTGAAGATTTAAGCTAATCCACAGTATCTAAAAAACAATATTCTATGAATTCTTGCCTTTGCAGTGATTTTCCTGTTTCAGAGTGTATACTCTATTGTTGGTTACTGGACGTAGTTATGTTGATGAAATGTGAGAAGTTAGCTATCAGAAACTCAGAACCATTTGTCTCAAGTTGTATGTTAAATTTAAACTAGCCAGGTGCCAGTGGCTCATTCCTGTAATCCTAGCAACTCAGAAGGCTGAGATCTGAGAATCATGGTTCGAAGCAGAAAAGTCCCTGTGAGACTTGTATCTCCAATTAATCACTCAAAAACCAGAAGTGGAGCTGTGACTCAAAGCCTTGAGCAAAAGAGCTCAGGTATAGTGTTCAAGCCCTGAGTTCAAGCCATATAAGCTACAAAAAAGAAAAGAAAAAATTAAGCTATTTTAATTGATATATTATACTCTATAATAAAATGTTACATATGCTAGTACTTGAAAACTTATCAATTTAAAATGCCTATTGAATTAAGATGCAGTGTATACATATTCCTATTGAATCAAGATGCAGTGTATACATAAATGGACATGTGAAAATAACTCTCCTTTGTATTACTAATTATAGACAATAAAATATTTATTGATGTTCTATTAATTTTTCAAAAATGTCCTAGATATATATGAAACATAATAATTCTCTTAATCTCTGTCAGTGGAAGTTTCTAAGGTAGTTAATCTGATTTCTTGCTTGTCATACCATCTCTCCAATAGAGAAATTATTCTCAGAAGATTGTGACTTATTGAAGAATTTGTGATTCTTTGTGTGATTGTTGTGATGGCTCTAGAATTTATGAAAGAAGAATGGTCTCCTGGGAAATTTAGTTTTTAGTTTTTTCATGTTTCTGAATAGTATTTTACCAGTTGAATTGTTTCTCTATTCACATCCTACATTGTACAGGATAGCCTTGATTTTTTTTTTTAACCTCTGATCCATTAGCAGCTGAAATCTGTCCCATAACAAGAAATATAGGATTGTAAACGACTCTACACATTACTTTTCTGTCTTACACTATGAAAGTAGTACTTTGGCAAGGTAAACTTATGGGACACAGAGTCAAGATGAGTGAATATATCCAAGCAAATCCAGAGAGGTTACACAAAACTCATCAAATGCTGTTATTTATAACTTGGTGTAGGCTGTACCTGAAATTGCTATTGTCCCCTAGTATAAAACTAGGGCCAGGTCTTTCTACTTTGGCCAGTTATGTCCATCTTTTCCCAACAATTCATTCAGTGACATTACCATTGATAACTTGTGATTGCCATAAGTAAAGGCTGTTTTTCACCATGGAAATCTAAAAAAATTGTTATAAATCTTGGTCTTTTCTTCTTTGTTGAATATTTACCAGAATAGCACTAAGACACTTTAGACTCATTTATCATATGACTGTCTTTTATTCTCTGTAAATCCCTGGTCATCATCCAGGAAAAGGTGATTCCACCCTGCTTACTTATCTATAGAATTTTATTGTAAGGATCTCAGAAAATTAAAATAGTATGAGACCATGTTAAAAATACAAGGCATCTTCTAGACATAAAATGGGGATCAACAATTGTATTTTGGAATCTTTTATTTCTCATGTATTATCATTAATCAAGTGTTTCCAAAGAAACAGAACCAGTAAGACATATGGAGATACACAGAAAGAGATTTATTATCAAGAATTAATTAACATGGTTTGGAAGCCAGAGAGTCTTGTCATCTGTGTCTTCAAAGTAGGGCCCAAGAAAGCAGGGATGTATCTACAGTTCTAGTCCAAAGATATGAGACCCATCCTGAGTTGAAAGAATGGAAAATTAGTAGACCAACAACTTAGAGAGAAGATGAGTGCTCTAGCACAAGTAAGAGTGAATTCTCTTTGTGTGAATTCACTCTATGCGTGTCTTCAATAAATTAGATGAATCAAGCATTGAAATAGAAACAGTAATAAGAGACCTCCCATCTAAGAAAAGTCCAGGACCAGATGGTTTTACAGCGGAATTCTACAAGGCCTTCAAAGCAGAGCTCACACCAATACTCCTCCAACTCTTCAATGAAATTGAAAGAGAAAGTTCACTACTGAACACATTCTATGAAGCCATCATAACCCTCATCCCAAAACCAGGCAGGGACTCATCAAAGAAAGAGAACTATAGACCCATTTCTTTGATGAACATTGATGCAAAACTTCTCAACAAAATTTTGGCCAACCGACTTCAACAATCCATCCAAAAAATCATACATCACTATTGAACAGGATTCATTTCAGGGATGCAAAGCTGGTTCAATATACGCAAATCAATTAATATAATTCATCACATCAACAGGAGCAAGGATAAGAACCACATGGTTATTTCAATAGATGCAGAGAAAGCATTTGACAAGATCCAGCATCCCTTTATGATGAAGGTTCTGGAAAAATTAGGAATCCATGGAACATTCCTCAATACAATAAAGGCTGTATATGACAAACCTACAGCCAGCATTATACTTAATGGTGAAAAACTAAAGCCATTTCCTGTTAACTCAGGAACAAGACAAGGATGTCCACTCTCTCCACTTCTCTTCAATCTAGTATTAGAATGCCTACCTACAACAATAAGACAAGATGCAAACATAAAGGGGATCCAAATAGGGAATGAAGAAGTAAAACTCTCCCTCTTTGCAGATGACATGATCTTGTATTGAAAGAGTCCCACGGACACCACTCCCAAATTACTCAAGCTGATTCAAAACTTTGGCAAAGTAGCAGGGTATAAAATTAACCCTCAAAAATCAATGGCTTTTCTGTATGCCAACAATGAGAAAAGTGTGGCTGAAATTAGGAAAGCAACTCCATTCATAATAACCCCATAAAAAATAAAACACCTAGGAATTAACTTAACCAAAGAAATGAAGGACCTCTACAATGAAAACTTTAAAAACCTGAAAAAGGAAATCAAAACAGAGCTCAGAAAATGGCAAAACCTCCCATGCTCCTGGATTGGTAAAATCAACATTGTGAAAATGGCAATACTTCCCAAGGCTATCTACAAATTCAATGAGATACTTATCAATATTCCAACCTCATTCTTCAAGGAAATAGAAGAGGCAATCCAAAAATTCATATGGAACAATAAAAAATAAAAGACCCCGAATAGCAAAAACGATCCTCAACAGAAAGAACACTGCTGGAGGAATATCAATACCAAATTTCAAACTCTACTACAAAGCCATAGTAATCAAAACAATTTGGTACAAGAACAGACCTCAGGACCAATGGAATAGAATTGAAAGTCCAGAAATGAACCTACAGACCTATAACCATCTAATCTTTGATAAGGGAGCTAAAAAAAAATAGAATGGAAGAAAGACAGCCTTTTCAGTAAATGGTGCTGGCACAATTGGTTAACTACTTGTAGAAAACTAAAGCTAGATCCTTATATTTCACCCTGCACCAGAATCAACTCCAAATGGATCAAAGACCACAGAGTACAAGCAGACACTCTGAAAACATTACAGGATGGAATAGGAGAAACCCTAGGTCTCCTTGGCACAGGCTGAAATTTTCTTATTAGAGACCCAGAAACACAACAAATCAAAAAAAGGTTGGACAAATGGGATTGCATGAAATTGCAGAGCTTCTTCATGGCAAAGGACATAACTAGCAAGATCAATAAAAAGCCCACAGATTGGGAGAAGATCTTCACTAGCCATACAATGGACAAGGGTCTCATATCTAAAATATACCTTGAACTCCAAAAATTAAATCCCCCAACAACAAATCTTCAAAGAAACAACTGCCCAATAAATAAGTGGGCTAAAGACTTAAAGAGAAACTTCTCTGAAGAGGAAAGAAGGATGGCCAATAGACACATGAAGAAATGTTCAACCTCCGTAGCCATAAAAGAAATGCAAATCAAAACAACATTGAGATAACACCTCACTCCAGTTAGAATGGCTAAAATCAAGAACTCTAATAACAACAGATGCTGGAGGGGATGTGAACAGAAGGGACCCTTACTGCATTGTTGGTGGGAGTGTAAATTTGTTCAACCACTTTGGAAAGCAGTTTGGAGGTTCCTCAAAAGACTCCACATAGAGCTCCCCTATGACCCAGCAATCCCACTTTTGGGCATTTACCCAAATGTTTACAAACAAGACCACACTAAAGCTACCAGCACAACTATGTTTATTGTAGCATTATTTACCATAGCTAAGATATGGAACCAACCCAGATGCCCCTCAGTAGATTAATGGATCAAGAAAATGTGGTATCTATACACAATGGAATTCTATGCCTCCATCAGAAAGAATGACATTGCCCCATTTGTTAGGAAATGGAAAGGCTTGGAAAAAATTATATTAAGTGAAGTAAGCCAGGCCCAAAGAAACATAGGTCCCATGTTTTCCCTCATTTGCAATATCTAGTATACGTCTGAGTCAAGCAGCAATGGTCAGATAAGGTGATGTTAGGGAAATGAACCCGAAGATATGTATTCAAATGTTTTTTTTTCTTTCATGGGATTGTTTCTAATGCATTTTTAAGATTATTTCTTTGTTGCTTTGTATGTCCCTCCCCCACAGTATAACCCCTGCTTTCACTGTATTTGAATTGGTCTAATTTGTGGAGGGGAAGGGGAAAAACAAATCGTTTAAGAAGGGATACAGGTTGACCCATTGCAACAATTAGATATGTAGAAAACAAACTTTATAACTCTGGTGGGGGGGGCAGGGAGCATTAGATGGCGGGGAGGATGGGAAGGGATGGGAAGGGGAAACAAAAGAGGAGGCTACAATGCTTGATAAGAAATGTACTCATTATCTTGCCCATGTAATTGTAACCCCTCTGTACAGTATTTTCACAATAAAAAAATAAATTAGATGATGCCAATTGGCACTGCTGAGGGAAATATTCTTTTATTTTTTAATCAGTCATGGGGCTTGAGTTCAAGGCCTGGGCAATGTCCTTGAGGTCTTCACTCAAGGCTAGCCCTCTACTACTACTTCAAGCCACAGTGGTTAGTCTGGTTTTTCTGGTGGTTAATTGGAGAGCAGTGCTTCACAGACTTCTTGCCCAGACTGGCTTTGAACCATGGTCCTCAGATCTCAGCCTCCTGAGTGGCTAGAATTATAGGTGCAAGCCACTGGTACCAGGCTGTGAGAAATATTCTTTACTCAGTATATAGATTCAAGTGCTAAGCTGCCCAAAAGCATATTATCAGACACAATCAAAATGTTTACCCTCCATGTGGGCATCCTTGATTCTGGTCTCCTTGACATAGAAATTACCATCATATGAGGAAACTTAAGTATCTTGCAGATGACTTGTTGCTCTGAGTTCCTCCCTCACTAAAAGACCCAACATTTTAATGAAAAATATAGGATGCATAAAAAATTTCATATAGAAGTAGATTTAATGATACTTGATCAGAAATTTCTCTTTTTCTAAAGACTAACAAATTATACAACTAGATAGCTTGTCCTTTACCATGTGGAAAGGTGTCTTTCCACAACACTAATCCCTCCCACTTCCACCATATTATACAAACTAGTGTCCATATATGAAAGACTTGAAACACAACAGGACACTGCGTAAGACTCTGATAGTAGCATCCCTCTAACAAATCTGCATCTTTTCCTACAAGGGAATTCTACTATACCAGCTGCTAAGAAGACATTTTTTCTCCAGGTACTATATATGCTGTCTTGACAAATCATTTATCAGCTCTATCCCTTTAAGTTAAATGAATGGAAGAAAAATACAAGGGTTATATATGGTTCTTAAAATGTATTCATGTCAGGGCCAAGCCAATCATTCTTGTATGTGCAAGTATTGAAGTACCAGAAGTATTTCTCCGTAGGCTTCTTTTTCACCCTAGATGACCTCCCAGTCTGGAGAAATCTTCTATGGTTCAATCAGAGTGAATAATCTTTTTTTTTTTTAGTTCATTTGAAATACCCTGGGATACACCATTGTTTGGGAGACAGGTTAAAGCCCAGGCTGGGTCCTCAATTACTCCAAAGCCAGGACCCTGATTTCTGTGTTTGAGGAATATACTCTGATACGTCGGTCACTCTCTCAGCCTCCTTGCCTTCAGAGAGAAGGAAAGAAATGGAAAAATAGTTGAGTCTAACTAACCAGAATACTTAAAGTCTTCTTTTCTTACTTTCCAGATCTCAGTTTCTGGGAAAACATGGTGAAATCGGCCTTAGAATTTTGCACTTTGCTTAAAGATGACTTATTTTCCATGAGTACGAGGTGTTATGGATTGAACATTGGTACTTCCCCAAATTTATAGGTCAAAATTGTAATCCCCCAAAAGAGATGATATTAGGATGTGTGATTTTAGGAGGTAATGATGAATTGGATTAGTGCCTTTATCAGAAAAGAAGTAAGAAATGAGTGTTTGCTCTCACTCTCTGCTCTCCAATATAAGGATATTAGCAAGATTATGGTCCTCTTCAGACTACCACCAAACCATGGGTCTTCTCACTTCCAGAACTGGGAGAAATAACTGTTTATTATTTAAGCCACCCATTTTATGATAGTCTTTTAGAGCAGCACAAAGGGATTAATTCTCTGGTACATTAACTTGTCCTGCCAGTGAATTGCTATGTCTGCACCACTTGTGTACTAGTGGATAGAATCTAGTTAAGCCTTAATGTTTTTCTGTGTATTCTTCTAGGCCATAATTTTCTTTTCTTTGTAGAATCTTTTTTTTTTTTTTGGTCCGGTTATGGGGCCTGAACTCTGGGACTGAGCACTGTCCCTCAGCTCTTCAGCTCAAGGCTAGTGCCCTACCACTTGAGCCACAGCGCCACTTCCAGCTTTTTTCTTTTTGCTTATGTGGTGCTGAGGAATCGAACCCAGGGCCTCAGGCATGCAAGGCAAGCGTTCTACCACTGAGCCAACTTCCCAGCCCTGTAGAATCTTATTGTAAGGAGTTGGGCTGAAGCTGGGATACTAAGTCATAATAAGTAAATCTAGTTCCCCAAGTGTTAACTAGAACTTTTCTATGCAAAGTGGCTTTTTTGGTTTTGTAATCTGAAACCAGCCATATCCCTTCTTTTCTTTTTCAGGTTAAATTTTCTTTTAAAAAGTGTGTTGTTGTTATAAAGGTGATCTATAGAAGAGTTTTAGTGACTTAGCTCAGGTAACGAGTACATTTCTTTTTGAACAATGTCACCTCTCCCCTCATTTTCTCCCACTTTTTCCCTCCAAATCCCCACCCCCACAAGTTATATAGTTCATTTTCAACGTAGTGTTTAGTGAGTATCACTGCTGCCTTAATTCACCCTTTGTCCTGCCATTTCTGTGCTCCTCTTATCCTCCAGATAAACTTACATATGAGACAAAAAATAGAGAAATAAAAAAAAGTGACAGAGGGAAAACACACAAAAAGTAAAATAACAAAAAAAAAAGACCTCTTATTTCCTTTTCTTGGAGTTAGTTCTTTTTGATTAACATCATTTTATTTGATTATATGTACATAGCCACTGAGCCTTTGTGATCCTCTCCTAAGAATATCCTCCTTTGGTCTCACTGTGTGAATATTTGGAGTCCTGTTTCATTTAGCATGTTTTCTTTCTCTTTCCAACCCATCTTCATTAATAGTGGCAGTTTATGAACTTCTTTTTCATTTTGGTTCTGTGTCATAGGAAATTTGAGCTTCTTAAAAAAAATCTGAGTGTCAATTGCTCTTAAAATCTTCAGTAACTGGGATTATTATTGTTTTTTTACTTTTGCTCCACAGCATCTGGTTGAAAATTCATATTGACATAGTCTATACTCCAACTACATAGGCTGAGGCCTGATTTCATGTAATTGTATTGTCAGAATTGAAAGACTAGATTTTGAAAATCCTTGTTGTTTTTTTTTTTTGTTTTGTTTTTGGGGTCCGGTCATGGGGCCTGAACTCTGGGCCTGGGCGCTGTCCCTCAGCTCTTCAGCTCAAGGCTAGCGCTCTACACTTGAGCCACAGTGCCACTTCTGGCTTTTTTTCTTTTTGCTTATGTGGTGCTGAGGAATTGAACCCAGGGCCTCAGGCATGCAAGGCAAGCGCTCTACCACTGAGCCACCTTCCCAGCCCCAAATCCTTGGTATTTTTATACCCAGTTATCTGTTTGCGATCACAGGAAATGATTAGACCAGAGATCTTGTAATTCTGGATGTCCAGCTTTCCTTCCTTTTTATTTTAATTTGAGGTGGGGTTTTACTGTGGAGCTCATGCCTCAAGCACTTAATTCTCCAGTCCCAGTCACCTGACAGGAGAGATGACAGATGTGCACCACTGAGCCAGACCTAATATTTGATTTTAGTCAAAATTTCCTCCTAGCTAGTTTTTTCACTAGGTACCTTAATGATACTTATATTTAACAGGAACATGGAGCTTTGAGGTGATAAGTACCTGTTGCTTATTTACCTATCAGCTGCTGAAAGACAGAAAAATAGTTCTGAATCAGTCTATCTCTCTTTTCCATGGATAATCTTTCAACTGGAACTACAGAACTACTCCACTTCAACTTCCAGCACAAAGAGAAAAAAAAAATCAGCAACAACAAAAACACCCATGGCTGGGAATGTGGCTTCATGTTAGAGTGCTTGCCTAGCATGCATGAAGCTCTGGGTTTGATTCCTTAGTATCACATAAACAGGAAAAGCCAGAAGTGGCACTGTGGCTCAAGTGGTAGAGTGCCAGCCTTGAGCAAAAAAGAAGCTCAGGGACCATACCCAGGCCCTGAGTTTAAGCAAATATAAACACCACACACACACACACACACACACACACACACACACACACACACACACACACACACACACACTCCATAAAGATTGTATTAACCATTAGTTCCTATTACATGAGATTGTTTCTTAGACTTTCTCAACCTTGACCTAGTCACCCAATGATGCAGTTGTATGATTCCTCCTTGGACTGATGATCCATCATCATATAATAGCTAGATTGCTAATGGCACTGCACATATTCCCTTGGTTGAATGTGAAGCAAGTCCCAAGAACTGACAATTACCATGAACTCTTCATTGCAGGGCTTAGAGTTTAGCTGATGAGGTTATATCCACTCTTGATTCATATCAAGAGATGTGAAAGAGAGAAAAAGAGGAAATGAGAATTCCATCACAGAAATAGCTAGAATCTGTCTTAGCTTGATCACAAATTATGCAACTAACACCACCTGACTTAATCTCTTGGTGTGTCATTTCCCTCATATATCAAGGAAACAATGATAAGTAGATTCGTTGTGAGACAAATTTAGTAAGGGAAAAATACTTAGAAAAATATAAAACTGTTCCAGTATATAGTAATTTCATTATTGTATGGCCTAAGTTGCTTTGGTATTCCAATTTCAATTGATGATTGAGGATGAAACATCAATTTCACAGAGGTAATATGGTAGAATGAGCAGTAGAAGAGAGATAAATTTAATTTAGACTCCATATTTCTATTATGTAAAAATCACTTGAAAAGAGATGGCATCTTTAACAATAATTTTAGTTTAAGAGTGGAAATATATTGGAAGAATTGCAAACAACTGGGGCATTAATTATATTAGATTTTGGCATCATTTAAACGTGCTTCAGAATAGTTCAATGCTCATGTCATACTGAACAAATGGTAAACTAAGAATGATAAAACTACCTAAGCAAAAGAGGTCTTCTCTTGAAAAAATAATATAGCTAAAAGCCCTTGTTAATTTTGCCTGCGTTCAATCAATCACCAAGCACAAGAATAGTAAATAGCAATGCCTACATTTAACCGTCATTGCTACTAAAAAATTTAAAATTTAGTTTTTCATGTTTATCTTTAGAAATATCAACTAGGCTTTATCATATTTCCCCCCTCCTGGTAATTGCTGTAGATTCTAAAACCTTCAGTCAATGTGATATAGCAACTCCTCTGCTTGCTTAAAATGATTTGAATTCTATTCATAAACACCAGGGTAAACAATTATAATATAAAGAAATCCCCAAACAATTGTGTTCAGGCAGCCTTTCTATCTTGCTGCTTTGGATCGTGAGGATCAGAACACCTCCTCAAAGCAGACTGGCTGTGTTGTATTATGCCTAGATTTATGCTACCAGGAACTTATGGAAATCTTATCAAAATGAAATTTAAAGCTATTTCCAAACCTGATGTCTAGAACACTGGTTTCTATGGTGAGGTCAGTAGGAAAAATTAGGTGTTTCTAGTTACTTTTCATCATAAAAAAATAAAGAAATTAAGTTTTGAGAAATAAAATATTACTTAACAATGGTGCTTTTACATAATAACTGGTATATATCATTTCCAAACTAGATATGCATATACACAAAGGGAGAATGTTTATGTTTTTATATAGAGGGCAGTGCTGCTCACATATTTGGAGTTCATTAAAGAACTCATTAATTTGAGGAAGTTACATGATCAGAATTGTTTATGGAAAGAATATTCTGTCATCTGTGGAGACTAGTGGATTGGAAGAGAGCAAAACTGAAAGTAGATACAGTGATCCAGATCTAGTAAGATCCAGGATCCTGTGTTAGGAAATAAACTGTTTATATCCTTTTATGGTGTGGAAGAATTTATCTCCCAAGCTCTTAGAAATATATTTCTTGGACAAATAGTTCTCAGTTCTCAGGCCTGTACAAAATGACTTTGGCTGAAGAGAATTGTGTTTTCCAAGGTCATTCTGCATATCAATGACATCTTTCTAATAAATGGTTGGTACAATAAAATGAAGGTTCTTTATCTTCTCTCTTGAAATGAGAAGAATTGGAGGTTCCGGGAAGATGGCGGAGGAGAAGCTGGAATCTGAACAAGCTCTCGCATAGAAAGTAGTTTTAGAATTCCAGTGAACAGTCCTAAGCCAGAGAATCACACCAAGTGTGCCATCACAGGACAGAGAGTTAGACAAGAGAGGGGAAGCCAAGGAAACGCATCAGCTGCCGCTCCGGCGGCGGGGTCGCGGCGGCGACCACCGCCGCGGAGTCATACCTGAGACACAGAGAGTCGGGGATGAAGGAGCCAGACGCAGCGGACGAGCGGATTCTACTCAACACCAACAAGAACCGACAAGGAGCGAACATCTTCATCCTGCTGTTTGCAGACCAGAGACAACCCAGGATCCAAGACTCGGCGTGAGTACAAGCCCGACATCCTCACTCCTTCTCAGGAAGCAGAGGAGGGAAGGCCACCCCTCCCCCCCCAGCACCGGTGATCTCCATCTTGGATACCGACAAAGCTCGGAGGAGCTGCTAGCTCCAGCTCAGGCCTTGGAATAAAATGAGTCATTTAGCAGGTCACAAGAACTTAATGGCGAAGTGACCTGCCAGACTCAGCTCCATCCAGGGAAAAGTCACCCAGCTCAGGCGCCAGCCATCGGAGTGCCTTGCCTCACTGGGTAACCAGAGCCAGAGGCTGCCCCTCCCTCTAGCAGCCACCACAATCAATTGAAAAACAGAAACCCTGAGAATGGCTCCAGGCTGGGCGCTGTGAGCTTTATCACAAAATAGCCCCAGGGAAAAGCTACTGTTTGTTGAAAGGCCTCAACTCTACCCAGAACCTAGCCTCATCACCACATCCCCCTCTTTTGTGACTCTCAAAGCAGACCACCCTCCCAGAAAACTAACCTGGGAGGGGGATCTCAAAATCTTGGGTAAAGCAGAGCATTTTTCTGCCTCTTCCAACCAACCGACTTAAGAAACCAATCAAGCCACAGGACCTCAAGCTGACCAGAGACTCCAACAAGAGATTGGTTGCAGACAAAAGGGAGATACAGGATTCTTCCCACTCCTCCCCCCCCCAAAAAAAAAAATCAAAAGACTTTTTTTTCTTTTTTTTCTTTTTTTTTCTTCTTCTTCTTCTTCTTTTCTTTTTTTTGCTTGTTTTTTGTTTTTTGTTACCTTATATATATATATATATATATATATATATAAATTTTTTTTCCCTTCTAAAACTTTTATTAATCTTTAATTTTTGCCTCTTCTGAAAAAATAATTGTTTTCCAGTAACTTTTTTTTTTCTCATCTTATAATTTTTATTTTAGGAATATGTGAATGAGAGTTTTCCTTTCTTTTCTTGTCTTCTTTCTCTTTTTCTTTCTTTCTTAATTATCTTTTTGTTTTTTATCTAGCTCTACTGAACTTCTGATCTTTTCTTCTCCCTTTCCCATCCTTAAAGATTTTCACATCTCCTCTATGTCCCTCCCCTTCTCTGAACATATTCACATTCCTCTCTAAATAGACGGTCTTTTAACCTCTATAATAACATTAATTTTTACGTTTCTATTCTTTTTCTGGTCTCTCTTTATTCCCCTTTCCGTCTCTTCTTTTTTTCTCTCTCTCTACTTGCATCCTACCCAACCCATTTCCTGCACTGTGATTAGGACATAGTTAACTCTCCCTGTGCCTCCCCACACCAATCTATTCCCATTTTTTACCCACATCTCTCCCTAATCCTAATAATTTCTGGTTTTCCAAATTCTTTTCTGCGGTTCGAAGTCCTTTAACATATAGTCGTTTGATGTTGAATAGATGTATCTGTTGAACTAGATTGTATCTGTAGACTATTGACGGTACAAATGCAAACTTTGGTTGATGGTTGCCTTAAGATAGTGTTCTAGCACAAAACTGGTGCAATCTTTATCTCAAATGGGCCGAGTAAGCCGGAAAAACACAAGAAAAATGGCAAATTCGGGTATCTCAATTCCCAACCTTGATAATCAGGGATTAGAACAGATAAAGAATAATCCAGAGGAGAGTTCCCAAATAGCTCTACAAACACTAATAGCAAACATGATAAATGAGAAGTTTGACAATGTACAAAGGACTCTGTATGAGCGTGATAGGGAGAGAGAGGAGGCATCCCAGAAGTTTATACAGGAATATCATAAGCGTGAGGAAGCTTCTCAAAAACTGATACAGGATTTGCGTGAACAACTTGAGAATACTCAAAGAGAAAGGGAGGAATGGCGTGAGCAGGCAGAGAACACTCAAAGAGAACTGCAGGAATCCCACAGAAGGGAGGAAACTAATCAAAGAGTAATTCATGAATTAAGAGACCAGGTAGAGAATACACAAAGATCACTAAAGGCATTCATGGAATCCATTAACAAAGAGCTGAAGGAAGTCAGGGAGACCACAAAGGGAATGCTGAATGGAACCCAACAGAAGGAATGGGAGTCCAAAGAAACCATAACCAATCAACTAAGTGATTTGAGAACAAACACTGAACACCAAATTAAGGAAGTAAAGAAATTCATACAAGACCTAAAACAGAGCTTCAACAAAGAACTTGAAGCCATCAAAGCTGACCAATTAGAAGGAAAAGAGATAAAAAACAAAGTAGAGAGTCTTGACAGCAGGTTAGACCATGCAGAAGATCGAATCTCAGGGATTGAAGACAGCCTAGATATTATAGAGAAAGAACATACAACCATCCAAGACAAGTCCAAGAAATATGATAGGTCTATCCAACACCTGGAAGACACCATCAGAAGGCCCAATCTAAGGATAATGGGTGTAGAGGAGCACCTAGAAACAGAAGTTAATGGTCTAGGAAATTTGTTTAACAGGATCCTAGCAGAGAACTTCCCAAACATACAAAAAGATAGGCCTATTCAGATACAAGAAGCTTTTAGAACCCCAAATAGACCAGACCAGAATAGGACATCCCACCGTCACATTATAATCCACACAGGATCAACCCAGACCAAGGAAAAGATCCTTAAAGCTGTCAAGGAGAAAAGGTTAATCACCTATAAAGGGAAACCAATTAGAATTACCTCAGATTTCTTAGCAGAGACAATCAAAGCAAGAAGAGCCTGGAATGACGTATGCCATGCCCTAAAAACAAACAACTATCAACCAAGAATACTGTACCCAGCTAAACTCTCCTTCATAACTGAAGGCCAAATAAAAACCTTCCATAGCAAAGAAAAATTGAAACAATACATCTCCACCAAACCAGCCCTACAAAAGATTCTTAAAGATGTCCTACACATAGAAAACCAACAAGAACGCAACAAAGGCCAAGAAACTGCACCCAAACTGAGAATCCAAGAACCTTAGGAAGAACCCAGCTTTCACAGCCCCCAAGAAGGTGGATAACATGGCAGGAACTCCCAAATACCTCTCAGTCCTATCTCTTAACGTTAACGGACTGAACTCTGCAATTAAGCGACATAGACTGTCTAATTGGATTAAAAAACAAGACCCTTCTATCTGCTGCCTGCAGGAGTCACATCTTGCCCGTAAAAACAAACATATTTTCAAGGTTAAAGGCTGGAACAAAATCTACCAAGCAAACGGCCCTCATAAACAGGCGGGAGTTGCAATCCTAATATCAGATAAAATAGACTTCAAATTAAAATTCGTGAGAAGAGATAAAGAAGGTCGCTACATACTAATTAAAGGATCTCTCCTTCAGGAGGATATTACAATTCTAAATATCTATTCGCCCAACAATGGAGCACCCAAATTTATCAAAGAAACACTACTTTCCCTCAAATCCCATATAGATCCAAAGACATTAATTGTTGGGGATTTTAACACACCACTCTCCCCACTAGATAGATCAACTCGGCAAAAACTCAACAGAGAAACCTCAGATCTAAACAGCTGCATAGATCAACTAGACTTAACAGACATTTACCGAACATTTCACCCAGCAGCATCAGAATACACGTTCTTCTCAGCAGCACATGGAACGTTTTCTAAAATAGATCACATTTTAGGCCACAAAGCAAACTTGTCTAAATTCAGAAACATTGAAGTTATACCTTGCATTCTCTCTGACCACAAGGGAATAAAATTAGAACTCAACACCAAAAGCCACCAAAGAAAGTCCGGTATCACATGGAGGCTGAACAACACACTGCTGAATCATGAGTGGGTCATGGAAGAGATTAGAAAGGAAATTCAAATGTTCATGCTATTCAACAAAAATGAACACACAAATTACCAGCTCCTCTGGGACACAGCAAAGGCAGTACTCAGAGGCAAGTTTATAGCTCTGAGCTCCTACATCAACAAATTGGAGAGATCGGAAACTAGCAATTTAATGACACATCTAAACCTCCTTGAAAAAGAGCAGCAAGATAAACCCCAATCCAGTAGATGGAAAGAAATAATCAAAATTAAATCAGAATTAAATGAATTAGAATCCAAAAAAACTATAGAAAGAATCAACAAAACAAAGAGTTGGTTCTTCGAAAAACTTAACAAAATTGACAGACCCTTAGCAAACCTTATCAGAAAAAGGAGAGAACACACCCAAATTAATAAACTCAGAGATGAGAATGGAAACATCACCACGGAAACAACCAAGATTCAGAACATTATAAGGGAATACTTCTCAAAACTTTATGCTAATAAGTTTGAGAACTTGACAGAAATGGACCTTTTCCTAGCAAATATTGACATGCCAAAACTAAACCAAGATGAGTTAAACCAGCTTAACAGGCCCATATCAAGCATTGAAATAGAAACAGCAATAAGAGACCTCCCAGCTAAGAAAAGTCCAGGACCAGATGGTTTTACAGCGGAATTTTACAAGGCCTTCAAAGCAGAGCTCACACCAATACTCCTCCAACTCTTCAATGAAATTGAAAGAGAAAGCTCACTACCGAACACATTCTATGAAGCCATCATAACCCTCATCCCAAAACCAGGCAGGGACTCATCAAAGAAAGAGAACTATAGACCCATTTCTTTGATGAACATTGATGCAAAGCTCCTCAACAAAATTTTGGCCAATCGACTTCAACAATTCATCCAAAAAATCATACACCATGATCAAACAGGATTCATTTCAGGGATGCAAAGCTGGTTCAATATACGCAAATCAATTAATATTATTCATCACATCAACAGGAGCAAGAATAAGAACCACATGGTTATCTCAATAGATGCAGAAAAAGCATTTGACAAGATCCAACACCCCTTTATGATGAAGGTTCTGGAAAAATTAGGAATCCATGGAACATTCCTCAATACAATAAAGGCTGTATATGACAAACCTACAGCCAGCATTATACTCAATGGTGAAAAACTAAAGCCATTTCCTGTTAACTCAGGAACAAGACAAGGATGTCCACTCTCTCCACTTCTCTTCAATCTAGTATTAGAATGCCTAGCTACAGCAATAAGACAAGATGCAGACATAAAGGGGATCCAAATAGGGAAAGAAGAAGTAAAACTCTCCCTCTTTGCAGATGACATGATCTTGTATTTAAAGAATCCCATAGACTCCACTCCCAAATTACTCAAGCTGATTCAAAACTTTGGCAAAGTAGCAGGTTATAAAATTAACCCCCAAAAATCAATGGCTTTTCTATATGCCAACAATGAGAAAAGTGTGGCTGAAATTAGGAAAGCAACTCCATTTGTAATAGCCCCACAAAAAATAAAATACCTAGGAATTAACTTAGCCAGAGAAGTGAAGGACCTCTATGATGAAAACTTTAAAATCTTGAAAAAGGAAATCAACACAGAACTTAAAAAATGGCAAAACCTCCCATGCTCCTGGATTGGCAAGATTAACATCGTGAAAATGGCAATACTTCCCAAGGCTATCTACAAATTCAACGCAATACCTATCAAAATTCCAACCTCATTCTTCAAGGAAATAGAGGAGGCAATCCAAAAATTCATATGGAACAATAAGAGACCCCGAATAGCAAAAACGCTCCTCAACGGAAAGAACACTGCTGGAGGAATATCAATACCAAATTTCAAACTCTACTATAAAGCCATAGTAATCAAAACAGCTTGGTATTGGCATAAGAACAGACCTCAGGACCAATGGAATAGAATTGAAAACCCAGAAATGAACCTACAGACCTATAGCCATCTAATCTTCGATAAGGAAGCTAAAACAATAGAATGGAAGAAAGACAGCCTCTTCAGTAAATGGTGCTGGCAAAATTGGTTAACTACATGTAGAAAACTAAAGCTAGATCCTTATATATCACCCTGCACCAGAATCAACTCCAAATGGATCAAAGACCTTGAAGTCAAAGCAGACACTCTGAAAACATTACAGGATGGAATAGGAGAAACCCTAGGTCTCCTTGGCTCAGGTCGAAATTTTCTGAATAGAGACCCGGAAGCACAACAAATCAAAGAAAGGTTGGACAAATGGGATTGCATAAGATTGCAGAGCTTCTGCAGGGCAAATGACATAGCTGGCAAGATCAATAGAAAGCCCACCGATTGGGAGAAGATCTTTACTAGCCATACAACGGACAAGGGTCTCATATCTAAAATATACTTGGAACTCAAAAAATTAAACCACCCAACAACAAATCCTCAAAGAAACAACTGCCCAATAAATAAGTGGGCGAAAGACTTAAAGAGAAGCTTCTCTGAAGAAGAAAGAAGGATGGCCAATAGACACATGAAGAAATGTTCAACATCCCTAGCCATAAAAGAAATGCAAATCAAAAGAACATTGAGATATCACCTCACTCCAGTTAGAACAGCAAAAATCAAGAACTCTAACAACAACAGATGCTGGAGGGGATGTGGACAGAAAGGAACCTTACTTCATTGTTGGTGGGAATGTAAACTTGTTCAACCACTTTGGAAAGCAGTATGGAGGTTCCTCAAAAGACTTCACATAGATCTCCCCTATGATCCAGCAATCCCACTTTTGGGCATTTACCCAAATGTTTACAAACAAGACCACACTAAAGCTACCAGCACAACTATGTTTATTGCAGCATTATTTACCATAGCTAAGACATGGAACCAACCCAGATGCCCCTCAGTAGATGAATGGATCAAGAAAATGTGGTATATATACACAATGGAATTCTATGCCTCCATCAGAAAGAATGACATTTCCCCATTTGTTAGGAAATGGAAAGGTTTGGAAAAAATTATATTAAGTGAAGTAAGCCAGGCCCAAAGAAGCATAGATCCCATGGTTTCCCTTATTTGCAATATCTAGTATAGGTATGAGTCAAGCGGAAAAGGTCAGATAATGTGATGTTAGGAAAATGAACCCTTAAATATGTATTTTAATGTTTTCGTTTCTTTCATGCATGTGTTTCTAACGCATTTATAAGATTATTTCTTTGTTGCTTTGTATGTCCCTCCCCCACAGTGTAACCCCCGCTTTCACTATATTTGATGTCAGTATAACATGTGGAGGAGATGGGGACAAACAAGTCGTTTAAGGATTCAGGTGGACCTGTTGCAACAATGAGAAGTACAAAATGTCATGTCAAAACCAGCTTTACAATGTCGGTGTGGGGGGGGAGGGGGGTATAATTGGGTGGGGGGAGGGGGGAGGAGGGGAAGGGAAGTGAAGGGTAAACAAAGGAGGAGGCTGCAATGCTTGGTAAGAAATGTATGCATTATCCTGCCCATGTAATTGTAGCCCCTCTGTACAGTATGTTCTCAAATAAAATAAAATACAATTAAAAAAAAAAAAAAGAAATAAGAAGAATTGTAACATATCTTTCAAAGTTCCTAGCCCCTGAGGTGTAGCCATTCAGTTATTCAACTAAAGACAAATATGAATTAGTGTTGTGAAAGAATTTTGTGGGTATAATGAAGATCATAAGTCTACTAACATTAAACTAGGGAAATTTTCTAACCTATTTTCTGATCTATTCAAATGAACCTTTAAAGACAAAATTTTCTCCAATTGGTTGGAATAGAGTCATTCTGTGATTTGAAGTAGAAGATACATTAGACACAAATTGCTAGGTTTAGAGAGAGTTCTCCTTATGTCAGAGTGTAGTAGATTCTAGTTGTTGAGCATAGTTACTGATAGGCAGCTGTCAACACACACACACACACACACACACACACACACACACACACACACACACACACACAAGTGCCTCAGATCCTATACCTTTAAGAGATAAATTTTGTCAATAGTAGTAATTTCCTATCTGTAAATGAAATTCTAATCTAACAGATACCTAGATTTCAGACTTGCCACACCCTGAACGGGAAACCCAAACAGGTATGCTGGACTTTTGACTGACCAAATTGTGAATTAAAAAATGAGAACTACCGCCTTTCCTCTTGACTTTCCCTGGGAAATGAGTAGAATACAGGCAAGAATGCATTGCATAAGTCACAGAACTGAGAAAAATAAGGAACAAGGTGGGTGGAAGAGGATGAAGATGTTGAGGGGATGACACAGATCAAAATGCATTGCATATGTAAATTGCTTTGTTAAACGGCAAAAAAATTCAATACAGAACCTAAAAGTTAGAAAGTGAAGGAAGGAGTGGAGTGGGAGGGATGGGTGAGAACAGTAAAACCGTGACATTGATCAAGAGGTGCCGTGTTCATAAACTGCTCTGCTAAATGGCAACTACCTAAAGAAAATGAAAATATATTTTAAAAAACAAAAGAAATAAGTGCTACCACAGACCCTTCATTTGGTAGTAATTTGTTTTGCAGCAAATAAGCAATTATCATTCTCCCAAAGTGCTATAGGATTTAGTCAAAATATGATGGCAGAAGTTGGGGCTATACATGCAATGCATCGTGAGAGTGCTGGATTAAAGGGGAACAAAAGATAAAGTTGGTTTATCCAGTTGATAGGCCATTCCAATATTTAGAATTTAATACTTGGAAAAGCCCCCAGGATATAGTGGTTTTTCTTGGAATCATGGAAAAAATGATGGCTTCTAAGTGATATATTAAATACTTCGATTTCAGTAGCGATTGTGGAAGGAAGAATTAAATAGACTCAAAGAATTGGACATGTTCTGAAACAATGTCCCTCCCAAGCCAATATAGTAAATCAAAACCAATATCACATTCCCAATAAATGGTAGACATTTGTGTGACCCTGTAAGTTCAGAAAGATGCAAGGGTGATGCCTCTTCATTTCTTTGTTCAATTCACCAACATGACGGTTGCTGAAACTACACAGGGCAATAGCTGTCTGTCAAAAACTCAACCATGTAGCCTCCCTAGTTTCAGTTGCTGGGTCAATGTGGGATCAGTTTTGTTTTGTTTTGTTTCTGGTAGTGCTTGAGATCAAACTCGGGACCTAGCACATGGTATAAGCAATTGTTCTACCAATAAACCATATCCTCATCTCTAGTGTAGAATCCTTGCTAGACTAAATTAAAATCACCACAGGGAAATAAGTAGCTGATGAGCTGGCAAATACATTTTTTCTATTCTAACCAAAGAGAAGGGTACAAAAACTTTTCATACACTTGGAACAGATATGTACATGTTTGTGATCTTTCCTCACAGTTATGTCAGCTCTTCTGGCCATGGATATACAATATCACTGACCATGATAGAGCAGACTTAGATTAGATAGGCATTCCATAGAACATCACACTGTTTCGTTCTATACATGACATCACCAGGTCTTTGTGAAACATCTGTTAATCTATTTGGAGACAGATTATTGTTAGGATCCAAATTACTGTTTTGGAACTTCCTACTATGAAATTATCAGCATCAAAATGGAGTTGCTTGTGTCAATCCTAAAACAAATCAGGGAGTCAATGAGTAAACAAACAAAATGTAGAGGTGGGGAGGGAAGGCTTCTCATTCTCCATAGAAACCATTACAAAAATGTTGCCAGAACCACAGTCTTCCACAAAGTCCATTGTGACCATACATTAAATAAAGGTATTTCTCTGTAAGGATCTCCTGAGCAGCTATCTATTCAATCTTGTATTAGCACCATTTATAGCCTGAGCTACAAGGGTTACTAACAAGAATGGGACTAATTCTGGTTATGTCAAAATATATAGCATTATTTATTGAAATTTGTTATAATTTATTAGATTATATAGCATTCCTTATTTTTTGCCTTTTAAGGTTTCCCCCTTTTAACTCCTTTGAATACACTCAGTTTAATTGGCATTCATATTCCTGTTTCAATGCTCTATATCATTTTTTTAAAGACTATCTCACTCTGGTGATTCTTTGGGCTCACACCAATATGAAGGGGCAACACAATGACCCCTTCCTTCTTTCATTATTTTCAGCAGATTTCCATAGCTGAAAATTCTTTGGCAACTCACACATATAAACTGATAGGAAAGACTACCAGTTCGGGACATGAAATGCCCTAGATAGTAGCTCCAGGCAATAGCGGTAATGATTGCCTGCCTCTTTAAACATACAGCCTTGGGTACTCTACTGTACTAGAGGTGCCAGGGTTGAGAACAGATGCTCTATCTTTTCTGTTCAGTACTAATGGAAGAATCATAATTCTAGAAGATTATGTTCCTACAGGATGCTGGAGCAAAACTATAGCATCCAAAATTTTTGACTCCTTATGATCCTTTATGGCTAGTAGACAGAGGGAAAATACATTCTAATCTTGGTTTGCTGGTAAGTTAGGTTCGTATGTAGTTACAAGCCAAAATGAACATTAGCCATGCTTGAGATGCACACAGAAATAGCTTTTATGGGCAAGCACTGTGTCACATACTGTAATCTCAGTACTAAGAAGGCAGAATTAGGAGAACTGAGAGTCTAGCTTGGGTTATGTAGCTTGTGTCAGGCTAAGCTTAATTTACATAGGGAATCATGATTTTGTTGTTGCTTTGTTTTGTTTTATTTATGTTTTGGTTTCCTTATACAAATATCCTTGAAGATAATGGTGAGAGGTAATTGTTCTATTGAGTGGAAATTTGGATGACATATTTAGTCATCTATTTCATGTGGAAGGTGACATAGCAAATGGTGGCCAATTGGACAAGGACTTGGAAGGAATTTTGGAGTACAGGCATACAGAAGTATCCATAAAATATGAAAATATTTGTATTAGATGTAATGAACCATGGAAGAGTCTTTAAACAATTAGGTGGACCAAAGGACCTCATCCTGTTGATATCACTATGTCTCTTCTTCATCTACATTAGCCCTATTAAAAACAGCACGCATATAAGCAGTCAATGGCTAGGCTGGAGGCTATGTATGAACTAACAGCCTAGACCTTCATTAATGTAGCACTCGAATATCCAATTTTCCACTGACAGAAACGAAGAGTACTTCAATACGGCTGTTTTTGGAATAGACCAATCAGATACTTGGAAAAAGTTGATAGCCTTAGATCCTTTTCACCCTTCAAGGAGCAGTTGTTCATTTTAACATGAAGAGGTCAATGTTTAAAGTATTGATTGGCCTTTCTTATATGCACAAGGTCTGCCAGCATCATTCCTTGAGGGCTTATGTAGGGTTTGCTCAACTCCTGTGGTATCCTACCTGCACATCCTAGACAAAAAGACTAGTTTGATGGCATAGAAGTGAGGAGGAGGATGTATTACCATTGGATCCACTGGGCATAGCTGATACATTGTCTTAGTGGCAATACTTTGAGATTATAGGGCATCAACTTCAGTGTATACCTCCAATAGACACTTTAACCAGTAGATCTCAATCAATGGAAATTTTGTACCCCAGAGAACATTTGGCAATATCTGGATTCCTTTCTGGTTGTCACACAAGAAAGGTATTAATATTGGCATCTACTGGATAGAAGTCATGGATGTAGTTATTTATTTATTTTGTTGGTTGTGGGGCTTGAACTCTGGTCCTGGGTGCTGTCCCAGAGCTTTTTCACTCAAGGCTAGGGCTCTACCACTTTGAGCCATAGCTTAACTTCTGGCTTTCTGGTGGCCAATTGGAAATAAGAGCCTTACAGACTTTCCTGCCTGAACTGCCTTGGAACTGTGATTCTCAGATCTCAATCTCCTGAGTAGCTAGGATTACAGGCATGAGCGGACAGCTCCAGATTGCTGTTATCTATTTTATAATGCATAGAATAGCTCCTCCCCATAGTAAAGAAATTCTCAGTCCCAAATATCACAGTTCTAATTTTGAGAAATTCTACTAAGTCTGTATTGGTCTAAGAATCATGAAAAACCAAAGCAAACAAACTTCCTATCACTACTGTTGACTGCATGGAAGGGAGGGGCTGGGGCTTTATATTTATGCAACTCTGGTGTTTTTGAATTTAGAGATCTGGTTCCTAAAGGGAAAACTCTACTGCAGAGATGCCCAAGAATTTTGTTTGCCTGGAAGCTCTTTACTTGATGCTTGGATACTTCACTATGCTTATACAGGGTACCAGAATGTAAGAAAGAGAGCTGCCATGTTTTCAGGGGACAATCGACACTACTAATTAGAAAAATGAAGGACTTTTTTACCTAGCAGGGCATGGAAGAATGCATTTGCCACCTTGTTATCCACTCAAACTTCTCTTGGTAAATTCCAAATTTGGATATAAGAAAGGATAAACAAAACAGTTGGGGCCTGAGAAGGATATACTTAACATAGACTGAGGTCTCACCATGAATATTGTATTTAGGTCAGACCACACAGAAAGACAAGACAGCTAGCAGAGGAACTCACTGAAGGTAAGAATAATCTAGAATGCCTAGCAGAGAAAAAGACTTTTGGTATCAGTCATGGCACCAGCTACAGAGATGAAGATTATGCTTTTGCTCCTCTGCCCTTCCCCCTAATAAGCTCCTTTAGAAGAAGATGCCAATGTTGGAGGAATTGACTGTGGAATTTTCATGAAGTGGATCAAAATATTGCAAAGAATAGACTTCAGTAGATGCTTGTGATGATATGCTACCCTTTAGACTTGGAAAATATATTCTTCCGTACATAGGTAGGAATTCTGCCAGCAGGAAGTTCTTAGCTACCAGACATCTTAGAAATTGCATAGACCGAGAAGCCTCTTCTAACTGTGAGAACCTTCCCTAGGCCACATTCAATAAGTGGTTAATGCAGAGGTATAGAGGCCTTATACCTTACCCTGATTTAGTATGATTCAAGATTGCCATGTCAGTATTAGAATACTTTAAAGGTTTTGCTGAAGTTATTCGTGTGGGCACCACAATCCAATTTTTCTGTGTTCAATATTGGCTCCTTCTCTTCCCTTTAACATGCTGCAATCTCAACAACACTTCTTAATAAAACGCTTACATATAATCTCTAGTTTAGTTCATTTCCTCAGAAACTACATCAATTACATGTAGCAAATTAGTCGGGCAGTTGTAGTAACAATTGAGGCAGAATAGGATCTTTAGGACCCTTCAAAGAAAAATAGAGACTATTACTAATGGAATGTAGAAAGAAAAGAAAGATGAAAGACTTAATTATAATTTCCAGGTTTTCTTGGATAGCTGGGTAGTCAATGATACATTTATCTAGATGAGGAATACAGAAGTAAGACTTTAGGGGAGATCTATTTCTCCTACATTTTTTTCATGTATATAAAGAAAAATACAATGGCATAATATATGTAAGCTTATTAAATTAAACCACAATGCTATTGACATATATAGGTAAAAATTATTAAATATAGCCAGCTTCATAATTAAATATTAGCTTCTACAGGGTAAATTTACTATTTTTATTCAAACTTATATAAGCCATAGACAATTTTAGAAAGGTAATATCTGTCAGATTCAAAAGATAATCTTTTAGATAATGATACATCTTTTATATTTAAGCTTCTAAAGCAGGAATGTAAGTCACCTATTATTACTTTAAGGCGCATTAGGGGATCTTGATGAGACTGGGAACTTTGATTTACATCAATTTTCTTGTAGAAGTTGACATAATTGCCATGACGAGAGCCAGTAAAGGTCACAGACAGCTTAATTTCTATGCCAAAGCTTTCTAAAATATGCTATTATCTGTCATAAAAATAATCTAGGACAAATTTGGTATCCTGTGGCACTTGTTGTCTATCAGAGTGCTCATTTGCAGAGCTCAAAATATCTCTATGCAACTTAGAAAAAATCATATTAAGTGAAGTAAGCCAGACCCAAAGAAATATAGGTCCTATGGTTTCCCTCATTTGCAATAATTAGTACACATCTTGGATAATTTTATCAGATGAGCAGAAAAGCTCAAAAGCTATATATATGTATATGACCATATAAGATGATGCTAAGTGAAATGAATCACAAGTTATGGACACAAGAGGTCTTTCTTTGTTGTTGGTGTTTTTAATGTACTATGTGATATGTTCTTCCCCCTATGGTATATCCTCTGTTGTCACTGTACTTGATTTTGGCACCCTGCATCTTGCATATACATTTGTTTAATTTGGGGAGGGGAAGAGGAATAACAAAACCCTGAAACAAGGACACAGAATGAACCCATTGCAACAATGATACCCACACAACACTATATTGCATATGAACTTTACAACTTTGGGGGGAAGGAGAGAAGTAAGTAGGTGGGGAAGGGATGGAACAGTAGGAGAGAAAAAGAGGAGGGGATAACAATGCTCAATGTACTCATTACCTTACTCATGTAACTGTAACCCCTCTATACAGCATCTTTACAATAAAATAAAAATTAAAAAAACTCTATGCAGTTTTTAGATGAAATGGGACTTACTAACAGAAGTGTGATTTCACCTGGGGATGCAGCTCATTTCACTTCAGTGGGCTAAAAGTCTACCTGATATACCAAGTTTACTTAATAATCCAACGTTGTAGCATATGACATTGATTGATTATAGACATCTAACCATTACTGATACAGCTGCTTCTAACTGGCATTGGAGGGTGAAGTTGGAAATAGGCTCTATGATGTTTTTACTGTTCTGACCTTGAGAATTTTGTTTCCATTCTTTTCAAGTATACACAGTGACCAGACATATATTAACAAAGAAAGGCAAATAGTAACAACTAGAGCTACATTAAACTACTGACTTGGAGACTTAGAAAATTAGAAAAAGCACATGTAGAATGAAAAATAACAACCAAATTCTTGTAAAAGGTAAGGCATAGGGTCCTGGAGAGAACCAGAAACTTCATTCCTCTGGGTGGGTGGAGAATACATGAGGCATGTGAAGAAAACTACAAACTCAAGTTTCAACTGGAATGGACTAAATCATTCTGAGAGTTATAAAAACATCCTGATAATCTCATACTTATTAGGGAGGCAGAGATCTGAGGATCGCAGTTTGAAGCCAGATGGGACAGGAAAGTTTGTGAGACTTTTTTTTTTTTTTTGGTCAGTTGTGGGGCTTGAACTCTGGGCTTGGTCGCTGTCACATTTCAGCTCAAGGAAAACGCTTTCCTGCTTGAGCCATAGCGCCACTTCCACATCCTGATAAATCTCTGTGGTTTAAAGTCACTACATTTATTTCTTAATAATATATAAGTCCATTGTATGTTAGATGTGGTTTTATAGTTCTTACTCCAGAATCCAGGTTGAACAAATTCCACTGTCAAGAATGTAGCAAGTTGTTGAAAGAGAACAAAATGTGATGAATTGCACACTGACTTCTAATGCTTATATCTAGAGTAACACACATCTCACCTCACTCACACTTCTTGACTAATGCAAGTTCACTGTCACTATGTAAACTCATCATATGGATAAAGCTTTGATGTTTCAGCCACAGAATAGCATGACACATACTATTTTTTTCAGTACATGTGCATAACTTTCTAGATTTTAAATAAATCTTTCCTCTTTTAAAATTTGATTCTATCAAACATTTTGTTCATTGACTACTATATTTCCAAACAAGAGCTTATAGAGATTAGAAATTTAAAAGGAAGTTAGTATTCTGAAAGAGCCTGGCTTGTGCAATCATTTGTCTTCTTCGTAACACTGAGTAACTTACGGTATTTTTAATTCATCCCCAGAGATCCCAAATTTGACTCCAAATTGTGCCTTAGAGATCTTACCTTGTTAATAAAGTTAGAAATTCAATGTAGATAAAAAATTTACTTGCATTTAACTGCTAACTAAAATGCTACTTCTATATTAATTTCACCTGCTTTTCTAGCATTTATACACTCAATTGTGACTTATTCACAATCAGCCAACTATTAACCACTGTATGAATTCATATTGTTTTAATTTATGAAAAAAGCATTTGCAACAAAGAAATTTGCATGGATGCATTTAGGTGAATAGATAACATTCTGTTTCTCAAAAATGATCACCAAAAAGGGAATAACACTGTCCATGATCTTTAGTTTTATACGGATTTTATAAATGGAATTTATTAAATAACAAAGTAAGATAGTTTAGTAAATCTTAAACTGTTAGGTTTAAGTGTATTTCTGACACAAATAGGTACAAATTTAGTTACTGGATATGTTGATCAGAACTCTATTTGATTTTGGTACCCTGCATCTTGTATAAACATTTATCTAATTTGGGGGGGAGGGGAATAACAAAATATTGAAACAAGGACACAGAATGACCCATTACAACAATGATACTCACAAGACACTATCTTGGAAACTTCGGGGGAGGGAGAGGAATAGTAGTGTGGGGGAGGAATAGGGGTGTGGGAGAGGGAAGGGAGAGTAGGAGAAAAAAAAGGGAGGAGATAACAATGCTTAACAAGTAATGTACTCATTACCTTACTCATGTATCTGTAACCCCTCTGTACAGCATCTTTACAATAAAATAAAATTTAAAAAATTACACTAAAAATCGAAATCAGAAGGTTGTTAAATTTTATATACTGTGGCCTTCTTTAATGCTTCCTTTAAAATTCCAGAAGAATAAAAATTCCCCTATTTATCTTACAATTTAAAAAAATCAAATCGTGTCTTTAAAGCAGCTAACAGCAAAGCTATACCTTAAAATGGATAAATGAGTGATTGTTTCCATTTCTACAGTTAGGTGAAGAACTTTGTTAATAAAAGAAAGTGTATGAGAGGGAGTTTGTGTAGTCCTTGAGGTATTTCAGTATCTATAATAATACTTTGTACATATTAAGCCCCAAATATTTGTCAAAATGAATTGAGAGGGTGTTTTGGGTGGGGGAGCAAAGAGGGAGCATGGGAATGTAGGGAGGAAGGGTGAGGAAATGCAGTCATTGTATGCAACATGTACTATGTAAAGCATGAACTATGGAACTTGAGGGTAGTGATGGGAGGCAGAAAAAGAACAAAGGGTAAGGTAGCATTGTCCAAGAAGCATCAGGCTCATAGCCTTATTTTGGGAATTGTAATGCCTTTGTACCACTACTTACTAGAAACAATTTTAAAATTTTTTAAAAAATTACCTTCTGTCAAACAAATTGAGTTTAAAAAGAGGAATCTTGGGATTGGGAGAGAGAAGGTAGCCTGAAAGTAGACACCATTTTTACTCTGGGAATGAGAAGAATCCAGTGACACAAAAATGACCAGATTCTGAGGAAGGAAAGAGTGGAAGAAAGGAAAAAATTCAAGGTGACTGAGGAGACTCAGGAATGTACAGAGAAGCAAACATAGCAGAATAAAAATGACTATGAATCAGGAGCCAGCTCCTGGCTCTCCCACTGTGGGAGGGAAATCAGAAGAAGTAACCCTGGATAAGACCAGATAATTCCCTCCCTAAGGGATTGCCAAACTCAACAGTGGGGAAAGTAAACAACTCAAAAGTCTTCCTCAACTCAGGGATTTGGGAGGTGTGGGCTAATCTGTTGTGAGAGGCTAAAATGAGGAGAACTAAGACATTCTGTGTCCTCCATGTGTCTGAGAATGACAGAGAATCAGCATCTTGAGAGAGTTTCTCTAGGAGCTCAGAGTTGACAAGCACTCACAGATTAACATCTCACAGGTACTTTGCCATACAATTTGTATATAAATCAGTTATAAGAGATGTGTCAAGGGAGGTCACAGTGGGTGACAGGCAGCAAAATAATTTAATCTACCAGGAGCCATGCAGAAGCTGGTGCGCAGCTGTACTGGGTAATAGAGGAATGGGAATTTCTATCAAACCAGGGAGCAGAGGTAGTTAGGCAGCTGTAGTTTCTTCACCCTAGAAAGAGCTTCAGTTCCCCAGAGGCCAAGAGCAATTGGAGATTCCTATTTTGGGGATCAAAGATTGTTTGTCTTCCTATTTAGGATCAATTGTTTTGAATGTTGAATTTGTTGAGCTGAATGGTTTCTTGAAATCGGCTAAAGGTAATTTACCTTTTATCTTCTATATGCCAGCAGAGACCTGTTAACTCCACCCATCTAATCTTGTATTACACTTTTTGAAGGAGAAAATGTAAACTAAGGAAGTAACCCAAAAGACCACAGGGACAGAAGTCAAGTAGAATAAAAGATTCATTGCCTGCAGAGCTGACAAGGCCAAGTTCTCAGGAGGAAAGGGAGAAAATGGCGCCCTCTGGCTTCTTAGAGGCCCCTTTTTGATATCGGGGCAGAAGTGGGCGCTGCGTTACCTACTGCGCAGGCGCTGCCATCGAGGGACTAGATTAGGTCTGCGAGGTGGGCGTTTCCTTGCACTTTTGAATCCTACTTTTTCAGTATTTCTTTTCAAATCATAACTTCATAGTTTGTCCCCATAGCTCTTTCCAATTTAGACCCCCCCACACACACATATTTGGAACTCTTCTATTACTCATATCCCTCTCCTACCCCTCCTCCTACTGTTGTAAGATGAAAAAAGGGAAAAGCCACATTTTGAGAAGTTTAATCCTGGAATCTTTATTAAAAAGACTGGAGATTGCATGGGGGACTCCTGTCTCAGAGACTAGCAGCCAGCAAATACACAACACTGTTAGGGAACTGAGCCATGAAGGCCAGACAGGAAAGAAAGAACAAAAATAATACCAACAAACCAGTTCCGTTCCAATAGAGAGCTGAATTGGGACATCATGGTGACTAAAGTCAGGAGAGAGGAGACAGGACACAAAAACAGAGACATATGGCATGATATAAAGGCATCTGAGCTGGCCTAAGGGGGGTCAGGTCAGGGAGCAGGGTCACAGGAAACTCCCAGACACAGACACTGGACTGACAGGTTTAGTAACTTGTCAGCCAAGTGCCCAATCCCTGCCCATCCCCTGGAAGGTGGGGGCTTTACCTTTTCCCACCATGAAGACAAGATACCAGACCCTACCATCCACCATGTGGCCAAGATGGCACGGACCACACACAATTGTCCTATTTCATTACATCCCTAACTGTTCATCTTTACCTTACTCATACCTAGTAACTAAATATCTTTTTTGTTATTGTTTTGAAATATCGGCACTGGATCTAAGTAAGACCATCTTGGCATCTTAATAGAAGATAGGGACTTTCTGAGATCTCTAGGGGTGAGAGAGGACATTTTTTGGATTGCAGATGTGTCCTGAGTTGTTAATCTCCAGGAAAGTCTTTGCTTCCCCTATATAATTGGGTCCTGATTGCCCCTGACTGTTCCCGTGGATAGCAGGCTTTGTGTATATATAATACTTTTGTTAGGATTAAGTATCCTCATCTAGCTTGCTCTGCCTCTGTATAACACTTTTGTTAGGTTTAATTTCTCACACTGGTTATGTGGTTTTTGCCTTTAAAAGCTTTATGCAAGAGACATGCTAGGCTTTAGGTCTTTGAGAAAAGAGTCTACCTGCAGATGCTAGCTTTTTAATAAAGACTCCCAATTTGACCTCTCAAAATGTGGCTTCTCTGTTTTCTCGCAACTGAATTCTTGTACAACAGTCACTATTGTTTTTGTGCTCTGCTTTTTGGTTTTTATTGCTTTGTTAAGTTTTTTTTATTTGTATGTGCACATAAACCTACTTAACTTTCTTCACTTCCCTGAAACTGACCATCTTGTATGTGTTATTATTGCCTGATCACTTGCATTCCTCTGAGTATATGTCCAAGAGTGGTATATAGCAGAGTAACATTATAGGTTTCTTTTTGCTACTGTTGGCTTTTGAGGAACCTCTGTACTGATTTCAATATTGACTATACTAATTTAAATTCCCACCAACAGTGTATAAGATTTCCTTTTCTTGTACATCGTTACCAACAATTATTGTTGTTTATTTTCTTGATGATAGTCATTCTGATAATGGTGAATAGAATGTTAATATTATTTTGATATGCAGCTCCTTTCATGCTAAGGTTGTTAAACATTTCTTCATATATTCATTGACCCTTGGTACTTTTGAAACTATGCATCCAGTTCAATTGTTCATTTAGTAACTGAATAATAATTCTATTGATTCTTCTGGTTTTTAATATTTTAGCTCTTTATAATCTCTGGATATTTATTGCTTATCCAAATGAAAAGCTGGCAACGATTTTCTCCCATTCTGTTGGTTGTGTCTTCATTCTGGTAATTGTTTTCTTTAATGTACAATAGCTTTTTAGTTTGATGCAATTTCATATGTCTATTCTTGTTTTTTTTTCCTGAAAAGTTAGAGTCCTATTTAAAGTCATTGCCTGTGTCTATATCAAATTTTCTATTTCTGTTTTCCTGTAGTAGTTTCTTTTCTGCACATTTTAAAATATGAGACACAAAAATCATTATCTGTTGTTACCTCCCTATGTAATAGCATACCAGGACTTCTATAATTTAGTTGTTCCCAGTGGGTGTGAACTTTTGTTCCCAAAGGAATATTTGTCTAGGGCTAGGTCCATTTTTGGTTGATATAACTAGAGCTATTACATCTAATGGTTGAAGGATTGGGATACTGTTAAATATTCAATAATTCACAGCACAGATATTCAATACAAGAAATTATACATCCCAAAATATTTAGATATTGGTCTAGCTAGACATTTATAATTTTTATTGATTCTCTTCAAATAATTTTATAGAATTGACTGATTTATTTCATTCTCTTTTAATTTTAGATTTAATTTGCTGTCCTTTTTCTACCTTAAAACTAAAGCTCAGATTACTGGTGTTGGACTTTGCTGTAATCGATTGCATTTCTTTTAGACTGTAAATTTCTTTTAAAACAGTTTCAGCTGTGTCCGAGTGTGTTGATAAGTTTTTTTTTTTTCATTTTTGAATTCAAAGTATTTTCTAGCCCTTCTTGTGTTTTTTTTTCTTCTATTAACCATAAGACATTTAGAGGTATGATTTTTTTAAACTTCCCAGTATGTGAAGATTTTCCAGACACATTTTGGCTCTTGGTTTCTAATTTAATTCTATGGTACTCAGAGAACACCCTTTGTACAATTTTAATATTCAATTTAGTATAAACTATTTTATGGATCAGTTTACAGGCCATCTTAGAGTATGTTTCATTTATGATTGAAAACAATGTACATTAAACTGATTGATTATTATATAAATGCTAGTTTTGTGGACCTGGTTGTTAGCATCACTTTGATACCTTCATTGCTTTTCTGTGCTGCCATTTCAAGGAGAAATAACAGAAGACCTAAAAGCTGCAGGGGTCAAGATTCCATCATGTCTCCCTTTTTAGCTCCTCAAAATATCCAGATGTTTCTGTGAAGATGAAAGTAGACTGCTGCAAGGTCAACCAAGTAGTAAAAAAGGAATAATTGTATTTGCATTCACACAGAGCATGGAACATAGTCATTAACCTAGAAATGTTATCCTTTTTAAAAGTCTCTATCAAGCATTGGTCTCTATCAAGGCATCTCATACAGGCATCGGTGGCTTGTTCCTGTAACCATATCTATTCAGAAGGCTGAAATCTGAGGATGCTCATTGGAAGCCAGCCCAAGCAGGAAATTAAGTGAGATTCTTATCTCTAATTAACCACCAAAAAGACAGAAGTGGAGCTGTGGTAGAGTGCTAGCATTGAGCACAAAAGCTCAGGGACAGCGCCCAGGCCCTGAGTTCAAGTGCAAGAACTGGCACACACAAAAGAAAATTCTATCAGGAAGGAAAGTTAGAAATAGTTTGCATTCATGTGGGATAAACATATATGGTCTTATTCATCACTAGGTAACTCTTCTTCTTGTTGTTTTGTGTGTACGGGTGTTTGGTTGTTTTTTGTTTTTTCCATGTTGGGGATTGATCCCAAACCTTTACCTATGCGAGTTAAATACTCTAACACTGAACTAAATTCCCAGCTACAGATTAACTTTTATACCTCCAGGAATTATATATCCTGAAGAGACCTGGGCAGTTAAAACATGCATAGAACATTATAATGATGCATTTTATTGATGATATCATATTAGTTGAATAAGATGATCACAAAGTGATAAGGTAAACGTAGGTAAGACCCAGGCTCCTTAGGTGCAAGCTCTGTACCTCAATAACAGAGCACATGCTGAGCATGTCTGAAACCTTTACTTCAATTCCCAGTACAAAAATATCGACAACCAAAAGAACATATGCTTCAGAGAGTAAGAGAAACACTGTACAGTTTCAATACATGTCATATCAGTTATTAAGAGTAGTATCCTTGTACATCTGCTTTAAGGAAAATCATTCCTCACTAACAGAAAGCACAATGCCTAGTTACTTCTTTGGGCTCTGAAGCAGCTTGAGCATACTGAAATACTGCTATGTCAGCTTTGATTGGGATGCATAGCATACAAAATCTGTACAGTGAGTTCAGAGGAAGTAAGATCGTGGTACAAAGGCACTTGTGGTAGAATAGCTGTAAAGTTTACAACAATAAGATAATCACAATTCCAGAATCCCTAGGGTTCTAAATAAAGCCTTCGTGGATTTGAACTCAGGCCTGCTAGAAATACTTGAATCACATCCTCCACATTAGAATTATGTAGTTAAAAATACATATAATGTAATCTATATAATGTTTTATACAAACACACACACACATAAATCCTGTTCTTGGAATGCCTACAATAGGTATGTTAATGACCTGTCTGTATTCTTTATATATCTATGTATATATATTTTTTTTTTACAAAAAATTTATTTAACAAAGCAAATGTAAAGGTTGCTCAGGAGTATGAACAGTGGAACACAGAAACAGTTGTCTTGATTATATGTACAGTCTTTTTAAAGACTTTGTAACAAAGGATCAGTTTTGTTCATTTACCCAAAGGACTCTTTAAAGAGATCTAGAGTATACCTCATAGATCTTCTTAGTTGAACAATAGCATCTCCAGGAACTGTAATAAGTGATTTACTTTTCAGACTCTCAACAGAAGTCCAAAGTAGAGAAAGGCTTTTGCAAAGGAAATGCATGGGTCTGGCTTTTATCTAATAAACAAAACACCAGGGGGATTCACAGAAGACTTACAAAGTTTTAGAGAAACTATTTCAGCAAAACCATTCCCAGTAGGGAAAGAAATGAACAAAAGCAGTATGCAACACATTCTATCCCCCATTTTCTTCCTTTCTGAACCAGAATGTCTATTTCTGCTACCCTAACTCATTCACCATTGTTTGTTGGGTTAGAGGAGGAAAATAGATTGACTTTCACAAGTTCACAGAGAAAAATTATACTTATACAACTATACTTAAACTACACAAGGAATATCCATTCACCTTTGGATATGATTGAAATGAGAAGGTACTGGATTTAGATCTGAGCTATAATTGGATGAGTTTTATAAGGAAATGAGAGATAGTGAGTATTTTTTTCCTTTGGAAGAAATTAGACTCATTGAAGTCTACAATTAAGAATCCTTTTTATCCCTACCTCTCATTATTTATTCTCTTATGAACTTCCTTCCCCAATAACCAGCTTGAAAGCCAGTTCAAGAGTGTAAGAATAGAATATGACAATGTAATAGGACATTATTCTGAGATGAGTTATACAGAAGCTTGTTTGCTTCCATAAAGCAAGTTAGCACATGTGAGATGCCTTATGGAGAGGCCTATATGCAAAGGAACTGGGACAGCATTCAGCCAGCCAGTAAGGACCGAGACTCATGAAGAACTCAATAGTGTCAACAATTCAATATAGCATGGAAGCAAGTCTTCCCCAGGTGACCATTGGGATGGATGAAATCCACATATCACCTCGGTGGCAGTCTGTGAGAAACAGATTGAAACAGATTGAAGTTAGCCAATCAAGGCCTATTCCCAACTCATAGGAACTGTGAGATAAATGAATGTTATGGTGAGCCCATAATTTTGAGATACTTTGTTATAAAAGCAGCTAATAAAATAGCATATCATTGTATTAACTTTGATCACCTATCCAAAATGTTCCCTTGTTTTACAGCAGAGGAAAATTAATTCCATTGATAATTAAAAAGATAAAATGTGTCTGTATTATGGTGAATGGCTTCTTTAGGATAGAAAACTTTTTAGAAACAGAACAAAAATGAAATAAAAACCAAAGCAAGATGAGTTTTCAATCATCTTGAGATTTTTTTTGTCTAAAATAGTTTGAATCTTTCAAAGGGTTTCAAATGAAGGAATAACTGAATTTTAGCCTCATAGAGCTGTAAAGGAATGTAAAGATTAGTTAATGGTTTCAGTTTATTTTATGGAGGAAGAAACTAGGAATGTACTTTTAAAATTCACTCTTGTAATTGCCTTCTAAAGAGGCTTATGAGCTACATGAAGAATTCAGGATCGGAACTTTGTAGGTCACCTTATTTTTGAGACCCAAATAATCCAGTCCAATGTCACCAACTATTTTATTCACTAGTCTTAATTTTTGCCTAAGAAAATATCACATCCCATGTCAAAGATGAAGACCTGCCACTGTTGGGGATAGACAGAGAAATTAGCTTCAGCCTGTGAAAGCAATTTCAAGAAGAGTGCTAACACTATTTTAACCAATGGCAGTATGGCCAAAGTAATGTGTATCTGTGAAGGAGCTACCTTGAAAGAGATATAACAATTTGGGTCTGTAATATCTGCTTTGCTTCTTTGAGAGTGGAAGTACATTATATATCAAGTGTGCAGAAAATGATGGCTGTCCATGCTGCAACAAGTACTACAACAAAAATTTGCATAAAATGTTTCAGACATTGCCTTGATCCTTTCTTTTTTTTTCTTTTCATTTTTTTTTTTTTTTTTTGGTCAGTTGTGGGGCTTGAACTCTGGGCCTGGGCACTGTCCCTCAGCTCTTCAGCTCAAGGCTAGCGCTCTACCACTTGAGCCACAGAGCCACTTCGGGCTTTTTTTTCTTTTTGCTTATGTGGTGCTGGAGAATCGAACCCAGGGCCTCAGGCATGTAAGGCAAGCACTCTACCACTGAGCCACTTTCTCAGCATGCCTTGATCCTTTCTTAACATTCAACACCTATGATTCTGAAAGTGGTCTCTGGATTCTTGCTGCCTCTCATTTTTTATTTCTTTCCTATTTTCCCTCTATATTGTACATAGATTTCTAGTTAGGTAGACAGCCCCAATCCTTTTGCATACACTTCAGACCTTCTCCACATTCATATACTTTGATTCATACTTAAAATGTAATCATTATGGTTTTATGACATTGAGTTTTAAATATGTTGTAAGTTACTTGTTTGCTTTGTTCAGTTAGTGGTGGAGGATGAGCTGGACAGCACTGATTTGGAGGCAGGTTCTGTGGCTTCATCTGGGGAAAGAATTTCATATTATTTTGATCAAAGAGGACAGGAGCCACTTTGTTTTTGATGACCCTTGTTTGGATTGCTGCTTTGATTATTATGGTAATAAATTTTTTCTAAGATAATGTACTAACAGATTGTCAGTCAGTTATACCTTAGAGGGAATATAGCATTGTAAATGACTCTACACATTACGTTTCTGTCCTTACACTGTGAAAGTAGTACCTTGGCAAAGTAAACTTATGGGACACTGAGTCAAGATGAGTGAATATATCCAACAACACAAACAGTTAAGCATGTGTTGGGGGGTGAGACACGACAGAAAATGAAACAGGATTATTGCAAATGATCTGGAATCCCACACCTCTCAATTCTATCCTAGTTTCAGCTCTAATTGTGTTTAAGTCTTTGTTAATTTGATATTATTGTTTCTTCTCAGGAATGTTGGAAAACACTGAAATATTTGTATAATTGTTACATTCTCAGGATATTGATTTAATCTCAGCCCATTGTGCTGAGGTTGATTTTACCAAGTTATCATTTAGCTGAAAGTAGGGAAGAATTTATCATGTCTTATCACATGTTAGAACCCCTCAGTATTGTGGTATGGATGGATAGTGAACTAGGAAATAACTCTGTAGTCTTCTGTCCTGTTCATATCTGTGTCCAGTGTCCTGTGTATGAGTTTTATTATCCTGTTGCCTCTTCGTAGACTGTGAATTTGATAAAATTCCTCTTCTTGCTTCAACAAGTGTTAGATGTGGTGTTTATTATTTATATATAAAGAAAATTGCTGGTTCTAACCAGCAGATACTGGGGCAATGGATGAAAAAATGCCCATGAAGTCATATATTCAATATTTTCATATTAAATAATTAATATTCCAATACCACCATGGGGTGAGGAATGAGTTTAAATAATAAACATGCTTGAACAGAAGAAGCCTCTCCTGCCCTCTGCTTTATAGGGTCAAATTGTCCTATTGCTAGTTTAAGGAAACAGATCAAAAGGGCACATTTCAAGAGATATATAGCCAGATATAAAGAAACTGTATAAAGTAGTTTTTTAACAGATCTGGGATACCGGAAGCAGCAAAGGCACTCATTGTGACAGGATTACTGCAGAAGGTCAAACACACTCAGCCTAAGCAATCATATAGCCAGCAGTTTCTTGCTGGAATCATTCATTCTCCATGCATTAATTCTTTTTTTTTTGGTTGGTCGTGGGGCTTGAGCTCTGGGCCTGGGCACTGTCCCTCAGCTCTTCAGCTCTAGGCTAGCGCTCTACCACTTGAGCTACAGCACCACTTCCTTTTTTTTTCTGCTTATGTGGTGCTGAGGAGTTGAACCCAGGGCCTCATGCATGCAAGGCAAGCACTCTACCACTGAGCTACTTTCCCAGCCCTCCATGCATTAACTCTACAGAATGAATACATTCATACATTCATTTCCACAGAAAGTAATCAAATACCCTACACATAAAGTAATTAAAATGAAAATTTGAGCAGAACAATATAAATATACTAAGTTCATGGTATTCTAGGTTTATCTTAGAGTCTTTACTTTTCTCCTCCCTGTGGTCTATATTGCTCTCTCTGAGCCTCCTATTGATGCTCCTTTCTTTTTCTTATTTTTCTACAGTACTTTGATGTAGTCATTCAGAACTAAATAGAGTGCCAACCTTTGAACCAATCTATAGTATATTGCTGTGACCTGAATCCTATTTTCTCAGTTACCACGAAATTGCAATTCATTCCTCACAGCTTCCTGACATAACCTCCAACGGGTTCATACTAAATCTTTACTGAATCCAAGAAATCTAACCTGGCTAGAACTCTGTTCACTTTCAGAGTGACTCAATATGCCTCTCTAGGAGAATAGTTACCCTAGTTGTCACTTTTTAAGTTCTTAAAATTTAAGAAACTCTTCCAAAATTTGAGAAAATGTATATGAATCATGAACAAAGACTTTTAAAGGTTTTTATTCTGTCATTGTAGCTTCAAGAGACATGATACTTTGTTATAGAATGACTGAACTTTTTCTTTCATTCAATTAAGAAAAAAATGGGGGGAAAAACTCCAAAGTATGAAAGTTTTCTGAAGTCAAGGCTTTGCTTTAGTGTGTTAGGAACTTTTATAGACCTTGCCTATGAGAAGTAATTGGCTGTGTGCATAAGATGAATTATAATTCAACAGTCACAGTAGCATACCAATTGGCTTGCCTAAAAATGCGACTAACTCATTACTGGTAAATCCTCAAAAATTATTGTGGAAATGTGAGGCAGAAAAGAAACAATTGCAGCCTCTCATCACACATGTGTATTCAATGTGTTAACTTGTTTGTATAGTTAGGTTTGTATCAGAGATAAAACTCAAATGTGTTATATCTTTAACAGATTGGAGAGTTTACACTGTTCAACCGTACTTTGCACCATGGCCACTACTTGCCACAGCCAATAGCAACAGCACAGATCACTCAGAGTTATCCTTTCCAAACAGAGAGCTTATACTTACTTTTATTTAGCAATCTTGTTTCCAGTGTTTGATGTGGGCAGGTAAAATTGGCCATGAATTATGTGGGTAGAAAATGCAAGGGCAGGTACATTATGGACAGTTTATTTTATAATATTAAAAGAGAATCTTTAAAAAAAAAGAATCTTCATCCGCTAATTAGTGGGAATGATACAAGGCTAGAGCAACAAACTGCTATCTATTCATACCTGGATTCCCAGCAAGAACAGAGTGCTAATGAGCTTACCAGAAGCTACAAAGCCCCATTGGAAACTCTCCTTAGTTAGCAATTTGTTCCTAGGGATTCTTAATTAGTCATCCTTTAAAAACAGTTGTATAATAAGAAAAGGCTTCAAAAAATACTCTTCGATGAGATTTCTAGCTGCCTCAAAATAGAACATCAGTGACCAAACGTACACTTCAATGCAAATGAAGAAAAAGTACCCTAAAAGGTTGAGGTAACAGGTCTAGAAAGCAATGTCTTTGAGCAAGTTGGTCTATTGCTAAGTAATCACATTTTTTTCTATACCAAACATTAAAGATAATGGAAGAAAAACAAAATAAGAAGGCATAAAAGATTCAGCCCAAAGATAAGTACCACAATAAGATGAAAATCTAGTAGACAGAATCAAAACTAGCATGAAAGGACAGGCTATAGGAAACAACCAACCCACCACCCTCAAATCCCAAACACCTAAGCTGGTCTTGAAGTAAACAAATTAAGGCAATAGTTGGCATATTTTTATTAATGAAATACAAAGTGAAAAGTAAAGTGAAGTATAAAGGATTTCTACCACAGAAAGCAAAGATCTAATAAAAATAGTTCTACATGGACATTGACATATTTGGCATATATTCTACCCTGTCCTAACAGGAGAACAGCATAGGCAGAAGCTCTCCTGAATTTGATGCTTGTCAGATCAAGAGGAAAAATGGATTATGGTAAAGTGAGAAAAAGCAGAAAGAACAAAGTTGATGTGGAAGACAGAAGAAAAATTTACTCCTGGTTCATGATAAGCTTTTTGCTGATATAATTTTTTTTTCTTTGAGAATAGATGGAACTAATATACATTCAACTATTCTCACACCAGAATCTCCTTTTTTGAAATATGCATTGTCCATTTGCCACAGCAGATAAGTAACACCTCCAAGTATCTTTGTCAGGGTATCTCTTTGTTTCTTCCTTTTCTGTATACTTCATTGATGAGGAAGAAATTTAGACCCTTCTATTCACAAGTAAGGCATTCTCTTGAAGAAGTTGTGGCACCCCGTCTGACCTCTGTCTGGTCCAGGCTAAGATGTTACCATTTGATACTGCACATACTATCATTATAATATCTCTCTGCAGAGGCCAAACCAACAAGGATGTCCAATCTTAGATTTGAGCCTTTAAAACTATCAGTAAAATGGAACATTCATCTTCATAAAGATAGTTGCCAGCCTTGAGTAGGTTACTGGGGCAACACAAAACAGGCTAGTACTTTTTCTTTGAGGAAAGTAGTGGAAGTAGAAGAAAGTGAGGAAGACTTTTTCTCTACACTAGGAAGACCTCAGAATATCTTGTGTCTGCGATTAGTCCGTATAGCAGAGCCACCGGTAGGGTCCAGGACTACCTGGTTAATATAGCATTACTTAAGAAAGGATAGAAAGAGGTAGTACCAAGTCACATCTCAAAGCCTTAGTGGCAAAAATCAAATTTCAAAGCCTTTAAAAGTTTTGTAGAGAAAAAATTGGCAAGGACTCCAATTCTACCACTAAAGGAATATCGCGAAGTATATACTAAGACTCACTTGAAGAAAAAAATTGGGTGTCGATATTAGAGGGTGATGTGATTAATTTTTTATTCAGGTACAACCCTCAGAATAAGGAGGAAACTAGTACTCAATGTAATTATAGGGCTCAGATAAAGATGAAGAGAGAAGTGACTTCCTGTCTATGGACATTATAGTCAGTCTGCACCTTAGGATTGGTGTGAAGTAGGATTTTTCAGTTTTACTATGGTGATGAAGCAATGTACACTCAGACCTAGTAGAAACTGTACTTCAGATTTTTAATTGTGATCCTTTTATGGAGCTAATGTTCCATAGTATGTGCTCTCTCCTGTGTGGCAGAGCAGCAGCACCCCTCCCCACCATAGTAGACTAGATCCACTCTGTGGTTCACTAAGATAGGATGATCTGTAGCTTAGGTTGCTTCAAATATTTTCACCTAATGGTGTGATTACCAACACATAACTCTTGTAACATCTTTATTGTTTTCATCAGTGGATAGATACATCATTTCTTTGCATCCGTAGTGTTTTAAAAGTGAGACAGTTCACATGTAAACCCAGATAGAGTGAGAAAGAGAGAGCAAGAGAGAGAGAGGTGCGTGACAGACATTCCATCTGCAAAGCTGTGCAAACTCATTCTACTTTGCCATGATCACCTTCTCTCCCTACTAATACCAACTTTACTGCTTAAAGTCCAAATTCCCCAATTTGTGATTCAGAGTTTGAAATGACCTATTTTCCACAGATTAATGAATTTTCTTGGATATGTGTTTCACTTTAAAATTCTTTAACTCTTAGGATTCACCCAACTACAACAAAGACCAGTACAAATAGTGCTCTTGTTTCGCCATCAATTACAGCTCAGAGCAATTGCTCCTTTCTTATTCTGAGATCCTTGACTACCACCTGCTTCACTAACCATCTTGTCAAATCCTGGGTCTTCTACTCCATCTCAAGTCTCAGACACGCTTGCCTATTTTAAAATAGGAGAATGGATTTTATTTATTGGTGGAACGATCTCTGGAAGTGAGTGGGAGGGATTTCATGCTGCGGGTGAGCAGAAAATAAAGGGCATGGGACAAAATTTAGTCTCCTTGTGAGGTACACTTCTTAGGTATCTTTCCTTTTAATACTTAAATATAACCTTTTAGCTTCTTTGATAATCAGTTTTTGGTTGTGGAAAAATAACAAAAATAACCAACTTTAAGACAGAAAGATTTATTTGGACTCATGGTTTTAGAGATTTCAGTCCATCGTCATTTGGCTCTTGTCTCTGGGTCTGTGGTGAGGCAGAGCATCACAGCGGAAGGTTATGGTCAAAACCCACTTACCTCATGGCAGCCAGAAAGCATGGGGGAGGGGGAAGGAAAAAGTGGAGGGGGGGCCGGGGGGTGGGAGAAGGGAGGAAAAGCAGGCCTGTGGGGTGGGGGAAGGAACAAGAACAATGTATACCCATCAAAGCAAACCTCCAGCAACTAGGCCCCACACCCTAATAGCTCATTAAGGGATGAATTCATTAATAATGGTTAATACATTGATGAAGTTAGTATTCTCATTATTCAGTCATCCCTCGATAGCATTACTAGTTTGGAACCAACCCCTCAACACACCAATCTTTTTGGTGGACTCTATATTTAAACCATAACACCATCTATGTTATACATCTGGGATTGCTGGGTCTTGTTCAAGGTGATCCCTTTTTAACTTAATTTCCTGTCCCCTGGATCCACCTTCTAAAAACTCCACTGCTTCCTAATAATACTATAATCTGGACACCAAATTTCAGCACATGAGCAATTTGGAAATGTTCAAGACAAACTATAGTAGACACTAAGACATTGTACAAGTAACTAGCCCAGGTTATATTTGTAGTTAAGTGGAAGAGTATACCTAAAATTGGTAACTAATCAGAAATCAGAGTTCTTATTTCTACAATTTCTAGGTGTCAATATGTTCTGAATGAACAAATAACACAGCCATGAAGAAGTCTTATAACCAGTTTTCCTTTAGTTTTATTTAACATTAGTTATAACACATCTTTGAGTTAGATCTAAATCTTTGTGCGGCATAAGAATATACAATAATTATCTTAATTATACCAGAAATGATTTTACGATAGCTTAGTATTTTTATACTTCTGTCTTACATAGACCTTTAAAGGTAAGACCAAGAAGAATAAAAAAAATAGTGTATTCTATTCATACTTAAAAATAACAAGCCCCTAAATGAAAGTAATTTATAATTTCCCCTGTAACACATCTGAGAAAAGCTTAGATGCAATTAATCATTTTACTTTACTAAAAGTTTGGCCAGGTGACTAAGTAAACTTTGCTCTATACCCTGTATCTTATAAAATGAATTTCATTTATGTTGCAATTAAGGTCCAGTTCATTTGTTACAGGTCTTAATTTAATTGCATCAGTCTGGAGTTTATTGCCAAATTATCTTGTTAGCATCCAGGGCCTGTAGGCCATTGAAAGTATAACTCAAGCAAACATGTTGTCATAAATCTTTTCTGGAAAAGGGCAGAGAGGGATATTTAAAACATAAAAAGAGAAGAAATGTTCCAAGACAGTCAACTACTTTCTCTTAAGAAATATCCAACATTAATAATGGTTAATAATCGATAGTGTAATATCCAACAATGGTTAATAGGAATGTAGTAGGCAGTAGGTGTTTTTTTTCTACTCTGGCATCATTTGAAATTTTTGACATTTTGACAGATATTTGGTCTGTACTCCAGATGCCTAAATGAGAAGTTTGGAGGGTAGGTTGAAAAATTTAGGACAGGATTGAGTTAACTGTGGTGGCTGGACTGGCCATCTGGAAAATACTTCTGGAACATAGTTAGACTGTGCTAAGTCTTTAAGTGTACCAAAAATTGAAAGTCTCCAAGGAGCCAAATATACATTTGGTAGTCCACAGCAGTACTGAGAAACACTGAGTACAAGACAGAATTTTATACTCAGATCCTAAGACAGAATATATAACCAAAGGGGTGTGAACAAATCTACAAATTCTAGCTCTGAAAATTTATTTTTCATTAGCACATATGTGAGAAGAAACAATCTTTTTTGTCAAACTAAAAGGTCTCCATCTTGTAACGTGTCACCATGGTATGCTGATATTTCCTGGAATTACTGCTTCTTGATTTCAATTGTAACTATCATCTGTATTGTTTGTGACAAGCCAGCCATATGTCAGACATATAAATCTTTGTCAATGGAGTTAAAGAATAGAATCTCTTAGAGTGGTAACTTTCCAAACCTTCTTCAACTGTAACTTTTTCCAACCCTGTTCCCAGTCATCCAGTGACAAGAAGAATGTAGGCCTTTGCCTCCTCCCCAAGTAGGAACCTATCACTGATGGTTAGAATACTTTCTAACTTCCTCATATTACTGCATCACTCTGGTAACCAATTGCATAAAAGCAATTGTGGGCCTGACTCTTTAGCAACAAGGGGAAGGGACTAGGTCACACAATGGTTTAGGATAAAAATCATGGAGACAACCCTACCAAGTGTATCTACCTAGCTCTGAGGAGAGAGGCAGAATAGTTTTCTATATAGAAGAAAAATGCCTTAACAAAATCTCATATGTCTTTTTTTTTTTTTTTTTTTGCCAGTCCTGGGGTTTGAACTCAGGGCCTGAGCATTGTCCCTGGGCTTCTCTTGCTCAAGGCTAGCACTCTACCACTTGAGCCACAGCACCACTTCAGGCCTTTTCTGTGTATGTGGTACTGAGGAATCAAACTCAGGGCTTCATGCATGCCAGGCAAGCACTCTACCACTGAGCCACATTCCCAGACTCCGATATCTTTTGTGTGTCCATTCATTTTTATGACACCAGAGCGTTACAGTGTTTCCAACGTATATCAAAATTGTACAAAGTACAATTTGAGGCATTTCCATACATAGATATAATGTATTCTGATAATATTTGCCATCCCTTACTTGGGCTTGCTAGGCAAGTGAACCATGTATGTCTCCGGTTCCTTATTGAATTGCTTACTTTGAAGGAGGGGCTTACTTTATCCCTTGGCCTTCCTTCTTTTTCTTTCTTTTCTTTTCTTTTTTTTGGGGGGGGTCTAGTCGTGGGGCCTGAACTCTGGGCCTGGGTGCTGTCCCTCAGCTCTTCAGCTCAAGGCTAGCACTCTACCACTTGAGCCACAGCACCACTTCTGGCTTTTTTCTTTTTGCGTATGTGGTGCTGAGGAATCGAACCCAGGGCCTCAGGCATGCAAGGCAAGCGCTCTACCACTGAGCCATCTTCCCAGCCCCTTCTTGTCCTTTCTTAATTTTCCTACTTGTGGTGCTTAGTCATTGGCTGATATGGAGTCTTGCACACTCTTTTTTTGTTTTTGTTTTTTGTCATGGCTATTGCAGATCTGTTTCCCAAGTAGCTAGATTACAAGCTTAAGCCACTCTGTCTGACTTTTATTAGTTTCTTCATTCTCCTCCTCTCCTCTTTTTCCTTTCTCTTTCTACCTCTTTTGAACTCCCGCTTTTACACTTATGCCCTTGGTTTTCTTGCTTTGCATTGCATTGTTTTATTTTGTTTTGTTTCTCCTGGCTTTCACATTTGACAGAAAAGATGCCGTACTGTATTTGGAACTGGCTTCTTTCACTTGACACAATTTTCTCTGGTTCTATTTTTTTCATAAAATGATACAATTTCATTCTTTTTAATAACTGGGCAAATGTCCATTGTGCACGTATACTTCATTTGCTTTATCTGTTTTCTTATGTGTTGATGGGCACCTTGGCTGAGTACATAATTTGGCTACTGTGGACAGGGCCATAATAAACAAACCTAGTCTATAGTACAGTGAAGATAGCAACTTTAAATACTCTAAAGTCCATTTATTCCATTAATTCTGTTCACTGCATCCCTATTGCCAGAATTCTAAATCGGTTTCTTGTCTCTATTATATTTACTCCCTATCTCTCTTCCCAGGACAAGCTTTCTAAAGCACAAAATTAGTCATGTCAATTTTCTTTTTATGTCTTCCTAATTACTTCATACTTTCTACTGTATTTTAGGGTCAAGTGTAGACAAGACTATATAATTTGTGGAGCACAATGCAAAAGATAGGGAAAATGTTGTGTTTTAAGGTAATGAATTATAAGATTTTTTTTTCCTTTATTCTGCGATGCATCTTTCAATTTTACATGGCATTTTTATTTATAATTTGGTGTCATTTTATATAGAGAATGTTTTTTAAATAGTTACTATTAGAAGAAATTTTACCATTCATATTTTATATAGTACAATGCTAGTTTTAAATGCAAATATTATACTATCTATGTATTTATATTATTAATTAGTTTTTTATTGTAAAAATACTGTACAGAGGGGTTACAATTACATGAGCAAGGTAATGAGTGCATTTCTTATCAAACATTGTTGCCACCTCCTTTGTTGTTTCCCCTTACCATCCCTGCCCTCCCATTTCCCTTCCCTCCCTCCCCCTTCCCACTGCCAAAGTCGTAAAGTTCATTTTTCGACATAATGTCTTGTACATCTCATTGTTGCAATGGGTCCACCTGTATCCCTATTTAAACAATTTGTTTTTTCCCTTCCCCTCTCCAAATTACTCCAACATCAAACACAGTGAAAACGGGTTATACCATGGGGGAGGGACATACAAAGCAACAAATAAATCATCTTATAAATACATTAGAAACAATAGCAAGAAATACAAACCATTTGAGTCCTTATCTTGGGGTTCATTTCACCTAACATCAACTTATCTGACCTTTTCTGCTTGTCTCAGACATATACTAATTACTGCAAATAAGGGAAACCATGGGACCTATGTTTCTTTGGGCCTGGCTTACTTCACTTAATATAATTTTTTCCAAATCTTTCCATTTCCTAACAAATGGGGCAATGGAACTTGACTATTTATTTTTAAATTACAGAATCACCGATATTACATGTAGCTCACTCACACATACATGGAAGTCGGTGGTGTTTCTCTTCTTGGTAGGTGCATATTCAGAAAATACTTTGGTGGATGTAACACTTTTCCCTCCTTTCTCTGTCATCAACTTCAACAAAAAACGAGGAAGTAACAGTAGGAAAGGATGAGTTTTATCTCCCTACACCTTTCTGTTTCTTAAAATACATATGCCTGCTTATTTTTCATTGGAAGCAGCTCTGGTTTTGTCAGAAAGCCAGGCCTCTGAAAGTTGTCAGTGTTGTATTTACTTGGTTATAAATACTGTAAATTGACCCTGTGCCTGCTTTGGGCTCATGTTGAACTCCTATGTACTGTAGACCCACAGGAAATGTGTTCTGGGGCATTTTGAATACTATATGTAAATAGGAGAGCAAGAAACAGCAGATACACACCACCAGCGTTCTTTAAGAAGTTCCTTTCAGGAGCTATAATGCTTTTGAGATCTACATGTAGTATTTATAAGCAGTTCATTTTCTGTTATTGGTGAGTATTATTCCATTTATTGGCTAGGCCCCCAATTTGTTTAGTTCACTCGAGAGTTTATAAAGCATTGATTTGAGTTGTTTCCAGTTTAGGATTCTCACAAATATTTTCCATGAACATTTGCATACAAGTTTTTACACTGACATGCTTGCCTTCTCTTGGATAACTAGCTAAGAATGGAATGCCTGGGTCTTATGGTAGGTGAACTGTTAACTTTTATTTTATTTACTTATTTTAAAATAATTTTTATTGAGATGAAGTGATTATATACATTTCACAAATTTCACAGTATTGTGGAATAGTGATACTTAATTAAAGTCACAAACACATTTTAACCTTCACAAGGCAAATTGTCATAATCATGGTCCATAGTGTTTGTGAATTCTCTGGGCTTTGACAATACAACTATTTCTTCCATGTCAGGTGATATGTACATTTCTTTCCTTTTGCTTAGTGTAAGCTGTTCCCTCTTTCCCTCTCATTCCCTCCCTGAATTGTTAACTTTTAAATAAACTTATTTTATGTAGAAGTTATTTTAAATAAATATTATAAATGTTCATTTGAATTTTTAATTAAATGCTTATTATTCAATGTTGAATGCTTATTATAACATGTTATAATGTTTTATTTTTTTATTTATGCTTTTACTGTAATTAAAAAAGAAAATTTTCATTTGAAAATGCTAAAAACAGAGGGGTTACAGTTACATAAAGTCAGGCAAAGAGTATATTTTATTTATTTTTATTTACTAATTTACTTGATTGCTATTATAGAGGTGATGTACAGAGGAGTTACTGTTACATAACTCAGAGTACATTTCTTTTTTAACAGTTTCACCCCTTCCTTCATTGTCTCCCAGTTTTCCCTTCTATGGCCACCCACAAGCTGTAGAGTTCATTTTCAACATAGTGTCTAGTGAATATCACTGTTGCATTTGTCTACCTTTTGTCCCACTATGGCTGCCAATCTTCCAAATCTTGCTTATCAAATATTAGGTTGCTATATGTCTGTGGGTTCATTTCAGACCTATCTTCATATCAGTACTAAGCTGTTCTTGTTGGTATGGCTTTGTAATAGAATTTGAAGTTTGATATTAATGTTTCTCCAACACTGTTCTTCCTGCTAAGGATTGTTTTTGCTATTTGGGGGTCTTTCATTATTCCATATGCATTTTTGGATTGCTTTCTCTCTATCATTGAAGAATGTTGTTGGGATTCTGATGGATATTGGATTGAGTTTATAAATTGCTCTTAAAATCCAGTGATGTGAAATGTTTTTCCGTTTCCTTAAATCTACTTCAATTTCTCTTTTCAGATGTTTAAAGTTTTTAACAATAGAGGTCATTTACATTTTTAGTTAATTCTTAAGTTTTTGTTTTTAGTTGTTTTTTTTTAGAGGCTATTACACAGTGGGGTTGCTTTCCTGATTTCATTTTCAACAGTCTTATTGTGGTCATACAGAAAAGCTAATGATTTTTGTGGGCTGATTGTGTATCCTGCTCTTTTAGCAGTTTAGGATCAGTTCAAGTAACTTGGGGGAAGAATCTATAGGAAGGAGCTTGAAGAACTTCAGGAATCAATTAAAAGACCTTATTTGAGACTGATAGTATTAAGGAAGGAGAGGAGCCGGCAACTAATGGCGTAGGGCATATATTTAACAGAATTCTAGAAGAGAACTTCCCTAACATTCAGAAAGATAGGCCTATTCAGATGCAAGAAACCTGTACAACACCAAACAGACTAAGCCTAAAAAGAATATTCCACTGCCACATTGTAATCCACATAGGATTGGTAGAGACCAAGGAAAAAATCCTTAAAGCTGTCAGAAACATTTGATTACATATAAAGGAAAATCAGTTAGAATGATGACAGATATCTCAGCTGAGAGCCTAAAAGCAAAGTGAACTTGTCATGATGTTTACCAAACATTAAAGGTAAACAACTAACTGGGAGAAAATGAGGGAGGGGTGACACTGTTCAGAAAGAAATGTACTCATTGCCTGACTTATATAACTGTAAACCCTCAGTCCATCACCTTTACAATAAAGTTTTTTGAAAAAGGTAAACAATTACAAACTAAAAACACTTTACCTCACAAAAACCTCCTTCATAATGAAAGAACAAATAAATACATTCCATAGTAAACAAAAATTGAAACAATTTGTCTCCATCAAACCAGAACACAGAAGATACTCAAAGACATCCTACGTATAGAAAACCAACAAGAACACAAAAGTGGCAGAGAAAAAGACCCTTAGCAGAGAACCAGAGAAGTATACTTTAAAAAGATGAGGCAAAGACACTAAGAAGATAGATAACATGGCAGGAATTACCAAACACTTCTCAGTCCTAACTCTCAATATCAATGGACTTAACTCTCCAATTAAAAAGATATAGATTGGTTAGTTGGATCAAAAAGCAAGATCCAGCTGGGCACCAATGGCTCACATCTGTAATCCTACCTATGCAGGAGGCTGAGATCTGAGGATTGCCGTTCAGAGCCAGCCCAAACAGGAAAGTCTGTGAGACTCTTATCTCCAATTAATCACCAGAAAACCGCAAGTGGCACTGTGGCTCAAGTGTTGGAGTGATAGGCTTGAGCTGAAGAGCTGAGGGACAGTGCCCAGGCCCTGAGATTAAGCCCCACGACTGAACAAAAAAAAAAGAAAGAAAGAAAGAAAGAAAGAAAGAAAGAAAGAAAGAAAGAAAGAAAGAAAGAAAGAAAGAAAGAAAGAAAGAAAAAGCAAGACCCATCCTTCTGCTGTCTACAAGAGATACATCTTGCTGACAAAAACAAACACATATTAAAAATGAAAGGCTGGAATAAAATCTTTCAAGCCAATGGCCCCCATGAGTAGGCTGGAGTAGCAATAATAATACCATATCACATAGACTTCAAATTAACATCAGTAAGAAGAAATAAAGGACATTACCTACTAATAAAAGGAACTCTCCTCCAGGAGGATATAACAATTCCAAATATGCATCAAATGCTGGAGCACCCAAATTCATCAAACAAATGCTTCTTGACCTAAAACACACATGGATTGTTGGTGCTTCAACACATCATTATTTATTGTAAATAAAATGTTTTCAAAGCATTTTCACATTTCTACCTTAGGGGTTTGAGTGTTAATAATTGTTCCACATCCTCATCTACACTTTGTATTTTTAGTAGTTAGTTTTAGCTCTTAAAGAGGGTAGGCAGTGATATTAATTGATTTTACCTTGCATTTTCCTAATAACTAATGATATGAAGTTGAATATTTTTCTTACTACCTTTAATTCTTGCACAGTGTTTATCTTTTCATTCTCATTGTTAACACTATGGGAGAGTAGACTTCATTTCCCTTGTCTGTTTTATTTCTGGACCTGTATAGTCTTCGCTATTTTCTTTTTAAATGTTTTCGCAAACTATCTCAAATATAAATAAACATACTAAGTAATAAGTCCTCCTGAACTCACTACTTCAGGTATAGGAATCATTAGACTAAGCCTCTTTTAGTTCATCTTTTATTGCCTCCCCCAACCACCCTTACAAAATACTATGATTTATTTTAAAGCAAATCTGAGCTCTTTCTTATTCACAAATGAATCTTTAATGTCTGGAAAAAATGCATGAAACATAGGTGTACTCAACCTTTGTTGGATAACTAAATATGTTATTTATACAAAACATTTTATCTTATAGTCTTACTCCAAAGACAAGCCATTACTTTGAATCACCTAGTTAATGCAATTGAGCTTTTGTAGCAAATTTAAACTGCAGTATGATAAGCCTTTTTCAAGAATGACCAAATTGGCATCGGTTATCCATTGTCAAGGAATGATAAGAGATTAAAAAGTATTAAAAGCTTTAAAAAACTGAATAAATTTGTGGATTAGTTGCCAGAGTTTTGGGGTTGAAAAGCAATACCTCTAGATAAATCAGCCATGAAAACTACCTTCAGCTATTGTAGATTTCTAGCCTGTGGAAGCTGTTTACTAAAGTCTATATCAGGTTGAATACTGAATAGTCCATCATACCCATAATGGGGCTAGAACAGAATTGCTTGACTCTGGTTCGATGCTACTTTAATACATGAGTCGTAAAACTGGCTGACAGGATGGAATAAACAATCAGAGTAGCCTGTAGCAAAAGAAGAAAAACATTCACAGGCTGATGATTAGGTGAAAGCAAAGCAAATGTAAGTCAAGTTTTGGATCCCACTTCTTTCTGAGGCATAATTCATAATGTAAAAAAAAAAAAAGAAATCCTTTCAGAAAGCTGTTCTTCTACTGGCTGAGACAAATAATTCTGCCACAGACATCAGACAGGTAAATACATCCCCCATATTGCTCTACTTTGTGTCTACAATTAATTCTCAAACTAAAATGATTCTGGATTTTCTAGGGAGTTTTGACAAAATAAATGCTTAAAGGTAAGACATGTTTTCAAAACCACAGCTATGTGTGATAGCCACAGCTCTGTTTTCCCACAGAATAACAATTGGAAGACTCAAAAGGCTTAATTAAGAGGTGGTAAGGTTTTGTGCCTTTCAGTTCATTTTTAGTTTCCTGTATGAGTCAACAAGGTTTATGTATTTACATAAATATACATACTTGAACCAATTCCTGTACACAGTTGACTTTTCATGCCATGGGTTGTGGAATACAAGACACAAAAATACCCTATTTTTAAAGCAGCAGTTTAATAATTTGGGTTAATCCTCATGTTGTGGTTAAATGCCAATAGCTCTATGAAGGCTACAGTTTAAAATTGCAATTGCTTTAAAGTCTATCCCTTTTGTACATCAGTAGTAAATTGGATTATGTTTTCTGAGTCTCCCAGGAGAATTAGTCAAAGCATATCGAAACCTTTTCCAGTATTATAAATCATCTTTATAGGCTCGCAGATATTTTATAATAAAGGTTGGGATTTCCCTAATCTTTTAAATGTGAAATTCATGTTTCTTTCTCTCCATTAATCCTTATGCCATTTCTGTGACTCCACTCACACATTAAATTTATCTAGGCTATCAGCCAGTGGAATGCTTGTTTACTTTCTTCCCATAGCCGGTCTCTTTATCCAAATTACCCAAATTACTCTGTTCTGACCTTGCTGCAAAAAATTGGGAACTTAGTTACAATGGATTGTAGCAAGATTGCAGACTTATAAATTAGCTACTTGGTTTGTTGGCATTCACTTTTGTAGGTTTCCCCCCCTCTCTCCCCCTCTCTCTTTTGCCAGAAACACATTTTAAAGGTTGTGAGAACTATAAGGTAAGATTTTTTTTTATTATGTACCTGAAAAGGATTGAACTGTAACACTGGGCCACACTGGAAAAATTACTTATCACTGGCAATCTGTACTCTGTATTGTTGGATGTGTGCCTACACAATTATACAGTATCTTAATTAAAAAATTCCAGCTGTCGGTAGATTTTCATTCTGAGCTCTATTTGACTTTGGAAGAATGCTCTCCCAAAGTTAAACAAAATAAAACAAAAACCCCAAATAAGTAAATAAACGGAAGTGATTCCACAGAGAGTTTCAGCTAAATTAGGAATGCCACATTTAAGAGGAAAAATGTCTGAGTACATTTACATGTGTTGGTTAGTAAGAAATCAGAAAAAAATGTTTATTTTAGAAGTTCATTTTTGCTTAAGAAAATGTAGTTGATAGTACTCATGTAACTGTAGTATAGGGTTTTTTAAATGTATTATTTGGTGCTGATATAGGTCTGCTCTGCATAAAGATGTTAAGATTTCTTGTTTGTTAATGCAGTAATTTTCCAGTTATTTGTGCAGCTACAAATAACAGAATTTCCAACTTGTATGACATAGCAAAAATTACATATTATCTCATTGGAAAGAATCTAAGAGGAATAGTGCTTTCAACATATTAGAATATAATGAAGGTTTCAGGTCTTTCTATTTTCCAGCTCTTGATCATTAGAGGATTGTCTTGCAATTCAGTTTAGTTAACCTCTTTTATGTAAGAGTGCAGTTGGGATTTAGGTAAGGCAGCTAGAATCATGAAAGATAGTTTTTGTTTTGTTTTGTGTGTGTGTGTGTGTGTGTGTGTGTGTGTGTGTGTGTGTGTGTGTGTGTGTGTGTGTGTGTGTGTGTATCCTAAGGAAAATTTTTGTTCATACATTTCTTAGAAGACTATTCTTTGGATCTGTTTTTACTATGATTTGGTCATGTACCCATAATATACAAGCAAATGAAGTTAAAAAAATAATTTATGTGATAAATAAGCTATGTGATACCTTGAGATTCTTTAAAGGAATGATATCTTGGCCAGAAAGGAAGATTTGAGAGAGTATGACAGTTGAGAAGATAATGGCTGTCTATCAATAATTTATATCACATTTGACCAGACTTTTGGTGGTGTTAATTAGTTTTCTGTCACTAAAACAATGACCTGAGATAGCCAAATTATAGGAGAGGTTTATTTTGGCACACAGTTTTAGAGGGTTTCATCTATTTTTTTTTCTCCGTGTTTGGAAGCCTGTGGCAATGTTGCACATTATGGAAGGGATTGTATGATGGTAGTGGAGCAATACTAATTGCCTCCTGGCTGAGAAATAGAAGAGGGGCAGGGAGTGGGGAGAAAAGGGGGAAGGGAGGGAGAGATAAAGATTGGGGTCCCTATCCATTTGAAGGGCGTGACCCCATCACCTGAACTCCTCCTGAGGCTATAAATCCTAAATGTTTCACCCTCCCAATAGCACTGTTGGGCAGGGACCAAACTCATAACACATGAAACGTTGGGGTCCACTAGAGATTTAAATTACTGTATTATAAGATAAAGTTGCTAGGAACTAAGTGTAATTTTGCTTAAAGTTACCATTTGCTTCTTTTGCAAAGGAATTGGTATCATTGTTATAAATATGTTTTATAGTGGATTCATAGATTAATTCTAATTAAGCCTCTGAGTTTTTCTCAAAATAAAATTTAGAAGTCCTCTTTAAATACTCGAGAAAAAAGAAATCTTATAGTGATGTTACAATTTCAAATAATAAAAACAATAGGATGTGATGAATTGAGAAAATAAATCACATTCCCAATGGGATGTGGCAAAGACCAACTAACTAGTAAAGTGATTAGGAAACAGGACCCCCAAACACAGACAAAGGCACAATGGAAACCAATCATATTTAACAATCAATGCTATTATTATACTCCACAGCAGATGTAGAACTGAAAACATTTGAGCACCTGTTTTGTTCAAAGGGAAGCTAGATTTTATAGACAATTAGAGAGGCACAGGGTAACAGCAACTAATCTCTCTTCATTTAGCTGGATTCACTCAAGAGGCAGCTTACATTTTCCAGGACTGGGACAATTCCATTCAGAAAAAAGTGATAACAAAAAAGAATCAAACAACAACAACAAAACAAAACAGCAAATACTTCCTTCTTCTGAGTATTCCTATTTTGAAATAATCTGAAAACATATTTATCTTATCCTACTTTCTAATTTCACCTAAGAAGAACCCAGATCTCTTCCCCAAATAACCTTTAATGTAAAATTTCACCTAAGAACACTGAAATATAAGACTCATATGCTCTCATGATTACGTATTTTTATTGATTATCTCTTTTGGCATAAAATAAAACAATGGAGCATTGAAAAATGCTTTTAAAATGGCTTTTTAAATAAATCTTTAAGGGAACTGTGTGTAAGGACTTCCATATTTGCACTAATGAGAAAGGGCAGCATCAAAATTTCCCCTGATCATCCAAATAAAAGCATTTCTGGATGCACTTAATTGAGGATTAATAGAGAATACAGAAATTATAGCTCATGATTAAGAAGCTATTCCATCGACTGAAAGGTAAGGTTCTTTTCTTAAGACAAACACAGTCCATTGACATTTTCTTGAAAAGAAATAAACTCATCTTAATGAATATAGAGAAATGCCATTTTATTAATCTATTAATTTTTCAAGAATAAAGGCTTTTAATATTCTTCATTATCCTAAAAGTCAAAATCACCATTATAATAGAGTGCTTTTAAGGGAAAGAAGAAGGAGATTCTCATGAATATTTATGCCTATATTTACCCACATTTGCTTGGTGACAGGACATAGACATTTTTAATATGCTTTATAAAATGTGCGCAGTTCAACATACAAACCAAGATGGGTACCATCCACATCCATCTTGCTGGAGCTGGATGGGTACCAACAGGTCATTTTAAAGGACTGAAAATAACTATTATTTTTCATAGGAACAAATGGCTTTCCCTCTAAAAATACAACAGAGCAAAACAAGTAGTCATTTCACTGCAGCCTAATTGAGCTGAAGATACTCAGCTTAAGCCTGTGAAGTATTGCAATCAGCACCAGGCACTAAAACCCAGCAGTTGATTATCCCATCTGTTAGTCAGCAAATATTTATTGAACACCTAATATCTACTCTAATGACTCTGGAGGAGGATCTCAAGGATAGAGGCAAATATAAAAAAACTGGAGAGTCTGGGTTACATTTGAACCTCTGCAGAGTATTTCCATTTAGTAATGATGGTACCACATCTGTTTTTTTTGTTTCAATAAGAAATTTCCTTGTTGAATGTTGGTACATAAAATAAAGAATATTTGCCAGCTTATACTGTATCAATGCAAAATAAATACATAGGAGGGCTAGATGAGAGTATAGGGACACAATTGCTTTGAATCTCTACTTACTTTTGCACTTAGCTATCAAAGAGTATTCTAAATAAAATGTTTCCCAAGATAGCTTATTATATAAAACTTCTAGAGATAACATTTGAAGTCTACATAGGACTTCCAGGAAATGGGAACAATAAGACATATTGGAGGGAAGATCCCAAAGAAAAAGTGATCTGGCTCATCTACCCTCAAGTCACTGTGAAAGGTTCCATTTTCCCCTGGTAATCCTCCCATTACTTTCAAAGAAGTAAAAACCATGAGAGTAAAGCATGATAATTCAGCTTATGGCAATTAGCATGATAATTTAGATTATTCAGCAATTTTTATAAGTACCACTACATGCATTAATTTCCCAGTTATTATCTCTCTCCTCTGGCTGAAATGAAAACAAATATAAAGAAGGAAAATGAACATTTAAGACATTTTTTCTTTGATTTAATAAGGACATAGTATGTAGATTTGCCATTAGTACTTTATGAAATTAATTTAAATGTGTGCTTTGTGGCAAGAAGCAAGTGGTAATGAGCTGTAGTTAGGTGTTTTCTTTTTTAACTTTCCTTGGAACCACTTTTCCATTGCTTCTTTACCTGCATAAGTTATTCACATCTCAGCATAAATGTCAGACTTTGGATATGATTCTTGGGAAAATCATACCACATTCTGTTAATGCCTTGCTGTTTCTAAGAAAGCTTCTATTTTTCCAACTCTGAAGCACAGAAAGTATCATAAGCAATCCTCTATTCATTTTTAAAAGAAAATGATTATCAGTTGCCCATGTGTTCACACAATAACACACACAAGTTTTCTTTTTTTTTATTATTGTGAAAATACCATACAGAGGGGTTACAATTACATGGGCAAGATAGTGAGTAATACACACACAGTTTTCATTATGTTGCCTTCATAATCAGATGATTTGTAAGACATTGACCAAGTTTTATTTTTTCTCTTAATTTGGGAAATAATCAAATGATTTGCAAGACACTTGACCAAGTTTTATTTTTTCTCTTACTTTGAAACATTTCAGATCCCCAAATACTGATGAAAATAAATTTCATTCTAAAACAAACTCTTCACTTAGGAATTAGTTAAAAACAACTGAATCAGAACTATCTAAGATAAACCTTTTTGATAAACAAATTATTTACATTAAATATGTATTTTAAAATTTAAATAATTATACCATTCATGTTTTATAGCTTTCCTCAAAACATAATAAAACCATGTCTATTTTTTTTTTTACTCTGGATGATATTGGGACTTGAACTCAAGACTTGGGTGTTCTTCCCTTAATTTATCCAATCAAGGTTGGTGCTCTACCATTTGAGTTACAGCTCCACCTCTGGCTTTTTGGTGGTTGATTGGAGATGAGTCTCACAGACTTTTTTGCCTGTGCTCATTTTGAATTTTGATTCTCAGATCTCAGCCACCTGAGGAGCTAAGATTATAGGTATAAACCACCAACACTGGGCTTTAGTGTCAATTTTTTTCACTCTCACTATTTTGATATATATTTTTTATTGTATAAATACTGTACAGAAGGGTCACAGTTACATGAGCAAGGTAATGAGTCCATTTCCTATCAAGCATTGTTAGCTCCTCCTTTATTGCCCTACCATCCCTTTCCTCCCCACCTCCCTAACTCCTCCCTCCCTTCTCCCTCCTCAAAGTTGTAAAGTTCGTTTTCAACATACTGTCTTGTATATCTCATTGTTACAATGGGTCATCCTGTATCTTTATTTCAGCATTTTGTTATTTCCCTTCCCCTCCCCAAATTAGATAAATGTATATACATGATGCAGGGCACCAAAATCAAATGGAGTGACAACAGAGGTTGTACCATGGGGGGAGAACATACAAAAGAAAGAAAAAAATCACATAGTACATTATAAGTACATTAAGAAGGACAGCAACAAAGATAAAACCTCTTGTGTCCCTACCTTGGGGTTCATTTTGCTTATCAACAGGTTATATGGTTACATGTACATAGCTTTTGTAGTGTCAAATTTTTAAGACATATTTCCATAAGGAAGAACCTATTCACAAGTACAAATGGTACTGGGAAGAGGAAATGGTGTCTTCGGTAATGCTAATAAGAGCTTGGGGATGCTGGTGATGGGGGTAAGGATTAAAATCTCCTATGTAAATCAATTCATTTTGAGTTTAACACAATAATTTCCTATAGGATTTCAACACAGCTATGAAAATCATATCCAACTCAATGGCTTTATTTCAGTTTCTCTGTTCTACTTCATTGGTTTGCATTTTCCCCATATTCTCCTGGTCATCAGAGAGGAGTGTGCTATTTCAGTTAGCAAAGATAAACTTTGAATTCAACTACATAGAAATTGCCTGTGCTGCATTTTATTATTTCTTTCTACAGTTTTAGTGAATGTTATGTTCTGTTAAGAGGTTAAAATGTATAATATTGATCAAGAAAGAAAAGCATCTTCTGCATAGTTATTCCCGTCTGAGAAACTAAAGGAGACTGTTCTTGAAGAATGTCATTGACCTCTCCATTATGTGTCTATTTGGGAGACATAGTAATTTCCAGGCTGTTCCTGCTGCAGCATGAGTTGACTCTGAGTTAGATGGTGGTTCAAAGAGGGATTTGTGCAGATTATTTTGAGAAATGGAATTCTGGGTATGGACTTGAAATATTGCAGGATAGAATCGATGGGAAGGTTGGATGTTGATGATCAAAAAGCAGTCCTTAAATATAAGGACCCCTTTCCACTCTGGCTACTGAAGATGTAGTTTGATTTCCTTAAGTCGCTGAAACATAATAAATAGCTAAGTGAATTCTTTATTTTGCTCCTGTGTGTTTCCTATAAGCATTCAAAACCTGGGCTATAAGCCCTCATATTCAAATGACAAAAAATTGCCATAACCAAATGGTACTTATTGAAGGATATGTCCTTCAATATAAAATAAAATCTCAATCTCTTCAAGTGGTATGGTCCATCTAAAGTCTAAGATACTCGATTGGCACGAAACTCTATTTCCTCCTTTCTCCACATATACTAGTCCTAATCATCTTTATCTCAAGACAATTTCTTATCATCTTCAAGCCCATTCCTCATTAAAGGGAATGTCCAATAATGCAATAAACACATGCCTGGCCAGAAGCCACCAGCAATGAGGAATTAAAATAATATCTGACAATGCTTTGTTAGTTTAAGACTCAAATGCATTTGATAAGGGATACTTAATACCATTAGTATTTTATGTCAGATATTTTGTGACCTTCCAAATAAGCAGTGTAATTTTATCTATTATTTTATGGTATTTTGTATAACTCTCCTTGTAAGTGACTAACCATATGGTTTTTAGAACTTAAAGGAGCATTATTAATAACTTGGACACAGATATAAACCATGTCTTTTCTGTCTAAACCAGGGTGCAGATTCTCTCTTCAAATTCAAGATGAGAAAAAGTCAAGCAACTTTCTCCTAACTATCCAGAAAGTAAATGAAAAAAAATTCAGTTTCCTTTCCTGTAGTTGAGGAAACCCTGTACAGTCAAAAGTTCAACATCTTACTTCCCCGGTATGCACTTGAACTATGCCTGCATCCACTTCATCACCCAAACTGAAGGACACCGCAGTGATAACTTACTGTTCCAGTCATTCAGCCACAAGAAAAAGATCTACTCTGAGGTTCAAATATGCTGGATAAGCTCATGCTCATCTCATCATCACAGTGAGAAATCTCAGTTCCTGAAGCTGACAGGGTAGGAGATATTGCTGGAACACAGGTGGCTAACAAATCTTTGTGGGATAAATGAACAAATGAAGGGTCATACACAACGCATACTACTTATAAAGTAACAAGGAGATAGTGGGCAAAACCCTTGCAAGCTGATGGGTAGATCCACAATTTCAAATGGATCTTAGGCAGGCACAGGATGAAATGAGCCCTGCAGGGGACTCCATTTGTCTACACATGTGAGTGATAGGGGTTGGGCTCTCCTGAAACCAGCTCCTGTAGAACAGAGCCAGCCAGCTGTGGCCTTGCAAAGATGGGACCCAGTGATGTCAGATCTCACCATTTCCCACAGTCTGAGATTTGATTTTCAAGCCAATACCCAGAATGTCATACTATATTGGCTTTTTATGCTTTCAAATAGCACTGTGTAATTTAAGTAAGCTATACCTTTGTAAAAATCTGAGGACTGCTTTGGCTGAGTGCTGATGACCTTTATTTCATTTTAATAGCATCAATTAAGAAATTATTAGGATAAATGAGCTATTCTTTTCAGACACAAAATATTTCTGATAGTGTTTCTCGTCCCTATTGTAAATCTAGAAATACTGGCTTTCATTTCACAACATATACCTATTTCAATATATGTACAAGATAATCACAATTTTATTGTAAATTGAAAACTCAGTGAAGGGTTGGGGATGTATCTCAGTAGTAGAGAGCTTGTTTAGCCTATTTGAGACCCTGGGTTCACCCCCCAAATCTTGCAAAAATAAAATAAAAAATTTAAAAACAACTTGTACAAATTTCATCAACTAAAACTTATGTGCACATACACATAAAGTGTTCTGTGAGATGTAAAAAAATACATATCCTAAAAAATTAAGACAATAAGAAAGGGGTAGGTAGGGAAGGGTGGGTGAAAATGTTAAAATGGGTGACACTGATCAAGATGCACTGTATTCATAAACTGCTTTGTTGAGTGTCAACTCCTTTGTACAACTACTTAAAGACAATAAATGTATCCAAAAATAATAAAAAAAATTAAGTTAGAAGAAGATGTAACAGCTTTGATTTAGGCAATTCTTCATTAGCAAGCATCATCAGGAATTAGGAGGTTTGATAGTGAGATGAACTGGGACTTACCTAGGTATTTGGCTTTTAAAGTTGATTTTAAAAAATACCTCCCTCTTCTACATTATCATTTTCTTCTATATGGCAAAATTAGTTTTAACAGTTATAATTATGTAAAAAGTTGAAGGTAAGGATGGAAATTTTAAGGATGGAATTGTAATCCCTTTGCACAACTCTCATCATCATCATCATCATCATCATCATCATCATCATCATCATCATCATCATAAAAAAGAATTATCATTAGTGGCTAGGGTGTAGCTTAGTAGAGCACTTACTTAGCATGTGTGAAATGGAGAGTGATAAAACTAAAAATAAAAACATTAATGAAAATGGTAAAAAAAAAAAAAAAGGACTGATTTCTTTTACTGAATTTCATCTGTTGCCCATTAAAAAATCTAAAATTTAAAAAATTTTAGAGTATAAAATAAATATTGTCTTTGATAAAGTAATAAGCAATAATGCTTAGTTACCTGAATGCATATTTTTTCACAGTGAGAATTAGCATCTACATATTGATCTTTTGCTAAGAAGATAACATAATAGTTTCTGTGTTCAAGCCTTCTGCAAAATTATCACTGGTTTCATTATAATAGATTTCGCATATTTAAGTTGATTATCAAGTAGAGGCAGATTAATCTATCTTCACTTGTAGTTGATCAAACACTTTTATTCATTTTAATTTCAAAATGTTCCTCTGACACAAAGCAATAGCGATGCAAGTAATTAGGAGAAGTCTTAAAATTAAGTTTGGCAGACATTTATGAAAATTTTATCTCACAATAAATTCTACATCTTCTAATACCACTCATGCATTTCTCTCTTTGAGATTCTCGCCAACAGCTTTCAAATATTTCCATTGTCAAAAACTTATAACATAGATAGGGGCTAGAGCCTCATTCCTGACATCCTATCTACTCAGGAGTCTGGGCTCTGAATATCAATGTTCAGAGCCAGCTTGGGCAGAAAAGTCCATGAGATCTTATCTCCAATTAACAAGTGAAAACAAAACAAAACAGCTGGACTGGAGGCATGACTCAGTGGAAGAACCGGAGCCATGAGTGAAAAGATCAAGAGAGAGCACAAGTTCCTGAGTTCAAGTTGTGGGCTGTAGACATGTGCGTGCCTGCCCTGCCTCCCAGAAACATCAAACTTAAATAACAATTTTGAGAAGCTACAACAAATGACAAGATTGATGGAACAAGTTCTGTTTCTTCTTCTGTACAATCATATTGTTGTCTTTGCTTATTTAAAATCCACCATAGACACAGAAGACCCACAGCTCCACAGGTTCTTTTTAAAAAAAGATTAATTTTATTTTGTTGTAAAGGTGAATTGTAGAGGGATTACAGTTACACAAGTAAGGTAATGAGAATATTTCTTGTCAAACATTGTTACCCCCTCCCTTGTTTTTCTCCCACTTTCTCTCCCCCCCAACTCCCTCCCCCAGCCAAGATGTAAAGTTCTTTTTTAGAGTAATGTCTTGTGAATATCATTGTTTCATTGGCTCACCTTTGTCTTTTGTTTCACCATTTTGTTATTTCCCTTCCATTCCCCAAATCAGACAAACATATATACAAGACACAGGGTACCAAAATCAAAACAGTGACAACAGAGGATAAACCAAAGTAAAAATTAATTAAAGAAAAAAGAAATAACTTCACACAGTACATTAACAACTGCAGCAACATGAACAACACAAACCTCCTGTTTCCGTATCTTGCAGTTCATTTTGATTAGCATCATTTTATATGGTCATATGCACATAGCCATTGAGCTATTGTGATCCTCTGCTAGGACTATCCTATACATATACTAATTATTACAAATGAGGATAACCATGGAGCCTATGTTTCTTTAAGTCTGGCTTATTTCACTTAATATGACTTTTTCTAATCCTTTCCATTTCCTTACTAATGGGGTAATGTCATTTTTTTCTGATGGAAGCATAGAATTCTATTGTGTGTGTGTGTGTGTGTGTGTGTGTGTGTGTGTGTGTGTGTGTGTGTGTATATATATATATATATATATATATATATATATATACACACACAACATTTTCTTGATCCATTTATCTACTGAGGGGTATCTGGGTTGGTTCAATATCTTAGCTATGGTAAATAATGCTAAAATGAACACAAATTCTTGAGGCAGAAATTATAACAAAGCAAGTTGGAAGAAGAATTCTAAGCCACTGTGAATTTATAAAAAGAGTCCCTACTGTTTGTATCACAGTTTAAGAGCATAATAGGGAACTCTCCAAATTTTCCTTCATATGGTGTTTATACAAGGATAATAATATTTTCTAATGTATGATGTAGACCCTAAATAGAAACCAAGAATTAAGAAACCAAAGAGCTTATTTGAGTTAATCAGAACTGCAACTCAGAAGGTGTTAATTTTAGGCATATAGAAATATATTATAGCTCTTAAAATTTATAATATGTGCTAGATATGAATATATTTCATATTTTAACATATTACAAGTTTTAAAAACAAAGACTACTAGTAAAGAGGAAGAGTCTATCCATTTGCCAGGAATTTACTACAGGTAGGGTAGCTTTTTTTTTTTTTTTTTAATGAAAGAAATTAGGGTCAGATGAGGTAGCTCTCATCTAATCCCAGCAATTCAAGAAGCTGAAATCAGAATCACAGTTTAAGACCCCCTCTCAACCAAAAAGGAAGAGAAAAAGAATGTGGCAACATGTTCTTACTATATCGTCTATTGTTATTTCCCTTCCCTTCCTCAAATCAGATAAATGGATATACAAGATATAGGGTACCAAAATCAAAAACAGTGACAATAAGGGATAAACCAAAGGGGAAAAAACACAGCACATTAACAACAACAACAACAACTTCTTTCCATATCTTGCGATTCATTTTGATTAGCATCATTTTATATGGTCATATGTACACAGCTATTGAGCTATTGTGATCCTCTGCTAGGACTATCCTATACATATACTAATTATTACAAATGAGGATAACCATGGAGCCTATGTTTCTTTTTTTTTTTTTTTTTTTAATTGTATTTTATTTTATTTGAGAACATACTGTACAAAGGGGCTACAATTACATGGGCAGGATAATGGATACATTTCTTACCAAGCATTGCAGCCTCCTCCTTTGTTTACCCTTCACTTCCCTTCCCCGCCTCCCCCCTCCCCCCACCCAATTTTACCCCCCTCCCCCCACCCAATTATACCCCCCTCCCCCCCCCCCACACCGGCATTGTAAAGCTGGTTTTGACATGACATTTTGTACTTCTCATTGTTGCAACAGGTCCACCTGAATCCTTAAACGACTTGTTTGTCCCCATCTACTGCCTATGTTTCTTAGTGTCTGGCTTACTTCACTTAATATGATTTTTTCTAAGCATTTCCATTTCCTTACTAGTGGGATGATGTCATTTTTTCTGATGGAAGCATAGAATTCCATTGGGTATATATACCAAATCTTGTTGATCCATTCATCTACTGAGTGGTATAAGTAGGAGGGCGATGGTCCAAGTTGGCCTGGGAAAACAACAACAACAAAATCCACATAACACCCTACCTGAAAAGTAATTAAAGCCAAAAGAGCTAGGAGCATGATCCAAGTGCTAGAAGGCTAATTAACTATCAAATACAAGGTCTTGAATTGCCCAGACCCAAGTACTACCAAACCTGGCAGGGGGGTGGGGTGGGGGTGGGGGGTGGGGGGAGGAGATTGGGCAATTAACAGTTGTATGTATAATCCTTTTCAGAAAGAAATAGAAGAAAAGATTAGAATGGAGAAATTCTTCAGAAAAGGGTGTGAGAGGGGAGATGACCCTCCTGGTTTACTGAAACTCAGTAGTAATCAACTGTTTAGAACCTATTCCTAAGAAAGATTTTTTTTTTTTCCTGGTAGGTGGTCTCGATCACTGACCTTGTTCAGAATTGCCAGTCCCTGGTGAAAATAAGCCCTCCACCTTAAGTTGATTCTCTTATTATTATTTTAAAATTCTATACAGACATTGAACACAAAATTGTCTGCATCTAGATAGACACACCCCTTCTTGACTGTTGAGAGACTGAGGAAAGAAGTACCAAGCGTGATTCAGATTAGGGAGGAGTGTAATCAGCTTACGTGAATCCCCTATGTCTCTCCATCTTCCAGTCTCCAATTTCATGGGGGATATTGGAAAAATGTCTTGGGTTTAATCACCGAATCTGATTTTCTAAGTATGCTAAGTCATTGTTTTTATTTAAGAAGAATCTGAAGGTGCTGAAATAAATGAACTCTATTTCCTTTCATCTCATTTGTAGTAAATTCAGCCCATTTACTTTCCAGGGACTGAATTCCCTCACACCACAGTTGGTGGGTCACTGCTGGACCCAGGATTTCAGGAACCTGAGGCTGTTATTTTGACTCTATTTCTGACCCATGGCCCTCTTTATATTGTTTTCAAGTCCATTTTTTCCACTGTTTCTACAGTAAAGATAGGGCCAGCCAAGCTTAGATTTTGAACCATGGACATGTGAATGCATACATCTACATTAATTTAAAACTTTACAAAGTTCTCGAGTTATACATTGAGATGAGGAAGGATTTCAAATCAGAAGTTGTGTCAAAAATCCCTTTAATCTTATCTGAAACATACTGCTTTTTAAAAAGAATTCCTGTTTAGTAATTGTACAAAATAATATATTGAACTATGATATTTTTCATACATGAAATATATTGTTTTAAGGGAAATTGCAGAAACATTCAGTAATTTGAAACGCACAAACATTAATGTAAGGAAAAGATTTTTTTTTTTTGGGTCCGGTCATGGGGCCTGAACTCTGGGCCTGGGCACTGTCCCTCAGCTCTTCAGCTCAAGGCTAGCACTCTACCACTTGAGCCACAGCACCACTTCCAGCTTTTTTCTTTTTGCTTATGTGGTGCTGAGGAATTGAACCCAGGGTCTCACGCATGCAAGGCAAGCGCTCTACCACTGAGCCACCTTCCCAGCCCAGGAAAAGATTTTTCTAAATTCCTGCTTCTTTATTCTTTTAAATTGTTGCTTAGAAGCATGACTTTGTTCCTATCATATCTTAGTCTATCTATATGATATTCTTTTATTGGAGTCTTAATATGTCTTAATATATTACTTTGTTGTACTCCTTTAAATTAAAAAAAAACAAGAAATCAAACTATAGTTTGCTGATCTATTGTAAGGAAACATTTAATTTTCCATTGGCAAAATGCACAGAAATAGAAATATACTTCTGTGTGGCTGTTTTTTCTTAAAGCAATCAATTTACAAAGAAAGCTCATTTCTCTGTGGTAGTTCTTACTCACTGGTACATAGCAGAATGCCTTAATGACTTAATTGGATTGTTAGGTAGGATTCAAATGATTCACATAAGCTGCTGAGCAAAAGCCTCTTCTTTAGGAACAGCTCAACATTATTCATTTTCCGTGCTGTATGTTAAGACAAGAAAAAATAGAGCAAAATCTACAAAAGCAGATGGAACAAATACATTTGAGGCTGTTTGGGTACAGATAAGTGGTATATACCACCTGGCTAAAAAAGCAAAAAGATGCTCATCATAATAGTTTTATATAGCATTGGTGCTGGGAAGAATTTCTTTCTGAAAATAATGACCATGTGTAGACTTATCTCATCCGCCCACTTATATATGGCAATTCAGCACATATCTGTTTTGTTTGTTTTTACTTTTGGCTACATTAGTTGTTAAATCTAAGTTTAAAAGGTTAGAGCATAACTTGATTATCACCTCATTTGAAGACATTATTTAACTTCTCAAAAGACTCCTCTTTCTCGTGTAGTTTAGTGGCATGATTATAATACAAGTTTTTATGGGCCATATTATGTCTGGGATGTATATTGAAGTAATACAATTTATCATTCAATCTATGGACCCAAAGTCTAATAAAATTCAATATTATTTTTGAGCTCACTTTCTCCAGTGAAATATCAATTATCCATACAAAGAACTGTAGATTTCAACCTTGGCTTTACCTCAAAAACACAGGGGAAATGTAAAATTTCCAGTGGCCACACCTTGACTAATTATTATAGATTTTCTAGAAAATATGAAATCCTGGGGTCAATTTATCCACGCAGTTTTTGTGTGCAGATCAAAATTTGAGAAAATACCATAATGAAGAAGATATGCTTACAAGAATACTCTGTAAGGCACAATTTCAGATTTTGTTGAAAAGAAAGATGAAATAAAAGTTTTAGGAATCATTACCTTTATTCCTTGCTTATCCATCTCTCCCTCCTTCCTTCCCTCCCTCCACATTTACTGAAAGCCCGTATGTCACACATGACACTGTTTATACTCTTAAATTACAGAAAATAAAATTTTGAAGACAAAACTATAATTTGATTTTTACTTGTGAGAATTTAACCTGAAGATAAAGCAAAACAATGTTTTTGTAACAATTGGGGCCCAGAATAAAATGGAGACAATTGTGTCCACTAGAGACCAAAGATTCTGCTTCAATCCTGTGACACTAAAGGAATTTCTGGAATCAGTAAAGTGCTGAAGGTTCATCAAATGGCTCATGTAAATGAAAACAATCAGCTTGTTATCCATAGAAAATCTTGGTTTGTGGATTTTTTTTTTTTCTGGAGAAATCGTCTGAAGCAAGAATGGCTTTAAATCTGCTTTCCTTGTTGGTTCTGTTAGGTGAAACCAAGACATATCACAGTGTCAATGGCTCTGGTCATTTGTGTGAATTTTCTCTAGAGCCTCTTCTAAGTGACTTCAATATCCCTTGAATCTTTCATCATCAAAAATTCCATGATAAAAACAGTGGCATTATGCCCATTTTGAAAATAAGGTTATAATATCCAAAGCCACCTATTTAGGACAATGGGGAGTCAACTTCAGAATGAGGTGGTGAACTGCAAAACTTGAATTTGAAGCAAGGCACTCGGCTCAATGGACCACTTCTAGCTGTGCTGCTCCATGTGTCTAAGGAGCAGCAACAGCAATGACATCCCTGTGACTCTGTTAAGAATGGGGGGAAAGGGGAGCCACCGGGTGGGGGGTGGCGGGCAAGAGAGAGAAAAATGAGGGAAGGGAAAACAAGTTAGACAGGAAATGTAATCATTGCCTTATTTATGTAACTGTAACCCCCCTGTCCATCACCTTGACAATAATTTTTTTTTTAATGTAGAAGTGTCGAGTGCTTGTGGCTCACACCTATAATCCTAGCTACTCAGGATGCTGAGATCTGAGGATCATGGTTCAAAGCCATTCAGGGCAGAAAAGTCCCCATGAGACTGTTATCTCCAATTAACCAACAATGAAATAAAATAAAATAAAAATGGAAGTGGCACTGTGGCTCAAAGTGGTAGAGCCTGGCCCTCAGCAAAAGAGCTCACGTCTAGACCCTAAGTTTAAGCCTTATGACCTTTAAAATATTTTTAAAAATGTATAAGCCTGGGGTCTTCTGAGACCTACTTATCAATATCTGAATTTTAATAAGTTTCCTAGATGTACACCTAGGTTAATCTCTGCTTTATCCTACCCCTCAGATGTAACATATTCAATTTTATGAGTGCTTAAAAAGTGTAGATATAATCAGTGTACATGTGTGAGTTATAGGTCAGTCATGGTGAGGTAGTCAGCCAAGAATATAGAAACCCAGTATATCAAATTGTTCTCCAATGTCTTTGAAGATAAAAATTGCCTAGATGCTTGTTGAAAATACAACTTATTTCCTAATCACTAACCCACTAAATCAGAAGCTGTAGGTGTTTTTTTTTAATAAAGTGCCCTAAATGATCGCTATGAAGTGAGAAGTTGGAGAACATATTTTTGAATTAAGCTTCATACTCAGTAAATAATGAAGACAGAAAATCATTCCACCTGAAAAACTATGTCTTAATTGAAAGTGCTATATTATCATGTCTAAAGAAATAAAAGGGCTATCAGAAAAGGTTGGCTGGCTAAAGAAAGATTGAAAGACAACTCCTGAGAGACAAAGATGGTAGAGTTTAAGGTTCATATGTTAGTGAGGAAGAAAAAGATTTCCAGAGAGTGATCAAGGGTGAATCCATCTAAGGAGTGCGATGCTTTTCGTGCTGAACAACCTGATGACATCAAATACTGGAACTGCATAATTGACTCGACTTGCTATGAGTCTCTTTGCTCAGCAAGCAACTTTCTGATTAAAGTGTAACTTCCTATGGAAGTACTGATGGAGAAAGGGAATTTATTGACTAGGGAACAGAAATTCAAGTCTTCAGTGTAAATCATTCTGGCACTCAAATTTTATCCATCCTTGTTCTGACCTAAATGTAAATCCACTCATGGGAGATGGCTGTAAACTTTGTGATGCTTCTGAAGCAGAACAGGGAACTTCTGGGACAGGTTAGACTTGCTATTTGCTGTAGTAGACTAGCCTAGGAAGACCATGTGTCTTTCACATCCACACCTCTGCCTTTCTGATAACTATGCTTTTTCCCCTGAAGCTGAGTGGAAATAGAAGTAGGAGGATGATAGAGGATGAAGTTAGAGGGTTGGAAATGTTCCAGAAACAATGTGGAAAAACCAACCAAGGTAATTTTCCATTTATGACAAACATCATAGAAGCAAATTCTCAGATGATTTATGTATACATACTTAATTTTGAAAAGCAATTCCCAAAGTCCTTGTTTAATACTGCTCTGTTCACAGGGTTCTCTTGAAACATAAAGGAAATACATTTTCCACCTCAAAATTTTGCTTTTTACTTGTAGAAGAAAGGTAATATGGAGAAAACTTACTAAGCTGAAGGTTTAAGGACAGGAGAAGGGAGAGGAAATGTATGAGTGAGCACAGTGCTTCTTTTCTACGTTGGGGCTTTTGACTTGTGTGTGTGTGTGTGTGTGTGTGTGTGTGTGTGTGTGTGTGTGTGTGTGTGTGTACGCATGCACGCTATGTGTCAAGTATCTGTGAAATGATTTTAAGGTGGAAGGTGAGCTTCTCTGAGCCCTCCAGCATGTACCACATCAAAATAAAATAGACAACAGGAGCAAATACTGTACAGGAAAGGGGGCATTCATTTTTAGCTTAGTAAGCTAAAGTCGAGTCTGGTGGGTCTCTGATTTGAGAGAAGGGATTTGTCATGGAATCCACTGAGGTAAAATTAGGTGACTTAAAGCTGAGTAGGAGCCATTTGGCCCATGGAAATGGAAGATGACATAAATATCTAGCAGGGAGAATGAGTCAGGGAGGAAGCAGAACTACATTCTATGACCCCCCCCCAAAAGGGACCAACTCATAAATTACATTAGCCCAGGCTAACATAGTCATTAATCCTAAAAAATTAAAGATACTATCTATCCAAGAGATGATCAGAAATGGACACCGTGCATGGAAGATTTGATCCTTTTCTGACTTCATCCGTTAGACAGTTAAGATCCCTTTTTTAAATAGCCCTTATAATTCCCTTCCAACTAACATCTTTTTTTCTGCCTTGTTGTTCCAGATTCCCTCAAAGAAGTTAACGATATACTCACTTCCACTTTCCAGCCTCCTGGTTTTTTTTCCTGAATCCAGTGTGGATTTCTTCCTATCATCACACAGAAAATTCTCTTGTCAAGGTCACTCATGAATATGTCAAACTCAATGCTCAGTTTTCATCCTTTATTTTAATCCCACAAGCAGCCTAGACAAGGTCAGCCACACCCACCCTTTTAGGAGCAATTTCTTTTCTTCGTCTACATGTTATACATTATTTCTGGGTGCTCCTTCTCACCCTTAGAAATACTCCTCCTGCCTGCCCTGCCTAGGTGGTTTCTGTGCACTAGCTCTAGATACACTCATGGTAGGTTTTATCTAGACTTGTGAGCTTTTATTGCCATCTATATGCTGATGTCTCTTGTATGTATTTTTTCTTCCAGTCTGGATCCTTCACAAAACTCCAGACACATAGATCTGTGCTACTCCGCATTTCCTTGAAAGTATCTGTTTGGTGTTTCACATTCTTTGCAACTTAAACCTTGTCCTTGCCCTTGTCTTCTGAAACTATACTTGCTTCTTCAGTTTTTCTGAAAATTGCAATTCCATTTAGCCATTTTGGCAGCTTTCTTCCTGTCATTAAACTTTTTTGTTGTTGTTATTTAGCTTTTCTCTCCCTCTCCTCTGTCACTGTTTTTGATTTCTGTACCTTTTGTCTTATATGTAAGTTTTTCTCTTTGGGGAAGGGGAAGAGGGAGGACAAATATGTTGGGACAAAGGGTGAACAAATGCAGCAGTAATATGTTGAAAATGAACTATACAACTTTTGGTAGAGGGATGTTGGGAGGGAAAAACTGGGAGAAAATGAGGGAAGGGGTGACACTATTCAAAAAGAAAGGTACTCATTACCGACTTATATAACTATAACCTCTCTGTACATTATGTTTACAATTGCAAAAAAGGAAAATTAGTATATGCTTAAGATACCCTACCAGAGGCTCACAATAGCTCAATAGCTATGCACATATGACCATATAAAATGATGTTAAGTGAAATTAACTCCAAGATATGAAAAGAAGAGGCTTTTTCCTTGTTGTTTTTAATGTACTGTGTGAAATTATTTTTTTCTTTCATTTTTTCCCCTTTAGTTTAACCCCTATTGTCACTTTTTTTTATAATTTTGGTAACCTGCGTCTTGTAAATATATTTATCTGAGTTGGGTAAGGGAAGGGGAACACCAAAATTGTGAGACAAAAGACAAAGGGTGAACCAGTACAACAGCTATGCTTACAAGAAGTGTCTTGGGAATGAATGTTACTTGGGGGAGGAGGGTTGAGGTGGGGAGAGGGAAGGTGGGAGAAAAACAAAGGGGTAACAATGTTCCACAAGAAATGCACTCATTACCTGATGTATGTAACTGTAACCCCTCTGTACATCACCTTGACAATACAACTAAATTTTTAAAAAAGCAACTTTTTTTTGTCAAGGTCACTAAGGGATATGTCAAAATCCTCATATTTCATGACGATTACACATTCCTAATGGGACAGTGAGTTCCGTTATCTTCACTTTCAAAATATACCTGGAATCTGACCACCTCTTACTATCTCCAAAGCTGCTTCTTTCTGCTGCAATGATTTCCTAGAATGCCTTGCTCTGTGCAGGGTCCCATGTCTGTCCTCCATTGCTTTCCAAGTGGTCCTGTAGGTTTGGTGAGGATCTGTGGTTAACAAAAGACAGTGGGATGTGGCCTATTTCTTGTTTGTTCTATTTCGTTCTGTTTGACTTTTATTCACTAGGCCCACTCTTTCTGGTGAGATGAGAAGGCAAGTAGGAGCTCCAGACTTATCATCACCCAGTTTTCAAGTCCCAGGAGAAGGAAATTTGTCTCCACGTCAGACATGATTGGCGAACTTTGCTGGAGTCATGTGTCAGTCTCTTAACTAATCAAAGTGGTCAAGATAAACAAGTTACTCTGACCAGCCTCGGTCAGAGGCCTAATGTAATTGCTGGGCTGGGAAGAGGCCATAATAATGAACGTTTTGCTGATACAACTTGGAACTAGAAACCAGAGAAATCAGAAAAATGAGACTAAGAAGAATAAAACTACAGATACAAATACAGATTATGATAATTATGGTAATTATGGTAATGACCATAATTGAATAGCTTATATTTTGCTATAAATCAGTTTCTTAATTCTTTTAATCCCATTTCTCCATCTAAAGGTGTTAATACTTCACAGCAGTAATGTGAAGTTTAAATGATTTTATGTGTGTCAGGAGTCTTTGCAAAAGACGAAATGATATACCTTATTACATAAATGTTAGCTATTATAAAATCTAGACTATGCCATCAGTGGCTGATAAAATATGGGCAGACATAGAGAATGACCTTTACAATTTACGACAGTGGAGAAGTAGATATCCATGGAGGTTCTCACTACTTGTACTCGGTATGGTACTGGAAGTTTGAGCCAGACTAGATAAATGAAAGGCATGCAAATTTCTAAAGAAATAATTTTTGTTTGCATGTGGTATACGTTGAAAACCTTGTAATTCCACAAAACATTAGAATTGATCAATGTTGTTGGTACAGAGGCAATATACAAAAACCAGCTGCAGTTCTATACGTTAATTGTGAACAATCAGGAAATTAAGAAAAAATTATGTGTAATAGTATATACATGGTCTGAATGTTAGGCAGACTCAAAATTGCTATGTTGTAGCTGAGTCCTCAGTAAATGGGCACCTGTGAAGGGCTTCAGTCATGAGAGTAAAATGCTCACGAGAGGGGTTAAAACTCATAAAAAAGAACTAAGGGAGCTCTTCCATTCTGCACAAGTCAAGGGAAAAATAATCATGACAAACATGACCCGTGCTTCCCTCCAGACCAAAATTCAGCTTACCACTAAATTATTAATGAATTTTATGTGACCAAGTTAACACATTATTATTATTATTATTATTATTATTATTATTATTATTAGTGTATTTTATGTGACTAAGTTAACACATTCAAGTCTTGTTTGTGGTAGGGTGGGGAGGAGTATATGTGAGTCTATGTATTAAATTGGTACTTTATGCAGAAGATTATGGAAAACTAGTCTGGACTTCTAAGCAATGAGTACAATGATAAACTATGTAACATATGATGCCCAAATATTACTCATTGCTTTTTAGCTATCTGACTCAGGTTAAGCTCTGGTTAATGAAATAGGCAGGCTCCTATGGTCAGGTGGAGGAACAGTAACACATCCCTTTCCAGCTCCACCATCCTCATCTAGAGCAGCGCCGGCTATTTGTTCAGGAGTAAATTAGAGAAGCAGAGAGCATATTTGGGGAAGGTAGCTGCATATTATATCTTTCTATTCTTCAGATTTTGCACTGTGTTTTAATATTAGGAAAACTGGGTTTCACAGATGAAGTGAAAATTTTTCCTATCCTCAGAGATGATTTAAAGAATGCACATAAAGAAAGGAGATTCTGTATGAATCTAGAGTGCAGGCAGTCCTCAGAGACCTGAGATGTCTCAGGATACTTCCTTCATTATGGTGGAGCCCAAAGGGAGATGGGTTTAAGTAGTTTTTTATGTGTGTTCCTTCCTTATATGCAAGAAGGGACCACGAGACTCTTACAAGGTATACCCTAAAATACAACAAGACAAAGAAGAAATAAATACAAACAGCTACTAAAAGCCAAGCATCACAGTTCTCATTCCAAAGAAGTGATAGAAATCTTCCCATCCCAGTGGGATGACTGTAATATCTGTAATAGGGAACCAAACATCATCTCTCCTTTTTTTTTCTCTGTATAAGTTATCTTAGGGGAAACTGCACTGAATTTCAGAAATTAAACAGAATCAGAATGCTTAGTTTCCATACCAACCATGTGGCTTCTCTTTAGTTTCTCATTCATTTATCTAATCAGCCAACAAATATTTATTGACTGCCACAACTATTTATTGTCTGTGCAGGTACTGATGGGAGAGTTAAGAACAAAGTAGACCTCTGTCCTCGTGAAGTTTCAAGTCAAATGTGGGAAATAAATACTAAACATTCAAATAAATGTGCCAGTAGAGAAATCCAAAGAACATCCGGGGCTTTTCTGGGAGGAAAGATTTAGCTAGAGTCCCCAGTCTGGGTGTTAGGATGATCAGAAGCTCTGCTGAACATATGTCCCAGGACCTTCCTGTTTCAGGGTCTCCTCTGCATTTAGGCTTCTTATTTGCTGCAATGAAGCAGTAGTCATTCTGCTGCTGTGGGACATTCATTCACATAAAGTACTGGTCAAGGGGGCTAACTTTCAAGATAATGTAATGGCAACAAAGACCTTCCACATAGTCAGGCTGCACATTGAGTGGATGTAAAGAAAGACCTGGTTATTCTTGGGTTTCAAGGTCCATATAACCACTCGTCTTTATTGTTGGACTTTTATTCCTCATCAGTACCAGTTCCCACTACTATCTCCCCAGTTTTTGCTTCCTCTGTGTTCTTTCTCTCCATGTTCCTTTCTCTTGCTTTCTTTCCCACCATTGCTCAAAAACAACCAACAAACCAACCACCAGAAATCAAGATCCAATGGAAAAAAAATTCCCTCTATCCTTTGGGATCCTATAGCTACCACGCTCTCAGAATTAAAACTCCACAAGGCTTATTTATACACTGGTTATGTACTTACCATAAACCTTTTCTATCCTAGCTGGTAGCTGGTAAGATATATAGTGAGTCTGGCTATATGATAAATGATGCTACATGCTTTGATAGAAAAGTAGGAGGTACAACCAAGTACAGGACGAGGATCCAATTTAAATGAGAAATTAGAGCAGCAAAGATAACCTTTAGGAGGACTCGTCTCAGAGTATGGGAAGAGCATTTCTGGTAGAGGATCAGCACATGTGTAATTCCTTGGGAGCAAGAAGAGAGATGGGGAGTTGAAGAGGTAAGCGAGTCTAGGTAATTAGTACCTAGTTCTATATCCCTGACTCTTGTCTAACAAACAAAATGACATCATTAATAGTTTTGTCTAAACTTGGAATTTATTTGGTTTTGAAACAGAAATGGTTGTGCCAAAGCTGACAACCTCATTACATACAGAGACACAGACACACTCACATGTACACAGACACACACACACAGGCACACAAATGGTACCTAAAGCACCTTCCTCCAGGGCCATGTAATTTTGCATATTAAAAAGGCTATCTGACAATCATACACATGATTCTGGGTCAGCCAGGCCATAAGCTGAAAATTAGGTTCATTTTCCTTTGATAGGAATGTTTCCTGAGGAGAAACCTGGACTATAAGAGCGTCTATAAGAGCGTCAAAAAGTGTCTGCCAGCAGCACATGAATTCTCTACCAAGTTTCAGGATTTGTATCTGCCCAACTGATACTTCTTATTTCCCCCTTGAAGTGCAAGTAGCTTCTTGCTCCATCCTGTGCTTTCCTGTTACCAATGCATGGCAGGAAAGAAGTGTAAGTTCTGTTTACCACCAGGGTAAAATGTCCTCCCTACTTCATTCTTATGTAGGGTACTTTTTGATGTCCAGTATGCCCCAGGTATTCACAGGTCCTGTACACATTGTGCTCAGCGCCTACCACCTGGGTTGATCTGTCCTTTCACACATTATGTATCATAGTAGTAGATGCATGAGCTACATTTCTTATTTTTGAAAATAAATTATTTCATTTGATTGCCCAACCCTGTCTGTCCCAATCCCAATCCACCTTCTTTTCTGGCTCCAGTCTTCCTTTTCAACTACTAATAGTTTCAGCTACTAATAGTGCCTTTTAGCTGTCTTTATTGTGTGTATGTATGAAAGTAATAAATTAAGATAGTCATCATGAGGTGGTTTCTCTTGCTTAAGTCTACATTAGTATGCTCACAGTGTTAAGTGTACAGGAATTCATTTCAGGGTCAATAACGTTCAGTGACCTCAGAAAGTAAACTCTCCATTTATGATAACGTGTAAGTCTTATACAATGGTGACTTGCCATACAATATAATAATTAAAAAATGAAGAGATGTTGAGGAAGTGGTTATCTTCTTCAAAAACGTATCCATTGATCCTTTGCTGAAGTTGAATTGGGCCCAGGTGCTAAAACTCTGTCCGGTCATCTTGTGAGTCTACACTGATGCTGGAACCTTGGCTACTGGTATCCGCATTTTCATAGGACTTTTGATCTTTGGCAAAGTTGATGAAAACCTATTGGATTTTTTTCCAAGGAGAAAGAACATCATTAGTGCCAGTAACAAAGGAAGACAAAAGATTAGTAGTTCTTTGTTTCTATGACTCTCTCTCTCTTTCATACACACACACACGCACACACACACACACACACACACACACACACACACACACAATTAAACATCAGATAAGAAAGGTAGGTTTTATCATATCATGTCTTTATGCATATGTATACCTGTATTAGGACTCATGTTTTAGTCACCTTTAATTTTGACTGCAAACAACATCATATTATTACATACTATGATTACATTAATAATCATAATGTATATTTAGGGCTTCAGTGGAATATCGACAGTTATTTATCCATATCCATATTCTCCACATCTATTATCTCTATTATATATAGACAAGAAATCCTGCCCAAAGTCATACCAAATGTTTATGTAGAAGTAACCAGAATAATTGTACTAGTTTTAAGATTGAAATAAAAATTGTGGAGTTAAGTTAATCAATGATTATATTGTTAGCCAATTATTTAATAAGCAGACCTTTTATAGGTTTATATTAATCAAATATGTTATAGATTCATGGCCAAATGCTCAGGAATTTAATCTTTTAAGGCAAAGTTTGGTGCTAGTAGTTGCTCATAAGTCTAACGGTAAAGCTCTGTTTGCAATGCTATAGTGTCTTATGTCCCTATCATAATACCTAAAGTCTTATAAAATAGTTGTCTATAAAAAACAGCATGATACACTGTCTGAGAGGCTCATTCCAATGGTGGCTATATCAAATATACTATAAACCATATTAACTGGAACTGCATAATATTAAGACAGTACAGAGGTGATAAAGAATGACCTAGAAAGCCTCTAGAAAGCCTCTTGTTATTGAGTGTAAATTCAGATAGTAAGTGAAAGAAAAGAATTTCCTGTTTTAATTGTGTGAATTTGGTTAGATCTAAAGATCTGCACATTCTTTCTAGCTAACACCAAGCCACCTTAATCTAGGAAGCCAATCCAGTAGAAGAGAATTTATGGAACCTACCAAGTCCAAAGTAAGGGAAATGTTAATAGCTATTTATCTGGTAACTGAAAACAGTGCTTTGTTGCTTTACATAGACATATAAATTTGTGGATATAGATATCTTATAAAAATGAGTAGGAAAAAGATTAATGTCTTCATTAAAAGGTAGTTAATGCCTCTTGAATGGTTTTCTTAATATTCCAAAATGCAGTTAGAAGTAAATTTGGCTCTCTGCTAAGTTTTTCAGGTGCAAGATTAGATATTACTTCTATTAAAATAAATAGAATATCATTAGAGAGAAATACCTAGAATGCATAAGGACCAATATGACATTGTGAATGTAGCTCACAGTGCACATCTTACCTCTTCCAGAGTGGTCTGACTCACAAGGAAATTTGTGATATTTAAAGCCGTCTTGTTGGTTTCTAGCAAATCAAAAATGTTTGCTACTCCTCCTGCTGTAACTGGTACATGGTACTCCAGCATGCTAAGGTGTTGATCCTGCCCAAACCAAAGAACAAACTTGTATTGCAATGTATCCTCATATTGACTTGATTAGATATAATGTTACCCAAGAGCTAAGAGAAATATCCAAATGCAATTCATTGCAAAGGACATCATTTCCCCTGGAAAACATTTTTGGGATGATATTCCGCCCATTAGCGTAGGCTCCCCTCACATAAAGGTCCACGGAGATCAGTGTTTAAAAGTGAATTTCTCTGTTGGATTGTGTTACAATGCCAGGAATTAGCTGTTCAGTTTATGCGAGCTACAATGGTAGATTTCAAGAGCCTTGTTCATTAGGTGATGCAGTTCCCTTTCTAGTATCACCATGTTGTTAGTAGCCTCTACTCTTACTGCCTTAGAGTATTTTTGCCACCTTGCTTTTCTGGATGTATAATTTATTACAATGTCTTAAATTTTTTGTTTTTTGTTTGTTTTCTGTCAGATATCTCTAAAATTTAACTTTTCTCACTTGTACCACATTATAACATTATTTGTTTGTTATTCATTCCCATCCTTCCTTCTTTCCTTCCTTCCTTCCTACTTTCCTTCCTTCCTTCCTTCCTTCCTTCCTTCCTTCCTTCCTTCATTCCTTCCTTCCTTCCTTCCTACTTTCCTTCTTTCCTTCCTTCCTTCCTTCTTCCCTTTTTTCTTTCCTTCCTTCCTCCATTTGTCTCCCTTCCCTTTCTCCTGTCTCTTTATCCATCCCTCCCTTCTTACTTCTTTGCATTTGCTAAGCAGATGTACTATCTTTTTACTTTACATATTTTTTTACATGTTTTACTTTATATATTATGTTTACAAGCCCCATTTTTTAACCTACCTATGCCTCCTGCATAGCTAGGATTATAGACATACGTTATTGTTCCCTGCTAATTACTGAAATGAAATTGTGTTAACATTTTGCCCAAGATAACCTAAACCCATAACCCTCCCAATCTCAGCCATCCAAGTAGCTTGGATCTCAGACATACATTGCTGGCCTTGGCATGATCAGATATTTTCTTCCTGAGAAATCTACCCCTGCCATTTCTTGGGATCTGGTTCCAGTGGTATTTTTCATACTGATATTCAAGATGTCTTCTTTATTCCCTTAGAGCTCAGGGCCTGGCCTCTCCCATAGATTTGATTTTCCATTATGCCTATTATAATCTGGCCATCCTGATTATTTTCACTTTCAATTTGTTTTTCTAGCTGTTTCCCTTGTGGATATGTAGAAATGGCTGCCTTCATGTAAAGGATGCTTCCCTTAGGGAGAAATCAAACTTTTATCATCATTTCATATGCTTTAGATAGTTCTGCTCTCATGAAGAACAGATCAGGAAAACTAATTTTGCTACTCAGTCCATAAAGATTTCAGCCCAGAAATTCACTAAAAGCAAAAGTATGAGTTGGAGAAGAAAGGTGTCCTTTAACTTGTGTTTTGATTTAAATTTAGATGATAGAAAATAAGCTTTGAAAAGAAGCATGAAAGCTATTGTTTCCTATAGAAGTGAACTAAGGATTGGGGAGGTAGAGGAAAGATAAAAGAATTCTTTAAAAAATACATTGTTTTGTTTTCAGAATCAGTTAAATTAACATTGTGCCTTGTAGCTCAATGAAGTGTCAGTATGGATACTTTATCATTATGTTCCCACACCAATTTGGGAAAGCAGATGTTCATATCCCTATTTGCAAATAAGAAAGAAGTGTTTCATAGTCTAAAAGTCTTATTGAATATCATCTCAGTGCAGTGGGGGGTCAACCCAACATTGCCAGGTTTATTTACATTATTTCATGCCTGATCTTCTTTTTAACAACAAATATTTGCCATCATCAATTTCTGCACAGGGCCTGTCCATCAAGTATTGTTTTTGTTCTGTTAAGTATACGTAAGTCTGTGCTCTGTGAAATTCATATGCACATATCCCTGTGTATCTGGCCTGTAGTGGTTACTATATACATGCATGAAATCACCACTATGATAGTTCTGGTAGTTGAGAACTGCTTAGACTTTGGTGAATTTTTTATATTTGTTTATTTACTTATTTATTCATATGCCAGTACTGGGGCTTGAACTCAGGGTCTCACACTCTCTCTTGGCTGTTTCGCTCAAAGCTGGTTCTCTACCACTTAAGCCACACTTCTACTTCTGGCTTTTTGCTGGTTAATTACAGTCAGATTTCTATACCCATGGGGCTTCAAACTTTGATCCTCAGATCTCAGCATCTAGGATTCTAGTAGCACCAGACCAGGATTTATTTTTTAAGTGAGAGGAACAAAGGAGATCAACACTTCAAACTATGTCCCTCTGAATTATTATTATTATTATTATTATTATTATTATTATTATTATTATTATTATTATTATTATTATTATTATTTTGTCAGTCGTGGGCTGGCACTTGAGCCACAGTGTCACTTCTGGTTTTCTGGTGATTTATTGGAGATTAGAGTTTCACGGACTTTCCTGCCTAGGCTGGATTTGAGCCACAATCCTCATATCTCAGCCTCCTGAGTAGCTAGGATTACACGCATGAGCCACTGGTGCCAGGCTCACTGTTTATTTGTCTAAGGGTAAATGCATCTCTGGTCATGTTATGCAGGTCATCTCTCATACAGAACTAATAAATGGTAGCTTACATAACTTGAAATCAAATACAGTGTAAACATAAAGTCTTGTGAGAAAAACAACTACATACATAAAAAGACTATGTTAACTGTATAAAAACTACCTAATTTGAAAATTCTTCAAATACCTGATTTGAAAATTCAATTTGTTCATATTAAGTGTACTCAAAGAATCTTATACACATCTTAGTTCAAGAACTAAGCTAATACAATTAGTACCAAAGTTATGATCACCTTGGAAGTAGCAACATCTGCAATGAAAACTGACTGCCAAAGCCAGGTCAAAGGTCAAGATAGCAAGGTCAAAGTATGCCACCACTTACTTTCAAGTATGTTTTTGGAAAGTGTAATTGCATGAACCTCGTGAGGGTCTCCATGCTCACTTTGCTATTTTTCAAGTGAACCTTGACAGTAAATCCACGTCCAAACCTATATGAAATAAAGTGAAAAATGGTATGAGTTACATTTGCCAACAGGGTTCCCTTAGAATCCTAGGTAATGAAACAAGACCCAAGCTGACTATTAGGCCTCTTTTTCTTATATAAAGACTGTAATTTTCACCATAAAACTTTAGGACATGTTACAAACTGGAACTAGTTCAATGCTATAATTTTCTGTCTATTTCTATCTCTGCTGAGTCAGATTCTTTGGGCAAGGCCAATACTGCAAAAACAAACAAACAAACAAAATCTGTGACATCTAACAAAGATGTCAATTTATATTGACATCTATGAGTTGGTGATGGATGGCAATTTCTGGGGTAAAAAATACTTTCTAATTTAAAGAGAGCATATTCACGAGGGGCAGATTACTGTAGATTTGATATCAGCAGTAAAATTTAAAATCATCAGAGATATGAAAATAAATATTAAATGAAGAAGCCAGAGCTAATGCCACTGGGAGTAGATTTTGTAATCTGGTCCCACTAAACTGCCTAAGAGCAATGTAAGGTCTCTGTCATCCTTTATTCCCCTGTCTTGGTTAATATTATTTTATAAGACAATCAAGTTTCTATATGGAAAGATATAAAGTATCATAATGAAGTTTAGAGACTAACATGGATATGTAAAAATGTGAATATACTCTGGTGAATATAAACTACTTATTTAATTTAAAATTGATATTTATGCATATTTCCCCAATGTATTCTTGATTAAAAGGTTTTCAGTGTGGTAAAATGTTAAATAGCTTACTGAGTGCCTGTATAAATGGCAAATGAATGTGCTGGAAGGAATTCCATGCCTTCATGTATTTTTATAGGTTTACTTTTGCTATTGAAAAAAGTCTTGCTTTCTAAGAATATTTTGGTTGTAGATTATTTATTATTGTTGTTAGTACTGCTATTTATTTATTTATTTAGGAAGTTGCACTTTGGCCCAAAGTGGTAGAGCACTAGCTTTAAGCTGAAGAGCTCAGAGACGGTGCCCAGGCCCAGAGTTCAAGCCCCACGACTGAATAAAATAAAATAAAATTAGTACTTCTAACTTTAGACCTTCTGATATTTGGGCTAGTTGACTAAAAACGCGGCCGATTTTCAATAAAATAACTTCTATTTAAGGGTAGGTTGCTCAGATATCCCGTGGCTGTCTCTATACCAGTCAATTTGTTACTATAGCATGTGTTAAAAAGCTCATTTGTTCTTTACCTGCTCTTTATATGCTGCAGCGATCCAATGCATTGGAACCTTCCATTCACCATGATGGCCAGCCTGGTACAGAGAGCTTCACATTCTTCCATGCTAAAAGATATTAACATTCAAGGCACAGAAAATGGGTTGAGTCTAAGCTTAATTATTTCATTATGGCACCCAGAAATTTCTTTTGAAGGAGAATTTTAAAAAGCTCTTAAATGATCAATTAAACATCTTCAGGTAAGGTTTATTATTGTTCTTCTAAACTTGAGGTCATCCTGGAGTGCCCCATTCTCAAACCCAAGCTGTTTCTTTCAAGCTGTTTTAAGCTTTGACTCAAGAACTATACTACCTAAGAAGGGTTTGTGGAATAGCCTCAAGCTTTGTTCATTATGCCTCATGGTCCAATCATTGTCAGTGGGTTTGGATTTATATCTAGTTAGCCTTTATTCACTCTTTCATTTCATGGACTGTGATAATTGGAAGTGATTTTAGGTTGTCACCCTGTGCATGTACTGCATACAAACATTCATGGAAAAAAATTGAGTAGCTACAGTATACTCAGGACAAAACTAGGATGTAAGCAAGTTTCTTGATATGAATCACTTGTAATACTTTACTATATAACCATTAATAATGCAAGGTGAATTTAACCCAAATAATAACACGAGGTCAATATCATAAGAGATGCACAGATAAAATGCTTTAGTATTGTTCACACTAGACTAATTGGAAGGGACTACTTCATAGGGAAGAGATGTATGTGAACTAGTTCTGGAAGGACTAGTAAAACTGGAATATGAAAAGCTTTTCTAAAGAGATGATTTTTAAAAAGCAGGTATAACCACAGAGAGACAAAGGACGAGGTAGTGTGTGGATGTGAGACCTTAAGTCTCCCAGATTGACTGAAAGGAGAGCATGTTAGAGGAGAGGGGGAAAAAGGACTGGAACTTTAGATGAAGTCATACAATAGAAAACTTTGGATGAGCTTAAAGGACTCTGAACTTTAATAGGTAATAGGGAGCCACAGTTGGATTAAGGGGGTCATAAATCACAAGAACTTTGTTATTGACAATACTGCTTAGAATCTACACCCTGTCCTGTAACACTATTTTCATCGTGGAGCCCACATGACTGGCCTCCACTACTACATATAATAAATCCTCTCATAGGAAGGCAAGCACTAATTATGTACACATAACACAGGATTACCTTTCTCATCTATCAGCCCGTGCCATGTGACTTTAAAGGTCCTGCCTCATGGAAGTGGCGCTATGGCTCAAGTGGTAGAGCACTAGCCTTGAGCTGAAGGGCACAGGGACAGTGCCCAGGCCCAGAGTTCAAGATTCACAACTGACAAAACAAATAAAATAAATGCACACATGAAGGTCCTGCCTCCGATTACCTGTGAGACGTGAGGATGACGGAGCATTTGTTCTGTACTTCCTCTGAAATGATCTTCCAAAGGTGCCGTTTTGACTTAGGATCCATTCCGGAGCTCGGCTCATCCTGAATAGTTACCAGAAAAATTGATCAAATTAGTAATTTTTTGATGAGGCCCTTTACACGAATCACAGAGTCTCAGTTCCTCTGAACAGAAGTTGCTTTTCCAGGTCTTGGAACTAATGTGTTTTAGTCTAAATAGGCTGCTTTCTACTGCTGTCAGAAAGCTCAAAATCATGTATCTGAAATGATCAGTCTATTAAGAAAAGGTATTTCAGGGAAGTTGGCATCCTTTTCCTTTACATTCATCTCCCAGGGTTCTTTGGAAAATTCTTCTGCTTTACTTACTGACAAAACAGAGTTTTTACATTTAATTACATTGTCACATATGTTCCCGGAGCTACATCAGCAAGATTGCTATATCCTAAAAGTACAATTGTGGTTGTAAGAATATGGTATAGAAAGCAGAAAACAACAACAGCAACCACACACAAGTTGATATTTCAGTGAATGTTTAAGGTATAGTTTTTATTTTATATTATTAATTGAAATTGAAGACTCCTTGGAAATATATAAAAGCTGTATTTAAGTTGTCATCTAGAAAAATACACGTTATTTTTTGCAAGTGAATAGTGATTTGGAAAATTATTTAGAGTCCAGATAAAAATAATATAATATTGGAGCATCTAAATAGGAATAGAGCCTGACAGAAGATTAAAAAGTATAGCTCAAGATGAGATAAAAAGTTGAAAGTTGTATCTGTAATAGAAACTACGTACACAGCATAATGAGAAGTTTGTTTTATAGTAATGTATTACATTTAGAGAAAGGAATGAGTGTTAATTTGGGAAACAAGTATAAGAGATACTATTACTGCTCCCATTTTTTTTTTTTACAAAAACCACATATACAGTAACTAGCTATGGGAGAGAATACAGTCTCTTGTCCTTCATAGCTGGTATTGCAGTTCATCTCATTACTACATAACACTTATGTAGTGCTTTCAGCATTTTAAAATAGATGCTTTGCCTCTATTATCTCACAGGGGGGCCTAAGGATTGTTTTGTTCAGTTTAAGGGACAGTTACACAATAGAATTCTATTATAAGCATCGATTGGCAGGCATGAAATGCATTATAAGCTGCCAGAATCATAGAAAGATTGGACTGCCTCATTCTATCTGGGCAGTTTAAATGATTTGATCCACTCTATGATTTAATCCTTGGAATAATGTGGCAATTTATAATGGGATTTTTATTGTATATAGTTAAGGCTTTTTCAGAGTTTTGAAGTCCTTGAATGAGAGCAATCTTGTACATTAAGGGCGAGTTTGTATCCCATTCCAATGCTGGGCCTGGGAAGCAGGCTACTGTATTACTATCATGTGCAATTTATATTTTCAGGTGATCAATTTAGTTTTCCGGCTTTTAACTAAAATGTAAATGTGTATTTTTTTTTACAGTCCCCCTTTCAAATTCAGGGAAAAAAGCATGAGGTATTATGTATCACATCCCAAGCTAGGAAGATCATATTGTTAAGTTTCAAAGAAATAATATTTTAGTATAACACATTTTCTTAAAGTGCACTTGTATTTTTCTTAGTAGAGACTGGAAACCATTAAGTTAACCTGATCAGTTCCTAACAGGAAAAAAAAGATGACAGGATTTCATAAAAAAAAAAAAAGGAAATTAAACTGTATCATGTTTTCTACTTAGTGATATAATCAGTTGAATTTGTTCCAGTGTCTTTTCATTTCCCTCCTGAGTTTGTTTTTTTCCTCTGATGCTTCCTACACCATTGCTTCAAAGATTTTATTTTTGAGGATGATGTGGTTATAGTGTATCTGTTTCTACAAATTCCCTTAATGAGATACTACAAGTGTTTACACAATGACTGGCATCCAATGAACCCTGGCTTAGTGTAGGCTGTGGGGATGATGACGTGGTAACACAGCACACTTCTGCTGCAGCCTTGCTTACAAAGCTGCTCTTACCAGGAGTAGGATGGAAGGCTTCCCGATCAAGGCCAGGGCAGTAGACAATTTTCTCTTTGTGCCATAGCTGCACATAGAAGTGGGTTTGTCCTTGTAGGGCATCAAGTGAAGTCTCCTGAGGAGTTTATGAACAGTCTGTGGATAATAAAAGAGGAATTAGGTTGACCTTCCCCTGCCAAAACCCTTAAAGCACCAAATGGAAGAAAATCTGCCTGTGAAATGAAACTTTCATCATTTAGAACAGAAGCCTAGGAAAAAAATGAACGCATTTAAATTCAACACAGATTTTATTTTCATTTTCAAAGGACCTCTTTAAAATTAATAGTTCATTTAAAGAGATAAAAGCAATTCCTTGGGGGCTTATCTTCAAACAGGACTTTTTCCCCCAAATGTAGGTAGGTATGTTTACAATTGCAGGTGGTACTTTATGCTGTATTGCTATAGGAGTCACCTATAAAGCTTAACAGCTTAACAGAGATAAAACCTAATTCACAGGCAGGTTTCATCCTGACTATCAGCCCTACTTGGTTTTTCTGCTCACTGGGGGATGGGAGGTCACAAAGCCTGTAAGTCTATTTAAATCTGACCCACTGTCAAAACTGTGGCACACTAGGAATCATGTTTCTTGTGCTTATTTCTATAGTTAAATAGTCCTGGCAAATGAGGAATCCTAGTTGGACTTATACAACAGGTCCCAAGGGTTGCAAAAACAGAGGAACATGCCCTAAGGGTTAACTAATCCATTTCAAAGGCAAACAGTTTGCTGGAGTTATGAAGCCACAGATTAAAGGTCCAACTGGGGGCTGTGGACATAGCTCAGTTGAAGAGTTTGTGCTTCACTTGCGTGAGATCCTGGGTTCAAACTCTAGCAGCAAAACAAATACAATAACATTTTACAAAGAAACTATTCTGCTTTAATATGAGCATTTTGCTCTTTTTTTTTTTTTAGTATTTTGCTCTTCTGTCTATGTATCAACTATAATTCGAACACCAGGGAAGTACAAGCATCACCAAACAACGCTCAACTCAGAAGCGAATCTGTCTTACAGTTCTTAGAAAAGCAACTGAACAAACACATGCCAAGCTATTTCTAAAGCTGACTCCATAGGTGTAGACAGAGGACACACAATCACGTCCAATTGGGTTCCTTGTTGATGGAGGAAAAAACGGTTTTTTCCACATCCAGTTTTTTTTCTGGAAGAATGGTAGGGACAGGGAAAAGCAAATAGCATACTCGTAATTCAAATGAACTGGGTTTGCACCTGCATACTCACTTCTTTAATATCTTTTTCTGGAATTCCATGTACCCTGGCATAGAAATACAAATGTTCTTCCACAGATACCAGGTCGTCTAAGGCATCTTCCTGAGGGCAGTAGCCAACTAAGGAACTGTGAGATTCCATGTGACCCAGGGACCTGCATTGAAAAGACCAGTCACACATGAGTTCTGAGACAGATCTCTCCTGGTCCCCAAATGGTGGAAGGTGGCCTCATTTTGATCATGGTAATGATCATGGTATTAATTTTCAACTAAACAGAGAGATAAAATAATTTCACTATCAGAATCATAATAAAAGTTTTAATGGTTTCTCTAGTCATTTCAGTTGATTTCTTCTCCCTGGAGATTGGATAGTATCACCACAAAATTCTATGAGATGTTCATTAAAACTATCTTAATTGTGTTGCAGTAAGTGAGTGGTCAGCAAGTGGGAGCAGCAGATATTCATACCCTGTCTTATTTCGGATCAGAATGTTTCCACTTGAAGGAATGATATCTCCAGTCAACATCTTGAATATCGTGGTCTTCCCAGCTCCATTCACCCCAAGAAGGCCAAAGCACTAGTAGGATGGGGGAAAAAACATGGATGTAAACCATGGAGATACTCTTATATCTCTCCTCCCTGGTTGTAATAAGTTTCTAAGAAAAATGAATCCAGAATCATCAGAATTATTTACAGATGCTCTACTGCTCTGGTGGCATTTGGTAAAACTTTCTCTTTTAGAAACAAATGCGTACTTACACATCTTTTCTTCCTTTAACAATATGAAACTTTGTATATGTAACGAAGATCATATTTCCATAATGTTGTTATGGCATCCCTTTCTGGGACATGATGAAATACCCCACACGTAAGATATGCTAATTTGATGAAGTAATTATACTTATAGATCCCATATTATTCACACCAAATCATGACTTGGCTAAATAAACCACAGAAGCAATATTTTCTTTGTGCTATTGAATAAATTTGATGCATGAAGTTTGTGGCTCTGCTCAGAAAATGAAGGAAAATATCAATAATCATTTTTTCTTGCAAAGCTACCCTAATATTGTATCAGTGAAAGCAGTGACACACACCTGTGTATATATACATATAGACACTTCACACACATTATGTTCAGTATGTGCATGTGTTTGTGTGTGTGTGTGTGTGTGTGTGTGTGTGTGTGTGTGTGTGTGTGTGTGTGTGTGTGTGTGTGTATATGCATGAAAACTTCTGCCTTGTTTTGTGGTACTCTGCTACTAGAGCCATGAAAACAGCCTTTTTGCTTTGTTTTTTTTTTCGGACAGAGTCTTTTGCTAACTCTGCTTAGGCTGAATTCAGACTGTAATCCTTCTAATACCACCTCCTGAGTCGTTGAATACACCACCAAACCTAGCTAGGTTATGATTTCTTCATTGTATCTTTTGAAAGGGCCTGGAAATGAAAGATTGAAAAGAGTATTCTGAATAGACTTCCTTTCCAAAAGTCCACCCAAGAGTGGATAACAGTTTGAGAAGGGACTCAGGACTTAGTATGATATTAGCTAGTAAATCCTTCCTGCTGAGAGGGAAGATTCATTCAATAAACACTATGTCCACATATTAATAAATGAATCACATATTACATATCTATATATGTATATCTGTATAAAATGTATGTATATGTACATCCATACACACATATGTACAAATATATCTGGTAATATTCAGAGCTTGGTTACATTCCTAGACAAAAATTGAAGAATAATAAAGACTTTTCTTGTTCCTTAAACCAATATGGCAAGATGGAAGCAACATAGTTCCCAACCTCTCCAGCAGGTATCCCCAGGCTGATGTTGTTTACAGCTATGATCTTTTTGTGGATAAGTTGGTAGGTCTTTGTGAGACGATGGAGTTGGACCAGGTCAAACTCAGCTGCCCCACTCTCAACTCTCAGTCGCTCAGTCCGTACATCTTCGTCTTCATCTATTGTCTCCATTACAGGGGAAGATGTAAATTTTCTGAAGAAGAGTCTAAAAAATTGACACAGTGATTTTACATCAATGATTTTGAGGGTACTACTCAGGTTTGATATATGCTATGGCTTTATTCTTTACTGATTATTCTATTATTGGATTTCTTTTGAACTTGTAATGTATGATGATGCTACTCAGATAACTTAGAGCATCTTAGCATAGATTTTCCTTACTATATGCACTACAATATTTGAGAAAAAGCTTTGGCCTTCCATGTCGATAATGTTTACAGACTCACCATGCAAATTCAGAATCTTAATAGTGGTAGCAAGGAGATACTGGTTTCAATGTTACTTCCTAATAAAGTTCACTATCATTATGAGGAGTCAGTACCTGTAAGCTAAAGTCCAACGATCACCTTAAAAGAAAAAAGACGAATCTATTCCTTCCCCCCTCCTCTCCTCCCTCCCTCTCTCCCTTCCTTCTTTCCTTTCTTTGTTCTCTTTCCTTCTCCCTTTTGTTTTTCTCCTCATCCTTCTCCTTTTCCTATTCTTCCCTCTTCCTTTTGTTATAATAACACTAAATATAAGATCCCATCTATCCTCTTAAATTTATTTTCTTTTCTCTTTTTGATTGTGCTGGGAATTGAAACCAGGATGGTATTTTTAATTATAGACCCAATGCTATAGCAGCTATTTCTAGCTTTTAAGTCTATAATTTTAATGTTATTAATTTTTCATGTATTACTACTAATTTTTGTTATTTTTCTACTAATGTCTTACCTAGGATCCAGCCAGTATTTTAGGATTATTAGCCCTTCAAACTCACTAATTCCCAACCCACATTAGTATCAATAAAGTAAAAATAAAAATAAAATAAAAATTTAAAATCCAACGAATTAATATAGTTCTTCCTCCAATTTCTCTTCTTCATTGAGTGATGGCCCCAGAGTCTCCAACTGTGATATTTTATATATATTTGCTACTTTATATTATATATATGTATATTTCAATGTTCCATATTCCAAGGTCAACATATATAGGCAGTCTCCAAACTCTGAAAATGCCTATCATACCCTGCCATGGAGTATTTTATGTCCATTTTATTCATTTTATGGACTGTTCTATCCCTGTTATAAATTTCTACTCCTCAATTGGATTTCTCTAGGAACCTCACAATAGCCTAGTGTCTAGAGACCAAATTACAAATTTCACCAAATTATACCATTTGATTATGGTGGCCTCAGTTCAGACACTTTGAATGGACTACCACTGAAGATGGACTATTAAACCTTTTTAAAGCAAATATTCATTAAGTAGATTCCATAATCTTCCAACCACAGTAAGCTTTTTACCACCTCCTTTTTCAACACACTCTGTGTTTTCTATTCTAATTCTATTACTTCTTTCTTAAACAGGTCATGCTATTTTCCTCTATTGTTTTTCTTTAGTTATTTTTTAACTAAAATTTTGTTTTTGTATAGGTGATACATTCTTAAAGGGTACTTGAGATGGTATAGTAAAAAATAGTCATCTTCAATCATATATAGCTCTCTTTAGTAGATGCACTGACAGTTAGGATACTCTATGATATACATGCATAAATAATGCAGACTTCTTTTTACTCATGTGGCAGTATACTTTATACATAAACATTGTGTTTTCATTTAATAAATAATAGAAATGATCTCAAATGTTACAGAATATCACCCAAGTGGTTACAGAATATCATGTGTAAGAGTGTATGTACATAATTTATCTCTAAATAAATGATGTTCTGGTTCTCTCCTTCATTTTGCTATTAGAAATGGTTACTATGGGGAATGATTTTATATATATATAAGTCTACATATGTGTGAAGGTATCTGCAAGAATTATTCCTGGAAATGAAACTGTTTAGTCTGTGGTACCTGATTTTCTTTTTTCATCCTTCTTCATCTCGTCCTTCTTTTCCCAGTCTCACTGTCAAAATGCTATACACTCAATCCTTATCCTCTTTGCTTATGAAAGTGTTTTAACCCCTTCCCAAACTCAACTTTCTTGCCTTACAAACATTTTCTCTCTAAGACTGAATTAGTTATCTCTTTTTTTTTTTTTTTTGGGTCCGGTCGTGGGGCCTGAACTCTGGGTCTGGGCACTGTCCCTCAGCTCTTCAGCTGAAGGCTAGCACACTACCACTTGAGCCATAGCACCTCTTCCGGCCTTTTTTTTTCTGCTTATGTGGTGCTGAGGAATCGAACCCAGGGCCTCATGCATGCAAGGCAAGCGCTCTACCACTGAGCCACCTTCTCAGCCCCGAGACTGAATTAGTTATCTCTTTAAGGCTAACAAATGAGCTTATAACAATAATACTGATAGATACATATTAAAGCAAGATAATTTTTTTCTGTAAAGAAATAGAGATAAATTATACAACAAAACTTTAATTTTTTTTTGTGTAGTTATTTTCCTAGTCCTTATGGCAAAGCTGAGATTCTAAGTATTGGCCTCTAAGTATTTTGAAATGAATTCCATCATTGATGTAAAACACTCTGTTTACACTATATTTACCTGAGTTTCTTAATTAATGACTCGTTGATTAAGAGACGCAACAAAAAAAACATGGTGCCCTGAGAAACCAAAGCTACAAACATTGCACCCAGCTTATTCATTTCAAATGTTTCACTTGGGTAGTTGACTCCATATGCTTTTAGGAAATCCAAGACTGCTTGTTGTTGGGAAAGTTCAATTAAACCATAGCCGAAACAGAATTGTGGAAATACCAGGAAAATTCTCTTGAGGGTTTCAGAAATAAGTTCTAAAGTCTGAAATGAGAGAAACAACAATGAAGCTTAGTCTTTGCATTCCAATGAATTGACAAAAATTTGAAACTAGATATGAATAAATATTGAGAATCTTCTCTCTTGCCAGTTTTTTCACAGGTGGGTTGGATTTACATACAAATAATTAATATAACTAAAGGGTGGAGTTTACAATAAAATGTTAGCAGAAAAGCAGATCTAAAGGTATCAGGGTCCAATCCTGGGGGAAATATCACCTCTACATGTGCCATATACTTTTAGGATGTGGATTAAGCTAGGGTGTTGTAATCAAATGCGATACTTGGAGGAGCCTGAATAAGGAAGAATTAATATAGTAAAGTTTTAGAGCCTAAGGTAATATCTACTTGGGGAGAGGCTAAGTGGCGAAATGAGGTGGAAGAAGAGACAACTCTTTTCCAAGAGGAGCAAATGGCTCATTTTCATGTCATTCGCACTTAAGGCCAACTGCTTCCATGTCGTGAATTTTTTCCTCCTCCTGGAGTGTGCTTGTGTAGTGCTCAGTTCACTTCATTTCCTCTCTATTCTTTTCTGTTCAATTGCCTGGCACTGCCAGTGTTTCTCCACTCACCAATCATAATTGTCAGTGCTGAATGGGAAGTGATGCTTACAATGAAGTAGATTCCAATACATGATTGAAAATGAATGAAAAAGGTTTCTTTTCTCTAGGAACATTCAGATAAATCCTAACCTACAGTCATATAACTCACCCATTCTCCTTGTTACTACCATATGTGAAGAATTTGTTAATGAGTACAATGTTTAGCTGACCAATTGGTGTCATGGTTTTCCTAGCGACATACAATATATCTGATTTAACCTCCATCACTCCACCCAAGATTTATCAAATGCCAATAGTTTTGACACTCAGTAAAATAAGTATTAGCCTAGATGGAATTTAATTTAATAAGACTAAATGATAGTTTTTCCCCTACATAAAATTCAGAATAAAGGGAAATCTTTCCACTTTGAACATGTTAAAACATCCAATACATTCACTGAAAATTGTAACAGAGTAAGAAAGGCTCTTACAGGATCATTTGGTTTTTCCTTGGAAAGAAAGTATACCACGGACAGGGAAACAATGGAATTGATGCCAAAAAACAGGTTGACACAAACGTAAGTGATAAAAGCCATTCCTGTCTCGTGGAAGAGACCAGCCAGCAAGTACATCCAAGAAAAAGTTGCATACCTGTGGGGTTAAAAATACTAACGATCAATTATACCTTCATTTACTCTATAAGAAACAAACAATAAAAAACTTAGATGTAAAAGGAAACATCATGGATGAGTTGTCAAGCCTTGTAGCTATATCTTGCTTCCATCCCCTTTCCTTTTTTTTTTTTTGACAAAAATATTCCCAAAGGATGTATTTTAAATGACAATAAGAAGCTTCTCTTTTAAGAAGCCTCTAGCAGTCCCACATCATTACAGCTACAAATTAATCCCCCTGGGGATGGTGTTATCTTGTCCAGGCAAGACTTTCACTGCTCAGAAATAGGAGTTCAATCTGTGTAACTCTTTTATCATTTAAAGTGGAGGAAAGATGATGACATTGTTTTAGGTTAATGAGGCAGACAAGGCCTGGTTCGAAGATGGGTCCCCTGTTTTGAGCAAAGACTTGAACACCTTTAGGGTAAGCTAAAGAAAACTAGTGAAGGAGAAGCTCTGTATCACCTACGGTTACTAAGAGATACAATCCAGGTATTCAGGTAAGAAAGAATTGTTGCACGAAGCAACAATTATGTCAGCCTGTACTACCTGTATGATCTAGCTGAACACAGAAACAATAGAAATATATGTTTGTCCTTAGCCATCTATAAAAAGATAAATAAAAGTAAGTATACATAAACTTACATATACATTAAAATAGTATCTATTCATATAGTTTAACAATTCATATATATTCATTTTCTCCATCATTTGAAGGCTTCCATTTTTATGCAAATTAGATTATATACGTAAATTTCTAAACTTGACTCTTGGCACTCAGTAAATTCCCATTATTGATAGCAACATTAATTTTCAGAGATATGCTTTAACAGACTATGGACTAGCAAGCATAATATATTGTTAGGCATCACTCATGTCAAAAGACCCCCACCCAGGCAATAATACATTACGTAATGACATTTAGGCCTTGTTTGTGTCTAGAAGCAGTTAATTCTGCTCATTCTTCTTTCCTTGTCTATTCAGCAGCTTACCCAAACAGAAGAAGTAGGAGAGATACAGCGCCTAAGTTGCTTTCATTGTAGAAGGCAGGTAGCTTGAAAATTGCTATGACACCAATGGAAAATGCTACTGGAACCAAGTAGAAGACCTGTGAGAATATGTAAAAGAATGTTTAATGTTAGTGCTTAGTGTCAATCAGTAACCCATGTAATTTGAACCTGCAACAAGTTGGCCTAGGAAAATTTGAAGGAATGATTTTTTTCTGATGGTCCTGTTTCTTGTTACTTTCAGCTTATTTGACATTGATTTTACTTTAGAATTTGTGTCCTCTAATATGATATCAAGCCAGTTTCCACCTGTATTGATACACAAGAAGTCCTGACAATCATGCCTGTCGGTTTTAAGACTTGGGTTCATTCAGGGATAGTGGTTCAGTGAGAGATATGACAACCAGAGATCTAGGCATTAGTCCTGAAACCATTGGTTTCATTTTGAATGCTGCATTTCTCTCAGATGGTTGATTTCCTAGGCTTAGTTATCAGTGTGAGCTACTTGTGCAAAACAACAGGGCAACAGTTACCACATATTCTTGAAACACAGGAACAAAAATCCAAGTGTTCCATTTGGAAATATTCAATGCTAAAGAGTATGTATCAGGATGCACATGATGGAGGTGGTGGTAATTGAATTTTTTGCTGGGGGTTAGGGAAGGACAGGAATGTCCTAAGTTGGGACGAACATATGTCAGCAGATTATCAGTCATAAATAGGCCTTTCTAGAAGGAAGTACTTGAAGCTTCCTTAATGTTAAAAAAGAAACTCCTACTAAGTCCATTCTTTTAGATTTGGCTTCCACAACGAACACATTTCCGACCTCCCTGGATACATTACCAAAATGGATATGCAGTTAATTACTCTCCAGCTCTTTAAGCCAATGATCTTGACAACAACTTAGAAAATTTCACCATGATCACAGGCAAATGCATACACATCCTGGGCTTTTGGCCAACTCTGGCACATTTGGAGTCAAGAACAACCATCTGAACTTTGGGAACATTTTATGCAAATGAGAGAGCTATCAATGAAATACACTTCTTCTTTACCCTTGTAATCTTCTCTAATGTGTCATTCAGCTGGAGCTGCTACTTTGAATTTTTCACTATCGGTTGATTAAATTTTTATAAGCTTGATGACTTGGCACAATTGGGTAATGTTGTTAAGCTTCTATTTCTCCAGTATAGTGTTCTTAGACTTCAATGTGCTGAAAAGCACCTAGGGAATCTTTCAGAGACATCTTGTCTATAATCCCCTCCCAAGATATGGACTTAATAGATCTGGAGTGGGGCCCAGGAACCCGAATATTAAGAAGTATCCCGGGAATCTGATACATCGCAGAAAGAAAGGCAGGCATATTTTCTTTCCTCCAACCATCAGATGACTATATGCCTGACTCAAATTGTTTTTCCCTACTTTGTTGTCCCTGTGAGAATAATTTGAACAACTAGAGAATGTTTGAATGTAACACCAACATCTTCTATGCAAAATGATTCTCTTTTTCTTGCAGTGATGTGCTACTTACCATGTCGTAAATGAAGTTTGTCACCCAGTAACACGTCACCCCGATGCCTGAAATATGCTGCAGCTGCTTGGCTTTGGTCTGATGTTCTCTTACAACATACGTGACAAAACTGGCCGTAGTGACAGAATAGCCCATCAATATGGACAGTGCCACTAAAACGTCAATTAAACTGCTGATTCTAGGGTGAGAAATATCGAGAGGAAAGCAGACATGATTTTATGGAACTTTTTTCCCTTTCAGGATGATTCATGACTCATGATTCAACAAAGCAGTATAAGAGTTGGCTATGACACAAAGAAGCCTTCCTGTGAGGCAGAGAGATAATATCTTTGACCCGGCTCTGCGGTGACCCTGGAATAACTGTATCTCTAGAGCAGGTGAATTGACTAGGAATATTTGATAGCAAAACCTCAGTCTCCCACAATTACAAAGTCTATGCAAGGAACATGCAGATCTGAAGCAAAGAAATAGCACTTAAATGCAGCAGGAGAGTTTAAATGATGAAGCATTTAGTCTTTTGACTCATAAAAGCAGCAGACTCTGTGTATCTGCAGTCAATGGGCTCTCCTTGGCAGCCCCACTCTCCACCCTTTCAGAAACTTCCTTTTATCCCAGCCTGTGACTTCTAGAATCAGCCCTTCTAAAACTGACATTCATTCAGATACACCTGTGATCTCCCATTATAGCACTTTACACAAAAGTTTAGCTTTGCCAAGAAGCAAGTAGTCATGCCAGAGAGATCTGCTTACGTGGCTTGTTCCTGATCTTGTACACCTGGATAAGGGTGGCTATACATGATGATACCTGGAGACAAAGATAAAGCTTCTGTTAGTAGGTGCTCAGTTCATCAGAAATACCAAGTTTGTGGTGAATAACATGGGTACTTCATTGTGATATAGCCTAAAGAATTTTATTTTGGGGTACACTTTTAAGGGAAATGACATGTTTTCTGAATTCCATATAATGTGGCACTCTCATGAAGAGAGAAGAAATGGGACATTTTAGTTGGAAGCAAGAATCTGCTTTTATACAAAATGCATGTGTTCTTCCAATACAATGGAAGGTTGTGTGGAAGGTTTCCCTACATTCCTCTATCTACTCATATGCATGCTGGCAATTCAAAAGCACTTCAGAAATATAATACATTGCCATGGGCAGTTTAAATGGACACCAATTATATGAGGGTCCCTTCCTGACTGTGATAAGTAAAGTTGATAAGTAAAACTAAACTTTAAATCACATCATTTGGGAATGTACTTTATTTGTGTGTGTGTGTGTGTGTGTGTGTGTGTGTGTGTGTGTGTAAATACTTGGGACCTTTTAAAAATGAGTTTCCAGGGGCTCTACTTAAACCCTGCTCAATTATAATATAGGCAAGGGAAATCATGACTTTTATTTCTGCTTTGTATTTCCAACACAGAAAATGTGCTACTTCACTGGAGCAACTTTTGCAAACATGCTTTTATCACAGTGTGCAAAATCCTGTGGGATGAGTTGTTTTCACACATACCGTTAGCTAAAAGATCAAGCCATATATCAGGAGGTTCTACAACATCCAGCAAGATGCCTTACATAGTGATCAGTCAATGAATATTTATTATGTCAAAATCAAAATTTTATCACTGTTCTAGAATACAATGTACATATATATACACATATATACATACATATATACATAGTATGTACATTATACTGTATATAAATATATACAGTATAAATATATTGATACTGCATTGAATATATATAGGCCCTATGCTGAATATATATATAGTCTGTATTATATAATATTGTATAGCTGTATATATATGTGTGTGTGTGTATATACTATATATATATATATATATAGTTGTCTCTATAGATGCAAAGCTAAATGACATGATTCCATTGACCTTGCTTCTGTATAACAATGAGTAAGACTGAATATTGCAGTAGAAAGGATCATGTGTTAGTGTTTTTGTAAAGAGATTACTTGTATACTAATTTTTTGGGGGGTAACAAGCAAATCAGTATTCTTCAAAAGAGCCATTTTTTCATATAAAACACACCACTAGGGGGAACCCCATGAATAGAACAGATATTGATACTGCAAAAGAAAGCTAATCAAAAGATTTTTATAAGAAAACTAGAATTCAAAGAAAATTTTATAGCTAAAATAAAATCCCAATTCATATAGAATCTAACAGAGATACTTAAAACAAGTGGGAGAGGAGAGGAGATATGAAAATAACTGGGTTGATTTTCAAAGCCAAAGTAATAATACCATGGTAGATCCCATCCAAGCATGATGGAACAAAGATACATTTTAAGATGATAGATTTCTCCTTTGGAAGAAATCAAGTGCCTTCTAGAAAGGATGGAAAGCTATCATAATCATGTGAGACTGAATAAGAAAAGAATAATAAGGAATAGAAGTCACACTACTAGTAGTATTTATATCACTTGAGCTTATTTTTAAATTAAAAAATTCAATGTAGAGTCAATATAAAGTTTATCTTCTACAGTTCTTACTTCTTCATCCTCTGCAAATACAATGGTAGAAGTTCTAACAAGCTTACTAGGGTCTAGACTGGCTCAGTTTGCCTTCGCCTAAGTAATGAACACTAATTACAAAGGAAACCAGAATAAATATTTCAAAAAAGTGATTCTACAATGTGGTGTTGTGCTCCTCTTCTCTCTATCTTTGCTACATTTTTCTTTAGTCATTTCTATAGTTGTTATCATTTGATTATATGTAACAACAATCCATATCTTTTGCTCCGAATGAAACATCCTACTCAAAGTCAAGGTTTCGAAAGTATTTTAAAGCAGGTTATACCAGACTCACCGTAGGCCCCATTTTACTTAATTCATCACTTTTGACTAAGCCCTCTATTGATGCTAAAGACTATCAATCTCGTTATTTTCTTTATAATTCCTCTTGCTGTGAAAATGCCAATGAAGTTGGGGGAAAATACTGTTTTATCCAAAATGAAGACTCTACGATTCTGTCACTGAGACGGGTTTTTGATGCTGTAGCTCACTTCCACAATCACCATATCGGGCAGGCACTATTATGCCCAGCAGAAGGAAGATAAGAAAAGGAAATATCTGAATTTGTCAAAGATTGTGTCCTTTTTTCTATTTATTGGGCTCTGACTTGGTAAGAAAATGTGTTACTTAGTTTTTTTCCATCCTTATTATTACTAGTTTTTAGGATTGGTCTGGGAAATAATTTGAGCAGGGCTCAAGAAGATGAAATGGTCTGATGCACAGTAATTGAATTAGAAAAAAAATGAATCAATTCCTTTTAAATTCCAACCCTATTTTACAAACCGTGAAAGTCTCCCAAGAAACTCAGCTAAAGTTGACCTGGATGAGTCCAAAGAAACAGATTGGAGCATTAGAAAAACAAACAGGCAGGACACAGAGAGCCTTGAATTCAAAAGGGGCAGTAATAATCACCCTGAAACTACTGTAAGACGATAGCCATGCTTTATATTAAGCTTATATCATATACTGAATGTTCAATAAGCAGTAGCCTGTCTGGTGGGTGTAGAATTTATTTGTTTGAAAGTTTTTATGTTTAGATTTGTGAATATTTAGATATTTTTATACTTATATTTATATAAATTTTATATTTATATGTTTTATATATTTTTATCACCTTTAACCTTTTTGCTATAAACATAATAGTTTTGTAGTTACTCTTTTTTGGTGGGGGAGGGTGCCAGTTCTAAGGCTTAAACTCAAGGCCTGACCCCTGTTCCTGATCCTCTTTGTGCTACCACTTGAGCCATAGCAGCATTCTAGCTTTTTCTAAGTGTTTGTTGGGAGGTAAGAGTCTTGTGGACTTTCCTGCCCGGCTGCCTTCAAACCACGATCTTCAGATCTCAGCCTTATGAGTAGCTAGGATTCACAGGTATGGGCCACTGGTGCCGGCTTGCAGTGACTTTTCTATGAGACATAACAATTAGTTGTGAGTGCAGAAATAGCATGGAGTCGGCATGATTATCCTGACTTGATAAATGTGGAAACTAAATTAACCTGAAGTTAAGCTGATTACCCAGTATGTTCCATCTGGCAGGAGTTACTACTTCCAAACTCCATTTAAAGACCTGTGATTTAGATGTTATAAAATACTCAGCACTGGTATGTTTGTAGCGAAAGTAGTAGCAGTAAAAGAAGCATCTATGTATATGGATTTACCATGTTGGGCAGCATCATCTTTGGACATGTTAACCCGTAACAGGAAATTGTTCAAGCTGTTGAGGTAAGCTGGAAGGGAGTGATAGCCTTCTGGATCATACCATACCTGTTAAAAGAAGGCAAAATCAAGATTGAATCCAACTCAATTAAGCTTTCAGCATCTAAAGCAAGAATAACAGTTTCCTAATGACTTATTTCCTCTTGCAACATCATAAAGTATCCTCCAAAGTGTTGATCACAGACCAATATGTTTCTAACTTAAACATGCATGCCATTTTTTCTAAGTAATGAAACATATTAATTCTAGATCCTTTGTATATGCAAAACATGGACTTTCACTGGAAAATTATTATCTTCATCTCTGTGTAAAACATGGTCATTCTGAGATTAGAATTAAAGTATTCTGATCAATAATAGTAGTAAAAGAAAAAAAGAAAAAAGGTAAATAGACAAGGGTAGAAAAGAAATAAAATATATATGTAAGCATTGTATGCTTAGCAACAAGACTGATAACCAATCCTACTAACTTTCTATTCCTCATTAAAATCCACAAGACATAACTTACTTTACCTTCTACATCAAAATCAGAGGGATTGTGCTAACTTTGATAGCATGAATATCATATATAGGATATCTATATATATGCATCTAACCTATATATGTATATTCTATATACATTCATAGGAACATACAGAGAGTAGCATGACTCCTGAACAGGATCACATGTAAGTTTATGGAGCATTACATTTTGAATTATAGAATAATCTCTTTAACAAATTTAGCTGTAAAAGTTTTTAATGAAATACATACAAACAATATACATAACACATTTAAAGAGAACACCATCATGATTAAGTTGGTTGCATTCCAGGAATACAAGGATGGTCCAACATATATAAATCAATAAACATAGCACATGCTTTTTTTGGGGGGGAGGGGGGTCCGGTCATGAGCCTGATCTCTGGGCCTGGGCACTGTCCCTCAGCTCTTCAGCTCAACACTAGCGCTCTACTACTTGAGCCACGGCACCACTTCTGGCTTTTTTTTCTGCATATGTGGTGCTGAGGAATCGAACCCAAGGCCTCATGCATGTAAGGCAAACACTCTACCACTGAGCCACCTTCCCAGTCCCACATGCTTTTATTTAAAATAAAAACTTTGAAGGTATAGAGGGACTATATTTCAACATAAAGGCAATATATGACAAACCCATAGCCAACTTTTTGTTAAATGAGGAAAAATTGAAATAATTTCTGTTAAAGTCAAGAATAAGACAAGAGTATAGATACTTCTTATTCATATTCAACATAGTACTGAAATCTCTAGTCACAGTAATAAGGAAAGAGAAAGCAATAAAATGGTTCTAAAAGGAGAAGAAATAAGACAAACTATCCCCAATTCCAGATGATCTGATTCTGGCAGTTCTCCTGGAACTTTAGTATCCAAGCTTCCTGAGCTATACACACAGAATCATACCTACTGCATTATGGAGTATACATAGCACCAAATGTTGCACACATGTTTTGTTTTTAACCTCATGATAAGATGCAAACGTATCTATTTCACATTTTGATTTGTATGACCTCCCAGAAAAGACTATAATTTACCTTGGCAAGTGTTCTGTTGATAGGAACTGCTGTTATATCAAAACGGAGGTCATTAGTCAAGTGCATCCCAAAACTCCAACCTCCATATCTACAAAGAAATAAATTTATATTCATTTTACTAAATGAAATCTTCATAAGTTTATCTAAAATACTTTAGTAGGAGCTTAGTTCTTTCTTTCCAGTAGGAACATATTTACTGTATGAAATGAATACAAGCATTGATACCTTTTTTTTTTAATCATATTTTAGTCTCAAGTATACATCAGAATACAGGAAAAAGCCCCTCAAAACAACTAATATGTACAGTGATCATTCTGCAAATGCATGTCATATAATTGAGTCCTTTCTTTCATTTTAACTGAACCACATCAATAATCTCAATATTTTATTGTTTAAACGTTTTGTCTGGATAATTATTATTGGAATGTTATAACATTAGATCTTATCTTTTCATAAATGTCCTAATTTTCTCCCTACCACAGACTCTACTCACCACTCCCGCCTCAGTTTGTTTCATGGTACTATATATGTTTACCTTCTTGGATATTTGAAAGTGAGTTAAATTTATCTAAAGACTGTTAGTTCACACATTTTTAAAATCAGTAATATTTTTAAGGAAAGATTGAGATCCCTAAAAAATTATATTCCATTTAAATAAACAATGGTGTGGTGTGATTCACACTAGAATTACCTTGTGCCTGTCCTCCTGGATATAAGATTTTATCAGAGCAATAGGTTTTCACATATAAATGACATCATAATAAATTGTTCACTGCTATTCAAAGGCAGATTTTCATAACTTTTGCTTATAGTAGACCCCACTGTATTTATAATAAGTAATATTATTATAAAATATTCACATATATAAACATATTTTTATCACAAAACTCATATTCATAGAAAATATTATATGAATTAATAGTGCTTCTGTCCTGGTGGAACTTGTTTCCTTCTTTTTGTTTATCTGTAATTCAGAATCATTTTACAGTGAATGTTGCCCATTTATGTCTAGTGAAAGAGGTAGGAAAGAAAATGTGGAGGAATGGAGAAATGAATAGGAAGAAAGGCAGGAAGGAAAACATGGAGGAACTGAGGAAAGAGACAGGCTCAAGAACTTCCCATCCACAGTAAATGTCCAAGTGATTTAGGTACTTTCCTCTCCTGGATGTACTCTAAATTTTGAGCTATTATTATTGAAATGGAGGCCAATTATCATCAAAACTTATGCAGTCCTCCAAAGAAGTCTAATTCAGTCAACTGCTCCTCTGTTGTTTCAAGAAAGTAAAGACAATGAAGATAATTATCAATACATTTTGGAGGGCTTACAAAAATCCAATGCCTTTACATTGCTCCAATAAATCTTCATTTAAGTCATTACTCAGACTTCAATATATAAGGCTGTTTACATAAAACTAAGAATTTAAACATACAAATAATCATTAGAAACTTGCAACACTTCTCTCAAGTTTAGAAGTCATTTACCATGAGAATTAGAAAGCAATTAAATGTTGTAAAGAGTATTTTTACCTTCTTTGGACAAAGTCATTTGCAGTTGATATAAGGTAGTTTTCCATATGGTGCCCAGTGAGGTTGTAAATTACTTGAGATGAATAAATTCTTCTATGAGGTGGAGAATAGCTAAATTTAGGACAATCCTTGGAAAGAAGATAAAAAATTATTAACTTTTTACTGGTTGATTTTATGTAAATCAAATAGACAATGTCAAGTGTCATGATTTGTTTATTACATCAAATACTGGTGTACAAATCTAAAGAATCTAGAATCTGAAGAACTTTGAATAAGTAGCCATCTTGCCTACTGCCAAAAAATTAGAATAAGTACCTAATATTCATGTAGAACATATACTTGATGTTCAGGATTCACTGAAAGCCAAAAAGAATATATGCCAACAAATGTGTCATTGTTTCTTTCACTGTGCTGTCCTGGAAATATTTGTGGAGAATAACACTAAAAATTGAGATGACTCACAATCCCTTCAATAACTCACAGGAAAGGAAAAAAAAAGTTGCTCAAATTGAAAAGACATCATGATCACATATAACTTTCTAGAGATTGATGGCAGTAATCAAAAATTATATTCATGAAATAGCAGTTTTAGCTACTTACTCTAGAAGACTTTGGTTAATTATATTAGTTAACATACATTTTTTCATGTTAGTTTTAAATAAACGTCTGTATACAAACTACATGTATATATACAAACTCTTTAATTACTTCCGATTAATAGAAAAGTCCAAAAGATAGTACAGAGTTTCTGTGTAGTTCTATGCTACTTTCTTCCACTATGAACATTTTACATTACATTTGTTTAGAGCTTATTTAAAATACATTTTTATATTCCTATTTTTCTATGCTTCATGATAACTTTTCATCGTTGCTTGTCCAGCTTCACTATCATGATTATTTAGTTTGGGGAAAGTCTAGCATTTTCTGTTTTATCTTTTATCACTTCATACTATGTCCAAGAGCCAGAGGCTAGCACCACATGTGTGTTCCAAGAATATAAAGTTACAGGTTGCTCAAAAAGGTCAATGCTGGAATTTATCTTAGAATATATTGTATCAACTTGAACATCACTTTACAGAAAGGTGCTACTTTCTTATTTAATTGTACTCAGTACAGGACCTTTTTTTAACAGGACCTTTTAATTAAATTATTTATAATGAGAAGCACATGTATTATAACAAGACTGCTTGATGAATTCTGACAATCAGAATGCTCTGTATCAGCAACCAGGTGAGAAGACAGAATAATGCCAACTCCTGGCATTTGTATCCCTCATCATAGGGACCCAAAGAATAGAGACAGATTCATTTCCTATTGTTATATTTTACATAAGTAGGAAATATTCATTTTATATTAGGCCCACTTTTTGTCACTGAATATTGTAAGAATCCTCCATATGATTTTGTTTCTGTTGCTGGTCCTCAAGCTTGAATTTGGGACCTGGGTGCTGTCCTTGAGACTTTTTGCTCAAGGCTCACACTCTACCACTTGAGCCACAGCTCCACTTCAGCTTTTTGGTGGTTCATTGGACATAAGAGGTTCAAAGACTTTCCTGCCTGGGACAGGTTTAAATTATGATCCTAAGATCTCAGCCTCCTGAGTAGCTAGGATTACATGCATGAACCCCAGTGCTTGGCCTCCAAATGATTTTTTTTTTTTTTTTTTTTTTTTTTTGTCGGTCGTGGGGCTTGAACTCTGGGCCTGGGCGTTGTCCCTTAGCTCTTCAGCTCAAGGCGAGCGCTCTACCATTTGAGCTACAGCGCCACTTCCGGTTTTCTGGTGGTTTTATTGGAGATAGGAGTCTCACGGTCTCTCCTGCCCGGGCTGGCTTTGAACCGTGATCCTCAGATCTCAGCCTCCTGAGTAGCTAGGATTACAGGCGTGAGCCACCAGCGCCCGGCTTCCAAATGATTTTTATAGACTTAGTTGTATTCCATTGTGGAAAGAAACTACATTTGTCTTGCCTATTCTACTGCTGGTGGGTCATCAGTGATTATTTACTTGGCTGCTATGGATATTTTAATATGGGTCTCTTGGTGAAGCTACTCACATTTCTAAATGGTATGTAATAGGAATGGGTTTGCAGGTCCCATGGGATATGCACATCTTCAGCCCTACAATATATAGCCAAACAGTTTTAAGAATTGTTTGTACCACAGCAAATTCCTATGCACAGAATCTGAGTATCTGAGCTGCTGCACATCTATGCCCACACTTGGGGTTTTCTTCCTTCATATTAGCTATCTTAGTGAGTGTAGGGTGGTATTACATTGTGATCTTGTTTCTCAGTTCTCTGATGATGACATTTCCATACATTATTGACCATTTGGATATGGCATTTGTGAAATTTTTCTTCATGTAGTTCGCTATTTTTCTACAGCGCCATCTATATTTTTCTTGCTAGTTTGCAGGAGTGATATGCATATATACATATATTTGTATACATATCCAAACTAGAATAAAAGGATATGTATATATTCGATATATAATCCTTGATAATGTTTTGTGAATATCATCTTTCACTTTGTGGATTTTCTTGGGTCCTTTGATGTGCACACAGTGTAAGTTTTTCTCTTGAAAATTTTTAGGAATTTGCTTTAATTACAATAAATATCTATTGTGCATGGCCTCAGTTCTGCAAGTGACTCATAATTATTAAACATTAAGAGATAAATTGACATAATAAGTTGGAAAAAATTAAAATCTACCAGATTGTTTTCTTGTTAATGGAAATTTCCAGTATTCAATTTTAAATATTAACTCAGCTGACTTGATTAACTAAGGAAAAATATGAAGAATCTCAGAAGTTAGTTAAATTACATGATGGATTAAAAATTCTAAATATAAGGTAAAACTAACTTTTAAATATTCAAAAATTCCAAAGCTCCTATTAACTATCTTGCCTGAAAACCTCCAAATGGATTGCATTTACCGAAATTATTTTGATTCTATGACACTGTAATAAGATAGTTAAAGGTACAACCATGTATCCCTTTTCAAGGAAATGTTGCTAAATACTTCCTCAATGGGATGCTTAGCCAACAATATAAACTATTAATGGCTTTTCCTTCAATGGCCTTCAGATTTTTAAAATTTTGTAATTTGACCCTAATAATTATAAAATTTATGGTGTAAGGTGTTCTGATTCAGGAATGTATGTATGTGCACATGGTATTCACATCATGATCCAACTAGGAATTCTGAAGTTGCCAAGTGATTTTTGTTCTAAAAGTTTGGTGAATTGATAAGTTTAGAAAGCTAATATCTGTATCTATAAAATATAGAGAGGATAAGAGATTGTGGGATATTTTTTCCATTTCTTTCAGGAAATTATTTTTCATGCAGCCTGGAGGTACAGCTTAGAAATTTATGGAATTCCACTCTCAACCCAGACATGACTGACTGCCCAGTTAGTTGACCACTAACATGGCAGTCCCACTGTTTTTTTTTCCAATATGACAGTTATGGTCACATTTTGTTCTGTGAAACAGAGATTTCTAGTTAGAACTGAGCAGAGACCAAAAATTCATTTTCTGTTGGTTTCCACAAAGACCATCATAGAATTACCTACCCTTGGAGACTTGTCCTGAGTTGGATTTAAAAAATGACCTGAAGTTCAAAGTCAATATTTTTGAGTTGCCAGGGTCCATATCTCTGAGCTACTAGCTTCCATAAACTGAAATTATACTGGCTCTTCAGTAACCTGTATAGATCTTTCAAGTTTTGATATTTATCCCTTTCTTTTCCCTACTTCACTGCAACTGAATTCTATTTTTACCTGGACATTTTCTGAGCAGGAGCAAACTCCAAAATTATTGATAGGCTCTCCAGTAGTGTTCCATCTTTCCAGGACATTTTTATGTAGGCACCGTCTGCAAATGTAAATGATACTGGAAATAAAGGATGCGTATTTATGTGCATAGGTGTGCATATGCTCACATTCACATATGTGCATAATAGAAGTATTTGGTACTAAGTTCAGGGGTATAGTTCTAGGTATAATTCACTGATCTTTTCGTAACTTGAATATACATTGTAGTACATTTTTTCAAGTGATCTGACATTTGGTGGTGGGAGATTGAGGGAAAGCATTGATTGATTAAATAATGCTGAGAGTAAAGCTCCGTAAACTGTCTACTGTAGCAGGATGGGGCTTCGTGTTACATTTATTCTCTGCTCTTTTCATCCTCTCTGCTGACAGGAAGGGATATCTTTGGCATAATAATACACCAAGGTCAGGTTAACATATGTTATGTATTATGTGGAAAGTTTGAAGAAGTTTGGTATAGTGCAAAAACATGAAATGGAGTTTTAGAACACTTGGATCTAAGGTTTAGTTACACATCTTCTATCTAGGTTTCTTTGTATGAGAATCTTAAGTCTCTGTGAGCCTTAGTTTCTTCATTTGTAAAATGGGACAAATAATCCACAAGGTTGTGATCATTAAAGGATGTCTATAAATACAAAATATCTCATGTTTTTGGTTATAATATAACATAGCTGGAGAATGAACTAAAGGAACTACTTAAAAGGAGTTAATCAGAGATTATTTTGTCAGGGTACTGCTCTCTTCCATTCAAATAATGTAATGTACACATATCTCATCTCTTCACTTATACATCCATATAACCTAGGATGTTGGAAATGAGAAAAAGAAATAAACACTTACGAGTCACTGTTGTTCAAACATATATTGTCAATCCCAGGGAAGTTCCATAGTGTCGAGACCAGTGGTTTTGTGCTTGGGTCAAAATTCCTGCAATATTAAAAAATAGAAGAAAATCCATAGTCCTGCTAATCTTGCACATTAGGTGTATGTTCCCAAATAACAGGAAGACATGAAATTTTGTGGTCTATAGGACTGTTATATGAGTATGTATTTATATATATATGTGTGTATATACATATATGGTAGATGTATTTTTTTTGTAGATTTGGTGATTGAACTCAGAGCCTTGCACATGCTAAGTAAGAGTTTTACAATTGAACTACAGTCCCAACCAATAGGAATGTTTTATGAAAGAATCTAAGAAAGACTATCTTTGGGAGCAAAAAAGGTATCATTAGAAACAATATGCACAATTGGGAGCAAAAAAGGTATCATTAGAAACAATATGCACATGTCTCTATTTTGTCACATGCATTTAGCCATCAGCTATTGTGTATGTCACATTACATTATACAGAACATCTATTCCATACGGCTATCTTTGTCAGTCCAATAAAATGTCACTTGCTGAATATTAACAGACTGGGAAGCCTCACATAACCTGGCTTTTCTGATTCAAGTCTACTCACTGAAATAAATAACCATTTAAAAATGTTAATTGTTGGTGCTGTAAACTGGTATCTCAATAAATCAGATTGTCCATTCCTTTCACTGAATCAGTACTAAGGCACCAAGGTTCTTTGTGCATCAGTGCTTCCTGGGACTCAAACTAGTATAAATGCATGTCTGGAAGCATTTTAAGAATACTTTTTTAGTAGGGTGAGAATGTGGCTTAGTGGAAGAGTGCTTGCCTAGCATGCATGAATCCCTGGGTTCGCTTGCTTAGTACCACATAAACAGAAAAAGCCAGAAGTGGCACTGTGGCTCAAGTGGTACAACACTAGCCTTGAGCACAGAGAGGCTTCGGGACAGAGCCCAGGGCATGAGTTCAAGCCCCAGGATTGCTAAAAAAGAAAAAAGAAAGGAATACTTTCTTAGTTAATGGAGACCAACTCACGCATAAAATGCCGTCTGTTCTGAGGTGCCATAGAGAGAAGGGGAGATCTGGATCTCTGGGTAACTGTTGCTCGAATCTCTCAGCGTGCCAAGGCCCATGGCAGTGGTTACGAAGACAATGGGGAGGACGACCTGAGCAATGAGGCCTTTCCAGTTCCTGCGAGTGTGGTGGAACCTCTTAATGAGAATAGCCAGTATCTTCTTCAGCAGCAGTCCAAAGCCATCCAGCCTCTCACTGCTGGTCAGGACTTTGTCTGGTGAAACAAGAGAGATGCGATGTGATTTGGGAAACTTTGACAAAACAAGTACTAGAGAAATTTCAGAAACTATAGGTGGATGGTATATTATAGCATTGTGAAAAAAGGTTATATTTTTAATATTGGTACTGGAGGCTTAACAATCCATTTGTCAGCTCTGGACATGAGTCTCAAATTGAGGACTACCTCATCTAGACCTGTATATAAAAGTGTCTTGAAAAGCCAGGAACCACTGGCTCACACCTGTAATCTTACTACTATAACCCATGGACTTTCCTGTCCAGGCTGGCTTTGAAGTGCAATCTTCCGATCTCAGCCCCCTGAGTAGCTGGATATAGCCTTGAGCCTCAGCACCCCTTCCAGACTTTTCTGTGATTAACTGAACATAAGAGTCTCACAGAATGGGATGGCTTCAAACCACAGTCCTCAGATATCAGTCTCCTGAGTTGCTAGGATTACAGGCATGAGCTATGGGTCCCTCCTAAAGTCTTTTTTGGGGGGGGGGCAGTTATGGGGCTTGAACTCTGGACCTGGGTGCTGTCCCACAGTTCTTCAGCTCAAGGCTAGCGCTCTACCACTTGAGCCACAGTGCCACTTCTGGCTTTTTTCTTTTTGCTTATGTGGTGCTGAGGAATCGAACCCAGGGCCTCATGCATGCAAGGCAAGCGCTCTACCACTGAGCCATCTTCCCAGCCCCCCCCCAAAGTCTTAACTGCAGACCCAGCATGTATTACTAATAATGAATACTGATTGAATAGTTCCTTTCATGACATTGAATTTAGATAGACTCTAAGATAGAATCAGTCCAGGAACTCATTCCTATTATAAGTGACTTAGCAGTTGTTAAGTCTAATTGTTTCTATGTCTAACATGAAATCTAATGATTTCACTGTAAAGTGGGGAAAGGGAATTCTCTCCTCCAAGGTATACTTCTAGACAACCACTTATTCATTATTTTCTCATTGGAAATTTGGAATGATTAGAACTACATTTGACCACTAGAATCTCAAAAAGAATTCATTGGAAAAAATGATCTGCCCTTCCCTTATTCTTTGGAAATGCTCTCCAGGTGCTAAGAAAATCCCATGGCCTTGAGAGAGCAGCTTTGGAGGCTAGAAACTTGGCTCCCTCTCTATGGCTCTAATAATTCCTGCAATTCTCTATTTCACAAAAGCTACAAATTTAGCATTCTTTCCAAAGGCTTGACACCAAGTATGCCTTCACACGTGATAAGATGACAGTTTTCCTCAACTGTGTATATTTTAAATTTTCCATCACAAATTCTGCAGCATAAAAATCATGATCTTCATTTAGCTGATAAGAGAAAAAAAATACAAAGCTGCTTAATTTAAAATGAATTCCAATTAAACAGAGTGAACAAGTTGAAATGCAAACTCATATCTCTGCAAAAGGGAATTGTACAAGGAGCTGAATATTTTGAGTTAATTAGCATGCTTTTCTTTTTCTCAAGAAATTACATGTGGATGACTTACAGGTGTAGCAAATGGAGTAAATGTGCTTTCTCAAAGATAATGTCAATGAGGGGAACGTTTTGACTGAAGACTTTCAAATTATGAAAATACACAGCATTAACTTCCTGTAGCAGATGACCACTTTCTAATCAAAGTCTTTAATTCCATGGACTCTACAATTACATTCCACAAAAGATGATAAATGAGGAATGCAGCAAAGGACAAATGAGCCCCAAATTCCAGAATGATGCAAACGTCAGAGATGATCTTTTCTGAAGTTTAGAGACAGGCAAATGTTTAATTAAAAGTTCTCTTCCTTGAGATTTCCCCCAATTTACGCAAACTGTTGAAATGCCTACTCCATAATTTATATATCATTATACTCCGGGCTTCTTTGAGTAAATAGCGTTTCCAGAGGTATGAATTAACTGTCAGGACACTAAGCTGCAATCAAAGCTACTTTAAAAGGAGCTTAGTCCCTCAAAGTCCTGTCATGACACAGTTTTGCAAACATATCCTGGGTGAAGAACTGAGAGAAAGCCTGTTATTACAGGTTCCTAACTATCAAGCCTAACTTAATCAGTTCAAAGACCTTCCCCCACCAGGTATTTTCTCAGCCTCTCTGTTACTCAGAGTGTGGTAGGGAAGGGGAAATAGATGTGTCTTTCAAGGTGTGCTATGTACAGGGTGAGTCTTTTACTTTCTGAAAGGTTTGATGACTATTGTCTTCTTTGTGCCTGACCAATAACAGGAGAGAACTACTTTTTACAACAACCTTTCCCATGCCTGGGATAGTACCAATTACGAGAAGCATCTTTACTTGTTAAGCACAAAGCTGAAATGATAGTAAGTAGCCTCTCGAAATCACTTCTGGTGAGTAGACAGAACACTTATCATTATCCATCAGTGACCTTCTTTCACTTTCTTCACTGAACTGTTCAAACTAAAAATTTGATTTGTTTTCATGAATATTTTATATGTTGAAAAAAACCCATTTTATTTCTTTAGGATTTTTTAAAGTTTAAAGTTGAATTTAAAAAAAATTAAAATCTGGGGCTAAGGAGGGATACAGCTCAGTGGTAGAGCTCTTGCTAAGGAGGTACAAGGCCCTGGATTCAATCCCTAGCACCACATGGGAAAAGAACATGAGACAATTTAAAAATTTAAAGCTATCCTTTGACATTTCCATTCGTGTCATTTATGACAATTCGGTAAAGTATATGCGTTAGATTTTTACCATCTCTGTCTGTGAAGTTGCTGCTGGTCACAGACAGATCGTCCGGAGTTGAGGTGCCATTGAGAGTGGCATTCCCAATTTTCCTCTGTGTCAAATGTTCCAGACTCATGTTCCTGCTCGTCTGTGACTCCTTAGTCAAGTTCAGAAATACCTAAGGAAAAGAAGGCATACCACTTCATTAACATAAAATAATATCCAGGTCCAATTTCTGAGCTTAATTTTGGTTTTGAATTTTTATCACATTTCTTGAGACAAACATTTCTCGTCTGACTCTAAGAGAATAGTTTGCTAGGTGCCAATGGCTCACTCTTATAATCCTAGTTAATCAAGAGGCTGAGAGCTGAGAATCAGAATTCAGAGTCAGTCTAGGTAGAAAAAAATGCACAAGACTCTTATCTCCAGTTAAACAGAAGGAGAGTGTGAACTGAAAGACTGGCTCCAGTAGTGGAGCATCAGCTGTGAGCTGAGAAAGAGCACAACCCCGAGTCCAGGCTCCTAAAGAAGAACAGCAACAAAACAAAGAGACAGAGAAACTGTGTAAAAGCTGTATGTTCTCATCTTTTAAAAAGAAAAAATAACACTGAAGAAACATTTTAGTCTCAGGAGTCAGTCTTCTAGAGAACAGCACATAAATATATTTAAGTTTTTCTGATTATTTTAAGTATTTGTTTTAGACTGTTTTTTAAGTTCACATATTTATGCAAGTTATTACCACTCTAGGAAGTTAAGAAAATGTGACTGGAAATGAGGTCCAGAGCTTCCCTAGCATGCACAAGGCCCTGCCATCTGATCACTGATCCTACAGAAAAAAGAAAGAAGGAGGAGGAGGAGGAGGAGGAGGAGGAAGGAGAGAAAGCAAGCAAGCAAGAAAAAGGATAGAAAGAAAGAAAGAAAGAAAGAAAGAAAGAAAGAAAGAAAGAAAGAAAGAAAGAAAGAAAGAAAGAAAGAAAGAAAGAAAGAAGGAAAGAAGGAAAGAAGGAAAGAAGGAAAGAAGGAAAGAAAGAAAGAAAGAAAGAAAGAAAGAAAGAAAGAAAGAAAGAAAGAAAGAAAGAAAGAAAGAAAGAAAGAAAGAAAGAAAGAAAAGTAAAAGGAAAGAGGTTAGGAAGGAAGAAAGGGAATTAGGGAGGGAAGCAGGTTATCAGGTTGAGATGTACCTCTTCCACAGTGGTGTCTGAAATGCCATAGCAGCCAATGTTGAGGTCACCCATGCCCTGGTCCAGGGCTCTTAAGAGAGAGAGGTAGGCTCCTGAGACTTTGGTACTAAATGGAGGAAGCACATATACAAGCTCTCCCCCAATATCTTCCTTGAGGTAGGCATCAGGGAGGTGTGAACGGATCATCGTTGTCACAGCCATTGTGTCACAGACTCTGTTTGCATCTAAATTTGGGCTCTATGGACAAAAATGGAAGTTAATCACTCTCCTTCACACGTGGTACTGCCAAGGGTACTAATGGAGGGGAGGGAGGGGGTGATGAGTTCTAGACCTAAGTCAAATCACACATCACTCTTGCTGGCCTCTCCTTGGGGTATTTGGGGGCCCTGAGGTTGTTCACAAGTTATTATGCTACTAGCCTCATTCTCTTACCCCACTGTCCCTTCTCTAACTTTGTTGCCCACCCTCCTCTCTCTTTCTTGTTCTACTTCAGCAACAATTATCTTTCTGTTGCTAGAGGGCTCTAGGTTCAGGCCCATGTCTTTCTGAAGGGCCTTTGCCCCTAGAGAGTATCATGCCAAAAGTATAAAAAAAATAAAAATAAAAGCCTTATTTTTAAGATAATTTTGAAAAAATTAGTTTAAAATAGTGCAACAACACTAGCAATTGTTGGTAATAAAATTGCAAAGTCTGTCCCCATTAGAAGAATTGATAACTTGTGACTGCATCAAGAGGAGTATTTTCTCTTCTACGCACCTTCTTCTTGGTGAGTGTCAGGTGGTACCCATCCCCAAACGCCTCCTTGAGGTAGAATGGTGACCCGCAGCACCGCAGTCCGCCCTGTTCCAAGAAGGCAATGCGATCGCTTAGCACTTCAGCCTCATCCAAGTGGTGTGTCGACAGAATGATTGTTCTGGCTTGAAGACACAGCAGAGAACAACCGAGAGTGAAAAGTGAAGACACAGCTCCCATGATACACAGAGTTAGCGAGAGTAAATCCTGTGACTTACAAAGACAAGAGTCACGTTTTATGAGCTAACTGGAAAAACAAAATCAAAACAGGCCAGAAGAAAAACCTCCAAAATGATCAAAGGGAATTTCAAAAGGGTTTTCTTCAATATTGGGGGACTATTTTTCATACAAGTTGGCAGCAAATAATCATTTAGTATCCTGTATAGAGAAATGTCCATCATGTGCTCTGTGTGCCTTGGCAGCTGTTTCCAATCTGTCAAAGTTTTACTCCTGTGGCTTCAATTTTACCTTCAGTTCTCTCTCTCTCTCTCTCTCTTTTTTTAGTTCCTTTGCTATGAAAAAGCAATAATTTTAATGGCTCTTTGAATTTCCTCTCTGATTAATCCACTCCACTCTGATTACTCCTTTGCTTCACATCCTGTTAGCACTTATTTAGTCTGTTTTCAGTTTATTTTCATTTGTGTATGTTTGGTATCTCTAATTAGATTCTCAGCTTCTCTTGGCAGATGTTGGAACTTCTGTTGGCTCTGCATGAACTCATGGTCTTAAGCTCTCACTTGGCTTTTGTGCTCAAGGCTGATGCTCTACTACCTGAGCCATCCTACTTTCTACTTCTGACATTTTGCTGGTTAACTGAAGAGTCTCACAGACTTTCCTGCCTGTGCTGGCTTTGAACTGCAATCCTCAGATCCCAGCCTCCTGAGTAGCTAGGATTACAGGTGTGAGCTACCAGCATCGGGCCTTCAGCTTGCTTTTGTGTATATCAGATGGCAGAATTCTGATTGTTAAATGAAAAAAGTTATGAGAAAGTACTCATACCAGCTTTGTTCTTGGATATGACATCCCATATACTTCGACGAGAACATGGGTCAACTCCAGTGGATGGTTCATCCAAAATGACCACCCTTGATCCACCAATGAGTGCTATGGATATCGATAACTTCCTCTTCATCCCTCCTGACAGTGTTCCAACTCTCTTATGACGATGGCTATAGAGCCCAGTATCTTTCAAAGTCCTTCAAAAATAATTTTTGGTGGTTATTTTAACAGACCATTTGAGTTCTGGGAGAACACAGTAAATACACTAAGTGGTCATCATTCACTAAGCCATTATTATGCCTTCTATAAGATGTAATGCAATACTGAAAATTCAAAAGTTTATTTTTATCATAGATTTAGAAGTTAAAAATTAATATTAAGAAGAAACAAACCTAGGAAAGATAAATTCTATTCATTTGACAAATATTTAGAGTATATGACTATTCTGTTTTGTAACATATCTTATGTGAGGAAGAAAAGTAGTGAACAATAAAAATTCCCACCATAAGGACATTGTAGTAATATAATGTGCAGGGAGGGATGTGAAGGATATCCAGGAGATAAACATAGTCTCAAGCAAGTTTTTAATATGTGAGATGGTGATACAAAACAAAAATAAATAAGCAAAACTATCTGAGCTAAAGAGTATCAACATCTTTTCTATATTTGATATTCAAGTAAGATTTGAGCAGAGGTCAGGAAAGTGGTCATTTGACCAAGAGGATGTCAAAAGACTTGAGGCTGGAGAAGCTCTTATGTGTCAAGTGCACAACTAGGTTCATGTGTGTAGAGCATAGTGAATAGAAGAACACAAAACTGAAACAAAACTGAGATCCAGCATAGGTCATTAGGGTCTTGTTGGGTCTTGTCAGCCTTGATAGTGCAACTCAGTGTTTATACTGAATGTGGCAGGAAGCAATGTGAGTATCTCGAAATGGTCTGATTTGCATCAAGTGCACAACTAGGTTCATGTGTGTAGAGCATAGTGAATAGAAGAACACAAAACTGAAACAAAACTGAGATCCAGGATAGGTCATTAGGGTCTTGTTGGGTCTTATCAGCCTTGATAGTGCAACTCAGTGTTTATACTGAATGTGGCAGGAAGCAATGTGAGTATCTCGAAATGGTCTGATTTGCAATAGAAAAAGATCTCTCTAGCTTCTCTTTAAGGAATAGATTGTAAGGAAGAGTATAGAAGCCAGGCATTCAGTTAGTAGGCATAAACTAGGGTAGTAGCCTAGAGATAGGGAAAACAGGATTTAGCCACCAAGAGAAAGAGAAATAAACAATTTCAAGATAATTAACCAGTGAGAATAATGGATTAACATATACAGACTATCAGAGAAGTAGGAAAATTAAGAAGCAGTTAGGGCATGCAAAAACGTTTCCTATTGGTATCATTGCCAGAGTTTGACTAAGGTCTTTGAGAAAGGATCCCAACCCACATCCTGATTCCTGGCATAACTCACCTCTTCACTTCTTCATGGAGCTGCTTTTTGGTCCACTGAGGAACTTTGATGGAGCCGTATAAGAGAAGGTGCTCCTTCGTAGTGAGGTAACTGAACAACACATCATGCTGCATGCAAACACCCATGTTCTTCCGAACAGTATTCAGGTCTGTCTTGGTATCTTTTCCATACACAAAAATGGTACCTGCTGAGGTACCAAACAGCCCAGTCAGCATGGATCTGGGAATGAAGAAATGTCAAGTTAGAACGAGGCCAAGCATTTACGTGATATATTAAGATTTACAATCTCACATGTTAACCAAAAAAAAAAAAAGTTCTATTATATCTCTTCCCTCAAGGTCAAGGCATGAAATAAAAGGAGATTAAATGAGAGTAAAACAATAAAAATAACATTTAAGCTCTTAATAATTTCAAGTGTTATATAAACATGAATGATGGTGAATTTGGTGGTGATATATAATCATAGTGCCTGTCTGGAAAGGGTGTACTAGTTGGGAGAGAGAAGGGTGAACTTTCTTGCTATTGTTTCTAACATATTTATAATGTAGCATGTGATTTTCTTTGTTTCTTTGTATATTCCTTCCCCAACAGTAGAACCCCTGTTTTCACAGTATTTGATGTTGGTGCCCTGTATAGACACTTCTCTAATTCAGGGAGAGAAGGGAAAAAACGAAATGCTTAAATAAGGATACAGGTTGACCCATTGTAACAATGAGATGTACAAAACACTACATTTAAAACGAACTTTACAACTTCAGTGGGAGGTGGGGGGTAGTTTTGGAGGTGAGAGGGAAGGGATGGTAGGGGGAAAACAAAGGAGGAGGCAACAATGCTTGATAGGAAATGTTCTCATTACCTTGCTCATGTAACTGTAATCCCTCTGTACAGCATTTTTACAATAAAAAACATACAAAAAAGAGGATGATTACGGTAAAAAAAAATACTTCACATGCAAATAGAACAATGAAGCTTGTTGTGATTGGTTTGGGAAGGGAGAAGGGAAGAGAAGAGTGAATGATAGAGGGTGAATCCCATCAAGGTAAACTGTTTGCAGATATGATTGTGTCAAAATGTAATCCCCTTGTATAATTAATTAATACTGACAAAAACAGAAAACAAAAAACAAATACCAAAAACTCCCTCCAGTTATGCTTTTTCATTGTAACTACACTCTCTCCTGAAATAACTCATGAACTTCCTTGACATTCTAGAGTACAAACTGACAAGTCTCAAATTTATATTTCTAGCCTAGACCTTATCCCTTATTCCAAGGCTTATTCTATCCATCCAACAGAGAGTGTCACTTTTCTGTAATATACCTTAATAGGGCCTCTTACCCAAGATGATGCTTGCTTGCTTGTAGGTTGATTTTTACCTTTCTTTCTGTGATAGATTCATAAATAAGTTGCATAAGCTGAGCACCCCAAGGTCATTTTTGTGCTTTCTTCCTCTCTTGGTCAATTTACATATATGTATTTCTGTTTTTTTTCACAGCTTCTACCATGGGGGCCAGCCAGCATCCCTATTAGTCCAGGGATGTAAGCACCTAACTCATCTTCCTATATACACCCTATCCTATTGTCTACATTTGACTAGAGTATTTCTACCCAGATAATTCCCTATCCTCTTTCCAACATCTGTAAAACAGGGTGATTACTCAAAACTCGTCTACTCCCTCCATTATAATACAAGCACCAGGAGTTGTAGGGAAAGGACTTATTTTCTCATTACTTTCTCAGTACCTTACCTATGCCTGGCAATGAATCCCTGGAGACCAAATAGGAAACAGTATCATATACAATTTTGTCATAAAATGCTTTGACATACAAATAACATATTCTATTCTTTATCTTCAAATGTTTACAGTCAAAAGAATAAAATGGGGCTGTCTTAGCTAAAATGATAGCCTCTTTAAAAGTCTTCTCTGTTCCTTTTCTTCCCATATCCCTTAGTTCCTTTTAGGAACCTTGTTTTTGAAGCAGTGTAGTCTCACTAGAAAGGCAACTCTGGCATTACACAGGTTGTGGATATGGGAGAGTCTGGATGTGCACTTGTATCATAACCTTCTTTGTCCTTTTTTTATTTACAAAAAGTATTCATTTCAGTGTTTTGGCAGTCACAGCACTTGCTCACAATGATTCAAAATTGGATGTGTAGCCAGTGACTCTTAAAGGCTACAGTGCAGACCGCAGCTTAGCACTGAGTCAGCAACTAAGCAAATGAGGACCATTGGAGGAAAATCACATAAAAAAGTGGCAAAAAGAACCGTGTTGCTTTAACAGCATTGGAATATTTTCTCCATTCTGACACAGGAAAGCGTGACATAAATGGAGGGAGCCTCTGTCCTGCTCTTGGCCCTTTGGATCCTTACATGATAGTTGGTGAATCTTTTCATTTCCTTCTGAGTCAAAGCAAGTGTTTCCAATAGTAAGCAGGCGAGGTTGTGTGCATTCATACCCGCCAGGGTGTGCAAACTCAAAGTTATACATGGGCCTGGATATGTATGTAAAATAAATGAGACAGAGTGATGGCTGCCGCAGTAGGGGTTGCTGGACACCAGGGATGAACCAGAAAGCAGATGTTCTCATTAAGAGAACAGCCACTAATGAGCCTCAACCAGTAGTCACTGCCTAAAAATGTGGACTCAGTGTTGCAGAACTTCATGCTTTCTAGGATATGCCTCAGAAAGCATTTATTTTCACTGGGAAATTCCTCATGTTTATTTATTGGCTCTGAATGAATATGTTTAAGATGTCTTGGGTAGGCCAACGCTAGATGGACGAAGTATGTCTTCCTCCTGGTAGACATGATCTGTTTTGTTATTGTTGTTGTTGCTGTTATTGTTGTTGCTGTTTGGTGGGGGGGGGTTCATAGTTTGGTACCTTAGAATCCCTTGTTTAGTATAAAAATTGAACTAGCTGACATCATCTAACGAGTACAATCCTTCTGTATGAAAAGTTAGTTTATAAAATGAACTGTATTGGGCTGGGAATGTGGCTTCACGGTAGAGTGCTTGCCTAGCATGCATGAAGCCCTGGGTTCTATTCCTCAATACCACATACACAGAAAAAAGCTGGAAGTGGTGATGTGGCTCAAGTGGTAGAGTGCTAGCCTTGAGCAAAAGAACCTCAGGGACAGTGTTCAGGCCCTGAGTACAAGCCCCAGGACTGGCAATAAATAAATAAGTAAATAATAAAAGAAATATATTAAAAATACACTTCTGGATATGAAGCATTGAAAAGAAACATTACATGGTAGTAGTTTTCCCAGCTCCATTGGGTCCCAGCAGTGAGGTAATATGCCCTTCATAAAAGTTCAGATTGAGATTATCCACAGCGACTTTTGAGCCATAGATCTTTGTGACCCCATGCAGGGCAACTCCAATTGGGAGATCCCTAGGTTCAGGTTCAATGTTGGAGGGAAACACAGATTCAGGACCTAGAGAATAATCAAAGGAAAAAAGATAAGCTCACAGTAAGGGAATGCAGCAAGAATTAGAGTCTAATTCAAAATTGAAGGTTATAGACATACAACCTTTTAAATAGTTTTTTTTTAATCCAGATACAATGGTTATGGTGTTTTACCCCTCTCTTCATAGTTACAGAATGAATGAATGTGTAAAACCACATTCTTCACCAGTCCTCTCTGTTAGAGAAAGAAGCTCCAGAATATAATATCAGAATTAGAAGTTCTTTTTTTTCTTTTTCTTTTTTTTTGTCGGTCATGGTGCTTGAACTCTGGGACCTGGGCACTGTCCCTCAGCTCTTCAGCTCTTGAGCCACAGTGCCATTTCCAGTTTTCTGGTAGTTAACTGGAGATAAGAGTCTCACAGATGTTCCTGCCTGGGCTAGCTTTGAACCTCAATTCTCAGATTTCTGCCTTCTGAGTAGCTAGGATTACAGACATTTGCCACAGGTGCTGGGCAGAAGTTTGTTTGTTTGTTTGTTTTTTTATGTGAAAGATCTTAACTATTCAAAAGATAAACCTAAAAGGCTTTGTCCTCTGATTGGGCAGGATTTTACTAGATTATGGATTTTTGTTGTTGTTGTTGTTGATGATGTTTTGCCAGTTGTGGGGCCTGAACTCTGTGCCTGGGCACTGTCCCTGAACTCTTCAGCTTGAGGCACAGCAGCAGCACTTCCAGCTTTTTTTGCTTATGTGGTGCTGAGGAATCAAACCCAGGGCCTCATGCATGCAAAGCAAGCACTCTGGAGCCACCTTCCCAGTCCTAGATTATGGATTTTATAGTGGCAGGGCTAATAGCTTAGATCTGTGGTTTATAGAAGCCAATTCATTCATCAGTATCTACACTTCTTTTTGGCATCACAAAGGGACCACTTATACGGGCCATGGGCCATAGTTACTTGATAAAGATGACACTGCTCACCTAATGTCAGTGTTACATGAGCTTTAAATGATTTCCGTAGCATTGGTAGTAGGTTATGCTAAATTACCCATACCTGGTACTTGGATACTCCTTATGACTGGTGGCAGATGTTTGGAATTAGGGGTGCAGACTGTGGCCAAGGAGCAAAATTTTTCTCTGTGTGAGGCTAACTGGACCACAAAAGGATCTATGATCTTGGCCTAATTAACACCATATGCTAACCCACTGAGCTAATGAGCCCAGAAAAAAAGAGCCACAATTCAATACCCATAAGAACCTAAACACATATGTGTAGACATACTCACCCATGACTAAGAGGGTAATAATTTTGCCATTTATAAAAGCATAATTAAAAAAAGAAAAGCATAATTAAAACTACTAGTCACCCAGTTTTACACCATTTCTCTTACAGTAATGCATGTGGTGGACCTACTTGTCTTACTGGAAGATGGGTTGGTGTTCTGCATCATGATGTTAGTAAACATGAGGCCATTGCTTTTCTCATGCTTCACCTCTGCGCACCCAAACCGCTCTTTCCAATAGGAAGGAAGGACTGGAAAATACCATGGAGCTGCCATACCATACGTCCCTATAGTAAGGCAGATTAAGAATGATGATTGACTTTTCATTTGAAGCACTGGAAACTAAACAATAGGATACTACATATGGTTATGGAAATCGTTCTCCTGAGAATTGGGAGACTTGCGTTTTGCTTTATAACATCTACTCCTTAGTTGAAAAGATGGATTGACCTGACGCTATTCATGGCTTCTTAATTTACTCCATCTTTTAAAGGATTATCAGAGAAAAAAAGTGACAATTTATTCATCCAAAATTTTTGGTTCATTTTAGGATTTTAGTATTTCTCTTTTTTTTTTGAGAGTATAGATGGTCTATCAATTATTAGAACATATATGTTCTGATATTAAAACCAGTATGGTTAACAGAGATGACAACCATAAAACAAAAATAATATCTACCTGTAGAAAACATGTTCATACCTGGGAAAACATTCCTGACATACCAAGCGATAAGGAAATAAATGAAAGAATCAGCTAGGATGAAACAGCACAGCCAGCCAAATGAGGTGGTATCACCCCGGACCGGGGAGCTATACATGTTTTCCCACTGAAGACCTAAAGATTAGACACAGATAGTTATTTTTTCCTGACACATTTATAAAAGATAAAACTCAGTTTTAAAGAAAGTGAGCCTACCAACGCCTTGTTCTTCATATCGTGCAATGTATTGGCTTGCGTAGCTGAACGCTGTTGGGGACAGCAGGCTCTGGGGAGAAAAAATGAACAGCAGTGATAGTTCTAGCAGATTTCACACCTTACACTCAGAGTGATCTTAAAATACTTTCAATTCTGGACATATAGATTAAATTGAGGCTCACTTTCTAAGTGTATTAAAAAAAAAAAAAAAACAACTGAGCTCCCTTTCCAAGCATGACACAATCCAGAGAAAAAAAAATACAACTCAGTTTAAAAAAAAAGAATAAAAGGAAATGGGATACCAAAAGATACAGCTAGAAAATTAGGACCTGGAAAATATTTGCGAAAAATCCAAAACATACTGGGCTAGAGGCATGGCTCAGTGGTAAAGTGCTTGCCTAGAGAGCACTAGGTCCTAAGTTCAAACTCCAGTACAACCCAAAAAAGAAGAGTAGCCTACAACATATATTTAAACTCACTGGTTGTTGTTTGGCAATCTATAACATAACAGTATGAAGCCTAAATTTAAATGAAAACATTACGGGTAGAAGATGATTTCACTTCATAAACTTATTTTGGTTAATAAGAAATTTTATGAATGAAAATATACTAAAATATCAATGGATTGGAAATTGATAGTTGCCACAAATTCCAAACTTAGTTTTTGTTTAACTCTAAGTAGTCAGTGCTGGATAAAAGTTATTTATCACAACTTTTATCCATAAAGAGCAATGTTTGCTCTTATAATGATGTTTGCTTCTGTTCCTTAAATTTTAGCGGTGATAATCCTTAATTTAATGCTTGTGAATGAAAAGGTAAAAAAGAACTCAAAGTCACATGTATGTATTAACAGCATACATGCTGTTAACATTACTCCTATAAATTATTTTATTTCATAAATGCTATGAGCATCATTCATATATTAGAATAGTTCTCACGCCTGAAATTCTAGGATTTCATAGTAATTGGGTCAGAAAAAAATTTAGAATTTGCAATGTTCTCTAAAACATTGTATGCTTTATTTTAACTGCTCCTTCTTCAAAAAATGGTTAATGTCCTCACTTGTTACGGCTTATTTTGCTACCACCAAGCTTTTACAAGTGAACTTTCAGTTTGAAATCTTAGAACAAAAAGTGGAGGGGGGAGTCTATTCATTACCCATTGGCCAACCCCACAGAGGACTTACCATGAACACCTTTATCACGTAACTTAATTCATCCTCAATTGTAACCATAACAATAAATGGAAAGAAGGCAATGACGTAGATGAGACTTCCAATCAGAGCGGCAATGTTCGTGTTGTTGAAGAAGACACTGATAAGGTAACTCATGGCAATGACTGAAAAGCTATAGTCCGAAAAATACAGGAACAAAATGAACCCATTTGTCTTAGGAAGAATATTGCCAAACTTGAGTATGACAATGAGGATTGCGATGGTAACCAGTAAAAATCCAATACTCTCTATAAGCCAGGCAAAGAAATGGCTACAGGAGTTCACGCCCATCATCTTCATGTACTGCAGGAGGAAGACAGTATTAGATGCTTCTTAAACTGGTCAAATCTTAAGTAATAACCATTTTGTATCATGATAACATTTCTAAGAATTTCCATATACATGGAAGTAGGTATTCTAATGTTTTATAGATGTATGTATGCATGTATGTATATATGTATCTATCTATCTATCCATCTATCTACCTACCTATCTATTTATCTATCTCATTAGACTACATAGACTATATGTAAATATATAGTATAAATACATATATATCAAGTATTTGTCCATGTGTGCTGTGTGAAAAAAATTACAATAGCAGACCATTTTTGTTTATATGCTCCTAGAGTGGTGCCTCAAACTAACAAATGATTTAGTGAAGTGCCCTTTTAAGAAAAACATTACAGCTCTAGGTCTGGGTATAGAGCCTCGTGGCAGAGCCCTTGTTTAGCTATGTATAATTCAGTCCTTAGCATCATATGCATACACAGGAACAGGAACACATACACACACAAATGGCAATCTATTTTTTAACTCATATGTAACTGATGTCACCAGAATAAATTAATTTAAAATATATCATCAAATTTGTGGTGTCTCCTGCACAACTTTACAACATGAGCTTGACCTCTGTATAAGCGTGGCTTTTTCAAGCTGGAGAACAACTATGCATGGCTTATCTTCAAGTTCAATGTGGAGGTGAAGATAATAAAAGCCCACATTTAAAAAGATTTTAAATAAGCATTAATGAACAACACAATGTTATCTACAAGTTGCTCAGAGAAATAGATTTGATCCCTTAGAACTTAAAACATGGCAACATGGCTGCTGTCAATGGGAATCTTTTGCCTTTAGCCCTGACTTTTCTAACCTTACCATTCACACGCACTCTACAATCAGTTTTACCAGCCTTCTTTTACAAAAAGACACTCAGACACTGGCAATGAACTCAGGTTATTTCTTTCAGGGGTATTCTTAGATAATTCAGCGATATCCACAGGGCCAATGTATCTCACCATCAAGGTAGCAAAATAAAGCTACAAGATCTGATTGTGTTTAACTCAAAATATTCTGAATGACTCTACAGTCCTCTGTGTCTTGGTGGCTAGAGACTTGTTAATATGGTACTTTAGAGGAATCTGGATATCCTGGTTTCTAATTTCATGATACATAATCAATGTTCAGATTTATGAATCTAGTATTATGTTTTAAAAAAGAACAAAAGAAATGCCTCACCAACAACTTTATGATCAGATCTATAAAACTATGCACATTAGCCAATATATTTATATACATATATGCATATACATATATACATATATTATATATGATTTTCAAATTTAACTTGCCTAGGAAAATAACAGTAGAGTATGCCCTGGATTCTTTGTTCTACAAGCCAAAGTAGCAGATTTTACTTGCTGGCTTTTCTTCTCTCTTTTTTTTCCTTTCATTTCTTTTCTTTCTTTTTTCCTTTTTTTTTTTTTTGTAACATCACATTCTGATAACTCCATTGCTCTGTTGTTAGCATTGGAGACAGCTACTTGACTGCCAATAGTCTAAGATGAGGGCCTCATGCTAATCACCAATAAGAAAAGCCCATGACTTTTCCTCCCAACTTTGCCCTCTCTTTCATCTTCTTTTCTGGCTCCTATGTTCTCCTCCTGGGTCCTGTTACATTGGCAGTTAAAGTCTCAACCAATGCTGCCATAGGAATAAGAGTATGGTTCAACGTGAAAAACCTACACAAGGCACAAATTCACTCTGGAATGTTTCCCCTCATTGTAGGTTTGGTATTTTTGAAAATGAAATTACATTTTAGAGTTGAAAAAAAATATATCTTAGTTCAGCAATTTTTGCCTAGTCCTTCACCCAGTTTAAGAAATTACTGTGTCATATTTGATGTCTATACTTCAGATACTTATTAATTCCAATATGGTTATAATGTGTTGGCTTTTTTATTTGCTTTTTATGCTATTTATATTTTGAGATTTTCAGACATGTTATAGGTAATTGAATATAATTAAATGGAGGAGATAAGGAACCCATGTAACTATTTCACTTAAATTTATGTGGCTTCTACAAAGACCATCACCAAAACTGCATTAGATATCAGTAGAGGGTGGTCTCACTGCAAAAATCAAACATCTAGAAGATACCAAGGCCATGAATTAAAGCTGATATCATACGTGTCAATGTTTTCCTTCCTTAATGATAGCTGCAGTATAAAATATCTTTACATCTAGAATGTTCTCCACGTACAGACTTGCTAAAAGATAATTTGCAAGGTTGGAGATTAGGGACAAAGGTACTTATCACTTATTTTGAACTTTTTGAGACTCAAGTTGGAATTCCTATTTCTAAGAGATGATAAAAATTGGAGACTGATAATTCTGGGGTTTTGTTTGTTTTTACTGAGACAGGCTGAGTTAGGTGCTTTCTAAAGCATCCACCATTGAACATGCCAGGATGAAATGGCAGTGTTAAATTTTAGGATTTTATGCCATTGGAACAGCTGCTATTTATAAAGAGAAAGAGCAATGAAAGCATGTAAGTCATCCATGAACTATCCAGATTCGCTGCCAACTTTGTGGTAACTCACAAGACCTAACTTGTTCATGGAAGATCACCCATCGAGAATGGCTGGCTGTGCTTTCTCAGATGCCACCAGTTCCTCCTCAAAGTGACAGATGTCAGGTGCCAGCTTTGCAATCAAAGAGTCACTTTGTCCCAAACCTCCCAAACCTTCCAGCCAGAGCAATTCATCAATATCTGATAACTGGTTGCTCTAGGGAAGCCCCTCTAGACTGTGGTCAAAATAGGCTATCTATCAGAAACTTTCTATCAGAAAGTAATAAGAAAGTTTCTATGAGATTTGGTTGAATGAATGTGCATCCACTTTCATGAGACCCTATGTACAGAGGTGGACATTAATAAGGGACTGGAACTTATAAATTCATTTATGAATTACAAATAGTTATAATTGTATATTTATGGTTTCATATATTAATAAATTTGTCTGACAGCAATGTCATTCAAAAAGTATGTTAAGGATAAAATCATTGGGAATAGTGAAATGCAATTTTCTGCGTCAATTTTAAAACTATTGTTATTTTAGTAAGATAAAAAGGATATTGTGGTCACTACTGGGAACTTTCCAAATCCCTACCAGTGGCATGAATAATATATGTCAAGAAAGCATTAAAAAAAATCCCATTTAATATGAAGTCCCAGAGGTCTAAAAGTTCTTGTATAATTCTTGGTAACAACTCACAGATAATCTGACCTGAGAAAAAATAAGAATTCTGTCTCTGACTGAAGGCTCCAATAAGAAGCTCACTTATAGGACATGAAAATAATAAGAAAAAATGCTCTTCTCTGTGCATTATTAAATTAGCTTTAACATTTCAATTACTAAAAGCAAATAATACAGAATAAAACTCAAAGAAAAGTCTTTTTTTCCAACAGTGCTTTTAACTATAAGCTTATTTAAAAAAATAAACTTGTTGGTCATTAGTACTTGTGTCAATTTCAAAGGTAAAGGGATTCACCAGAGACATATCATAAAAAGGTGAAAGATTAGTAGCTTCATTGAAATAGCAACTAACTTGGGGTCCTTGACCAGATCTTAGAAGACTTATAAAAAGAAAGAAACAGCATTATAATTTTCTTTATCTTTTGGTTTAATTTGAATTTAAATAAACTAAGAAGCAGGTAGTTTTGCATTTTAATTGAACATGAAGTGGTGGCACAAATAAATGATGTGATGGCTCTGGCATTTAAGAGATTGTCTTTTATCAACTTCAAAATTCTTTTTAAAAAAAAAATTGTTGTCAAGAAAATGTAAGATAATGAGTACCAGTAAGTTCGTGTTGAGCTTATAATCTCAAAAGTCTTAAGCAAAAGTATCCAGGATATGAAAAAGGATTAGTCATAAGTCAAGATCATTAAGCTCAAGGCCTAGATCTATTGTTAACTAGGTCCATAGTCTTCAGCAGGCTACCACCTCTCTGCTCCATGCTCAGTCTTTTCATCGCTGAAAAGAAGTGGGGGGGAGGGCAGGTAAGATGGGATCTGAATGCAGTGGAGAGATGCTGAGTAGAAGCATTGGGTTCATTCAACTCATGCCATATCTACTACTTCTCCCAGTTCACTTTACAAATATACCCCATTCCTTTGAGTTAAGGCACATGGATTTTAAGATGTGCCATTATTTTATGTGCTACCAAGAAAGAAAAACCTTGTCAAAAAATTATTACACCCCATTAAATTCATCTTAATTTTTGGAACTTAAAAAAATAAAAATTCAAATATAACATACAAATAAAAAATAAGTATCTCCTTTATTTTGAGATATCTGGTGTCTGGAAATGTCATCTGAGTGAAATCTAAATAAAACAACTCAAAGAGCTTAAGAGATTGGACTTAAGTCTACTTAGAAATGGACGCACTGATTTCAAGTTCAGTAATTTTTCTACCAGATTACTTTGAGTTGGGTTAAAATTTAATAGTAGATGCTATCCCAAAGAAGGTATAAAGCTACCAAATAAAAACTAGCTACTTGCTTAGCAAATATGAAGACCTGGGTTTAGTTCCCAGCACTGCAGTGTTTTCATACAGAAATGAATGTAGTGTACTTTCAATGGAAAGAAACTTCATTATGACTTTGATATCTTTTGGTGGCATACATACTCGCATACAAATACAATTATTTCTAACACAAAATATGCGTGTGAATAACATACAGGTATGTGTAGAGACATACATTCATATGTCTAGGTTTGCTGTCACAAATAATACTTTTTACCTTAAAATATCTATTTTAGATATGTATTTTTAAATAGAAAACACAAATCAGTTTCTGCAAGTTTTCTGCTTCAAAGTTTTCCTTTAATCTGTGAAGATTCACTTCTGAGTACCAGAAACCCCAGAGAGTTATGAGGTAGGGGTTTGTGACAAAATAGGATCTGAGATATGGATCCAAGATTCAAAACTGCAACCAGTAAACTACTGTGTAGTATAATCAACATAGCAGATCTAAACTATTTGATGGGGTGTACACCAAATTGTAACTGAAATTAAAAATTGTAACTGAAATAAAAAATATGAACTATTAAGACAGAAACCAGTTTCAAGTATAAACACACGAAGTGTAGCTTTACTAGTGGCTCTGTAATACCTGTAATACTAGCTTCTCAGAAGGCTGAGATCTGAGAATCTTGATTTGAAGTCAGGACAGGCAGACAAATCTGAGACTCTTATCTCTAATTAATCAGAAATACACAAAAGTAGACATGTGTCTCAAGTGAGAGAGCTCAGTGAGCAAAAAAGTTAGGTGAGAGCAAAAGTTCAAGCCCTAGTACTGACAGAGGGTCGGAGAGAACGATGAGAGAGGAGAGAGAGAGAGAGAGGAACTAGGCTTACAATTCTACAATCCTGAAACTGAACCAAAACTAGGAAGGTGTGATGTATGTCTTGTACAGAGTAATAACTAATTGCTTAGAAGCATTGGCAACATACGCCTGAAATGTACACACTGACTAAAATTACTTTAACCTCATTATTTCAGATTTCCAGCTATATCTTACAATAATTATTGTGTCTTGGTTTTGAAATGTTTCAACTTCCTTCCTATTCTGCAAATGAGCATAAGAATGGACTCATTACATGATCAGCAGATAAATTAATTTCTATTCTGATACAATCTAACAACTACACAATGCTTTATCATAAATTCTTAAAGGAGGTAACGTATTTGGATTTGGGGTTAATGATAAGATGTATGCCCAAGATAAGATCATGTTCCACACTCTAGATCCAGCTTTCAATAGTTATAATATTATTAACCTCATCACTAGCATAACATGAAATCTTCGATTCCAAAACTTAGGAGTCACCGGGGAATAAAGGAGAAGGTAATTGAAGAAGACAAAGTATACTAGAAAGAATGTTTTTCTCGAAAGCTCAAATCAGCCACAAGTCTATATCTTTGGTTATATCTATATCTACATTTGAACTTGCTTAGTTACCATGCCAACAATTTCTGGCTTAATTGTTAGTATTGCTGTTATTTAAACTTCCTTTGTTAGATCCTGTGTTCTATAGGTAATTTTTGTAGGCAAAATTACTCGTGATTAAATTTGTACTCCCAGTTTATTCAAAGTTATTCAGAGTTTGTTTTTCAGAAGTACTGGTTAAATGACTTTTGTGTCACTTTACGAGCAAACAAAATAAAGCTGCCTTTGTGGTTTGTAAAATGTTTGTCTTCCTATCTAATCTACAAGGTATAGGTTAGGCATTCTGAGGTTGGTGAAAATCATAGTAATTAGCTGTTCTTTGAATAGGACTTATTCATAACAAGGGAAGATTCCCAACATACCTCATGAAGCCGAAGGTCTTTCTCATAAACAAGCTTTTTTACAAAGGCAGCTATAAATACCACCCAGGCAACCATGAGCACAATTGGAAGAGAATAAGAGACACTGGTTAGGAAGCTGTAAGACAAAAACAGAAACAAAAGAATCCAGTGACTAACATGAATATCACCCTGGTAGACCACAATATGCAATGAATACCCTCCCACTTTTACTGAAATTATACTTCTAGTTGGAAATCAAGAATGACAATTGATATTACCCCATTACCTATGAAGTGGGTAGCTGACTTAACAATGGGCCCATCGTTTTCTTACTGTCATGCTACAAGAGTAAAAACATAGTTCTGAACTATTGGATAATATTACTATATTAAGTGAAGTGCCAGGCACCAATGGCTCAAAGCTATAATCCTAGCTACTCAATGGGCTGAGATCTGAGGATCACAGTTCAAAGCAAGCCTGGTAGGAAAGTACATGAGACCCTTATTTCTAATTAACCAGCAAAAAGCTTGAAGTGGGGCTGTGGCTCAAGTAGTAAAGTGCTAGCCTTGAGCAAAAGAGCTAGGGAACAGTGCCCAGACACTGAATTCGAGCCCCTGTACTGGCATAAACACACACACACACACACACACACACACACACACACACACACACACACACACACACACACATACACACACACACAATTCCATATTGTTTAGGGTGCATCTGAATATATCCTGTGTGGGGAAATATTTATTATATAGCAATAATTGCAACATTCAAAACTCTTCCATCTAAACTAAATTCCTCCATAAAAGGCAGATTTAAAATGAAATGATGGATTGTTTTCTCTAACTAAAAGCTTTATTCCAAAATTACAGTATATGATCCTAGGAAACTCACAGTTATTATTAAAGTACATTTCCCAGAAAGAAATACAATGAAGTCCAAAACATTTGATTTAAAATGTAGGCAAAGAATTTGTTTGTTTGTTTTTCTGAAAAGGAAATGTTTCACAAATGGTATAGAAGTGTCTTTTCTTGGGTAATGTGTGAAAACCTAGAGGACGATCCTCAGGCTCCAAAGGTCTTCTTGTGTCTCTAGATCAGGATGCTTGAAAGTTCAAGTGCAGTGGTTCTCTGTCTTGACTGAACATTGGAAGCACTCGAAAAGCTTATTAAAACCCAGATTTCTGGACCCCATTCATCAACATCTGATTTTTTCATATCCAGGATAGGGCTGGAAATTTGCTTGCTAAACAACTTCCCCAAGGGCTGCTCTGCTAGTGGTCCAGGGAGTCATGATTCTGACAACTGCAGCCCTGGTATGGGCTAAGATAAAGTAGGAGTTGCTAATGGACCTCTACATTCACCTGTTTTGCATGTTGGGCTCCACAAAAGTAAAGTCCCAAGGCCATTGCTGTTAAATCCATCAGGCTAAAGAATTACTTCCAAGGTTCCCAAGGAAAACACAAGTATTAAGAGAACATGATGTCACTAACATCTATGATCACTTTAGCATGCTGAAATGCATCACTACCATAAAGCTGAGATGTTCAGGGGAGAGAACACTGATACTTAGGGACAAGATTGAGTACATATTCTTGGGAAGTTGGCATGGGATAGGCATTTGTAGAACATTTATTGAATGAATATTGTCTTGGAGTCGGTCCATGCTTGATGCTGTTTCTGGCTTTAGAATTAATAATAATGAGTCTTCTGTAATGTTTCTTCCAACTGGTGTGTGTTTTAATCTTGGTCTACTTTTAATCAGAACATGCTGGATTTGTAATCAGAAGAAGCAATGCAATGTATTCTATATATGGCAAATATTTAACCATATGGATTTCAGTTTCATTTAGAGAGATGGACAGTTCATTATCCCATTTAACTTGTGAGTTTGTTGGGTAGAACAATACTGTATTTGAAAGAAGTTTGGATGTAACAAAGAGTTTATGTATGTATGTCAGCCTTATAATCACGTTCCCATAAAGAAGCAGAGTACTGTACTTATTCTTTAAAGAAACATCCAGGCATATACTATTTTAGCTTCTAAGTATATGGAAAAGACTAGCTGAATATTTTCCCTTGCATGCATAGGTTTGAAGAAATGAACAGAGGTGAGTTCTCACAAGAGTGGACTGTAATCAAGGGACTGACTTGAGGGGATGAAGAAAAGGAAGAGCCAGAGAGGGACTGAAGAGAGTGAATGAATCATATTGTGTTTCAGCCCAAGACAACCCACTGAAAGCTATTAAAAATAGTGAAGGAGGAGGGATGGAGAAATGGCAAAGTAACAGAGCAGGGCTAGCTGAACAATGGACAGTACGGTAATGTATGAAAAACCACAGTGAAACCACTTGTTCAATTAATATACACTAATAAAATAGTGGATCATTAAAAGGCTACAAGAGCCAGACACTAGGGACTCAGGCCTGTAATACTAACTACTTGAAGGCTGAGATAAGAGGACCATAGTGCAAAGACAGACAATGCAGGAGAGTCTGTGAGACTCTTATCTCCAATTAATCACCAAAAAGCCAGAAGTGGAGCTGTAGCTCAAGTGGTAGAGCACTAGCCAAGAGAAAAAAAAAAAAGCTCAAGGACAGCTCCCAGGCCCTGAGTTCAAGCCCCAGTATTCATACAAAGGGTTTACAAGAGTCCCAGACTTACTTGTCTTTCATGAAGCAAGGATAAGGAATTGCTTGAACCTGAACAGCTATTTCTTGCGAGTTCCTTCCTGTTTGAAGTTCAATGATGGCTCGTTCAATACTATCTTGTAAATAAATGAAGGCCCTGCCATAGATCTGGTTGTGTGATGGAGAATTGTGTGGCCCTGGAGCCCAAATCTTGGTTCTGATGCTTCTTGTCGTCTGGGCGGTCTTCAGACTCATGCGGATGGTGTATTTTACGACAGGAGGAAGAAAGACATTTTCAGAGTCATGGCCTCTGTGCCAACTTCTGTTAGAAGGAAGCTTAAAAATAACACCTAAAAATAAAACATCAACAACAGCAGAAAGCTTATTTTATGGGTGACATTATTCATTGTTCAGAGGGCACCCGTAAATGAAGCCAAATAGTCAATTGAGTTAGGAACTCAATAGTAGGTTCTGATTTCTGATTTATAGAAAAAATGGCTAATAGGAGGTATCAACCTCACAGGTTCCAGTTTGGAATTTAAAATATAATCTCAAACTAAGTGGCTAGATAAACTATGTCACGCTAATCCACTTATTAAGATTACAAAAACATCCTACTTTTAAATGAATAATCTTGACTATGAGGATGGACTCAACTTCACCCTTTAACCATGTAATCCTTTTCATTCTTAATTTTAACTGATCAGTTAAATTAGACTTCTGTTGAAGGCTCCAGATACTTAAACAATATGTCTGGCTGACTATATGAAAAGTTCTCACCTGTAAGAATTCTGAAAGGGGATTGACTATTTTTTTGAGTTCTAGATGAATGAAGTAAGAAAAGCATTTGGTCTATATTAACACAAAGTAAAGCTCAAACCCTGGGAGAATAGCACTCACTTCCAAAGAGTTCATTGTTTTTGTAGAGACTTGCTGCTTCTGTCTCCATTTCCTCTACTGTGTTGGCTCCCTGAATCCGGTCATAGAGTATACAAGAGGAAATATTTACAGTCAGGGAAGATAATGTATTAAGCTGATCAATGATGTCAATGTTGTTCTCTAATGTCAGCCTGAGGATGTCTAAGGAAGAAAGGCAAAAGAGAAAGACATACTATAATCTTTATTCTAGCAATTCTCAGAAAAAAATAGTCATTTTGAGGAAAATGTTAAACATTCATTTAGATTATAAACAATGAGATGCCATTAAATTTACTCTAAAAATACCCAGTCTCCTATATGTTGGAAAATATTGCAAATATTCATTGAGAAGAATATGAGCTCGTTAAAAATACAGAAAAACCCAAGTTGGAATAAAGAAACAGGGCAATTTAAAAGTCCATTGCCGGATGCCTGTGGTGGAGGCCTTCAATACTACTTAGGAGGCTGAGACCTAAGAATTGCTATTTGAAGCCACCCTTGGCAGGTAAATCTGAGACTGTTAATCTCTAATTAACCACCAAAAAAGCTGGAGGTGGAGCTATGGTTCAAGGTGTAGATTGTCAGCCTTCAGTAAAATAGCTCAAGGATGGTACCCAGATCCTGAGTTCAAGCCCTAGTACTAGTGGCACTCACACAAAGAATATATTGTTCTATAATCTAATTAACAAAGAACACCACAAATTAAACATAAAAACACCTTCACACTTTTAGGAAGAAAACTATGAGCTAGAAATGATAGCTTAAGTTACTTAACCAGAATCCAAGCATGGTGGTACATGCCTATTATAATCTCAGGATTTGGGAGATTGTCCCAAGAAAGTCATGATCCCAAAGGCCTGCTTGGGCTACATTCCTAGAGAGACCTGATCTAAATAAATAAATAGACAACTAAATAAATAAATGCTGGGAGCTCACATCTGTCTCCTTCTTTAACCAGTGAAATCCTGCACTGGAGGTGTAACTCAAGTGATAACCAGTTATGCAAAAGAAAGCCAAGCAAGAGTTTGAGGCTGCCAGTTCAAGTCCTAGTACTGATACACAAAAATAGGAACTAAAGGGCTGAGAAGGTGGCTCAGTGGTAGAGTGCTTGCCTTGCATGCATGAGGCCCTGGGTTCGATTCCTCAGCACCATATAAGCAAACAGAAAAAAGCCAGAAGTGGCGCTGTGGCTCAAGTGGTAGAGCGCTCGCCTTGAGCTGAAGAGCTGAGGGACAGCACCCAGGCCCAGAGTTCAGGCCCCATGACTGGACGCAACCCCCCCCCCCAAAAAAAACAGGAACTAAACCAAAATGAAACAAAAATGCCTGGTTTGTACAAAGAATGTACAAGTACACAGTGATATGAACAGGAAAAAAAAACTTATGTGCAGTAGAAAGTATTAAAGAAATAAACAATATCATCTCCTCTGCTCATTAAGGTAGTCTCAGGAAACATTTAAGATACATGATAATCTTTGCTACTTTCTAATATTGTTGATTAAAAAATAAAAGTACATGGGCTGAGGAGATAGCGCAGTGGTAGATTGTTTGCCTAGCATGCACAAGACTCGAAATCTCATGGGCTAGGCTCTAAATAAATACATACATAAACAAAATAAATAAATAAGGACATAAATAAATGTTCATATCAATTATCTCTTGGTATCTAATAGTCATGTAGACAAATGATCAACATTTAATTTTCAGGTAGTTACTTTGGAAATAAGTGGATTTGATTGTTCTTCAATTTCATGATTCCTTGTGAAGAATCAACTCAGACAAAGGGTAAATACAAATTGCACATTACCTAATCATTTGGATAATTAAATGTTTACTAATTCAATCATCATGAATACTGAGAAAGCTGTAAGCATCACAAATCGTTCCTCTCAAATCTAAATATGCCTCTCACATTGTTCAAAATGAGACCAAGTTTCTTACAGAGGGAAAGTTTTAAAATGCTTTTCTCATTTGAATTAAAAGCGAAAAGTTTTCCTTGATGTGAACATTGGTGGGGGAGGAGCAAATTTGGTAGAACAGTAGCTGCTAGAGGCCAATGGAAATCAATACATTACAAAGGGTTCTTTAGAAAGTCTGATAGGCAGAATCAAAGAAATGTCTACGCAGCCAATTCTCCAAAAATTGAAGTATGTAATGAAGTATCTTTGATGTTAGTTATATATGTAATTATACATAGCAGTCTTACCAATATATTTCAATCATATATATTTTCATATATACATTATATACATGAATGTATACATATATCTGTGTATATATATAAATGTATGCGTATATATCTATCTATATGTATATTCCATTTTTGAGAGCAAATCTAGGGCCTCAAGCATACTAGGCTCATTGCTATGTTTATTTTGCCTTTATTTTACATTTAAACCTTATCTCTTATTTTAAAAGTAAAGAGTGATAAGAGTTATATAAGAACTTTTTAGTGTAATCCTGATATTGTTATCAAATGATGCTTTATCCAAATAATATTTTAAGAGAATAAATCCTCTAATATCTTTCCTTAATTGACATTCATAAAATACATACAATTATATGCTCTAGAGATATATACAAATATGAGCATAATTCGTCTCCACTGGTATACTATCTAAGTCATTTGTGTCCCAGCAGTGCCGGAGGGAAGGGGTGGGGGAGGTGGGGCATTGTCTGGGCTACTGCGAAATTCTGATGCTCTCAGTCTCTTCCTTACACTCATGGTTGCATAGCAACAGTGAATCAGACACAGCCTGAATTAGATGTCTTGCATCCTCTGGGTTGAAGATGGGGATGTGGCAGAGGGAATGCATAAGTTCACACTATTTCCTTTGATCCTTTGCAGCCTGTTCCTTTTAAATGACCATGAGAGGAAAACCCAACCTTGAATACTGATTTTAGTTTCTCTGGAGCCTCCACATTCTTTTGTTAACTCTAAACCCTTCAAATTATATCTTGGATTAGTTAAGTGATATTGAGCTAAATGGGGATAAAATGTAAAATGTAGTCTGAAATAAATAATTTCTTCTTCCTGTGTCCTTAAGGATGTGCTTTGCATCAAATTACCAAGAAATGAAAAAAGACAAAACAAGATAAAGGTGCTTATTACTTCCATATACCTACCTATGATTGAAATGAGAGGTGAATTTGCATGTAGCAGTACAATTATTGAAACTAAAAGCAGATGAGTGTTCAAATAATCATTACTATCTGAAATAGGTAACCGGAGAAGGCTTCACATTTCTTCCACTAGCTAACTAAAAGCTAAATGCAGAAGAAAGGGAGACAATGTTTTTCACACTTCTGACACGACAATGAATAAGAGGATTGTACAGCTGAACTTACCAAGGTCATCTATCTGCTTCAGGAGTTCAACAGCATCAAGTCCCACAGAGAATTTCACAAAAACTTGCACAAAAGGGTTCCTTAGAGTATTCTAAAAAAAATACAATACAAATCAGTTTCAAAAAAAGAAGAAAACATGTTTAATCATTGTCTCAAAAAAAGAAAAGCCACAGTAAAACCAAGTAACCACCACTGGGGATTATCAACACATCACCTTGCAAAGACTCTGCAGAAAGAGAAAGAGGAAGGTGGCAGATAATGCTAGGTTGAAAGGCTAGATTTTTGTTTTCCCATGATCACACATTGGGCAGATCACTAAAAGCAGACAGAGCTGACCATCATTAGGAAATCATATTCAACCTAAGAGTCATTTTCTTCATAGTGGTTACATTTTTAAATTTCTTAACATATTCTATAACTAACGTGGTTCATGGTTGAATTTTGTATTCTTGAAGCAAATCAAAACAACTTTTAACAAGCACAATGTCCACATGGAATCTGTCATCATAATTGGTCTGTATTTCAATAACTACTCAGCTCTGAGTTTTTTTTAGCACACACCACTAGCTCTTCCAAGTCCTTACCTTTCTATAAGAGCAAGGTAAGTAATGACTCAGCATTGAAACACTGTGCCTTATTTCAATACTGTTTGAACTCTAAAAAGTGCAACTCTATGAAGATGGAGGAATGAATTAGTGACAAGACTTTAAATCGCTTCCTAAATCCATAGAAACACCGAAAGTTAAAAAATAATAATTGCAGCCATGCATGCATTGGTTGCTCCTAAGTATTCAGAAAGCTGAAATCTGAGGTTCACAGTTCAAAGAAAGCGCTGGCAGGAAAGTCTGTGAGACTCTTATCTCCAATTGGCCACCAGAAAACCAGAAGTAGAGCTGTGGCTCAAAGTAGAAGAGCCTAGTCTTGAGCAAAAAAGCTCAGGGACAGCACGTGGGTCCTGAGTTCAAGCACCATGACCAACAAAAATAAATAAATATGCAACCAATTGAATAAATAAGTAACAGTTGCTTCAAATTCTACAAGTTTTATATTTTTACTCCTGCCATAGGTATTGCTGCCTCTTTTTACTCCACTGACTACTGTCAGATAAGAGTTTGACTTGAGTTTCTCATGTGTTTTATAATTGCATCTTGAAAAAGTATGTTACCGCTTGTATGTTGCTGGGAATTGAACCTGGAGCCTTGTGCATGCTAAGCATGTATTCTGCTTCTGAGCCATATTTTGTGTTAAATGTTTAAAGCTTAAACTGTATATGTTTATTTCTTCAATAATTGAGAAAAGCAAGTCTGGGAAGGTGGTTCAGTGGTAGAGTGCTTGCCTTGCATGCATGAGGCCCTGGGTTCGATTTCTCAGCACCACATAAGCAGAAAAAGCCAGAAGTGGCACTGTGGCTCAAGTGGTAGAGTGCTAGCCTTGAGCTGAAGAGCTCAGGGACAGTGTCAGGCCCAGTGTTCAGGCCCCATGGCCGACAAAACAAAAATTGAGAAAAGCAATTTATTTTGTTCTAGGTCAGAATAAAGATACTTCCCTTAGATGAAAATCTGTGAACACAGTCTCAGAGATTCTCATTACTGTACTTTGGGACTATTATGCACAGAATAAATCTTTTTGTTAATTCTCCATTTTAGCTACCAAAACTTTCCTTAATAAATCACTATGTGTATCTTTTTCTTTTCTTTACAGAAAAAAATGGCTTTAGGAGAAAAGAGCAATCTTCCATTTAGTATAATTCATACATTAATAAAGTTTTATTCAAGAAATATTTGTTATTGGAGAGTCGCTGGAAAAAGTAATTTAAAATGGGTATACTTAAACTTCAAGTCAAAAATCAAATAGCAAAGTATGGGGAAAAGTCCGATGAAAAGTTTACTTCACCTATATACTTTTTGTTGTTGTCAGTCCTGGGCTTGAACTCAGGGGCTGGGCACTGTCCCTGAGTTTCTTTTGCTAAAGGATAGCACTTGAGCCACAGCACCACTTCTGGCTTTTTCTATTTATGTAGTATTGAGGCTTCATGCATGCTAGGCAAGCACTCTACCACTAAGCCATATTCACACCCCTACTTCATCTTATGTGTACTGAATGTATTAAGTATCTATTTTCATGTTTATCTTGTTATTTTTTAAAATTCAAGTTACATTTATAACTATATGTACTTGTTGACCAAAACAAAGACTGAGGAAAGCAATTTTTGAGTATAATTATACTAACAAAAGTATTTGATACAAATCATTCATGCCATGTTTAGCTTCCTAAGCATTATTATTAAAAAATAATAGCATTTTTTTCTTTTGTAAAATCTATTCTAGAGCATCATCATTTTTCCAAGGTCTTCTCTTTGCCACGAAAACCACTGTTTTCAACTTTTCTACTGTCATCATTCCTGCCTATTTTCTTTCCTCTAGTTGATAAGTAGGCAAGCTCAGCCATTTGATATTTAGTTGCTAATAGCTCTGTCTGTGATTTTCAATATCTTTAGAAAAGCCTTCATCTTTTAAGAATTGCAAATTATACTGACCTAGCAATGTACATTTTTTCTAGAGCTGCAATGTTAAGCTTTTAATTTACACCTGAGTAAACCTGAAGCTTTGTTTATGCTTTGCAGGTGACAGTTTATTAGGACATTTTTTTCCTCTGGGTATAAAAACATTTGCTTCCCTACATGACCTTGAATTTAAGGCTCCTATGTCATTGTTTCACTGAGAACATTGTGTGTATAATCTACAGAAACACATTTGGAAGTTAGTAACAACTATGTAACATGCACTTAATTTTCTCCAGACTGTTACCACTGTAGGAATTCCAGTTAAGAAAGCAATACAGCTGGGAAGGGATGTGAAGGGTAAACAAAGGAGGAGGCTGCAATGCTTGGTAAGAAATGTACGCATTATCCTGCCCATGTAATTGTAACTCCTCTGTACAGTATGTTCACAAATAAAATAAAATTAAATTAAAAAAAGAAAGCAATACAATCAAAAGAAGAGAAATAGATAAAGAAAGACTATTGATTTATGTCACTAGTTGTAGGCTAGTCTGTTAGATAACTATCTCTGAGTTACAGACAAAGGAGATTCCATAAAAGAGGGAAGGGTAATTTAGAATGTGAATGATAGATCTGTTATCTAGTCTTAGATGGACCCCATCTCCAGAGAAGAAGTAATTATAATCTATTAAATATGGATGTTGTGTTGTTGCCTTCACATAATAAAGATGAATAAAATCACAAAGAATTATTTCCAACTAAAGCAAGTAACAACCATCTCATACCTGGAGCATTGGAATTGCCTGGTTTAACAGGTGGAAGGAATTAAAGAGGATTGGTGACTTATCTATCCACTCTTGAGATTTTTCTCTTAGTTCTGCCAGCTGCCTTAGAGTTACATTAGACTTAAAAAAAACAGGGAAACAAAAGAAAATTAGCATTTTTCCTATATTTCAAAATCACATCTAAAATTGTTATGTTACATAACTTCAAAAACAGTTCTGAAAGGTAGTTAGTAATTATAAAAATATATTCAGGAATTTCTTACACAGCCAAAAGTTTTATACAGGTCAAATCATTTACAAAGCTCTGGAAGTATTGGGCTTCCCTGATGTCCAGAGTAAATTTATAGACAAAATGAAAGTAAATCTTAAGTATATTTCACAAAGCTTTCATTTTTTTACTAAAGACACACTTCACCACTAAAGAATATTCCAGTTCAAGGATACTCTTGTGTGTCGCTGCTGGAAGCAGACCTATCTTGGCCTTTTAAGGAAAGTAGTCTGACAACAGTCATTAAAGTAAAATACAATATCTATCAATACCTGAATCATGAACATTCATTTCGTTGAAACAAAAACACATACCACTATGTAAAACTATAAGTATATGGATATGATCTATAATAACTAGTATGGTATAGCAGTATTGGTAGCCTTATTATTTACATTAATAGATGTATTAGGAACAAAATGAAAGCCAAACAACTGAGAAATGAATGAAATACTAAGCTATGCATGCAAATATGGAAACGAAAACCTATATTTTAATGATTCAAACTAGTTATGATGACTCAATCCGTTTACTTGTATAATTAGCTAGCTACCAGTTAAAAATGTTCTGCTTTTTTTGTGATGAATTTAAAAGTTTGAGGCCTTGTTGATTCAACTAAAATCCATTCTCAGATGTCAACATAACTCATTTCTATTAAAAGGCAATCATCCAATCCAACCTATGCTGTTTATACAATTCTGAGATCAAAGTTGAAAATTAATAGTTAACAGTTTCAGAAATACAAAGGTAACAATAAGAGTGGCTGAGATACAAAGAATTCAGAGGCAGCTAAAATTAAATTAGAAGCTATTTACTATAAAAAAAAAAAGACATGTTAATACTCAAAATAGAAACACTGAGTTAAAAGAATCAAACCTTTTCCATGATAGCTTTTGTAACTGGGTTATATGGTGCATATAAAATCTTTCCCAGCAACATTGGTTTCAAGAAAGCCCAAATGACAGGTCCAGCAGGCATGTTGATAATGTCTTTGTAAAGGGAAAAGCAAAATGGTGCTGGAAGTAAAAATTCAAACAGAAAAAAAATTATTCACTAAATAAGCCCATCTGTAAGCATAATTATCACATATTACTTAAAAAGAAAGCAAAAAAACATTCAATATGATTATAAAATCTACTCGAAAATCTACAGTTGAACTACATTTGAAATCCACTCTCTTATGGTAAACTGACACAAATTATTATTATTATACCTCAAAATATATGCATTAACACTGCCTATATTAACGGATGCTAGGTATCCAATATTGAGGAAAATATAAAAGCAAAACATAGTAGCAAATCTTTTTTTGGGTGAGAAAGTTTAACTCAATAAGCAAGCCTAGAACAAATGGTGGCATTTTGCCATGAGGAATCATAAAGATTGAAAACTGCATTTCAGAATCGCTTCCAACAGATCCATTTCACCAACCTTTAATTTTGTAAAAATACACAAAAACTTACTACTGGGATACTATCAGATACATGAACTATTCAATAAATGTTTGTTGAATCAATAAAAAGATGAATGAATGAGTCAGTCCAATTGCTGTACTAAACATTCATATATTTTTGGAAGAGCTCCACGGATCACATTTTGCATCTCAAAGTTTATAGATCAAGTAAACATCTTTGATGTGCCACTAAATGTTTATAGCTTCATGGCATTCGGGCAGCTCTACCATATGGAATCTCAATTTCTAATGCTACAAATATTGACTCAGACAAATTTAAAGCAAGGTTTTGTATTATCTACTGGTAATGAAAAATCTGCATGACTAACAAATGCTAGGTTCAGACAAATGACGCATAAAGATATTTTTGTCAATGGTGGACCACCTATATGACAGTGTTCCTGTAAGATTAAATTGTTTAGGGGTGCTGTATCCACCTTAGGTTTGGTATGTTTACCCTAAGATACTCACACAAACAGGAAATCTCCTAACAATGCCTCTCAAAATACATTCCCACTATTAGGTGATTTGTGATTGTCCAGTGTCAACTTTGTAAGAGTCCAAACAATGATCTAATAAAGCTGAGTGATGTCAGCCAGTTACATAGCCTTTGTGTTCCTCTTTTCCCTTAAACCGACTAGGGCAATAGATATCTCCCAGGGCCACTGTGAGATATGCATGCATTAATACACAGAGCATGCTTCCCCTATGCTAAGTACCATATAAGTGTTTTCTATTTTTATTCTTGGGGGAAATTAATACATCACTTATCATGAAAGATGGAGACAGATTTGATAATGTTCTTAATTGTCATTATGAATAATTATCATGCTTATTTTGCAGTACACTTACTGGCATATAAGGGAATCCCATACTTTGAAGCAATTTGCTCTTTAGTGAGCTTGTAAGTCAAAAAATCCTTGGTATGGTTGCCTTTTGGTTTCTGAGAAGAGGGCAGCATGGAAGTTAAATAGTCGGTAGTAATCCCCTGAGAGCACAATGCTTGTGAGATGGTACTGAAGGATCCTTGGGGGTTGCTCATACGGTGGCTTTTGTACATTTCCTGAGAGACAAAAACCCAAGATGTGTTACTATTCTATAATCTACAGACAATAAATAGAAGGAAAAGTAATGCCTATGATCATCTTAGTTCCAGCAATTCCTTTAACACATGAATCCTCAGTATAGATAAATAGATGATGACACACTTTACCAATTTAAGTGGCAAAAACCATTCCTAGATTAGGAGTGTTTTCTTCGGCCAGTTTTTTCCCCAATGAGCTAAATTGGAAGCTGAGTTTATTGTACATGATCTTAAATCAAAGTTAGTATGACCGAAAGAAATTTTTGGTGGGAATCTCGTGGGATGACTTTTCTACCTGGGTTAGTGGAACACTTCTGGGCAGGTGCATTTGTTTCAGGGATCTCATCTTTTCCAACAGCGGATGTGTGCCAGAAGCCAGCTGATTGAGGATTTCTTTCAGCCTTATGAAGAGTTCCATCATCTTTTCGACGGGCTTTTGATCTTTCCTAGGGAAGAACACCTAATGGAAATGAACTAAAAATAAATGATTTGTATGGAGAAACTGGAACCCTCATGCCATGCAGAGAAGAGTGTAAAAAGGCACAGCCTTTGAACAGTGTTTTGAATATTAATTACATCATTAGACATAAATTTGTCAGATGATTTGGCAATTCCATTCCCAGGTAACTACCAAAGAATAGTGAAGTCATAGGCTCATACAAAAATTTGTATGTAAACAATTATAACAAAAGCCAAAAAGTAGAAACAACCCAGGTGAATAGACAAACAACATGTATATCTTTAAATGAATATGATTTGTAATATACAAATGTGACATATGTTATAACATGTAGGAATTTCACTCATATACTAAGTGTAACAAGCCAAACACAAAGACCACATATAATCAATCAAATTTATATCAAATGTCTGAAAAGCTAAATATATAGAGATAAAAGTAGAGGTAGCCTGGATTAGATGTTATTACAAGAAGTGATTTCAAACAACATTTAATAATTAGAGAGGCCTCTTTTTGGGTGATAGAAATGTTCCACAATTGTATTGTGGTAATAGTTGCACAAATGTATACATTTATTTTAAAAATCATTGAATTGAAAGAGGGAAAAAAATCCTTAAAAATGGGCAAAGGACTTGAATGGTATTTCTCAAAAGAAGATGTGCAAATGACCAAGCATGAAAAAATGTTTAACATCACCTATCATCAGGGAAATGGCAATAAATATATATGATACCATAATATTATATGAGAAATAATTCTAACCCTACCCCAGTTATAATGCTATTAGCAAAAAACATAAGAAGTGGAAAAAATAAAACAAAAATGGCAAGACAGACTCTCATAAATTGCTGGTAGAAATATAAATTAGTAGACTCATTACAGTAAGCAGTATGGAGTTTTCTCAAAAACCTAAAAATAGAATTAACCTATGATTCAGGAATCACGTTACTAATAATAAATACAAAGAAAATGAAACCAATGTCAAAGAACCACCTGCACATGCACTCACTGCAGCAATAATCCTAAGATCAAAGGCACACAAGCAACCTAAGTGCCTGATGAATGGAGAAAGAAGATGTGGCATAGACATAATGTAATATTTCTCACTCAGAAAAAGAATTCTGTCATTTGCAGAAGTGTAGGTGAAAATTGAAGGACATTATGTTAAGTGAAATAAAATCAGGCATGGGAAGATACTTGACATACAGTCTCACTAACAGGTGGAAATTAAAACGTGGACCTCCGGGAAGTAGAAAACAGATAGTAGTTACCAGGCCTAGGAAGGGCACAAGGGAAGAATAGATGGAGAAAGGGATGCAGTTGGCTTGATAGGATAGTTAGAGCTGATGACAGTAAATCGAGTATTTCAAAATACCTTGCAGAGAAGATTTGAAATTATTCCAATAGAGAAAAATGGTAAATATCTCTAGTGATGGATGTTGTAACTAGTTTGACCTGATTATTGTGCAGTATATATGTGTAATAACATGCCAGAAGTGTGTGCAACTCGGTGTATGTTAACTTAAAATATCTGTGAAATCATTGAGTGGTACACTTAAACAAAGTAAATTTTGTTGTATGTAAATTATATCCCAATGAGTTTACAAAAACAAATGATTTTAGAAGTGAGAAAGTCACATGTCATGATTGACATACTATCCATAAAAAGCTCTGTTGGGAATCTAGTAATTTGTCAGGCTTACTGACGTTAATCTCATCATGTTTATCTGCTTTAAAAATAAGAGGGAGATACTTTAAATATTCATTCATGTATTCAGTAAACATTAATTGAGTGCCTACTATGTTCCTGGCACTGGGTGAAGGACTGGGTATATGGCAGAACACAAGTTGACACCATCCTTGAACTCAAGGAGTTCTTATTTAAGAGGAGGAACAGATATATCAAGCAATATAATAAGCAAAAGGCTGAGGGACCTGCAGACACATTAAGGGTTCTGCTGAAGTGAGCCTTACATACATAATAGACAGCCTTAAAATGGAAGAACATTCTGTTCGTTACATTAAGAACGAACCTGGATAATTTTATGCTAAGTGAAATAAGGGAAGCATGGGAACACAAATACAACACAAACCACCATCGCAGTGGACTCTCATAGAGCTGAACTCACGCAGAGAGGAGAAATGGAGGTGACTGAAGGCTTGCGGGGCACAGGGCACAGGGGTGTGTTGGTAAAATGGTGCAGAGTTGCAGTGAGAGAAGAGAAGTGAGATTTGTAAATCTACTACATAGTAATAGTTATTCAGAATAACATATTGCTTATGGCAATGTACTGAATATCTCAAAACTGCAAACACATGGATTTTAAACATTCTGGCCAGAGAATGGTAGTAAGTATGTGAGGTGGTGGATGTGTTAATTAGCTTGAATTAATCTTTGTATATTATACACTTACATCAAAATATCACATTGTAACTCAATAGGAAATGTATATTACCCCTTTGTACAATATCTTTACAATAAAAGTATATGTATTAAAAATATCACATTGTAGCCCATCAACACATGTAAGCATTACTTGTCAAAAATTAGTCTTGAGGATATAGCCTGGCGATGCTTGGCTTATGACTGCACCCCCCGCCCCATAAACAGAGGAAAATTAAAATAAATAAAACCTTGTAAGATTAGACAGAAAGCAACAAAAATAAAAGAGAGAAGTACAGAAAACTTACAGGAGAGATGTTTTCATGGTAGAATTCTAAAGAGTGAGATAGAATACTATGGGAAGAATAAGAAGAAAAGTTTACGGTTTAATGTGATAGTGCACAAGTATAATCCCAGCACTCAGAGGACTGACTGACTGGGTAAATCATGTGTTTTAAGCTAGCATTGGCTATAAAATGAGACCGTCTTTTGTACATACATTCACATACATACATGCATGCATACATACATACATACATACTTACACACACATACATCCATTCAAGCTGTGCACTGGTGGCTCAAACCTATAATCTTAATAACTCAGTAGGCTGAGACATGAGAATTGAAGTTCAAAGTAAATTCAGGCACACAGGTTAAGACTCTTATTTCCAATTAACCAGCAAAAAGCTAGAAGTAGAAGTGTGGCTCAAGTGCTAGTGTTTCAGTGGAGTTATTTTCAACTTTACTACTCCCTGACAATGACCATTTCTTTTGTTCTACTATGGGAAGTTAAATATCTATTTAGCAAATGTGTAACCATGCAATGTCTTTACTTGAGGCCTAAGTTGGCTCTATGATCATGTCATAATTCTGAAAGTTATATAATTGATCTCATCTTTTATGGCAGAAGAGTGCATGCAACTGTGGTTAAAATTTTCGCCTTAAACCATGTGTATCAATATAGCCAGCACCAGCTGCAACTTGCCTTGTAGGTGAAGTTGTAAATGTCTAAGTAATGCAACAAGGTGAGCCCGATGAGGTAAGACTGTTGGGATCGCTCTGAAAGGGGAAGCTTGCAGAATTCCTTCATGGCATCTTCTAGTTTGGGGTTTGTGACATTAGAGTCACAAGAATGCAACCAGAATACACGAGAAATAATCTGCAAATGAAAGAAAGAAAAAATAGTTTGTTATGAACCTGACCACTCTGAGATTTTTGTGTACTATAAATCTTAAACTATAACAAACTGTCCTAAGAATTAAATAACCTTTTTTATTAAATATATTTTTATTGTAAAGATACTGTACAGAGGGGTTATAGTTACATGAGTAAGGTAATGAGTACATTAACTAACTTCTTAAAGCACTGGTGACTATGAACAAAGCTAAAAAGAACACAAGGAACAAGATAAGGAAAAAGAAAGAGGTCAGGTATCAGGACAAGTCTCTGACATCTGAATCACTGATACCAAGAAAAATTTGGAGTGGGTTTGAGAAAATTACTAATTTTAGCCTTGTGCTCCTGTTAAATATTTTACTCCTGTTGGATTCAAACTGCATTTTATTTTAATACTTACTCAAAGTTACCATCTTATATAATATACTATTTGGGTTTGGAATGATAAAAAGCCCACAATCACTCATCCCAGACAGTCATGCTTTTAGCTGGAATACGCTATGGGGAAGTAAGATGGTACCTCTATGGTCTCCAGATGTTGGAATGAGGGGGTAAAGGCTACATTTCCCCTTTCCTCTTAGAAGTCATAAGAGTGCACCCCTTCTGTTTGTATATTTTTGTTTGCTCAAACTGCTCTTCAGAAGCCAAACATCCGATTACAGATATGAGATGTTAGGAGAGATCAAAGGGAAGATTAAATAAACATTACTTCACTACAAGGACAAGAGTGAAGGAGAGTGGTTTTCACTCTTGTGTGGGGGAACCAATTTAAATGACACGAGTAACTTGAATATCTTCCAAGGGTGTCAGGGCTTCTTATGAACTTTATCTAATATTGGAGAATAACGGAGCTGTGCTTAGAAATGACACGCTCTGTCACATGTTAGTGATGAACAGAGGAAGCTTTCATCTCTGCAGCTCTTTTCGAAAATTTCTATGACACTTCCAAACAATGGGCTTGGAAGAGGGATAAAAGATAAGACATTCTAAGTGGAAAACTCTATTAACCGCCCAGGAGAAAAGAACATTATTCATTTGCACATTTAAAAATAATGTTTACCACAACCACAAATTTACCTACAGTTTCCTTAACTATTGTCTATTATGTATACTAAGTCTTAGCGTTGGGACTTTAAAAAAGCAAAAATGAATATGTAGTTTTGTGTAAGTTGCAATGAAGAATCAATGGTCTTTGTGTTCTTTTTCTCCAATTAGGTCACTGAAGTTTGACTTTGATATCCTTAGAGGAAGGGCAAATAATATGCTTTAGACAATTTGATTATCATGGTCATTGTAAGTGTGCTGGTAGTTTTTTTTTTAATCTGACTGCAGGTAAAGAAGAGAACAAAATGAAGGTGAGGAGACAGATAAAAAATATAAGGAAATGGATACACAATAATATTCTTGTTTCACAATTTTTCTCCTATTTAAGAATTAGGCCACCTGGGCTTGATGTAGTAGCACAGCTACTAAGGAAGTCAAAACAGGAGGACCTCAGTTTGAGGCCAACTAAGAAAAGTTAGTAGGAGACAGTGTACGATAAACAGAAAGACTTGGACATGGCTCAACATGGCTTTCAAGTGTGGAGCCCTAAATTCAATCCCCAGTAACACCTCCCCAAAAGGATTAAGTCTCTTTCTAGGAATGGTAGTGAGGAAGAAGAAAGAAAGAGAGTGGGTGATGAGTACCAAATATAGTCATATAAAAAGAATCGGTTCAAGGGTGCTAAGGAGTAAGTTTGTAAAAACTTACATATTTTATAACAGAGAGATGGTTAAAGGCACCAAATAAAAAGAAATAATAAATATTAAAAAAAATGGAAACACTATTCCATACACAATGGAATTCTTTTTTTTAATTTTTTTTATTTGAGAACATACTGTACAGAGGGGTTACAATTACATGGGCAGGATAATGCATATATTTCTTACCAAGCATTGCAGCCTCCTCCTTTGTTTACCCTTCACCTCCCTTCCCAGCCTCCCCCCTTCCCCCCACCCAATCATACCCCCCTTCCCCCCCCACACCGACATTACACAATGGAATTCTATGCCTCCATCAGAAAGAATTACATTGCCCCATTTGTTAGGAAATGGAAAGACTTGGAAAAAATTATATTAAGTGAAGTAAGCCAGGCCCAAAGAAACATAGGTCCCATGGTTTCCCTTATTTGCAATATCTAGTATATGTCTGAGTCAAGCAGAAAAGGTCAGATAAGTTGATGTTAGGGAAATGAACCCTAAGATATGTATTCACATGTGTTTTTCTTTCATGCGATTGTTTCTAACACATTTATAAGATTATTTCTTTGTTGCTTTGTATGTCCCTCCCCCACGGTATAACCCCTGCTTTCACTGTATTTGATGTTAGTATAATTTGTGGAGGGGAAGGGAAAAAACAAATCGTTTAAATAGGGATACAGGTGAACCCATTGCAACAATGAAATGTACAAGTCGTTATGTTTAAACGAACTTTACAACTTTGGTGGGGGGGAGGGGAGGATGAGGATTGGGTGGGGGGGAGGGGGAGGAGGATTAGGTGGGGGGGGTTAAGGGGAGGATGGGAAGGGATGGGAAGGGAAAACAAAGGAGGCTACACTGCTTGATAAGAAATGTACTCATTATCTTTCCCATGTAATTGTAACCCCTCTGTACAGTACTTTCACAATTAAAAAAAAAAAAAAGAAAGAAAAGGAGGACAGAAAAAAAATGGAAACACTAATTCTCCTGATTTAATCTTTAAAAAATTTTTTGTTTTGCCAGTCCTAGGTCTTGAACTCAGGGCCTAGCCACCATCCCTGAGCCTATTTGTGCTCAAAGCTGTCACTCTTTCACTTGAGCCACAGCATCTCTTGTGGCTTTTTCTGAGTAGTTTATTAGAGATAAGAATATCATGAATTCTCCTGCCCCAACTGGCTTTGAACTGCAATCCTCAGATCTCAGCCTCTTCAGCACCAAGGATTAAGAGTATGAGTCACCTGCCACCCAGCTTGATTTAAACTCTATATTTGCAACAATGTATCACTTTACCTTGTTACTCCATAAAGACATACATACAATTTTTACATGTCAATTGAAAATGTGTCAATTGAAATGGAAAAATTAGGTAGACTGGTAATTTTCTTATTTATAGGAAAAACTGACTGTATGAATAGGCAACTACTTGGTATTTACCTGCTAAATACTCTTAACACATATTAATGCTATCTAATCTTCTATACCTGCCCATAAACACAAATCATAAAGCCCCACCTCAGCTCTGTTATCTGGAATAGGAATGGCAAGCAACTTGTCCACAGTCACGTGAGACATCCCTGTGGTCTTTCTCAGCTCTTCTTTCAGTTCTTCAACATTTCTAAACATTTCTATTAACTGACCTGCAAGAAATACACGCACACACACCCACATCACATTAATTGTAATGATATTGTTTAAATCATACTAACACAGGGACAACTTCTAGATTTAAAGTGCATTCAACATACATACCTTGTCAAAAACACGTGTCTCCCAGTTTTGGCAAACTTTGCATCTTTAGATCTATTTCTATCTGACTTAGACTTTTTTCTTATTATATCATTAACTCACAGTAACAGATTGCTCAGGGTTATAAATTTCCTGAGGTGTCTACAATTCAAGGTTGATTCAAGGAAAACATAGTCTCCTCACAGACTCTGATCACATCATGCTCTCAATAACTACCTCTCCATTTGATTCAAAGCACCACACAAACCCAAAAATGCCTTTTAGCTTGGCCTCATGTGATATTATCAACTTAGGACCAGGTCTGATAAATCCATAGCATAATGGGACAGAGCATACTCCCTTAACTTTATCCAGCACAGTAAAGTTTATGAAAGATTTACACAATCACTATCTACTTTTTACATAAAATGCACTTAATTGCAAACTCTCAGTACAGCAATTGTAATTATTTGATACCTGGATCATTAAAGACACCATAAACAATATTTTGATTTTACTTTAATATATGGCAATTTCTATTCTGTAAATGTCCTTTAGGACTTTGTTTGTTTGTTTTAGTTTTGGTTTTAGTTTTGTTTTTTTGGTGAGGGTTTTTTTTTTTAATGTCAGTAATGAGGCTTGTGAGGCCTGGGTGCTGTCCCCGAGCTCTTTTGCTTAAGATTAGAACTCTACCACTTGGAGCCACAGCTCCACTTCTGGTTTTCTGGTAGTTAATTGGAGAAAAGAGTCTCATGGACTTTTCTGCCTGGGATGGCTTTGAATCTGTAATCCTCAGATCTCAGGCTCCTGAGTAACTAGGATTACAGGCATGAGCCACCAGCTCCTGGCTAGTTCCTTTTTTAAAAAATTAAATATCCAGGGTCTGGGAAGGTGGCTCAGTGGTAGAGTGCTTGCCTTGCATGCATGAGGCCCTGGGTTCGATTCCCCAGCAGCACATAAGCAAAAAGAAAAAAAGCCAGAAGTGGTGCTGTGGCTCAAGTGGTAGAGCGCTAGCCTTGAGCTGAAGAGCTGAGGGACAGCGCCCAGGCCAAGAGTTCAGGCCTCATGACCTGACCCAAAAAAAAAAAAATCCATCATGCAAATATACCCTTCTTTACTTTTAGATTTAGCACCTTTCTAATTTTGTCACTGATTGTTGTCTAAGATTTAGAATGGCTTTCTTTTCAGTGCTGAAGTTATTATACAAAGAAGAAATGTACCACATAACACATCATGCTCAGAATGCTAATGCAAAGTTCTGAATTGAGATTTCTGCACCTAGCAGTGCACCTTAAAAAAAAAACCTTAATCAAATTATTCTCACAAAAGCAAATGAATTTCATCCTTACTATCGAATGTACTTTAACATAGTAGAGAAACAAAAAGTAAATGGTCTAACGAGTTAACATTTGAAGATCATTATGTTATGAAGTCAAGATTCCCTGCTTCCATTGTCTGCTTCAGATCTCTCCTGTGTAGGGCAGACAGAAAAGCAGGTTTGGCTGGGAACTTCCCCAAAAGCCTTTCCAAACCGCAGTGTGAGAAGACAGAAAAGGGAAATCACCTGGTTCTTCAGATGCATCTGCACTGTTATTGACATGCAGTATGGTTTCTATGGTTGGTATTAACTGAGTGATATTTTCCAAGTAATTCATTTGCAACGCCTGTTCCAAGAGCCTGGAACAAAACAGAAGAGAGGAAATACAAGGCACAACAATATTTTGAGAAAGGATTTCGCCAATGACGGAGGCAATGGGAACACTTACCGATCCATGTTTAAACTAATTTTGCTTGGATCCCCAGTCAGCAAATCCCTCAGTTTTTCAGATACAATATTGTCATGGTACAGTAAGCTGGTTGCTATTTCGGTTCCCAGTTCTGCTGCTTCAAGAAGTTGCACATGAAATTCATTGTCTTTACACAGACTCCCAAAGCTCATGTGAGAGATCTGGCATGATTTCTCTATTGAGTTCAAAGTTTCTGATTCACAAAGAAGTTCTGTCAAGTTTCGAAGCTGTGAAAGCTTTCCAGAAAGAAGAAAGAGAGAGAAATAGATTCGCTAGGTTATTTTACGTATTCAGTAGTTAAGAATAAGCAACTAAATCGATCCACTTTCAAAAGTGAAAAGTGTTGTTATGTAGCATTACCATTATTCAAAAGCACTGTTTTGTGTCTTTTAAGCTTATCATTTCCTTAAGAATTTCATAAAATCTTTGGAAATTTGAGATATATTTTCTCAACTATAGATTCCAAAATTTAAATATATATACATAGTTAAAATATAGCTAGTTAAAAATATAGAAATAGTTTGTTTTAATTCCGTCTACACTGCAAATCAACTAATCTTGCATTTTAACTTATATTTTAAATCATGTTTAAGGGAAGCTTCAATGAAGCCCTTCTTTCTCATATCTGTTAGGATAGCTATAAACTGAAAATCAGAAAATCACATGTATTGACAAAATCTAGAGAAATTATAACACTTGTGCACTGTTAGTGGCAATGTAAAATGGCACAGAAACTGTGGAACTAGTGATAGCACTTCCCCTATAAAATGTACCACATAATTGCTATATGATCAATATGGGTTTATTCCTCAAGGAAGAGAGAATGAGGTCCAAGAAATCACTGTATACCCAAGTCCATAAGCAGCTTTATTCACAATAGCCAAGAGCCAAGAGGAGACAGCAACTAGCAACTCAAATGTTCACCATGAATAAAATGGTGTGTGTGTGTGTGTGTGTGTGTGAGAGAGAGAGAGAGAGAGAGAGAGAGAGAGAGAGAGAGAGAGAGAGAGAGAGAGAGAGAGAGAGAGAGAGAGAGAGAATGCACATGTGTGTATATTCAATGGATCATTATTGAAACTTAAACAGGAAAGATATTCTTTCACATGCTGGAAGATGGGTAAAATCTAAGGATCCCATGCTAAAGGAAATAATCCTGTCACAAAATACCAGCTTCATGTAAACTGGAGTTTGGTTGCCTAACAATATGAATGTCAGTACTGCAACTGACATCCTCTTCTGTTCTCTCACAGGAATAAAAACAGCATGAAGGTACCTGAGTTTTTTTGTTCCTATGTAAGTGGTATAAAGTGTTTAAAATCCCAAATCCAGAAGGGTCTCATCTATCAGCTGTATTCCTATTTGTGGCTCACTATGCTCTGTGTATTCTAAGGATATATTCTCAAGTCATACATCCTAAGGGAAAAAAGTATTTGTCTTTGACACAGCCAGATCTATGGTGCTCAGAAGCTACCCTAGAGCTAGTCTTTTTAAGAAGGCAAAAAATAGTTGGAACAATATCTACAGAAGCAAATACATGTGTCACTCATTGTACCTCAGTTTCCAATCAGAAGTTTCATTTTGACAGAAATGAAATATTTCATGGCACAGGCACAGATTTGGAAATATTTCAATCTGTAGCGCAAATGAGAAAGGCACAATGATGTGTTTCTGAAATGCATGAAAGTCATAGAAATTAATCATGAATCATCTTAGATAGCAGATATCACTGGCCCATTTCCACTGTATTTAACAATATAATCAGTTCTGGGTTTGGCTTTTTTTTCAAATGACTTCCCATGCATGGAAATTATACTTACTAGTGTTACTATAATGAAAAATGTTCCATTCTGGAATAGAGCCAATCATTTTTTTTTTTGCAGCAATCACTCTACATTCATTTCCCAGGCTGTTCCTTCCTCTGATTCTCTAAACTCCAGATCTGACCACACCTCTAATGGACAGAGGCACACCTTTCCATACCTTCCTCCAAGGGACTGTTTGGCATGTGTTAAACAAAAGGATAAATACTCTTGGCTCAAATTCTTTGCTTTAATTGAATTTTGACCTCTATACAGTAGAAATTGTGAAATGTTTTCAAATATTCCAACGCAAATATGATATCCATGCTTGTGAAAATAGCAAAAGTCTATATAGCAAATGTAGTTATGGATTGATGAGGTAAGAAGAAATTAGAAATATAGCCACATTGCTGAAGTGGGTGTGGCTCTCTGAATTAATAGGATAAATCAGCATCTATTATGTGGACTGTATGGAGGAGCATCTCTACCAAGGGCAGCATCATGGATGTTAGTATTTATCATGATTTATTACTTCATGAAGAACTTATGCATATATTAAGCTGCCAGGGGAGTCACAAATCATTAATTATTCATACAAATTCAACAGATTATAATTTGCTCTTTAAAAGTATGTCAACATCAGATTGCAGATGTGCCAAAGCCTCATATAGAGCCCCTGTTTCTTTTATCACAAATAGAAGGTCAGGTCTATAATTGGGCAATGATCCATAACCCGCTCCATTTCAATCTATGATGGAATTCCCCAGTGCTCAATCATTTCCAGATACATCTGAATCCAAAGTGTAATTGACATAATAACAACAATGATAAAGTAACCACATTGCTGGGTTCTCTGTGGGGAAACAAAAGGGGGATGTGTTCTTCCTTCATTTTAAGTTTAAATTCATCCTTCTATTCTCATTTCTTATGATATTTTCTTTCAATAAAACATGAAAAGCTTATCACTTTGTATTGTTACCCAAAGGGAAAATAACATATTTAATTTTTTTGCAAATGTAATAATAAACTGTGTTATCTTTACTTCTACCCAGTATAGGAAATATCCATTTTGTGCATTGCTCCTCAATCAGGAAGTTATCCTGCTTAAAAAGGGACTGGAGAAAGAGATAACAAAGCAGACAATGAAGGAAAGAGAGAGCAGAGAAACTCAAGGAGGGAAGAATGTTCAGTCTGTAGAAGACACAGAAGGGGAGAAAAATGTCAATCTCAGAAAGAGAAGGGGAAACAGAAGGGAAAGTCACTAATGAATGACAGGCACTTAAAGACTCAAATTTCTATCTTAAGAATGCCATGAATAGGTTTTGGAATATGGAGGTTCTAAATGTACTCTAAATCAGCAACGATACTGATCATCCGGGTGGAAAAAGCAGGGAAATAAGAACATTCTCAGTTGTGAAACTGTTAGTTTCATTCTTTCAGTGGCATGAACCAGCTGTTTCCATGCTGGCCTCTACCCCTGGTGCTGAGGATACAACTGTAAAGAATGTTCCTCATGAGAACATTTCTCATAGAACATGGTCTACGACTCCATGGGCTCTGTGAATTTCACATAACATCTGTTCTTGTTATAGATGACCATGGATTTTCTATTCACTGGGCACGGTTGTCATTTCTTTCCTCCTCCATGGTCTCTAGACATATTTGTATAAGGTAATGCTCAAAAAAGAACGTTAAATTCAAATGGTAGATGATATTATACATTGTTCAAAGCCTCATACCCATTCTATTTAGTATAAATGGTTAAAAATGCATGCTGGCATTTATTGACTCTCTTATGTGCAGCCTGGTTACTTCCTGAGTAAAGAACTGGAGTGAGTAATTGTCCTGACAACACAGCTCCATTGTTAGTATCTTAACATTCTATGTGCTGGTTTGTAGAGTTTCAGGAATGAAGAAGGGGTTTACATTCTAGTAAGGAAACAGGCTATATATTTACATACATATAGAGGGAGCATTTTAGACTCTATATAGTGTCCATATAATCTGTTTACATATATAAAAATCTATATAAGACTGTAAAAGTTTATATATATATATATATGTCTATAAGTAGAGGTACATATGTGTATACACACTGGTAGTACACCAAGTAATAAGTTCGAAAAGCCTGAAATCTCAATGGCATTGACAAATTCTCTTCCTTCTCCTTCACATTAGCTGTCATGTGTCTATTTGGCCTCCTTAAATCACCCTTGAAACTATTGCTTCCTTCTGTCCTCTGCCACAAAAACCATGGAGGACTTCCCTTTTTTTGCTTAGACTATTGCAAAAATAGACAACATTCTTCCCATCTCATCTCCATAATTCTCCCCAAGAGATTTCTTTTTATGTGAATTTTGCCCTCATTAAATTTATAATAAAAACTCCTTGCCTCTGCAGAAAGAGGTAGGTCTTCTGGACTTGGGCTCTGCATAGCTCTCTTTCCTTTCTTTACTTCAAGTAGATATATGACTCCAGGTAACCTCCAGAAAACAAGCACCCAGACTCATATGTCTGACGTCTTACAAACCCAAGTCTCTATGTCTGGAATTTACAACACTGACCTAAGCCTACAGAGCCAGTAAGACTCAGAGAAAGTATTAGTTCCTCCAGCAAATGTCTTCTCTTTGCCTCCAGATGCCACAACCTGAGTTACATACACATCCTATCTCCATTCACAGAATCTCATGCATCCACATACCACACAATACAATCTCACTGGGTTGAAATCGCTGGTCTGCCTTTCATGTCCTCCACTGTATTGTATGCACAGTACAAAATTTGGGGTAGTGCTTAGTACATGGAAGCACAGATGGTGGATTAAAACAATAATTACAGAAATCACAGAAACAATAATTAAAGAAATACAAGAAATGAGAAATAAGAAGCACAGATGACAGAAAAAAATCATTACTCTGTCAGGAGTAATGAAACAAGAGTAAAGGGGATACTTTATATACTTTATATACGATATAAAGGAGTGACATTTAAACTTGTCCTTGGAGGATGAGTAGGAATCTTCTAGATGAATGCATAACTTCTGCCTCATTTGCACAAATGAAGATAATGCTAAATTAAGAACAATAGAAATTTTGATTCATGCAGGGACTAAGGTACAAAAGGTAAGTAATTCAGCTGGCATATTTTTGTAATATATTTGGTCATAATGTTTTGCATGCCTGCCTAATTATGCCCTGTTGCCTATATAGCAAATCATTTTGCTTGCCTCAAACAAACAAGGTCTAATTTTACTGTATCCTTAGCTACATAAGTTCAATTAAACTGATCTTTTTACTAAGAAAGCTGTTTTCAAAACTTAATGGATTATTTTAAAAAATGAAGTGAATTTCCTGATAAACTTAAATTCATGAGCATCATCATAATAAGCAATACATAAACTTGAACTGAGTCAAACTTAAGATTGTCAATTTGTTGTTCACTTTTTTCTTATTGTTTTCAATGTCATGCATTTGATTGTGACATACTAATTTCTACTTATGTTAGTAATAATAAAAATAGGTGAATCCATTTTTAAGATTTAAAAAAAAATTTAAGTATATTTTTCATTGTAGAGATACTGTACAGAGGGGTTACAGTTACATGAGCAAGGTAATGAGTCCATTCCTATCCAACATTGTTACCCTCTCCTTTGTTTTTCCCCTACCATCCCTTTCCTCCCCACCTCCCTAACTCCTCCCTTCCCCTCCCAAAGTTGTAAAGTTCATTTCAACATAGTGTCTTGTACATCTCATTGTTACAATGGGTCATCCTGTATCCTTATTTCAGAATTTTGTTATTTCCCTTCCCCTCCGCAAATTAGGAAAATGTATATACAAGATTCAGGACACCAGAATCAAATACAGTGACAACAAGGATTGTACCATGAGGGAAGAACATACAAAGAAACAAAAAAAATCACATAGCACATTATAAGTATATTAAAAAGAACAGCAAGAAAGATAAAAATCTCTTATGTCCCTATCTTAGGGTTCATTTCACTTAGCCTCGGGTTATATGGTCATATGTACATAGCTTTTTTTTTTTTTTTTTTTTTTTTGGGTCCGGTCGTGGGGCCTGAACTCTGGGCCTGAGCACTGTCCCTCAGCTCTTCAGCTCAAGGCTAGCGCTCTACCACTTGAGCCACAGAGCCACTTCCGGCTTTTTTCTTTTTGCTTATGTGGTGCTGAGGAATCAAACCCAGGGCCTCAGGCATGCAAGGCAAACGCTCTACCACTGAGCCAACTTCCCAGCCCTGTACATAGCTTTTGACCTCCTCTGCTTGTCCTAGACATATACTAGTTATTGAAGATAAGGGAAACCAGGGGACCTATGTTTCTTTGGGCCTGGCTTACTTCACTTAATATAAGTTTTTCCAAGTCTTTCCATTTCCTAACAAATGGGGTGGTGTCATTCTTTCCGATGGAGGCATAGAATTCTATTGTGTATATATACCACATTTTTCTATATCCATTCATGTACTGAGGGGCATCTGGGTTGATTCCATATCTTAGCTATCCTAATAATGTTGTGACAAATATATTTGTGCTGGTAGTTTTAGTATGGCCGTGTTTGTGATCATTTGGGTAAATGCCTAAAAGTGGGATTGCTAGATCATAGAGGAGCTCTATGCAGAGTCTTTTGAGGAACCTCCATACTGCTTTCCAAAGTGGTTGAGCAAATTTACATTCCCACCAACAATGCAGTAGGGTTCCCTTTTGGCCACATCCCCTCCAGCATCTGTTGCTATTAGAGTTCTTGATTATAGCCATTCTAACTGGGGTGAGGTGGAATCTCAATGTTGTTTTGATTTGCATTTCTTTTATGGCCAGAGAAGTTGAGCATTGCTTCATGTGTCTATTGGCCATTCTTATTTCCTCCTCAGAGAAGTCTCTCTTTAAGTCTTTAGCCCACTTATTTATTGGGTGGTTGTTTCTTTGAGGATTTGTTGTTGGGGGATTTAATTTTTTGAGTTCTAAGTATATTTTAGTTATGAGACCCTTGTCTGTTGTATGGCTAGTGAAGATGTTCTCCCAATCCTTGGGCTTTCTATTGATCTTGCTAACTACGTCCTTTGCCATGCAGAAGCTCTGCAGTTCCATGCAATCCCATCTGTCCAAACTTTCTCTGCTTTGTTGTGTTTCTGGGTCTTTATTAAGAAAATTTCGGCCTGGACCAAGGAGCCCTAGAGTTTCTCCTATTCCTTCCTGTAATGTTTTCAGGGTGTCTGCTTTAACTTTGAGGTCTTTGATCCATTTGGAGTTGATTCTGGTGCAATGTGATATATAGGGATCTAGCTTTAGTTTTCTACAGGTGATTAACCAAATTTGCCAGCACCATTTACTGAAGAGGCTATCTTTCTTCCATTCTACTTTTTAGCTCCTTTGTTAAAGATTAGGTGGCTATATGTCTGTGGGTTCATTTCTGGGTCTTTAATTCTATTCCATTGATCCTAAGGTCTGTTCTTATGCTAGTACCAAGTTATTTTTTGTTTGTTTGTTTGTTTTGCGAAGCTGTTTTGATTACTATGGCTTTGTAGTAGAGTTTGAAGTTTGGTATTGATATTCCTCCAGCACTGTTCTTTCTGCTAAGGATTGTTTTTGCTATTTGGGGTCTTTTATCGTTCCATATGAATTTTAAGATTGCTTTTCCTATTTTCTTGGAAGATTGATAGGTATTGCATTTGTAGATAGCCTTTGGCAGTAATGCCATTTTCATGATGTTACTCCTCCCAATCCAGGAGCATGGAAGGTTTTTCCACTTCCTTAGTTCTGCTTTAATTTCCTTTTTCAAGTTTTTAAAGTTTTCATCGTAGAGGTCCTTCACTTGTTTAGGTAAGTTACCTCCTACGTATTTTTTTTTTTGTGGGGCTCTTACAAAAGGAGTTGCTTTCCTAATTTTTTCCTAATTTTTTAGTACATTGTAAGGTTAAAACATCAGCATAAAAAATTTTATTTCATTTTATTTTACTTTTGGTACTAGTCCAGAAGCCGGAAGGAAGGGCACGAGCACTGTTCCTGAATTGTTTTTTTCTGTTTTGTTTTGTTCTTTGCTCAAGGCTTGGTGCAGTACTACTTCAGCCACAGCTCCACTTATGGCTTTTTGGCAGTTAATTGGAGAAGAATCTCCTGACTTTCCTGCCTGGGCTGGTTTCAAACAGCAATCCTCAGATCTCAGCCTGCCTGCTAAGCAGCTTGGAGTACAGGCCTGAAGCCACAGTTCCTGGCCTCAAAATCTTTTTTATATATCTTAAACTTGAGACATCTCAAATAAGTAAATATGTTATTAATCCTTTCTCAATCATAAAGCTTAACAAGATAATTGCATTATTAATCATTTCTATTTTAGTCATTTTTCTAACTGCAATTAGTTTCTTCTGGATCAATTTATACAGAGATACCACTGATTAAGAAACAAACAAACAATAAACTGTTACATCATATCACCACAATGCCATCCCTGATAAATCCAGGCTGAAAAGAAGATCATTATTTGCAAAGATCAGATCGAAAACTTCGGCTGAAAGTATCTTGCCAAAGTATTACAGGAAAGGTTGATGTTTATATTTTTCTACCATAACTTACTTTTGACTTGAGAATTTCTGGAACTGGAGGAAAGTAATCTCCATAGGAGCCATTTTGAAGAAAAGAGTGTTTAAATTGAATGGTAGACTGCAGAAGTTGTAGATTTTCTGTAGAAAAGTGAAGAAGAGTTACTTTATAGAATTACAATTACAAGGTGGCTTGGGAAATGTGTTGGAAAAATAAAGATAACTTTATTTTGATGTATTCCTTTTTAAAAAATAATAACCTATTTCAATATAAATGTAAGAGGAGCAATAATTTAACCTTTGCTCTAACCACGTGGACTATAGAGCTCATTATTTTTAAAATATTCATAGATATTCTGCTTAGTGATAAAAGAAATATTTCTAGCACCCGCTACATGATTTTGGCTCTCTGTGAATTAAATATGCTTCCATTTCTGACTTTTGGTTCTACTACTAAGAAGTTTTGAAGAGAATAGTTTGTACAGTTACTGTGATGTAAATACTTCTAACCTTAATTACTTAATGTCCGGTAAACAAAGACAAACCTTAAATATGAATCGTGAAGTTTGCTTGCTGTCACATCTCAAAAAAAATCAATAAAGGAAAATAAAATGTGTGCCTTGTAGAAAACGTGAGAAAATAGGTATTTTCTCTCTGGAAAGAAAGCAAGTATTGAATTGTGATCATCATGGTGGCTCATATATGTAGGGAATTTGAGAATATAAAGGATGAGAACAAAAGTAAAAACAGTCTGCAAAAAAATGTTCTTGTTTACATAATTTCCATCTGCTTGTGGAATTGTACTTTATCATTCGTCTTTACTTAGCAACTACTGAGTGTTCAGGACGTAGAATCCCCACTAACTCTGCACATTTGTAAAGTTTGTCCTGGTGGCCATTGGCATTGTACCAACATGTGGCCATTATATAAAGTTTGTCCGGATGGGCATTGGTAGAAGCAATATCAAATAATACTTTTAGTTCACTTAGTTCATTTTAGTTCATTCAGTTCATATGTCAAAACACCAAACTGAAACATGTATAAAAGATATGTTTTAAAAATTCTATTCCTTGATCAGCAAATGGCTTATAAGACTTAATTCCTTGACAGTTGTAAATGTGTATGTAGAGGTGACAATGAAATTCTCCTCTACACTATAACTAACATAGATGAATAAAAAGAAAAAATGGCTTAATCCTTTAGAACAGAAATTTAGAATAGTCTATTGTTAGGAATAGAATTACCTGAGGATCCTCTGGCCAAATTGTCGGTCACATTTCTCACACATGACAAGTAGGGGAAATAAGGACTATTTGATGATATATTCAAGAGAGCATCTTCAAAGGTTTCCAGAACCAGGAGCCTATAAAATTAGAAAAGCATATGTAGATTCAATCATCAAGACCTAAGTCAAAGCTCTGTTGTTGAAAGTGCATTAGTGCCAGCTTGCATGTGTTTGGTTGGCATGAGTGTTGAAATCCTGTGAAATCAGAAGTCTCCCTACTCCAAGCTCAGCCAACAAAGGCAGCACTAGTGTGTTCCCTGCAAACTCACCTTCTGCTTGGTTATTATTTTTAGTATTTAAGTTTCAAATTAACCATTTTCTTTTAATTAACTGCCAAATAAGGACACAGCCTAAGATTATATTTTTAGGCTTGTCTTCCTGAGTAAGTGTGTATATTTGATATATACTTTGACACACCAGCTGTGAGTCTGCTTCCCAATTTTATAACTACCTTTAGCATCTTCTGCTGAATTTTTACCTACAGTAGGGAAAGAATAAGTGCAAATACCTGATTTGGAAGCCATCATATTTGAATTAAAATACTGAATTAAAATACACTAAAAAATTAAAATGCTACATAACAATATCTAGTTCTCTCAGATGTTGAACATCAATTTTATTAAAATACTAGTGGAAGATACTTGTTCTGATATGCTTAGAAAATACAGGAATATTTGTACACCACCATTAAAGAAACCTCAGTGTGTTTCAATCTTTAGAGAACTTTAAAAAAACTTATGGCAGGAAAAGACACTAAGTTGGCGGTGAGAATTCACTGCCTGTTACTTAAATAGAGTCGATAAACTCCAGATTTAAAAAGAAGGGTTGATCGTAAAAGTCCTCTATTTTTGCTTAGGTGTTTCCTTGACTGGAGACTGTGGATAAAATGGTATTCGGCTGTCTTAGACCATTGAGCTTTCAGACAGTTAGCCTCATTATTTATCAAAGCCTCCTTGCGGATAATCAATGTCATTTATCAATTCACAAAGGACAGCCTAATATATGCTGAGACTAAATTTTCTGGCCTAAATAAGAGAAGTCATCTATCAGAGATTTCTGAATCACTACATAACTGTTAAAAACAGAACAGGATGTGGTAGATAACAGTACTAAACTCATTGTATAAGTTGGTCATATACTATCAAGTCACGTCTACATATAAGCAAGTGTCATGGGCTGTCATTCCATTCGTGATAGCAGGAAGTCAAGTCAAACCAGTACAAGTCAAGGTCATTACAAGCAGTATATTCACAGCACTGTGCTAAGACTAGAGGCATTGAGCTAGTGTTCTGGAATATGTAACAACTTTAGCAATATTGATGGAAACAAGGACAGTTTCAAAAAAGATCTTAAGGATAGGCTAAAAGATGGGATTGGAAATAAGAGACAAATCAAATTGTGAAGCTTTGTAACTTTACTGCATCCACTATTTTATTTGACTATAGGAATAAATATAGGTTTCATAATATATCTTACTGATGACTTGATGGAATGATCCATTTAGCTTCTATTCTACTCCTTGCTTACCCTGATGCAGTCCCTATTACAGAATAACTAGCAACTGTGTTCTGTGCATGGCTACCTGAGCTAATGGCTATTGAGTGCATAAATGTTTAGGTAAGAGATGGGAGGCTTCCAAGATCCTGGCTGTTTATCTGAGAGGAAGACAATGAGGCCTAAGTGGATGGTCCCGTGTAGGTAACTCCTAGCTCACGTGAGGTTTTCCTCTGCCATCTCCCTCTCTTACCTCTACCCACTCTTCTCAGTATTGCTCTTCCTCCCTTTGTGGTTAGTTTCCTCTGCCATAATTTTAAATGCATAAAGCCAGTTTCATCATGGTATAGTACTCTACAGAAAAGTATTGGCCCAGCTTTCCAGATGGACTAGAACAAGAGATGCTCATGGCAAATTTAGAGAGTAGTTGTACTTGAAGTGACCTTAAGATATTGAGTAAGCTCTTCTCTCAGTTTCACAGGAAACACTTAATTACCTAACATTTTGAGAATGAATTTAATGTACTCCAAAAATTATTCCACGGGTTTATGACACATTCCAGCATAAAGAAGCACCCCATAGCCCTTTAGAGCATTTAATGTATGTATCTTTTGTACAAAATGCTATCTCTTTTCCAGGAGCATTCAAATACACACAGAAATTAATAAAAATAATGACCTTCAAACAGAAATAATGATAGAGAAGAGCTATGAGAGAAAAGCATTAAAAAAAAGCTTTCTTTAGAAAACTCGGTAGCAACAACAACAACAACAAAAAACAACCAAAACCCATCCTTTTATCTTGTGCCACTGTTGCCACCCTGATTATTTTAAAGTGGAAACAGAAAGGAAGTTGGAAGATAAGGAATCGCTTAATTTCATCAATCTCAACAAGAGCCATCTTAATAGTATTGGATTCTCCCTAATAAGCCGTCAGCTAGCTGTCAGCTACTATGTTTGCTGTGGAATCTGCAAGACAGAAGTGCTGCATTGCAATGTTGGGTGCCTCTGGGCATCATGAAGTTACTTGGGTCAGCAATCACATCCACTGTGTCAATCCAAAAGGTTTCTTTTTTCATTCTTAATATTTTGGATGGTTATATAAGTGATGTGGGCTTGCCTGCCTGCCTTCGTTCCTTCCTTCCTTCGTTCCTTCCTTCCTTCGTTCCTTCCTTCCTTCGTTCCTTCCTTCCTTCGTTCCTTCCTTCGTTCCTTCCTTCGTTCCTTCGTTCCTTCCTTCCTTCGTTCCTTCCTTCCTTCCTCCCTTCCTTCCTCCCTCCCTTTCTTTCTTTCTTTCTTTCTTTCTTTCTTTCTTTCTTTCTTTCTTTCTTTCTTTCTTTCTTTCTTTCTTTCTTTCTTTCTTTCTTTCTTTCTTTCTTTCTTTCTTTCTTCCTTGCTCTTTCCTTCACCAGTCATGGGGTTTGAACTCAGGGCCTGAGCACTATCCCTGAACTTTTTCCACTCAAAGCTAGTGCTCTACCACTTTGAGCCACAGCACCAGTTTTCTGGTGGTTAGTTGGAGATAAGAGTCTCTCAGACTTTCCTGCCAGGACTGGCTTTGAACCTTGATCCTCATATCTCAGCCTCCTGAGTAGCTAGGATTATAGGCATGAGCCACTGGTGCCCAGCTAAGGGGTATGTTTTTAAAACCCTATTTGAAACATGGCAGTCTAGCTAAGAGGATATTGGTCAAGGATTCAATCTTCCCAGGAAAACTCCTGGGTCAGCCAACATAGAGGAGGGAGATGGAAGGGAGAACAGGAAGTGGTTGTTTGCTGGGCAGGATGGCTCAGCTTTGTAATCCTAGTTATACTCAAAAGTGGAGAGCTGAGGCTAAAGATTCAAAACCAGCTGAGCTTTTAATCTAATTAACTAGCAAAAATTCAGAAGTAGAGGTATGACTGAAGTCATTGAGTATCAGCCAGAACAAGTGACAGGGCAAGCTGCAGTACCAGCACACACACACACACACACACACACACAGGAAGGAAGGAAAGAAGGAAGAAAGGAAGGAAGGTAGGAGGGAAGGAAGAAAGGAAGGAAGGAAGGGAGGTGGGAAGGAAGGAAGGAAAGAAGAAAGGAAAATATGGGTTATTTATATAAGGATATTGTCAAGAATTTACTCAGAGAATTTTTCATTAAATAGAAAATCCATAAACAATTATATAGATTATATTTTAGAGAAAAAGCGTATGTTTAAAACTAAATCCTATTCTATCTTATCATTTAATATGTGCTTTAGCTTATACATAAAAATGTAACAATTACACATATTTATGAGGTACCATATATATTATCTATCTGATATAGTTTAAGTTAATCATTTATCTTAACTCTTTATGTGGGAAACATTAAACATCCTTTCCTTTTTTGTTTTTGTGTGGTATTTTTGAGTGTATGTGCCAGTCCTGAGGCTTGAACTCTGGCCACTGTCCCTGAGCTTTATTAAGCTCAAGGATAGTGCTCTACCACTTGAATCACATCTCTGCTTCTGGTTGTTTGCTGGTTAATTGGAGATAAGATTTGCATGGATTTTCCTGCCAGGACTAATTTCAAACCTGGATCCTCAGATCTGAGCCTGTTAAGTAGCTAGGATTACAAGCATGAGCCATGAGCACCTGGCTAAAATCCTTTCTTTGGTAATGTTTAGGACAGTATTGACACTGGTAGTCGCCCTACTGGACAATGGACACCTGAACTTTTTGCTCCAATCTAGCTAAAATTCTGTAGTCACTGATCAACCTTTCTTCATCCTTATGATCTTTGCTTTCACTGTACACATTTTCACTAGCACAAAAACATATTCCAGGGACTAAAATCAAATAATTGCAATGGTACAATTTATCAAGCTCAAGTAACCTTTATGTAATAGGCCATTTAGTCTCGACATTTGCCTTGAACTAAAAAATTGACCTCAATCAGCTACTACAGAGAACTGCTCGCATTTCCTTCCATAATTATTACAGTTCCTGCAAGAATCCCCTTATACTTATGGACTGTAGACATCAAAGTTACTGTTGTCATTTCCACTACCTATTCCTGGGGCTCTCTCAACCCCAATCAATGTCTAAACTAAGCTTATCTATAATCTAGATTATAGATTATCATCTATACTTATAGATAATTATAATTATATTTTGCATTGGCTTGATTTACCATCAGTAATAGTTCAATTCCTTAGAAACCAAAAGAAACAGTAATGTAAAAATTAGATGTTGCTGTGCTCTGTATGTCTGAATGTCTGTTCACATATTGAAATTCTAGCCCCAAGGTGATGATATTTGGAGAAGAAGCCTTTGTGGGATTGTTAGGTCAGGAGAGCATGAGTGCCCCTGATAAGGGCAGCTACAGAGAGCTGGCTTGGTCTTCTTCCCATATAAGGACACAATAAGAAGGTAACATCTATCAACCAGAAACTGGATCATAAAAACACCAAATCTGCTGCAATTTCATTTTGAATTTGCCTGCCTGTAGACCTGTGAAAAAGAAATTCTTATTGTTTATAAGCTATCCCGCCCATAGAATTTTGCTATAGCAGCCCAAAAGCCTAAGAGATACTTACATATATTTTCCACAATGAAACAAGTCAGAAACGACCTCCGGCTAGAGCCTCCTCACAGGCCTAAAATAACTAATCTAGACATGACATATCCGACATAGTTACACAACTCTAGAATTAAGCTCAAGATCTTTATGTTGTGGCATCAGAGTTATACTGTATAATTTAATGCAAAAAATTAGTTTTAGCTTTACACTACTTTTGACTATGCCTTTTCTTTTATACATGTAATAGTTGATTTTTAATTTAACTTCATTATTTGGTTGGTCCTGAAACTTGAGCTGAGATGCTCACTTGATGCTCTTCCAGTCTCTTTTTCCTTTGTTGATTTTATTTTATTTATCTTTTTTTGTCATTTTATTTATCTTTAAGTAGTTGTACAAAGGAGTTTCAAGAGTACAATGCACCTTGATCAGTGTCTCCCCTCAGTTTACCTGATTTCATTTTTCATATATGTACATTGAATCATTGGTTATTTTTAAAGTAGAGAGTTTCCTTATGCCCAAGCTGGCCTGGGCTGTGATCCTCCTACTTGTGCTTCTCTACATGGCTGGAGATAACAGACATGCTCAATTGCCTGCGACCATTGTGCTTCCCCTCTACAATCCATAGATGGGAAAACAGATGAACTACCACTAACAAGCACTGGTTAAAATGGACTCATAGTAACTTATTTTTGCCTGGACTGATCTTGAGTCTTGATCCCTGGATAGCCATGTCCCAAGTGACTGTGTTTCTAGCCGTGAGCTACTGCGCTTAGCTTCAATAGGTGATTTTTCTATGCTATGTAGTTCTACACAATGATAAAGGGATTTGTGTTTATAAATTGTTTTGATTGCTTATTCAGCCAAGTTACGACCTATTTAGAATCAAAGACTTACTGTCCAGCCAGACTGCTTGCAGAGAGCGTCCGTGCATCATCCTCACTCCAACCGTGTGTTCCATTATCAGAGTCAGCACCTACCATAATAAAATTTATATAGTAAACATTGAACATGATTGCTTAAAAATTTCTTCTCATTCCCCAAGCCCTCTAAGTCAAATATATAGGTAATAATGGTAAAATCTGGAATTTCTTACTCCAAAGATTTCTACAAGAAATGTTTAAGACATTTTTGTGGAAAGTATTAAAGATATTTATGACAAATGGATGTCTACTAATGAAAATGGTCTCAATGGCCAAACACATGTATTTCTAACAACTTCTTTTTCCCTCTATCAAGTCACTACATTGCTATTTCCCCAAGATCTGTTTGTATAGATGACTTTCTAAATGCCATAATAAACATTGACTACCACATCATTAGTTAATAATTGAACCAATTTCAGTGTCACAGGTCACTGGATTTGTTTCTTTGTCTTTTTTCTTGCAGGGGTAGGCTCAATTGTTTATAATGTAGCCTTAGGAAGCATCTGTTATCACTAACGTGTATTTTCTATCTTCCCCCAAGCAGCCACTGGTCAGTGAAAGCAGCTGCAAATGCAAATTGGCTAATGTTAACAGAATTTTTCTGAGTCTTCCAAATAATGTAGAAGGTACAGTGTGCAGAAGGCACTCAATAAGGCAACTGTAATGGAAATCCTATGTGAAGATCTAATTCAGCATGGAGAGTTGCCCTTAGAAGTTAAATAGGTCATTGATTCAGTTGGCTACATGTATTATATAACAAAAGATCGAGCATGCAGCAGCATTCCCATAAATTCTTTAAATAATCACAGCATAAAAATACCTGAAATCCAATGCTTTAAGTCACCTCCTTTAGAGAAAGAATACTATTTAGTCTTCCCTTCATAACCTACTCATTTCTTATAATTCATCATATTTTAATATGTTTTTCTGTGTGTGTGTGTGTGTGTGTGTGTGTGTGTGTGTGTGTGCGCGCGTGTGCGCGCTGGTCTGAGGCTTGAATTCAGGGCCTGGCTGCTCTAACTTACCTGTTTTTTTTTTTTGCAGCTTCACTTTCAGCTTTTTGTTGGCTAATTGGAAATTAGAGTTGCATGGACTTTCCTACATGTGATAGCTGTGAACCACAATCCTCAAATCTCAGCCTCCTAGAATTACAGGTGTGAGACACCAGTACCCAGCAATGAGGTCATTTTCATATTGGTCCAATTGCTTCCTACATGATAATTTTATGACTATCTTTCATTGTTCTTTCATGATTTCTAAGCAATGCATCCTAACACTTGTTTTTACAAAGCGCTAAACTATGCTATCACTCATGCTTTCATGTTGATTATTTTATTTAAATATATATTTATATATGTATATATCAAGACTGTATCTAGGAATTCATAACCTCCTTATCCATGTCCTGTACCACTGATATTTAGCAATGTGGTTTAATAGCTAGTCCCCAGTGAAGTGGCTGTTTCTGTCTTCCAGTTCAGCAGTGGATTTTCCTTATCTGTGCTTCACAAAGAACATGTGTCAGTGAGTTAAAGGACAAAGAGGAAGAGACCCAGAATAATATGCCTAATTCATAATGGTTATACTTAGGACTTACTGACAGCTCTATAAAGAATAATCAAGGTTAGAAATCTGTTCAGATTTATGAGGTTTTTGTCAATGTAAAATATATATAAAAATGTCTTTCCAAGATCAAATCTTCCTCACTTTGAACTTCTAGGTGATACTCTGCAAGTTAATTGCTACTTGTGCATTATGTGGTGATAGAGTTTCTCTGTTTCATCAAGCTATTAAAATAACTAATAGAAATTAACTTTATGTTATCAGTGATAGACTTGACCCTGAAGTTAAATGGAAACGTTTCTTTCTAGCCACTAAGGACTATAAGAAGAAATAGTGTACTAAATAGGCCTCAATGGAGTGGAAAATGTCACAAACCTTACAAAAGTAGATGTTACTTCTTAAAGTTTTTTTCTTTTTGTAGAGTTAGGTATATTTTAAGATGGTGCAGTTTTGTAAATAGGGCATATTCTAATGAGTCACAAAGATAATCCCTGCTCATCTTGAGAGTTGGAAATTCCAGAGCTTATTCACAGTGTGTCAGAGAACTTATTTGGGACAAAGCTGAAACTTGGATCCCTAAAAACAGAAAAGTTAGGAGTTCTTCACAGGTGTTTATTAGCATCTCTGTGTTGTCACAGTTCTGAGGAGGTGCCTAAGGAACTCTTGATGTTTGTGCAGAATTGAGGCTGAGACAGAGAAAGACATGAAGGGGAAGAGGATGTGTAGAAATCAGGTGCGGGGAACGGGAAATAAGGTGTCCTGTGGGAGGAAGCACTGCACAGTGCGCCACATTCTATTAGTGCCTGAAACCAATAGCAAATACCTGCATGTCTCTCTAAGAAACTATGGGTTCCTTCTTCTGCATCTTCTAGTCTACTGTCAAGACTTACTACTTTGTTTTTTATTTCCCTTCCTTTTAATTTGTCAGTTTTGATGTCTTAAATTTCTTTGTTGAAGCTTTGCTTTAGATCTTGAATGGACTTCTTTACTTCTTTGATTTAGTTTTCAGTGTTCTCTCTCAACTCCTTTAGCTATACCAATGCAACAGCAATACTCACAAGATACTATGTTGGGAATGAACTTTACAACTTGTAGGGGAGGGGGGATTGGGGGAGGGAAAGTGGGAGAAAAATGATGTTCAAGAAGAAATGTACTTTACTATGGAAGGTTTTTATTTGACCTTCGGTTATGAAGGAGAGTTTAGCTAGGTACAGTATTCTTGGTTACTAGTTGTTTGTCTTTAGGGCATGGCATACATCGTTCCAGGCTCTTCTTGCTTTAGTTGTCTCTGCTAAGAAATCTGAGGTGATTCTAATTGGGTTCCTTTATAGGTGATTGGTCTTTTCTCCTTGAGAGCTTTAAGGATCTTTTCCTTGGTCTGAATTGATCTCGTGTGGATTATAATGTGACAGTGGGATGTTCTGTTCTGGTCTGGTCTATTTGGGGTTCTAAAAGCTTCTTGTATCTGAATAGGCCTATCTTTTTGCATATTTGGGAAGTTCTCTGCTAGGATCCTGTTAAATAAATTTCCTAGACCATTAACTTCTGTCTTTATGTGCTCCTCTACACTCATTATCCTCAGATTAAGCCTTCTGATGGTGTCTTCCAAATATTGAATAGATCTACCATATTTCTTGGATTTGTCTTGGATAGTTGTATGTTCTTTCTCTATAATATCTAGGCTGTCTTTAATCCCTGAGATTGGATCTTCTGCATGGTCTAACCTACTTGTTTTGTTGCTTTGTATGTCCCTCCCCCACGGTATAACCCCTGTTTTCACTATATTTGATGTTGATATAATTTGGGAAGGGAAAAATAAATTGTTTAAATAGGGATACAGGTGGTCCCATTGCAACAATGAGATGTACAAGATGCTGTGTTGAAAAAAGAACTTTACAACTTTGTTGGGGGAGAGGCAGGGGAGTGTAGTCATGGAGATGAGAGGGCAGGGATGGTAGGGGAAAAACAAAGGAGGCGGCAACAATGCCTGATAAGAAATGTACTCATTACCTTGCCCATGTAATTGTAACCCCTCTGTACGGTATTTTCACAAAAGAAAAGAAAAGGAAGAAATGTACTTATTACCTTGCTCATGTAATTGTAACCCCTCTGTATGCTATTTGAACAATAAAAAACCTACTAAAATAAGTTAAAAACTAGACTGAGATTTCATGAAATAAATGGGAAAAAATAAAAACAAACAAACAAAAAAATATACTAACTACCTTACTTATGTAACTGTAACTCCTCTGTAATCACCTTTACAATAAAATTAAATTAAATTTAAAAAAAAGAAAGAAACCATGGATTTGACTGTATCTGTCTCAGAGAGAGAATGTGAATGGGGCTATGTATAATACAGCTCAAGGTGACTGACTTTAGGATAAACAGATCAGGCTTTAATCTCACTTTGGCTTCAGGTTAGCTAGATGACAAAGGCAAAGTGTCCAGCCTCCTTTGCTTCAGTTTCTTTGTCTGTGAAATGGAATAATAACTGCATCTCATAGAATTGTTTTGCTAATTAAGGGGATTTAAGGTAAAAAAAAAAGCATAAAGCATGGACACAGTCAATACACTATTTACTTTCCTTATTTGAAAGAATGATGAGAGTTCTACTAAGCTATTTTAACCTCCTTGTTCATTAGTTAGAGAGGAGCAAGCAGCTCTGATGCAAGATAACATACAATTCCGGGTCAAGTGAGGCCAAAACAAGGGAAAAAGTGCATTCACATATGCCCAAACACCAGGATGACTAGGGGTCAGCTTGGGCAATGCAGCAAAGTGTCTGACCCTAGGGGCAGGAATGCCTGGGTTGGTGAATGAGAGTCACTGGTCACTGAAGGATTCTGATTAATACCTAGGAAGATTTTTTTTAAGGTCATGAAATTTTTGCTCAGATAGGTAGAGGTTTGAGATGAATGACTTCTGGGAGCAAATATAACCGTGTCTTCACCATTATCCCAGGTTGGAGAAGCCCAAAGGGTATAAAATTTGAAAAGAGGAAGTGGTGCTGTAGCTCAAGTGGTAGAGCGCTAGCCTTGAGCTGAAGAGCTGAGGGACAGCGCCGAGGACCAGAGTTCAAACCCCACAACCGACCAAAAAAAAAAAAAGGTTAAAATTTGAAAAGAAAGAATATTTAGGCACACCAAATTTTGTAGATAACACTTTTCAGATGTAGTTTGATGTCATTTTGGCCATCCAAGGCCGAGCTTAAGTATGCTAGTGAGTATCTTTATAGTCAAAGGCATGGCTGCCACTCACTGATGACTAGGATATTTAACAAAAGCATGGCCTGCATTCAGTATGGGAAGCAAAGGAGATTGTTCTCCAGGAAAAGTGTTTCATTGCCTGATTGGTAAAAGCTACTCCTTACATCTTTTTGGTTTCTAAGGCACATAGAGCTTTTGTCATTTGCCAAAAAACTTTAACTTTATCCCTTTACTTTATATTAATAATGAAGTGTGAGTCTGATGAGAAAAAGGATACAATAGTAAGAAGGAATGTGAAGTTCTCAAGTCTGTTAAAGATAAACACTACCAAAAAAACAGAGGAAATAAGTAGAGTTTTCTGGTGCAAACTTATAAGTAGAGAACTTGTTATAGAGAAACTGTCTGGTTCTCTGGCCTGAAATCTTATTTTGTAACTTTAATTTTACTTTTTGATTGTTATTATTAAATAGATATCCATAAGTTACTTCTTGGACAATATTACCACTTCCTTTGTTCTCCTCCATTTCCCTCTTTCCTTCCCTACCCACAAGTTTTTTAGTTCATGTTTTACATAATGAACATTGAGTATAATAACTTCATTTGCTTACCTAGCCTAGAATATTTTCCATTGTTCATCATTTTCATTAATTTGAACAATAATCCATCTTACAAAGTAGTAATTAATTCTGTAATTGTACATATAAAAATATCTTGACGAATAGAAACATATCCAAGAGTATGTTAGACCTTCCAGTGAGAATTCGCTAAAGCCTCCAATTTGGCTTTTCATTAAAAAATGAGTATCTTTTGTGTGTTGTGTGTTGTGATGGCCCTAGGGCTTGAACTCAAGGCTTAGGCACTGTCTCTGAGCTTTTTACTCAAAGCTAATGCTCTACCACCTGAGCCACAGCTCCATTTCCAGCTTCTTGGTGCTTAATTGTAGTTAAGTTTCATGGACTTTCCTGCCCAGGCTGGCTTTGAACCACAATCCTCAGATCTCAGCCTTCTGAGCTCAGCTAGGATTACAGGTGTGAGCCACCAATGCCCAGCCAAAAACTGGTATCTTAAGACAATGCAATAGATTTTCATGCCTACAATCCAAAAGTTAAAATACTTAAAAGCTGACAAACTCAGATAAAAAAGCTCAACTATAAAGGTATTCAGGAAAGGTAAATGTTAACTCATCATTTTACTTGGGAAGTAGGGATTCATACGTTACACTCAAAACTTTTTTTTTTTTTGGTCCAGTTGTGGGGCCTGAACTCTGGGCCTGGGCACTGTCCCTCAGCTCTTCAGCTCAAGGCTAGCACTCTACCACTTAAGCCATAGCACTACTTCCAGCTTTTTTTTTTTCTGTTTATGTGGTGCTGAGGAATCGAACCCAGGGCCTCATGCATGCAAGGCAAGCACTCTACCACTGAGCCACCTTCTCAGCCCCATACACTCAAAACTTTTGACTGAATGTATTTGCCTGTATTGATTGGTGGATTTTCATGTTAGTAATACCTGGCACTATTTAGTGTTTGCAAAAGTGACATTTTCTGAGGCATGAGCATCATGCTACACCTTGCCTTGCTGGAGATGACAAAGTACTTTAGTGATCTATTTATGTTCTGGTAATAATTGGCTGAGAGTACATTTTTACCAAACAAAGCATCAGAAACTTCAGAAATGAAGGCAAAAACATGAAAACCCAATGTAAGATTTTGTTCCAAAAATAGTATAGAAATCTAGTTTTTGAGGCTCACTCACTGACATTTATTTTTCCATCCTAAGCATAAACATAGTTTAACAAGCTTAGAGACCTCATTTTTACCAAAAGACAAACCCTAGAACCTCATACTCTCTTTTCAGTCATTTCATCCTTTCTCCAGGTCTCAATTTGAGACCTGGATTTATTGGCAGCATATGTCTCTATCTAAAAGAAAGTATCATTTATACACAATAGGTTTGGTTGCATTCTGCTTTATATTTCTGAATGGCATTGTGACACTGGATTTAGTACAGTAAGAAGAAAATATAATACCTTGAACTGGGGAGTCCAGAGTGTAGAGCAGATGTTTAACAGACTTCTGGAGAGCTCTGAAGCCTTCGTTAGTTTCAGCACGTGGATAAACCTTCTGTACCACCAACAGCATCCTAATGAGTAGAAAAACAATTAAACCAGATTGTGTTTCCGGCTTACAGACAGAAACCAAAGGTTATTGAAGGAGAAAACGGATCCAGTATAGAAAATTATTCTTATAACATAAAAGACAAGATGCTGCCTTTGTAATTTAATTACTTGTTTGTCTGTTCATGCACAAAATCCTAACAAAATGTGTTTGAACCAGAACAAAGAGCTTTATGTTTCCAGGATTGTGGAGCCTTAGAATGCAGAGACCTTGAAGTAACAGAGCAAAGTTCTCCATAGTTTTTTTCTCTTAAGACTTAGAAATAACTGGCTAGGAAAGGAGGATATTCTTAGGAGAGGATCATCAAAGCTCAATATCTATGTGCATATGCACATATAAAAGAATATTTACTGAAATGAACTCCAAGAAATGAAGATGAGATTTTTTTCCTTTTTTTTGCTATTTTTGTTTTCTTTTCTTTTTGTCTTGTTAGTTTATCTGTCTTTGGGAGGGGAAGAGTGGGCACAGAAATGGAGGGACAAAGGGTGAACAAATGAAGCAGTGATATTCACTGGACACTATGTTGAAAGTGAAATATAAAACTTGTGGGTGGGGACAGGAGGGGAAAACTGGGAGAGAGCGAGGGAAAAGGTGACATTGTTGAAAAAGAAATATATTCATAAGGGAAATAACAAAGTGCTGAAATAAGGATACAGGTTGACCCATTGTAGCAATGAGATGTACAAGACACTATGTTGAAAACAAACTTTACAACTTGGGGGGGTGGAAGGAGGGAAGAGTTGGGGAGGGAAAGGATGGTAGGGAAAAAACAAAGGAGGGGATAATAATGCTCGGCAGGAAATGTACTCATTTCCATACTCATGTAACTGTAACCCCTCTGTACAGTATCTTTACAATGAAAAAAAATATATTTAAATAAAAAGAAAGCAATGTATTCATTACTTGATTTATATAACTGTAACCCTTCTGTACATAGCCTTTACAATAACAATAACCATATATATATATATATATATATATAATTATTGGGATGTTCTGAAATTAAACGCTTGTATTTGGTACATACAAAAATAAGAAAGAAAAGAAAAGGAAAGCAAGAAAGCAAGAAAGCAAGGAAGAAAGAAAGAAAGAAAGAAAGAAAGAAAGAAAGAAAGAAAGAAAGAAAGAAAGAAAGAAAGAAAGAAAGAAAGAAAGAAAGAAAGAAAGAAAGGAAGGAAGGAAGAAAGGAAGGAAGGAAGGAAGGAAGGAAGGAAGGCAGGCAAGCAAGCAAGCAGGGAGGGAGGGAGGGAGAGAGGGAAGGAAGGAAAGGAGGGAAGGAAGGGAAGGAAGGGAAGGAGGGAAGGAAGGGAAGAGGAAAGTGGAGGGAAAAGAAAGAATTTGTTAGGAAAAGCAACTTTTCAATGATAAGACACCTTTATTTTCAGTTAAATGGAAAAATAAATAAATATTAGAAACTATTTTCATGACAAATAAAGCACTGATAAAAGATCTAATTTTAGGAATATTGTTGACCATTGTTTTTGTAAATATTTACCTTTGGTTAAGCAAACAAAAATTGATTTTGAACAAAACAGATCATTCTTTAAGGCTGTAAGTGATGCATTACTATAAGACTCTAAGTGATGCATTATTCCAAGGTAGCTAGACATTACTAATCAAACTAATTGGCATTGAGTTCTTATGATTTGTATGGTGAGCAGTCCACACTGGAAATAGACAATCAGCAAATTCACTTTTGCTGGAGTTTGTTCTATATTTTCCCAGGCCAATTAACTACCTCATTATTAATTTTGATTCCATAGTGGTCATTAGTATAATTGTTAAAAGAAATGTTGCTATGGAACACAGGTTCTGAATTTCAAAAATACTGTGATTTATACCAACAATAAAGGTCAGGTCAGTGCTTTAATTAACTTGAGTAGTAACCAGAACACATAGTCTTTTGTTAATAATTTATTATTGTAGGGGTAATGTAGTACAAATTAGCTCATCGTTTTCCTTAGCAATCCTTTGGACCACTGCTAGAGATACTTTTTGTTCTATAGCTGTCAGACAAAAATGATAGTTATACCAAACACATTGCCTTCTGAGTAAAGATAATGTTTCAAGAAGTAGTTTTCATGACTTGTATCTCAGAATATCTTTTTCCCCATAAAGGTGAAGCACAGGGCATGGTTGGTTTTTTCACCTGCCCTGCTTAACTGTGGACATAGCTTATGTCTACTATTTTCTGCCATAACTTTGACAGCTTTCAATTTAAAAAATAAAAGTTGCTGGAGAGAATGCAAGTTACCATGAGGCTCATTTGTCCTTTTTTATTTGTTTAACAGATTAAAATAAGTGGATGAAGCCATAATTGGATAAAGAAGTTTTTTTGTGAGGAAATTATGATTTTTAATGACATTGTTATAATAATAATAGAAGTGTGCTTTAATAGAAACATGATGCAAGATATATTTATCTTGGAATGTTCTAGTATCCACATTAGGAAAAGGAAAAGGAAACAAACGAGATTACTTATAATGATATAATCCTTTAATTTAGCAATCCAAACTTTTATCATTTCTGTATTTAATTAATATGACATATTAAGTAAAAACACTGCTCCTTTGAGAAGGCAATATACAAAATGGGAGAAAATATTTACAATCTTTTTATTTATTTATTTATTTTTGCTGGTCGTGGGGCCTGAACTCTGAGCCTGAGCGCTGTCCCTGAGCTCTTCAGTTCAAGGCTAGCATTCTACCACTTGAGCCATAGCCCCATTTCCAGCTTTTTCGGTTTATGTGGTACTGAAGAATTGAACCCAGGGCCTCATGCGTGCAAGGCAAGCACTCTACCACTGAGCCACCTTCCCAGCCCCTACAATCAGTATGTTTGATTAAGAATAAATCTCCAAAATAGATAAGCAACTTCTAGTTCTCAATATTTAAAAGACTAACAACCTAACTTCAAAATGGCTAGATATTTGAATGGACATTTCTCCAGAAAGGACAAAAAAATAGCCAAGAGCTATATGAAAAACATGTTTTTGTTGTTGTTTTTTGTTGTTCATATTGGGGTTTGAACTCAGAGCCTTATGCTTGCTAGGCAGATACTCTACTACTTACAGACTATCTCCAGCTCTGGAAAAAAAAAGTTTAATGTCACTAATCAACAGGAAAATACAAATCTAGGTGTGATACAACATATCTGTCAGGATAGTTATTGTTAAATAAACAGAAGACAATAAACCTGGCAAAGATGTGGAAAAATTAGAACCCTTGGAATTCATTCTAATGCAGCCTCTATGGAAAACAATATGGCCCAAGGTTCTTCAAACATTTAAAAATAGAACTTCCACATGATCTCTGATCTCTCTTCTGAACATTTGTCCAAAAGAACTAAAATCAACATCTCTAAAACAATGAGCATTCCTATGCTTGTTGTAAATTGCTATTGACCTATGAATGGTGAAGAGGAATATGATATAGAAAACAATGGAATATGATCCAGATTTTTTTAAAGAAAATTCTTCAATATAGAGACAACATGGACAAACCTTAAAGACATTATATTCAGTGAAATAATAATAGTCACAGAGAACGAGTACAGCATGATTTCAATTATATTAGGTCTGAGAGAGTCAGATTTTGATCTGCTTGGAAGTAATAGGGAAGAGGGTTTAAAGCATTGCCAAGTTTGGAAAATCAAACAGTACTATGTGGTTTTCACAGGCTTGGGGGAACAAGGAACTGAGTTAGTAATAAATGCACCTAAAAAATTTGTTGAACAAGATGAATAGGCTCTAGATGTAGGCTGTACAAAATTGTACCTATAATTAACAAAAATAGATTGTATACTTAAAATACGTTCGCAAAGTGGATCTTATGTTCATATTCTTATGACAACAAAAAATTTAAAAAGTCAAATACCATTTGCTTTATAGTAATTTGAAGCCATTTATTATAAGCTTCTTTCATTATCTATGCAGACTTTGCATTTGTAATCATTACTGGACTATATATTCTACTACATGATGCCAAAATATGAAATAACTTTATTTAAAGTCTTAGGGAATTAAAATAGCCAAACTGCATTGCCTTCTCTGTGCTAACTTGCTCTACCAAAATAACACATATGGTCTCTTTTGATCTTCTACCATTGACTAATATTTGGCTCTTTCAGCACATCAATAATGATATACTATTATGGAAAAAACACAAGATTGAATATAGACTCCTTAAGTTCAAGTCTTGGCTTTGCTACGTGGCAGTTGTCCAACTTTGAGGAAGTCAGCTGACCTCTCTGAGATTTTCCTCCTCTTTAAAATGAGGTTTGGTTATCTTATCCAAAAACACTGTTGTGAGAATCATGTAAGATAAATGTACTGACAGAGGGAGTATGATGATGTTTTTTAACTGATCAAAGCTCTTGGAAGCATCCCAAAATGAGAATCAACTCTTCTGATAATTTAGACATTTCAACTAAGATAATATATGCATCCAAATGACATATTTAACAGGCAAACTTGGTTTTGGAGTTAGGAAACCAAAGTTCAAACCTTCCTATCAAATACTTAATGTTTAACTAATACACTCACCTGCATCGCTAATATCTGTAATAAGAAGCTGAAGAATTTTTTCACTCTGTGCTTAAATTACCTTCCTGACACCCTCATCAGCAGTATGGTTTCTTTTTCCAAAAAGACTTCTTTGTGAACAATAACATGTGATGTGTAGTTAACATTAAATTTTCTTACCTGTTGGCTTTTCGGAGCACATCAAATAGATTGCTTAGTGATGTGTCATTCTGAAACACAGTTGGAAAACTAGAGAGAAGCTGCCACACAGCTCTCTGCTCCTGCACTTGTGAGAAGAAGGACAGCACCTTCACGAGTTCCTGAAACACTAGCTTCTGATTGTTGGGGTCACTTGATAGCTTAAAAAAACAAAACCAAAAAGAGTGAAGTGAGGCTTTAAGACATGTAATCACATCCCCACCAGCATCTGTTATAATTAGTTTACTTGATAATGGCCATTCTAACTGGGGTGAGGTGGAATCTCGATATTGTTTTGATTTGCATTTCTTTTATGGCCAGAGAAGTTGAGCATTTCTTCATGTGTCTATTGGCCATTCTTATTTCCTCTTCCGAGAAGTCTCTCTTTAAGTCTTTAGCCTACTTATTGATGAGGTGGTTGTTTCTTTGGGGATTTGTTTTTGGGGTGTTTAATTTTTTATTTTAGTTTTATTTATTGTAAAGGTACTGAATGGGGGCGGGGGGGGGTGTTACAGTAACAAAACTAAGGTAATGAGTATATTTCTTATAAAACACTGTTACCCACTCCCTCATTTTCTCCTGCTTACCATTCCCCACTCACCTCCCCTGCAAGTTGTAAAATTCATTTCCAACTTAGGTCTAGTGAGTATCATGGTTGCATTAGTTCATCTTTGTCCTGCTGTTTCTGTGATTCCCTTTCCCTTCCACAGTTCAGATTAGCTTATACACAAGACAAAAGGGTACATAAAACAAAAACAGAAAGAAAAAACTAGGAATAACTTTTGTTTCCAGTTCTTGGAGTTCATTTTGATATGCTTCATTATATATGGTCTTGTACACTTAGTGATTGGACTATTGTGATCCCCTTCTAAGAATATCATAGACATATTCTGGTTATTACAAATGATGGAAACCATGCAACCTACTTTTCTTTGGGCCTGGCTTGCTTCACTTAATATGATTTTACAGGTCTTTCAATTTCTTTACAAATGAGGTGATGTCATTCTTTCTGATGGAGGCATGTATATATACCACATTTTCTCGATCCATTCATCTACTGAAGGGCATCTAGGTTGATTCCATATCTTAGCGATGGTAAATAATACTGCAATGAACTTGGTTGTGCTGGTAGCTTTAATCTGGCTCTGTTTGTGGTCATTTGGGTAAATTCCCAGGAGTGGGATTGCTGGGTCATAGGGGAGTTCTTTGTTTAGCCTTTTGAGGAACCTCCATACTGCTTTCCAGAGTGGCTGAGCCCGTTTATACTTCCCCCAACAGTGTAGTAGCATTCCCTTTTGGCCACATCACAGCCAGCATCTGTTGTTATTAGATTTCTTGATAATGGCCATTCTGACTGGGGTGAGGTGGAAGCACAATATTGTTTTGATTTGCATTTCTTTCATGGCCAGAGATGTTGAGCATTTCTTCATGTGTCTATAGGCCATTCTTATTTCCTCCTCAGAAAAGTCTCTCTTTATTTTAACGTCACAGTGGCATTATTTTATTTGAGTATCAGTGGCTCCTGTGGATCAGCAAAATACAAAGAACTATGAACTTGCAAGGGAAAAGAATTTCTGGGAAAGCCAAATACCAGACTCCTTTGTCACTAGAAGACCATCATCTCATTCCATATGCTCACAAAAAGAGAGAATTGCATTGGGAAATCCATTTGGGATATTGAGTATCTATCTAGCTTTCTCTCTCCTTTTTTTTTTTTTACAAGATATACTCTTGAGTATACAGAAAATATGTAGGGAGATGTCTTCAGCAGTTTATTTCATTATTGCTGTGAAGGTACATCATTATCATTATTAATAGTAGCTAGCATGAGGCTCTTCTTTTTCAAATAGTCTGTATTGATAGATAGGCAGATACACAGACTGATAGCAATACACACATGCATACATAAAACATCATATATAGTGTGTGTATAAAGTTAAACTAAGATATACTGTTATTCAAAACATATCCAAGTTCTTCATTTTTCTAATTAGGGGAGAGGAAGGGAAATAAAAAATGCAGAAAAGTCTTTAAGTCTTTAGCCCACTTGTTAATGGGATGGTTGTTTCTTAGGGGATTTTATTTGGGGGGGGGGAGTTAATTTTTTGAGCTCTATACTTTAGATATGAGGTTCTGTCTATTGTATAGCTAGTGAAGACCTCTCCCAATATATGGGTTTTCTATTTATCTTGCTAGCTATGTCCTTTACTATTTACCCAACCTTTCTTTGATTTGTTGTATTTCAGGGTCTTTATTGAGAAAGTTTCTAACTGTGCCTAGAAGCCCTAATGTTTCCCCTATGCATTCCTCTAATATTTTCAGGGTATCTGATCTTATATTGAGGTCTTTGATCCATTTGAAGTTGAGTTTGGTGCCGGATGATATATAAGAATCCAACTTCTGGGCTGGGAAGGTGGCTCAGTGGTAGAGTGCTTGCCTTGCATGCATGAGGCCTTGGGTTCGATTCCTCAGCACCACATAAGCAAAAAGAAGAAAAGCCAGAAGTGGTGCTGTGGTAGAGCACTAGCCTTGAGCTGAAGAGCTGAGGGACAGTGCCAAGGCCCAGAGTTCAGGCCCCACGACTGGACCCCCCAAAAAAGAATCCAACTTCCATTTTCTATACATTTATAGCCAATTCTGCCAGCATCATTTGTTAAAGAGGCTGTCTTTCTTCTATCCTGTTTTTTGTGCTTCTTTTGGCTCCCTTATTAAAGATTAGGTGGCCACAAATCTGTGGGTACATTTCTGGGTCTTAAATTCTGTTCCATTGGTCCTCACGCCTGTTCATGTGCCAGGATAACTTGGTATTATAATGGAGTTTGAAGTTTGGTATGGATATTCCTCTAGCACTGTTTTTCATGCTAGGGATTGTTTTCTATTATTCTATATGAATTTTTGGATTGCTTCTTCTATTTCATTAAAGAATGTTGTTGGGATATTGATGTGTATTGCATTGAATTTGTAGATAGCTTTGGCAGTATTGACATTTGCACGATGTTAATCCTCCCAATCCAGGAGCATGGGAGGTTTTCCCACTTCCTGAGTTCTGCTTTAATTTCCTTTTTCAATTTTTTTTTAAATTTTTCATTATAGAGGTCTTTCAAATATTTGGTTAATTCCTAGGTATTTTTTAAGGCTATTACAAAAAGTTGCTTTCCTGATTTCAGCCTTGCTCTTCTCATTGTTGGCATATAGAAAAGCTATTAATTTTTGTGGGTTACTTTTATATCCTGCTACTCTGCAAAAGTTTTAAATCAGCTCAAGAACCTTGGGACAGAAGTCTATGGGATTCTTTAAATATAGGATCATGTCATCTGCAAAGAGAGTTTTTCTTCTTCTTTCCCTATCTGGATCCCCTTTATGTTTATTTCTTGCCTTAATACTCTGGCTAGGAATTCCAATGTTATATTGAAGAGGGGTAGAGTGAGTGGGCATCCTTGTCTCATTCCTGATTTTAGAGGAAATGGTGTTAACTTTTCACCATTAAGTATAATGCTTGCTATAGCTTGGTCATATACAGCTTTTATTATATTGAGTAATATCCATGAATTCCTAGGGCCAAAAGAAAACAACACTATACACTATTGGTGGGAATGTAAACTTGTTCAACCACTCTGAAGAGCATTATGGAGGTGCCTCATAGAGGAACATAGGCTAAACATAGAGCTCCTCTATGACCCAGAAATTCCACTCCTGGGCATTTACCCAAATGACCACAAACAAGGACACACTAAAGCTACCAGCACAGTTATATTCCTTGAAGCATTATTTACCATAGCCACGACATGGGATCAACCCAGTTGCCCCTCAATGGATGAATGGATCAAGAAAATGTGGTTTAAATACACAATCAAATCCTGTGATTCCATCAGAAAGAAAGACATCAACTCATTCATAAGGAAATGGAAAGACTTGGGGAAAAAATCCAATTAAGTGGTAAGTCAGACCGAAAGCTGCCTGGTTTTCCTCATTTGAATAATTAGTACAAATGTAGAATACTTCTAGCCGAGGATCACAATAGTTCAATACTATGTACATATGATCTTATAAAATGATGCTAATTGAAATGAACTTCAAGATATGGTAACAAGAGTTGCTGTTTTACTTAGTGTACTGTATGCAGTTACTTCTCTTTTCTTTTTTTTCTTTTATCTTTCCTTTGATTTACCCTCTGTTTTGATCTTAGTACCCACTGTATTGTATATAAGTTTATCTGGTTTGGGGATGGGAAAAGGAATCACAGAAATGGTGCAAGAAAGGACAAAGGGAGAACCAATGCAACAGTACTGCTCACAAAACACTATGTTGGAAATGAACTTTACAAATTGGGGGAAGGGCAGGCAGGGGGAGGGACAGCAGGAGAAAATAAGGGAGGAGGTGACAATGTTTGACAAGAATTATACTCATTTACTTACTTATGTAACTAACCCTTTGTACATCACCTTTACAATTAAAAAAAAAAAGGAGTAAAGCTCACATGACAATCACCTGGCTGCTGTCTCTGAAAGCATTTCCCATCAGCAGTGCTTTCAGAGTTCTCATTCATTTGGAAACTCACTTTTAGATGGAAAACCTGCAATTATTTCTCATATTCATAAATATAATTGGAGCTTTCCTACATAGTAACTCCACAAGTTGGTTTATTTAATGTTTTGTTCACAAAGCCATATTGATGTAAGGTATTTTAAATAATGTGTTTGGAAATTAATTTTCAAAAACAAAATTAGCTTCTGGATAATGTTTTTCATTTTCTTTAGGATATACTATTGATATAGCATAGGTTCTACTCTTTATGTTTCGTAGAACTTATAGGTTTGGGGGAAGAGCTCTTAAAACTATTATCTCTATTATAGATAGATTACATATAGAAATATAGTATTGATACAATCATGACATATAGTATATATTTCATGTACAAATACATTCATGAAATACTATTTACTGTTGCAATTACACACAGTGCAATAAATATTTCCAAAGTTCTGTTGCGATTCCATGAACAATACTTATAAAAAGGATCAATAATGAGCAAATATATGTAATAATCACACCCTACCCTTGAAACAAATAACGTGGTGACTTTGGAGTTTCATCCATTTCACGGGACACAGCTGGTACCTTCAGACATAGAGTGGTTTCTTTGTTGTATTCCCATTTAAGGCAAGTCTGTTCATAAGCTTAGTCATGCAAAAATTTTTGTGTTTCCAATGTGTCTTAACTCAGGGACTTTCAGGTCAATAATGATTTTAAACAATGCATTTTTGGTCACATAATTTACTCTACATGGCTTAGTTTAAGAAAGCATTTTTCCATGCTTTGTATGAGATTGGGTTTATTACTCTACTGCAATTTTTAATTTTTTTTTTTGTATATATGCCAGTTCTGGGGCTTAAACTCAGGACCGGGGCACTGTCCCTGAGCTTTTCTTGCTCAAAGCTAGTGCTCTACCACTTGAGCCACAGCTCTATTTCTGGAGTTTAGTTGATTGGAGTTCATGCTGGTTAATTGTAGATAAGAGTCTCATAGACTTTCATAATGAGGCTGGCTTTGAATCATGATCTCAGCCTCCTGAGTATAGGATTATAGATATGAGCCACTGGCACCCAACAATTTTTAGATTTTAAATAATTATTTACATAAATTTCAGAGAATCAAAAGGAAAAATTAGAAGCAGATGTCTCAATTCACTTTTGTTTGTAAAATTTCAAAAGAATTCTGAAATGTTAAAAATATTTTTCTTATCAGTAGGCTTTGTTAAGTGTAGATTAATGGTGCCATTCTTTCATCATTAGAGGTCAGTGAGAAAAAATAAAATGACCTTACCCATTGTTCTCACTCTGACAGCTGTTTAACTGTTAGTTCAATTATTAAACTTGCATTCTATCCTGAATAACCTCATTTACAGAACTCAGGGAAAACAGTCAATCTTATCCACCATGGAGCCAAGACATATTTCATCTATTAAGGTGTGTCTACATATTGCAATATTTCTAATTCAACATCAGATCATTTCAAATCTTGCCCATTTATATGACAAATGAATATTACTAAGCATTACAGATTGTGTGTAAATGTCAATGTGAGGAATATATGTTAAAGGTGAGAAAAAATTCCAGGCTGTATTTCCCAGCCTACATGGTCTACAGACTTGATCATTGATTCATCTTGTGTCACTTTGTAAATTCAAGTAAGAAAACAGTATAACTCTCAATTACATATAAGATCTTGGACATTTTAAAAGATCTTTCACTCACCTGAGAGAATTGCTTCTTTAATTCCTGGAGAGAAGATTCTAAAAGGGTCGTGTTGGAAAGGCAGAATTTGTTAAAAATATTTTTTCCTAGAGTCAGCCAAGAGAAGGAATAATTTGCATTGTATCCTGGATAGGTCTCACATATTTCTTTCCGTATGTCTTCTGAAGTGGCATTTTGCTTTAAGAGCTAGAAACATGTGTGAGAAGAGGTAATATTAGTACATATAGATGTTAAAATATTCTATTCTTTAAGAGAACTGACCTGTCTTTACAACAGTCACCTTAAAAGTTGTGCATTATTATTGCAACTATTAAAATAAAAATATATGGTATATAGTATATAGTATAACTATGGGGACTTGTAGAGGAAAATGATATAATTATATATGACTGTGACAAATTCTTGGCATTGTTATGATTTGAATGATTACCATTTGATTATGTATCTGAACCCATTTCTTGTCTCTGATAGAGCTAAATCCATCAAGGGTTTTCTAACAAAAAATCTCATGCATCAGAGACCTATTTGTAAGAGATGATAGCATTCAAGATGCATTGTACTCATAATTGCTAAATTGCAACCCCTTTGTATAGCCACTTAAAAATAATAAAAATAAAATAATTAATAAACCAGATAAAGAAGGAAAAAATTCCTATTCCTATTTCCTTGACATTGACTAGCAGAAACTCAGGTGTCTTAAATTTGTACTTTTCCCCGACCCCAAGGAAGTTGGTTGTGATCTTTTGGAGATTTTCAAAACGGGGGAGGGCTTTAAGGTCCATTCTCAGGACCAACCTTCCTTATTTACAGAAGTGAAGAGATGAATGGTTTCATTCTAATCTCATGTAGGAAAAGTAAGGAAAAATATTTGTCTGAAAAAAATCATGTATCTAATACTGATAAATTCAACATCATTGTATTATTAGACATGATAATGGAATCATTACAATCCCTTTATAAATTCCATAGTGCAGTCTAGTCAAATATGCAGCATTATTTACAGCTAAAATATTGGCTACATCCACAATTATCCATTTGTTTAAATAGTTATAGAGATGACTAAATTAATTTGTAACCATTAAGGAGCTCCTCATGTTAATTCTTATTATTCTGTTAGGTGAGGGTCAACTTAATCCTTAAGTTTACATCACAAATTCTATACTCTGCATTCCACCAACTCAGCTTCTAAATATAATGGACTAAGACAGGATCCACTTATCTAGAATGTATACTAAACTCTATATCTTCTAGTCATTCATCCATATCTCCTCTAACATTGCACATAAACTCACTCCACAGTGATTTTTCTACTCATTCTTGCCAGGGTTGCAGAAAGCAGTAAAGGGAAAGAAAGGAATCAGAAAGATTGCTGACACAGGCATCAATATGTCATCTTAATTTTTACATCCTTTCCCTGCTCCAATTTCTCTAAAAATATATCTACAACATATAAAGTTCATTTTGGACTTATCTCCTCTGGATATATGACTCTGTAGTGCCTCACAAAATTCAGAAGTTACATTCAATATGAAAAGGAGTACCTGAGAGTTTCTATAAAGTGGTGTTTTTTGAGAATAATATTTCTATTCTTCATATTAAAGAATTTATATGATCCAATGAATGAATGTTTCCTAGAAACAAACATGGAAGAAATATAATGGAATAGAGTTGATCTCCCAGTCTGCATACTAGCATAATTGGGAGAGCTTTAAACTGGAGTTAACTGCTAAACATCTCAGGTTGGCAAGGGAGCATTCATGATTATATTGAATGAAAAAAGTCCAGCCAGCACTGGCAGAGTTACCTCAGTGATGATCAGTTTGATGCCTTTTCCTGGAATCCATTTTTGAGGCATCTTTTTGTTCAAATATGACACCTAGTTTACTAAGACACCTTAGTTATGTGGAAAGTTAATTCAAAAGTCACTAATGATGACATATTAAGCAGTAGTGTTTATGGGTGCAGAATGTGAGTAAAGGTCAGAGACATATTTCATGAGTCAGATGCAAAAAATGACTATAATATGGATTTGTGTGTCTGAGCATGATACAGAGAGGGAAAGCAGACAGAAAGGAGAGAGAAAATATTTCCAACAAAAATATTAAATATGGTCTCTTCATTTCTGAAGAGCATGCAGATTCAGGATTCAAACGTCCACTGTAGAGGCCAAATTGCTTAAATATATGAAATTTGTTGGTTAAGAAACAGAAAGGGCCGGGTGCCAGTGGCTCATGCCTGTAATCCTAGCTACTAAGGAGGCTAAGATGTGAGGATTTCGGCTCAAAACCGGCCTGAGCCTGGGCAGGAAAGTCCATGAGACTCTTATCTCCAATAAACCACAAGAAAACCAGAAGTGGCACTGTGGCTCAAGTGGCAGAGTGATAGCCCTGAGCTGAAGAGCTGAGGGACAGGGTCCAGGCCCAGAGTTCAAGCCCCATGATGGACAAAGAAAAAGAAATAGCAAGGAAAAGGTGTTACAGTTAACAGAAAGGCACCTGTTCTGCTCAAATATGCTCATGTTTAATTTCTTAACTTCCCTGTTTACAATACACATACACACATACTTTACAGGCTGCTGCTGTATATCCTTTATAAAACTATGTTTATCATATTGCAATCTGGGAAATCATAAAATGAATGATCTCCAGTAAACAGAAAAGTCCATAGGCAAGCTCTCTAAAATATGCGAAGGGAAAAGATTTTTTTTCTACTGGGGGGGGGGGAATTTTTCCAGTCTTAATTTGTCCAAGGACATTATTTAATATGGATGAGGTAGAACATTTAAAGAGTGTTAAAGTTTCACTTCTCTCTCTCTCCCTGCTTCAAAAAGTTGAAAAATTGCACATAATGTCACCTTATTTCTTGCTAAATAAAAACGAAGTTCAATTAAGGGACTTACCAGGGCAGTAAATAAATGCCCAAGGACTTAAAGAATTCACGAAGTCTTTGAATTAAGCAGTGATTGAAGAGTCCTTTAGAAAAGAATCTGTCTGAGATAGGACTTAAATGGGACAGGTGCTCCAAACCACTTCCTCTATAGATAACAGATTCCCTCTGTTAACCTAATATGCATTTCTTCAACCTGTTCATTATCAGTCTATTGCAAAATTAAGTGAAGTTACCTTTTCCAAACCAAGAATCCGTGTAAGTAGTTCACTGCCATTAAAAGTTCCTGTTGCAGTACTTTCCAAATCAGAACTTGGACCAGGAAATACTGTGGCTGCAGTACAATAAATAATACATCAGAATTCTAAACATACATACCCCAAATGGGCAGGATCATATAAGAACCATTAGGTAGCCTTTGTTACTTCATATACCCTATAACAAAAATGTACCCAAATAGTTGTGGTCCATTCCTATTCCTCCCTGCCCCCCCCAGTTAATATTATTGTTTTCACTCCCATTTGTGTCATTATACTTCATCATCAAGATTATTTTCCAATAAACTGAATCATTCCTTGCAGGCCTAGAGAATTTGAGGTGTCTCCACCACCAGCTCTATGCATAGATCCATCATATCCAACATCTGTTCAAAAGATCTGCCAATGCACATCTGGTGATAATGGTCTTTCTTTTTAATTATCCAATTGGGATGCTGAAATCTGCTTAGGATCATAAATTCTCCCTTCCCCAAAGTGTTTTCTGAGTGATATTTCAGATCAAATAAATGGATGAAGCAATTAGTTCATACAACCATATATTCTAATTAAGTGATTCCCCAAGTGGCCTCATCTAGTACTGTTTATAATGTGATAGAGCTTTCTGAGCATGGAGCGGTAGATAGAAGTATACATTCAGAACTACATCGTGGCTCTCCAAGAAAACTATTATGCTTCTTTTTATTAATTTTATACACAAGTATGCATCATCCTCATAATAAAGAATTGTAGTACACGAAGATAAGAGTAACTGATCTTCAGTAAGGCGTAGGCTACATTTTAAGGGTTATAGTGTGGATTCACTGATTCTTCTAGACCATCACAAGACATTTGTGACATGATTGACCAGGGGTAGAAAGATAATCTGTGGCCATCAACAAAAGCAATGCTTACTAAGACCATGGCTATAGTTCTACTATGCCATAACCCACTCAGCCACAATCACTCATAACAGAATGTTCACTTCTCAAAACCGCTCACTGCTGGGCTCTTACTATATTAACTTGGGACTTGTTGAAATGTGGCTTATCCACTTGTATTGGAATATTACTTAATATCCTAGTATCTGAAATATTCCATGACATTTTAAAAGATGATACTTCCCCCTCCCCCAGAGCGCCAACCATATTCCAAAAGACAAGAATCTATTTTATTCAGCAGTTGATCTTCAGCCCTGCGGATAGCGCGGTACATGATAGCAGACTCCTAATAGAGATTTTTCACATAGATGTAAATTGTGCTGTTGGTTGAGAGTTTTGGGTTCTTCTCTAGATGCATTCATATCACATGGCTGTAAGGCTTGTAAATGTGTTTTGGAGGAGAAACTCAAGATGTTTTGTGCATGCAAGTTGGACGGCTACTAGCCTAGATGTGAATCTAAATTCAGACCCACTCTGAAGACTGAAAGTGAGAGCTAGGTGGGGGAAAGAAGTGTATCATTCAAAAAGTCTTGGCTGGGCAATAATCTGATAACTGTAACTCTGTGTGACTATGGACACAGCACTGAACTTGGTTTGGCCTTGTATTATTCACCTGTAAAATAGAAAATTGGAGCTACTTTTAAGATACTTTCAATATTTTTTATGACTGAATTTTTTTGGCCATCCAGCATTGTGCAATTTCAGGCAATTAAAAAATCTAGAGTCAATTCTGGGATAGAGTGCAATTGTGAACTCTTTTGCTCCTATAAAGTATTTTAGTAAGAATTCAATTTCTAGTTACCCTGCAGAGTTTTGCATAATTAGATCACCGCACTCAGGCAACTATGAGGAATATTTAGACCTCTTCAGACTATCCTAAATGTTGCATCTTTACTTGAAAGTCTAAAGTAGAAACCTTTGAGAGATTAGACTTACTGGCTTTTTTTCAAAACCTGTTCAAAACCTTATAGAAGAATGCTTACCCAGCGATGTGTGTCTTCTTTCTGGAAGTGGGGTGCTCTGGTGTGATAAATCGCTGTCCTTCTCCAGCTTGGATGACTTTTTCTGAATCTTACTAGAGAAAAAAAAAAGGCAAAAACTCTATAACTTCACCCACATTAATTTCAGTTAGCTAAAGTAATGTATTAGGTGGCAGACTCCAGAGCTCTCTAAGGACTTGGAAATTTTTCATCTGCGCTCTAGTATAGCAAAGGAATTACTCACTATAAACCAATGAATATATAAAGTCTCCTACCTGGTAAGTTTTTATTCAGAAATGATGGTCTCATTTGTTTTTTAATCATATAGAAAGGAAATTTCTGAAAATTAGACCTAAAGTTGCTTATTATTATTATTATTATTATTATTATTATTATTATTATTATTATTATTATTATTATTTCTTCAAAATGTTGAGGAATCCTCAATGAGATGAAAATTGAGAATGGGTTAGAGACAGGCCAAAGTGTCATTTCTTGTCAATCACAAAAGGAAAACACGTTTCTCACTGAAAATGGTACATGGCATTCTGATGATTTTCATAGTTACCTAGTACTTGTAAGGTAAAAACTCAAGGAAGACATAAAAGAGCAAACGTTTATTGAGTATCTAGGACGGTCCAGGAACCATGATTAGTGATATCATAGGTGGCATGGCAGCAGTAGAAAGGAAGAAGATTAAAACAGATGGTCAATGTACCACATGTATAAAGCAACAATACACACCATGGTACCAAGATGCCCTGGGCAGTATAATCACAATGGATTGGGGGAGAAAAATATTTACTATATTACTTCCCACAATTTACTAATCATCTGTATTTTAAAATCATCATGTTAAAAACTTCTATATTACTATATTATTATTTCCATATATTATACTATCCTATACTATATTACCTCTCACAATTTATTAACCATCTCTATTGTAAAACCATCATATTTAAGGAATAATTTCCTATCAAGTTGATATTATTAAAATGGAGATAATTATATTTCCTTGAAAATTGGATGCACCCAAGACTAAGTGCCTAAAATCAACGTGTGTAACTACACAAATTTAGTCAGTATGAATATCTGAGTGTAGATAATTACTAGAGTTCTGGAAAGTTGGTGGGTTTTGTGCACCTGTTTGTAAAAATCATAATTAAGATACATAAAGATGACAAGAAGTTCTATTTACCACTGTGGTTCAATGCAACTTCTGCTTTAGAAACAAGATCTTTGTGCTTTATAATTGGAAAAAAAATATGTTTACTGGGTTTTCCCCTCTCCATGTATTCTTTTCTTATGAAAAAAAATGATAGGAAGAAGTAATATTCGTTTCCATTCCCTAGTGTTTTTCCAATATTCTCCTTAAAATGTACAGGTTGCTCTGAAAGTCCTGCATTCTTAATGTACTTTTGAATTATTCATGACCGTGACTGTATTCCCCTAAATCTTTTTACATTCCTTATGCTGGCTCTGTGGATGGGAAAACCATTCAGATAAAATAAGAACTGACCTGAACCTTCTCCCTTCTCTGAAAAGGAAGTTTGAGAAAGTTTGAGAAACTTGGGTTGACTTTTCTTTTCCTTGACACTTTTCCCCCACCAGTTCAGGTAGTGATGGTGTAAGGAAGGCAACCGAATGTCAATACATTTTGAAAACAAAGTGAAAAAGCAAACAAACCTTACCTTCATAAAAATTTCACTTTCCCAGGGACAGTAAGAAAAAACAAAGGGAGAATGACAAAGATCAAAATATCAATGAAGGAACACGAGAAGAAAGACTGAATAATAAATCGGAATGGGGAAGGAAAATGTAAGACAGGAAGAAGGGGGACATTGAAAACAAAACAAAAATGTGCTATTGGTTGGAAAGAAAAAGGCTGCATGTGCTCCTTTGAAGACACTCTCCCTACCTTCCCGCCTACATCAATCAACCTCCTCTTATCAGAAGTCATTAAACATCTAAATAGGATGGTGGATGGCTCAGCAGTAAAGCCTGTGACCAAGACAAGGACTCATGAGGCTACCTTTGTAGGTGGACCTCCTAGTAACAAGCTGTCCACATCCTTTAAGTGGAAATGAGAGTTGAGATATCATCTGTGCTTTGCTTTTCCTCTTTCCTAAAAATTTCCCCAATCTCCTTATGCATTTAGAAGGCTTGATATAATGGCAGGCCTCCACTCCAGTTGGGTATAAAACCTGTTTGCTTTAAATAAAATAAAACCCACAATGTAAATCCATAACAGAGAACATGTGTAAAGAGGTGAATCAACACTATAAGTTGAAATGCAAATGAATTCCCACAAAGATAATTAATTCTATTGTCTCTCCTTTTAGAGTTACTACAAGAGAGCAAAAAGGAAGCCAGTCCTGTTGAGTGTATGATGGTGTTTTCTGGGCTTTCTAATGAGTGTGATCATGCTGACAAAGCACTGCATAAACAAGTCATACTTCTGTTATTTAGTACGATCACTAAGTATACATTTATTTACTTCCATAGGTAACTTCTCTCACAAGTTCTTTATTCTAAGCTGTGACATCCTGAGAGTGGGCACTGTCAAATGAAATCTTTAAATTCTCATCTTCCAGCACAGTACTAAACTATACTATCTGATTGATGTCTGGCTAAAGGAAAGAGCCGATATTGCTGAGATGTGAGCAAAAGAACTTTGGAGTTGAAAAATGCCTTTTAGAATTTCAGCTCAATCTCCTCCTAAACCATTCTCTACCTCATGTGCACATTGTAACGTTGCTCTGTCTGTAGCATGAGATGTGTAAACCCAGGGTCTGTGTGGGTCCTGTCTCTAATGGAAATCAGCTTTTTGCCAACATCCTCACAAAAGAAGATAGTTTACAAATACCAAGTGATAGATCACATATTTTGTAGACTTGGAATGTGAAAACATCACCCAGGGGTTTGTAACCGCATCTTCACTTTATAGGTTTATTGCATTTCATTACGTTTTTATGAAAGCAATTTCCTATTTGTAGTGATAACCAATCTTCCCCTTCTTATCCTGAAAGATTCTTGAGTCTACAGTGCAGTGTCCTGACAGATGGTCGGATAGTGAGCACATGACAAGCACTGAGTACTTGATAATAAGTAATGTCACTTGGAGCAACATATAGCTGAGGAAGCATCTTTATAAAATGTCCTTAGCTAGACTCTGAAAGTATCCTTGAAAAAGAGAATAGCCAGGGTATACGCTTACATCGCTTCACTCACTAACTCACCAACACTTATTCAGTTCCCACTGCAATGGGAAAACCAAATGAGAAAGCCAGGGACTGACAACAAAATATTAAGGGTGAGATCAATCTCACCCAATTTATCACTCTCTCATCATCATCTTGACCCCTTTCTTAGAACCATTTCAAAGATTTCAATGTTCTATTTTTATATATGCCCATTCAAAGTGCATCAAACATATTCGTACTCATTAACATTCTCAATTTGTCCTCACCCACGCAGAACCTGGTATCTATTCATGAACAGAGCCTGTTAGGTTTGCTTGATATTCAGTGTGTGTGTGTGTGTGTGTGTGTGTGTGTGTGTGTGTGTGTGTGTGTGTGTTGTGTGTGTGTGTGTGTGTGTGTGTGTGTGGTGTATATTAAGTATACTTGAACATATTGTATTTTAATAAGAATAACTCCTCTATTCCTCTCCTCTCTATTTCTCCATTCCCTCTACCCTTATTGTTTAATAGCTCTTGGTGAGATTCCTTATGCAATCTTCATATATGTACGTAGTGTTCTTTGCTATTATTCTCCCTTCAGTATACTTGTTCCCTCTTGCTCCTCTCTCTTCTTCCCCGTCTCATAGTTAAAAATCATTATATATAATAAAATTGTTATATAATAACATTATGACATATGTGTGTACATATGACATATTCACAGTACTTTTATAAATATGTATCTCTTTCAGGTTGAGATTCCACAACTTTTATTGGAATGAGCAGAACGCACAGTTCCATGGAGTTTGCTAAGGATTTCTCTTCCAAGATGGTGGAAACATAAACTCTTCCTCCGTGGCTATCATTGGGCTCCATTTGGAGTGGAATACTGAAAGAAAAGTATCTTGTGCTTCAGAATTGTACTATGCTCTGAGGAAAACTAAGCCCAAAATAGATGTGACTTCTCAGACATCTACTAACATTTGCATCTGGGAGATGTCACATTTATATGTGTCATGGTAGTGGTAGAATTTATGCCCTTATCCTGGGCGTCAAGTATTTCCTGTGAGCGGGAAAGACTACCTGTCTCAGGGTATATCTGTGTGCACTGTGGCACATTTTGTCTATAAAAAGAACTCCTATGAGGAAAGAGACATACGGCAAAGAAAATTCTGGAAAGAAAAATCTGACATTTGTTTTTTTTGTCGCTACGGTTCAGTTAAATTTTACACGTATTTTTTTTCACTTTTCCTTGGCATTATAATTATACATAGCAGCATCTGGAAAGAAGAGGTAAAGAAAATGGAAAGAAGGGAATGTTCTTGGCCACTATTGCTCTCAGTCCCACATAGCATTCATCATTGACTTTTAACTACCAATGGGATTGAGGAGAGTGTTCGGTCATCAAGGCACTCTCGGTGATTGGATGCAGTCATCCTGTCTATCCTCAAGCAGAAGTCATCTGCAGGACAACTTGAATTGTTTTAATTATCTCCTTGTATTTCATCTTGACCTTCCATCTCCAAGGGTCATCGTGATTTAGCTACACACCCCACTTTTTTTCATTTTCAAAACCTATCTGTCTTCTAAGATATCCCAGTTACAATCAAGAATTAGAAATAGCTTGTCCTTCTACATTCTTATGAAGGGCTTTGGAGTTATAATATGTACTGAGATTAAGCACATTTCTAAAAACTTTTAAAGGCACTCTATGGGTAGGTGAAGAAATGTTTTTCGGGTAGATGTGTATCAGAAGCATGTGGGGCGGGAAAAGGAGATAGCATGACTGTGACAGATTACATTCTACCAGCCATGAAACAGGCAGCTTCACTTGGCAACACTGCAAGAAAATCTGTCATTTCTTTAGGACAGAAGCAAAGCTACCTGCCAAGTTCTCTATGCAGACTGTATAGGTGCCTCCTTCTGTTTTTTTCTTTCACTAAGTCCTGAGATTCTTCTTTATGGCATATCATAGATACATCTTCGCCTAATCTGGTCATTACATCCTATCTGTCCTTAATGACCATACTCCTGTTTTCCTTGTCTTGTTCCTCTTCCTCCTTTCCCTCTTTCTCCTTTTTCTTCTGCTGTGTTGAACCCAGGGCCTTGCATGTGCTGGGCATGCACTGATCTACATGTTCATCCCCTGATTACAGCCTAAAAGACCTCTGGGAGAATTCTCCCATCATCTCGTCTCCCAATCCTACTTCTGCTCCAATATTAAACCTGCCGGTAAGATCCATATTACTCAGGCACAGACAATGTCTTATGGAACCTGTGAAACTATTTGTGTCCAATGTTTTGATCACAGTGAGAACTAAACAAATACTCATCATGCCTACCATTTATATGCAGTGATTTAATTCCCCCCTCTCACTTCCCTCCCCCCCATTAGGTTGTGAATTCTCATGGGGTAAGGAATGTGCCTTATTCATTTTGGTGTCTACAATGGCTCACATCGCAATAGTCTCCATGCGTGTACATTGTATGCGCTCTATGTATTCTTAATAAATGACTGAATAATTTGGCTTACAAGGCAGTTAAAACAATCTCCCAGGTGGTCTTGGCTATGAGAATTTTAACCTTTCTCCTTTTTTTTGCACTAATGCTAGTCTCATTTAGAACAAGACAGCCTTACATTCAAATGAAGTGATTCCATATCCACTTGGTTTGTATTTCCAATATTAGCTTTAAGTCCATTTCTAAAGTAATCTATAATGTTTCAATATTAACAAAATATCTTTGGCACTTTTAAATTGTTCATGAAAAAAATTGGATGAGCTTTTATTTATAGGTCTGTAGGAGGAATCCAATGGTAGAAGAGGTATGAATTTAGAAACCATGGGTCATGAGTAACTGTCAACAGGAAACAAATCCACTGAGACCATCCCTCGCCCCCAGGATCTGTAGGAATGCAGAATCACTCCTCTCTATAATGACCCTCTGAGCTCCAGGGGATGATCTCTGTTCTTTGCCAACTGTGTGAGCAATGGCACAGGTAGAGGCCCCTACAGTCTGATATATTCTGAGAGGCATTCCAAGGGAGGGAGGATGAGGCTAACTTTGTGATGTCAGACCATCCATTGAGCAGAAGAGCAAGAAAACTGTAAATGTTATCATTTCTTTTTGTTTTTTTTTCAGACAGCTAGTTAGAGTTGATGTTGAGTTCAGGGTTGGACTTTTTTTAAGTCCCTTATTCTGAAAGTAATGCCTAGTGAAGTATGAATTTAATAACAGAAGGTTGGTGGCAAAAACAAACTCACATCAAAACACTTGGCAACTGGCCAGCAAGTAGTAACTGCTATATGAGCATTTCATTCAGAAAAGCATCCTAGTAAGGGAAACATGGAAGGCTCTTTTGATGAGACCAAAGGTGGTGTTTTGTTTCCTGACTGGCAAAACAGAAAAGGAAGACTTTTCTCTCTCAGTAAGGCTATGTTGTTGAATCTTCCTTCACCAAAACATAGCAAATTAGTAGCATAGTTTACCCAGTAATCATGTGCCAGTTCCATTGCACAGTTATATAAAGCACAAAACTTAATAGCATGTGGGAGATATCATTAATATGATTTTATTATTGTATATAATTTTCTAAATTAAGCTCCAATTAGTAGTTCAGAAAATTATTGAATATGCAGCAATATATACCCCAAGCTAGACAAACCACCGATAGGTTACAATGTAGCTAAGAAAAGCATGCATAGCCATCTATCAGTTTGCCCAACTCTGTTTTGTTCTATATATATCATATAGAAAAACTACACCTTTCAGGGGAGTAGATTTGCATAATTCTCAGATATGTTAACAATTTCCTTCTAGTGAAGCCTTCCTTGGTGAAATAGTGGCAGAGACAGGGCATGGAGGGAATATATAAAGAAGAAAGCCCCAAATGGAATCCAAATTGTAAATTATATAAATTAATATTTTCTTTATCTCTTTGAATGTCTGGTTCACAAAATGTCTGTTCCAACAAAGGAGGAAGTATCAATGCCTGACAAGAAGTGTACTCATTACCTTACTGATGTAACTGTAACCTCTCTATATAGCACCTTTACAAGAAAATAAAATTTTAAAAAATGTCAGTTCCAAGTAAACCTCTTCATAACATTTTTCTTGTTACCACTGCTGAACCTCTCTCTCTCTCTTTCTCTCTCTCTCTCTCTCTCTGTCTGTCTATCTGTCTCTCTCTGTTTCTCTGTCGTTTAGCTATCCTCTGGAGATTATTCTTTTGTCCTGGCTATTATTGGTTTAATATTTTTTTCACCTGATAGAACACTGGCATAAATCATGGTTAATCTAGCACTCACGTAGGGACACAGACCAACAGGTCTGGATCACCAGGCAATGCCATTCTTCCCTTTATCTCACCATTACACCATTGTACAATAGTGGACAAAGTCTCTAAAGATTGCTTTGGTCTCCATACAGAAATGCACAGTAGTACTCATTGTATGTAAGCATACATAAGCACCTAGTAACCATATGTCATAGCTTGCTTAAAACTTCCTAATAGTTTCTCAAAATACAAATCCTTTACTTTTCCTTTAATGGTTGATTCTGTATGCTCTACCTCCTATAATCCTTTTCAACATGGCCCAGGCACTTTTACCATCTTTCATTGTGTTTCAGTCATAGTAGCTGACTTTCTGCTCTCAGTGTTCAAGATTTCCTCACCTCAATTCTCCACCTGCAGCATTCTTCTCCAGATATTCACACACTACTACTCATCTTTGTTGGTCAGAGATCTTCCCTTGCCACTCTATTAAATACCTATCTTTCAACTTCTACCTCTTAAACTACTTTATCTTCTCACAAGTATGCTTATGATCATGTTATTATGCTAATTATTTGGTTATTCACTTTCCTGCTTCCTTCCTTGCAACAGAATGCAAGTAACAGAAGAGAGAGACTTTGTTTTTCATTTCTGTATCACAGTATGAGGAATGTTGCTTGGTACTTACAAGTATAGGAGTCTTTATTTCTTGAATAAGTTAATAAGTGAATAAATGAACATCAGAGTTGCTTATTAAGACAACAAACCCAGTGTGAATTAGCAACTCAACATTTATGTATCCCAAGGTGTTTCCTATGACAGTTCTTGACATGTTTATATTTCATGCTAAACAGGTGATCTCCTTTAAAATATCACCCATAGTACTTGGTGAGCAAAGTCATCCTAAATGATGTGAAAGGCAAAGTTGTGCTATAGCCCAAGAAATTTAATATTCAGATTTGGAAACCAAATATCTCTGGTTATGCATGAACACAACCTTTTCTTGAGAGATGTTTTAAAATAAAACTCTCTAACAGAGTTATCTCACAGTTGAATCAAAATTACAATATTCTTCTCAGTTCTGTGGACAGGTAGGCTCATGGGAATGATTTTACATTTAGAATTCCAGGAAGAAATATTGAGGTTGTAAATGGTCAGGTTGTAAATGATCTGAATTCCCTATCTTCATTTTTCAGCCGCTTCTCACACCATAAAACAGAACACACATTAACCCCATTAAATGTCTATTGTCTAATTATCCATTTTTTCAACTTTATTACCTTGAATTTTGAGACCCTTCAAATTTCCTGTTTGCACTACTTGATTTTTACTGTATCTAGAAGGGTAAAATAGAGTAATATAAACACCTCAGTCTTTGTGGACATGGCATCTCTGATACTGATGTCATGCTGGTGACTGAGTCTCAGAGCAATGGGTCATCAACATGGTGTGACAGTGCAGAAGAAGAATTGCCTTGGCCACTTGTCTGTCTTAAAAAGCAAAATTTGACCAATTCAAGCAAAAGACCATCTCACAGAATCTTAGTGATTTCAACTTGTACTCGCCTTGTTCATTCGTGTTTATACCATCACACGTGTGTACACAGCGATTACAGTTGTGACTTTTTACAGCATAGTTATAGTGGTGGTCATAAGGAAAGTAGACTTCATCCCTCAGCAAAACCCAGTACACGTGAGAAGAGTCTCTTACCTGTCTTTAAATAGTGCCTCATTAACCCCTTTTCTCCGAAGCAGATCCAGCGGCCTGTAGGGTGTGTCTTTGCATTTAGAGTCTGTGTCACAAAGCAGTGTTTGCAAGAATGGGAAGAATCCAGTGCTAGGAAGATTCCGAGGTGCAAGGTAACCTGAAATTAAAATAATAATAATAATTACATCATTGGGGCTGGGAAGGTGGCTCAGTGGTAGAGTGCTTGTCTTGAATGTATGAGGCCCTGGGTTCGATTCCTCAGCACCACATAAGCAGAAAAAGCTGGAAGTGGTGTTGTGGCTCAAGTGGCAGAGCACTAGCCTTGAGCTGAAGAGCTGAGGGACAGTGCCCAGGTCCAAAGTTCAGGCACCATGACTGGCAAAAAAAAAAAATAATAATAATAATTACATCATTATGGAATACTTGCCTAGGGAGTGAAAGAAATGTAGCAATAATTCCATTTTGTGAAATTATCTTTTGGAAAAGACAAAAGCCTTCAAACTAGCCCCACTTCTCCAACTAACATTTCCCATGGGGTAGGAGTAGACCCAAAGGGTGCTTGATTCAACTTGATTCTTATAGATTTGCTAGAATGAAGTAAAACATTTTAAAATGCCTCTTGCCTGTGAATTCCTTTTTCCAGAGATTTATTATCAAGAAATATCTAAAGGATGTTTCAAAAATGTTTGGTATTGGGCTGGGAAGATAGCTCAGTGGTAGAGTGCTTGTCTTACATGCATGTGGCCCTGGGTTCGATTCCTCAGCACGACATAAGCAAAAAAAAAAAGCCAGAAGTGGTGCTGTGGCTCAAGTGGTAGAGCGCTAGCCTTGAGCTGAAGAGCTGAAAGACAGCACCCAGGCCCAGAATTCAGGCCCACGACTGGACCCCCCCCCCCAAAAAAAATGATTGGTAGAACCTAAAATCATAGTAATGATATGATATGATTGTCAAAAGGGAAGTGGGTGGGGGAGGGGAACAAGCAGGTAGAAGGGGAAAAAAAGCAGGTGATACAGGTAGTAGCAAGTGTATTACGGAAGTCTATTATGAACATGCATGAAAATGGCATAATGAAACCCACTGAAAAGTTATTCAAAAGAAGGGAGAAGATAAGAGAGTGGTTAAGAAAGAGGAACATAGGTGGTATGAATTTGATCAAAGTACATTATATGTGAATTGCAAATATCACAATGCAGCCCCTTTGTACAATTAATTTATGCTAATAAAAACTTGAAAAAGAACATTTAAAAAAATAAGTTGTCATGTGTTCCAATGAAGAAAACACCATGGCAGCCATTAAAAATGTCAACTTGTGTGGAGACACACATCCTTAAGGAGAATAAACTAGAAAAAAACAATTTTAAAACAAGATGAGGGGTATGGAATTTTGTACCTGTGTTTTATTTTTTCTTAACATATATTTTTTATTGTAAAGATACTGTACAGAGGGGTTACAATTACAAGAGCAAGGTAATGAGTCCATTTCCTATCCAGCATTGTTACCACCTCCTTTATTTTTCCCTTACCATCCCTTTTCTCCCCACCTCCCCAACTTCCTCTCCTCTCCTCTCTCCCACCGCTTCCTTCCTCCCCTCCCCCTGCCCTGCAAAGTTGTAAAGTTCATTTCAACATACTGTCTTGTACATCTCATTGTTACAATTGGTCATCCTGTATCCTTATTTCAGAATTTTGTTATTTCCCTCCTCTTCCCCAAATTAGAAAAATGTATCTACAAGATGCAGGACACCAGAATCAAATACAGTGACAAGGATTGTACCATGGGGAAAGAACATACAAAGAACAAAAATTCACATAGTGCATTAAAAAGAACAGCAACAAAGATGAAACCTCTTGTGTCTCTATCTTGGGGTTCATTAGATGGTCATATGTACATAGGTTTTACCTCTTCTCCTGTCCTAGACATATACTAGTTATTGCAGATAAGGAAAACCATGGGAGCTATATTTCTTTGTCTGGCTTACTTCACTTAATATATATTTCCAAGTCTTTCCATTTCCTAACAAATGGGGTGGTGTCATTCTTTCTGATGGAGGCATAGAATTCACATTCACACACACACACACACACACACACACACACATACACACACACCACATTTTCTCAATGCATTCATCTACTGAGAAGCATCTGGGTTGGTTCCATATCTTAGCTATGGTAAATAATGCTGCAGTAAACATAGTTATGCTTGTAGCCTTAGTATGGCCTTGTTTGTGATCATTTGGGTAAATGCCTACAAGTAGGATTTCTGGGTCATAGGGAAGCTCTATGTGGAGTCATTTGAGGAATCTCCACACTGCTTTCCAAAGTGGTTGAACAAGTTTACATTCCCACCAACAATGCAGTAGGGTACCCTTTTGGCCACATCCCCTCCAGCATCTGTTGTTATTAGAGTTCTTGATTTTAGCCATTCTAACTGGGGTGAGGTAGAATCTCAATGTTCTATTGATTTGCATTTCTTTTATGGCCAGAGTAGTTGAGCATTTCTTCATGTGTCTATTGGCCACTCTTATTTCCTCTTCAGAGAAGTCTCTCTTTAAGTCTTTAGCCTACTTATTCTTTTTTTTTTTTTTTTTTTTTTTTTGTCGGTAGTAGGGCTTGAACTTTGGGCCTGGGCACTGTCCCTGCACTTTTCAGCTCAAGGTGAGCGCTCTACCTCTTGAGCCACAGCGCCACTTTGCCATACAGAAGCTCTGCAGTTTCATGCAATTCCATTTGTCCAAACTTTCTTTGATTTGTTGTGTTTCTGGGTCTTTATTAAGAAAATTTCGGCCTGTGCCAAGGAACCCTAGAGTTTCTCCTATTCCTTTCTGTAATGTTTTCAGGGTGTCTGCTTTGACTTTGAGGTCTTTGATCTATTTGGAGTTGATTCTGGTGCAGTGTGATATATGGGGATCTAGCTTTAGTTTTCTACAGGTGTTTAACCAATTTTGCCAGCACCATTTACTGAAGAAGCTGTCTTTCTTCCCCAAATTAGAAAAACGTCTATACAAGATGCAGGACACCAGAATCAAATACAGTGACAAGGATCATACCATGGGGAAAGAACATACAAAGAACAAAGATTCACATAGTGCATTAAAAAGAACAGCAACAAAGATAAAACCTCTTGTGTCTCTATCTTGGGGTTCATTTCTCTTAGCATCAAGTTAGATGGTCATATGTTCATAGTTTTTACCTCTTCTGCTTGTCCCAGACAATAAGCTCCCTTATTGAAGATTATATGGCTATTGGTCTGTGGGTTCATTTCTGGATCTTCAATTCTATTCCATTGGTCCTCAGGACTGTTCTTGTACTAGTACCAAGCTGTTTTCATCAGTACCAAACTTCAAACTCTACTACAAACCATAGTACCTGTGACTTTAGAATTTAGAAAAGCTGGGCAGGCGGATCACAAATCCAGGGCCAGCCTTGGCTACATCACAGATATTTATCTCAAAAACCAATCAACCAACCAACAGAGCAGTCCTAACCTTTGGAAATATACATAGACGCATCATATACACAAATACACATGTTCTAAAATCCTGAGCAGCAATACAACATTTTTAATGATGTTTTTGAATGTATGTTTTGAATGTATGCTAATTTCTCTTTATAATGTACATGTCTGCTTTTGTAATCAAAGTGAGTTCAAATCCAGGCATTTCTTCAGATAGTAGGAAATATATTACTTGCTTCCCAGATTTTTGGCTAAGTATAGAAAATTTTAATCCTTTTAAGATTTAAAATGTTAATTACATGTACAACGTTTTCCCCCTACCATACTAACAGTAGTAAGTTTGTAGGTTTCCCCAAAATTATTCATAGGAAACAAGCATTACAATGGTAAGGGATTCATCATTTTTAACACTTGCTTTATATAATTGATGATGACAAACTGTGAGATGGAAAGCTTTTCAGGATTAAGTTTGATACTAAAACATCAGATTCCTCCCTTTGGGAAAACATGCAGATAATGTAGTCTTTTTATTTTATTTTTTTATTATTCTTAAGTATCCTTAAGTTATACAAAGGGGTTTTAATTCAACATGTCAGTTTTTGTTTTGTTTTGTTTTGTTTTGTTTTTGGTCGTGGGGCTTGAACTCGGGCTTGGGCTCTGTCCCTCAGCTTTTCGGCTCAAGGCTAGCACTCTACCATTTGAGCCATAGCACCACTTCCGGTTTTCTGGTGGTTTATTGGAGATAAGAGTCTGGTGGACTTTCCTGCCCAGGCTGGCTTTGAACTGTGATCCTCAGATCTCAGCCTCCGGAGTAACTAGGATGACAGGCGTGAGCCACCAGCTCCCGGCTTCAACATGTCAGTTAGATAAGAACAATTTATCTTGATCACTGTCACACCTTTTATCATTCTCCCTTAATGTCCCAACCCCTCTATCCTTTCAATTAACTTAGTTCCATTTGGACATGTATACAGAGAACTTTCAAGTAAGTGGAGGAACAGAAGGAAATTTCCATCTGAAGACTAATAAGCCAAACTTTGATTTCCTCATGAATCTGTCAATACAGGTCTACTTTTCCATTTAAAGGAAAAGAAGAAAGGTTTTAAATAATGTTAAGTGCAACAATGCTCTGCACTAAGACAAATCAATATAGAGGAAAAATAATAAATAGAAAATCCACCTAAATAACTTAAATAGAGGCCTGTGTAAAGAAAGAAAGCCAGAAATAAAAGGAGAGAAGGCCACAGGAAATTTGGTCAGAAGGAAAGAGAACAAAAAGGGAGGTTGTAGAAAAAGCAACCTTGTCATCCTTAAAGATAGGAGGGGTGGAGGTTGATGAGCCAAAAGCCAAGCAATGCAGGCAACCTGTAGAGGCTAGGAAGAAAGGGCAAGAAAACAGATCCGACTCCCTACAGTCTAAAAGATACAAGGGCCCTTCTAATGTTTGATCTTCATCCCAGTAAGATTAGGTTCCAGTACTGTAAAGTAATAAAAAATCCTGCCATTAGTACGTGGCAAATTCTTGTAGAAGCCATGGGAAAATAAAAATTAATACCTGTATGAATTCAAGTTTTGAAAACTCAGTAGAGTTAGGAAAAAGCTTAAGCCCACAAAACTATTCACTAGGACCTTCTAAGCAGCCCTTATTTCTGTTTTTTTTTTTTTGGGGGGGGGAGGTCCAGTCATGGGGCCTGAACTCTGGGCCTGGGTGCTGTCCCTTAGCTCTTCAGCTCAAGTCTAGCACTCTACCACTTGAGCCACTCTACCACAGCGCCACTTCCGGCTTTTTTTCCCTGCTTATGTGGTGCTGAGGAATCGAACCCAGGGCCTTAAGCATGCAAGGCGAGCGCTCTACCACTGAGCCACCTTCCCAGCCCCAGCCCTTATTTCTGACACCAGAAAAACTGATGCCTCTCTTTACACCAAACCCAAGTAAAAACTGCAGTGAACCAACAATTCCCATCTATAGTTTCCTGGTAGGGCAGTTTCCCTGAAAAAAACAAGAGAGGAACAGTCAAATTGCCTGCTAGTTTTTCACACCATCCCTCAATAGCAAACTTCTGCCACGGTGCACCTCATGAAGGGAGGACCTTTAAAAGTCTGGGAAGGAAGTGGAAGTTCTACTTCAGCTGTTATCTACCCTCTTACACAGATCCCAGCTGACATCCCTCACTCAGGAGATGGATGTGCAAACAGACTTGTCCTTTCTCCCTCTCAGACACCCACAGTGGAGCCAATGAATGGGAAGTAGATGACAACAGGATCAGAGAACCAAGTGACCTCTCTGGCCTGTACCACTTATTTGTCTGACAATGTGGATGCCAAAGCAGAGCTAAAAGCAATAGGAACTCAAGAAAATCTATACTGTCACATGAAGAGAAGGAGGAAGAAAGGGAAGAAAATGTAATGATAAGAATAGCCGGGAGAAGTTGATGGTTAGTCTCCGATTTTGTCTTTCCTGGCATTGAATGCAAATTGTAAATTACATGAAGGGAGAATCCGAAGGAATTTCAACCCACAATATTCTTTGATGTGGTACTGGTAGAAGAAAAACTGACTTAAAAATTATTAATTTTTTATTAGCTTTAAGTAGTTGTACAAAAGGGATTCAATTCACTGTGTTAAATTATTAGGACACTGCCTCTTGAAAACCGTATTTTTAAAAGAAAATTTAATCACAGGGTTTCTTTAAAAATGAGTTCCTTGGGTGCTTGAAAGTACAAATGTGGATACTTTGCATAAGTTTTTGATAACAGATTTGTAACTTATAATAGGATTGTGCCAATGAGGAATCGTTCAAGTGTGCACCAATTTTGGTTTCCACAGTGCCTTGCAGCGTGTGCATTCTGCATGATTTGCTTGGGAAGCTCCATCTTGCAAAGGTTGTGCATTCATCAAGATGAGAAGGCTTGCTGCAGCAACAACACCAATTTAGGAGCATCTTCTGAATCCCATGTATTATGCTAGACCAGTGATATACACTTACAACATCCATCCTTCTCTGACACTCACAATCTACGTTCTCATATGCATCAACCTTTCACAAACTCTGAAAATCTTCTAGAACTAACAATTACATCGAGATAAGCTTTACCATGGCTCTCTTGGGAAAACAAATGGATTTTTCCATCTTCTACCCATTGTGGTTATGTATGAAGGATGTAATCCACCAGAGCCATGGAAGGGTCAAGCTATCATGTGTTTCAAAGTTGCTCGTTTTCACATGAATTTACTCTATGCTGAAGGTGTTTTATCTTCTCAAATGCAAAGATACAGGAAAAAAAAAAAAAGAAACTTCTCTTCTAGACATAGGCATAGAGAATGCAAAGCACAGGTTACAATGGGAGAACCATGTTTCTAGCGAGAGCACAGATATACACAAACAAATAGATGAACACCATGACTGTATGAAACACGTACAAAAGATTTAACACGGATCTCAAGGTTAAAGGATAAAGACCTTTTACCATTAGTCTCTAGGATCTCCTATCCAGGACAACATTATGCAAAAGCTACCGCCAAATTAATGGAGGTCAAATTCAGAAGACTCCAACATAGCTGGAAAGTGGGGTGAAGTGGATGGCAAGCAAACTTCGAACAGTCCACTGCTGTTTGTGCTGTTATTGTTTGCAGGACAATTATAAAGAACCACCAATTAACTAAGCCTTAAACAAGATCAGATTTATTTTTTCATTAATGAAAGAATGAAACCAAGATTATAACAAGATCTTTATTTGTTCAGAGCATTAATAGTATTACACAATATTAAAAAACAGCTCCCGTGTGTGGTCTGTGGATGAACAACATCAGCATCACTTCTAAACTTATTTAAAAAAATAATAAAATTCCAAGACTAGGCTATAGCTCTGAATGCACAGGAGGCCCTGGTTCAGCTCTAACCACTGGGGGGCGAATGGAGGAGGAAAGTTCCATTTGCTCCCTTGAGTTCCTGACTAGGAGGTCCTTAATCAGGAAGTCTAGGAGTGTGGTCCCATCTGCAGTTTAACAGCCATTCGAGGTATTTTGGATGTATAGTAACAGTTGGAGAACCACTGAATTCGCCCACAAACCTCATGAGAGTTGGATACCATTTTAAGCTTATATGCTATACTATCTCATCACAATTACTTAATTCTGCAATTGTAGCAACAATCAGTGAACCTCATTGCATTCCAGTAAAACTTTATTTCTACAAGTGGTTTTTTTCTTTCTTGCTATTGCTTCTAATGTAATTATAAGGTACCACATGATTATTTTTTGCTTTGTATGTCCCTCCCCTACGGTATAAGTATAACCCCTGTTTTCACTGTATTTGATGTTGGTGTAATCTGGGGAGGAGAAAGGAAAAAACAAATTGTTTAAACGGGGATACAGGTGGACCCATTGCAACAATGAGATGTACAAGACGCTAGTCAAAAACTAACTTTACAATTTAGGTGGGGTGGGGGAGGAGTGTAGTTGTGGAGGTGGAAGAGAAGGGATGGTAGGGGAAAAACAAAGGAGGAGGCAACAATGATTGATAAGAAATGTACTCATTTCCTCGCTCAGGTAACTGTAACCACTCCTCTGAACAGTTGGCTGGATTTGGCCCATGGCCTGAGAAGTTTCCTGTCTCTAAGAAGATTATCTTTCCTAATGTTCCTCCTCCTCTCTTTCTCATGTTCATTTCTTACTTTCCTTTTCTCCTTCAACATTCTTTTCCCCTTCCCTCATTTAATTTAACCCACTTTATATTCTTTTATATTTCTTTTTCCCTTAATTTCTTTCCATTCACTACCTCTGCATTGTACTTGATTTTTAAATTCTTTTCTCTTTTCCTCCTCCCCTTCTCTTTTCTTTCTCCACATTCTCTCTCTACGCATAGTCAAGAATGCAGCTTTCCATTACAGGATGGAATAGGAGAAACCCTAGGTCTCCTTGGCACAAGCCGAAATTTTCTTAATAGAGACCCAGAAACACAACAAATCAAAGAAAGGTTGGATAAATGGGATTGCATGAAATTTCAGAGCAAGGACATAGCTAACAAGATCAATAGAAAACCCACCAAATTGGGAGAAGATCTTCACTAGCCATACAACAGACAAGGGTCTCATATCTAAAATATACTTAGAACTCAAAAAATTAAATCCTCCAACAACAAATCTTCAAAGAAACAACTGCCCAATAAATAAGTGGGCTAAAGAGTTAAAGAGAAACTTCTCTGAAGAGGGAAGAAGGATGGCCAATAGACACATGAAGAAATGCTCAACCTCCCTAGCCATAAAAGAAATGCAAATCAAAACAACATGGAGATACTACCTCACCCCAGTTAGAATGGCTAAAATCAAGAACTCTAATAACAACAGATGTTGGAGGGGATGTGGACAGAAGGGAATCTTACTGCATTGTTGGTGGGAGTGTAAACTTGTCCAACCACTTTGGAAAGTAGTATGGAGGTTCCTCAAAAGACTCCACATAGAGCTCCCCTATGACCCAGCAATCCTACTTTTGGGCATTTACCCAAATGATCACAAACAAGACCACACTAAAGCTACCAGCACGACTATGTTTATTGCAACATTATTTACTATAGCTAAGATATGGAACCAACCCAGATGCCCCTCAGTAGATGAATGGATCAAGAAAATGTGGTGTCTATACACAATGGAATTCTATGCCTCCATCAGAAAGAATGGCATTGCCCCATTTGTTAGGAAATGGAAAGGCTTGGAAAAAATTATATTAAGTAAAGTAAGCCAGGCCCAAAGAAACATAGGTCCCATGGTTTCCCTTATTTGCAATATCTAGTATATGTCTGAGTCAAGCAGAAAAGGTCAGATAAGGTGATGTTAGGGAAATGAACCCTAAGATATGTATTCAAATGTTTTTTTTTCTTTCATGCGATTGTTTCTAACACATTTATAAGATGATTTCTTTGTTGCTTTGTATGTCCCTCCCCCACAGTATAACCCCTGCTTTCATTGTATTTGATGTCCGTATAATTTGTGGAGGGGAAGGGGAAAAGCAAATCGTTTAAATAGGGATACAGGTGGACCCATTGCAACAATGAGATGTACAAGTCGTTATGTTGAAAACGAACTTTACATCTTTGGTGGGGGGCGGGGTGTGGAGGTGAGGGGGGGGCGAGGGGGAGGATGGGAAGGGATGGGAAGGGGAAACAAAGGAGGAGGCTACAATGCTTGATAAGAAATGTACTCATTATTTTGCCCATGTAATTGTAACCCCTCTGTACAGTATTTTCACAATAAAAATAAATAAATAAATAAAATTAAAAAAATAAAAAATAAAAAGAATGCACTTTTCTCCCCACATCTTCTCTTACTATTTCATTTTTATTTTTTCACTCTAGTAATTTTTTATTGGCTTCCATAATAAATTTGGGAGCATCCTGCACACTGGTATATGGGCTAGCAAAGTGCTATTTCTATTTAGTATATTATTAAAGAAAGAAATATCACCGTCTCTTTAGTAATGAAGCTCCTACCATTTGACATCATTAGGCTCAGGAAGTGTTCTGTTGGCTGCCTTGCTGACATTTGAAGATATTGTAGCAATAGAAGAATTGGAGAATTTCCACTGTGTTTCTTTGATTTTTTTTTTTCAAAACAGGTCAAAACCCAATGTAGGTGGTACTTTCGTGTTTCCAGGTGAGAGGAATTCAGTTTGTAACTCCAAGAAAGAAATGAATGATACGTTTTGGAAAGGAAATTCTAACAATATGTGGAAATGCATATCAAGGCCATTATAATTGTCTCAACCTTTTGGACATAGGGTCACATTGATAGAAGAGGAGTGAAGCAGAAGCACAAATGCTGTTAACATCACAAGCATTTAACACCAGGACCAGAGTAAATGATACAAGGAAAGCCAAAACCATCAACTGCATAGGCTCTCCTCCACTCCAGTGCCTCTGACAAAGGCCTCCAGCAACTACTCTGTCCACAGTGACCTTAGCCTAGGGTTAAAACTGGTATGACTTTAAGTCATTAAATAGAAACACTAAGTAAAACTGAAGTAACCAATAAGCTATTTGCAACACAAAATTCCAACAGAGTTCACGGCACCAAGGCACAGTGCATTGTAAATAACTATTAAAAATTAATCAACAAACACCTGAATAAACCCTCGGGGGTTCTCAAGAATGCTGTACAATTTAGGATGGTATCATCACATACATATATATGCTGGCATGTGTAGAACAAGGTTTAAATTTTGTTCCAGCAATACTGTAAATTTAGTTGATATTGTTAAATTCAATAGATGATATTATGCTACATTCGTAAGTCATATTGATTCATAGGCCTCAATTGATTAATAGAACCAGTAATATTTATTGTTATGTATCCTGTAGGTGTTGGTTTTTCTGGAAACCTAACTAATACAGATTAATACCTACAATATAAATTACTGCATTCATCATCCATAAAATGGGGGCCATCCATCATCTAGCCAGTATTTACTGACCAACTATTGTGTGCCAAGCCCTGAGTGCTACATTAAGCAACATTCATCCTACTTAACATAGAATTTTTCTGTCTTCAGATTGAAAAATAGATGGCCATGTTAAAATATATCTATCTATATCTATAGATAGATAGATAGATCTGTGTATTAGGAGAGGAAAAGGAGGGGATGAGAGAAGAGAGCATATCTGGTTCTCAAGCTTATCACACTTGGATTAAATAAAAATGCATGTATGGGGCTGGGAAGGTGTCTCAGTGGTTGAGTGGTTGCCTTGCGTGCATGAGGCCTTGGATTCAATTCCTCAGCACCACATAAGCAGAGAAAGCCGGAGGCGGCTCTGTGGCTCAAATGTTAGAGCGTTAGCCTTGAGCTGAAGAGCTGAAGGATAGAGCCCAGGCCCAGAGTTCAGGCCCCACAACCAACAAAAAGAAAAAAAATGCATGTAGAGGTCATTGTTGTACTGAATTTCCAGAAATACCGCAGAGGAGAAAAGCATATATACGAAAACAAATAGCAGAACAGCATTGTTTTTAAGTCTTCATGATTTTGGATGGAATTTAATCTACATCAGCTCACATGAACCCCATCACAAAATTCTAGTGTTGGCAAAGCAGGTGTTTCAAGCCATTTGGCCAAGGTCATATCAATTATAAAATACCAGAGATGGTTCAACCACAGCATGATATATGTCAATAATGAAAATTATCAGCTAAGTTTCAGTACGCTTCCCATCCACAGTCTGAGAATTGGGAAAACAGGTATTCTTGTGGTTTTGCTGTTGAATCACAGGGGCAAATTAACCTCACTAAATCTCTATTTCCACATCATCCAACTGAAGGATAATGGCCCTCAATACCTCCCAGGATACAGAGAAGATTAATGAGATAAAGCTTGTGTAAGGTGCAACAAACGCTGAAGACAACAGCCCCACAGAACTTTGAGTTGCCATTGCTCACCAGGTTGCTATTGCATCATTTGCCTTATTTACTACTCAGTGGCCGAGGCTTTGCTGCTCAACCTGGTCTCCTGTGCCCTGAGCCAAGGAATGGTTAGAAGTATTGCATGATGTTTCTCTCTGCCTAGTAATTCATAATAGATACCTGTATCAACTGGTAGAGTGTTTCAATTACTGCATGCTGAGAGGGTGTGGTGCTGTGACACATTCCCCCAAATTCTCCCCCGGCAAGTCTTGCTTCATAGGATAGATACGTTTCCAAGTTCAGAATCATCAGCAAAGACATAAACTGTAGCTGGCAATGAGAGCTAGGGCCAGATGCCCAGTCTTTAAAGCAGGGAGTAAAGAAGTCATCCGTTTCAAAGATTGGCGTCAGCTTGGGTTCAGTGGCCACAGACCCACAGGTCATTTGGGCTGGTGTGCTACAATGCTGGCATCTTTCCATATTTCTCACATCCCTCCAAGTTGCTTCTATGCACACTGCCAGACATACTTTAAAAGCTGTAAAAAGTGTCTCCGCAGAGATAATTTGGAGACTCCAGCTATGAAATCACAGGCAAAATAAGGCAGGATTTCTACTTCCTTATATCTTTGGCTTATTCTTATCATAAGTTTTGAAGGAAAGAGATTTTTTTCTCCTTAGGAAGGCAATCTGAAGCCAGGAACTTGCTGTCCTTTTGCCTGTTGCCTCTGCCCGTCTACTGCACACACGAACTGACAGTCATCCCCTGGTTCGTCCTAAAGTCACCTTACTGAATGTACAGAACAGAATGTGCCTTGCTGTGCTCTGAATGTCACAGAGACCCTGCTGGATAGTGAGTGCCAAAGGTTGTGGCCTGATCTGTTTAAACTTTAAACAACACGTCTTGTTCAATCCTAGAAGAAACAACTGGAACACACACACACACACACACACACACACACACACACACACACACACACACACACACACACACACACACACACACACACACACACACACACACACACGACAGGTAATAAATTCCCATGCAGAATCTGGAAAAGTTCAAAAATAAGAATCTCACTGTGCTATTTGAAGGCTTTCTACTTGGCAAGAATGGCCAGGTCCATGGCTTCTCTTGGGTACACAGGTTCGCTGAGCCTTTTCATTTTTTAAATCTCTCTGCTTTGGACACATAAAAGAGCAGCTTAGCCATTACTTTCTCCTCAACTTGTCAATTAAGGTGTTAAAAGAAAGTTAAATCCTAGATTGTCATTTCATTGTAGATATTGTCTTCCTAAAACCTAGTCAACTAATTCTCTTGGAGATGTTTGACCAGGACAATGCCCTGTGGCCTATGGGCTGGGCTAAGTTTGCTGGGCGTACATACACTGGGCATGACTGTGCTGGTGGGTAATGCCGGAAACACCCTGGTGCAGGGTGCCCTTCCCCTCAGCCTGCCCCCAGATGCCTCAACATCAGAGTTGTTCTTTGATGAATGAGGGGCACAGTGTAAGGGGGTTACTTCTCCTGTGCCATGGTATGGATTTGTTCTATTTGGCTAGGGAAGGGCTGCAAACATGGTTATCTCTATTATAGATCACCCAGGCATCTAGGCAGTTAATTCACAAAGCCTATGCTAAGAGAACGAATGGAGGATTTAATTCCTCTCCTGTTTCTCTTATCTCCAATGTGACGTTGGATTTAGGGGAGTAGGAAGTAAGGGAGCATCAGGGATTTTCATAAACCAGACTCTGGGGCCAAATGAGTTTAAGAAACTAAACTCTATCTCC